>NC_079161.1:26750698-27968198 GCF_947563725.1 Argiope bruennichi
CCTTTCCCTAACTTATTATTTTTACTTTCTCGTTTACATAGTATAGAGAATGTATAGTAATCTTCAAAAAATTCGAACTCGAGATTTTGGCACGTTTTCATATGAATTCGAAAGACATATGTTTAGAAATTGTCCGTCTGTCTGTCTGTGACAAAGATAACTCAAAAACGCTTTGAGTTATACGGTTGAAATTTAAAATATGGCCTTTACATTACATTTGTAAATTTCTATCAAGTTAACGTTCAGACTTTAAAAGAATGACAATTACCTTCTATTTGTCCTTGAGAATATATTTGTCAAATTTTATGAAGATCAGACAAAAACTGATGATCTGTATAAAAGAATAGAAGGAAGCATTCATCTTTCTATAAATAGACTAATTGATATATCTGGTTTTATTCGGAATTAAAATGCTTGCATGTCTAATATTATAATATTTGTAGAGAAAAAAAAATGTTTATATATAAATAATACAATCCACAAAATCCATTTATCGTTAGCAATGTTTTTAATTAAAATGAAAATGCGAATTGAACCAAACGACTTTTAAAAACTGCCGTAAGTTGATTCCTCTATAAATTATTAATATTCATTACAAAAAATTCTTATTTGCAAAATTTATTATTTTAATTAAAATTTATTTCGTCGCTCCATCAAATATTCACAAATACTGAAGAAAGGTTTTAATGAAATTTTTGAAACTGTTAATTAAATATTTATTTGTTCATTATTATAAAACATGAAAATAAAACAAGTCAATAAATTGTTCGTAATATAAATCGCTAATCGTCTGCTTTCAAAGTCTTCTTTCAGTGTTCTTCCAGAATTCTGCTAATGTATTTTGGCAACAATTCTTATATATTCTTCTGCCTTAACAGTAAAAAATTATTATTACATATATAATATAAAATAAATTAAAAATTTTTTATTGAAAATGAACGAAACCAATTGTGAAGAAATGAAATTTATATAACAAAAAGATAATTTTTTTTAATTACGTGTAAAAATAGCTTTAGCGAAACAATATTTTCAGAATCTATAGAAGAAAAATGTTAAGATCTTTCTTCATTTTTATCAACTGAAATTTTAATATGACAGGTGATTTAAAGTAATTCTTTAATCAAGCTAAGTAACCATAGCATTCATTTAAAACCAATAAAAACTGCTTAAAAAATATTTACCAAAACAAACATGAAATATTAAAAAAAAATAAAGGCAGAATAGTTCAAAATTTCACCTTAGCGAAGAAGTATCCATAATTTTTCTTATATGATGAAACAATAAATTTGGCTTAAATTTGATTGTCATAAATTGTGTCTAAAATAAATTTTGCAATGTACGTTTATTAAAAGGATAATTTATAGTTCTTTAAAATGGTGTAAAAATATTTCTTGTCCAATTAATATTTCCGAAATTATTGTCTTAAAATGGCAAAAAAATATCTTATTTTTCGCTATTTTATTGTATATCTTCAGAATAAATTAATTTTGAAAGTTGGAAAATAGTGTATTTTACCTAACATGTAAACAAGCATGTCATTCTCGAATTTCAGGACACTGTTCATCATTTAGTAATTCTTGAAGAAGACGAATGCAGACATTTTCTACTATATATTTTTATAGCAGATTAAACTTTAGTTTTTTTTTTTTTTTTTTTTTTAGTGCAACTCATTTAAGCTACAATCTTTTAAGGATTTGTTTGTTTGTTTTTTGTCGTGTGACTATTTTAAACCAAAATGAAAGAAAAGTCAAGCCTAATAAAAAAAATGTAATCAGGAAATAGACTTATTGAAGTGGTTTTCTTGAAACCTTCTCGTATATTCTCCAACAAATGTATATCCCTCCAAATTGTAGTCTTTGACAAATTCCACGAATGTATAGCATGGTACTGGCGAACAATATTTACAAAATATTGATTTGCGCCGTAAATCTATCATTTTTATCAAATCTATCCTGCAGTCTTCGACGATTAATCTCTAGCATGCGGGTAATACACAACTATCCGAAAATCGAATTTGCGTTTTGGACCCTTTTTTTCTACCGATCGAAACAAAATTTGACTCAGAAATGAAATTGTTGTTACATACCAAATTTCAAATATTTAAATCTTTGTGCTTTTGAGTTATTGTGTTTATATGCATGCAAAAGTGCCGACCGACAGATGGTCAACTTTTTAATATATTTGCTTCAAAATTTGATAAGAATCTATTCTATAGATGCTGAACCTTTGTGCCAAATGATATCTGCCTATCTTATTGCATTTTGTAATTATTTTGTTAGCTTTTACTCGGACAGCCGGACAAACAGACTTTCGCTGAATGTATTTTGTTCAAAATTTGACAGAAATCTATAAATTTGGGGTAAAGACCATGTACCAAATTTCATCTGTCTGACTCAAAGCATTTTGAATTACTACGTTCGCAGATAGGTAGAATTCCTCAAAAAAATGTTTTTCAAAATCAGGGAAATCTTAAACGTGGAAATTCTTAAAAGTCCCGATTTCGAATTTTTGTGATTATTTTACTTTTGTTTTGTATTCTCTGTATACGACAAAGTAAGAAAAATGAAATTGAAAAGAAAATAAAAATTACAAGAACGGTATCGATGTCTTTTTAAAAATCGTGATTCAGCTGTTAAAATCTTTTTCTTTCTTGGATCGACCAAATGGTAAAAAAATAGTTAAAATGATACATGGCAGTAAAATGAATGTACAGTACACTCCCAATTATCCGCGGAATTGGGTGGCGCGGCCGCCGCGGATAACAAAAATCGTGGATAATCCGAAAAAAGCTAAAAACGGGTATAGCAAAAGAGAAAACAGTCCTTCCAACTTTGAAAAATCGTTTTATGTACAATAAAACGCAAAATAAACAGCAGCAAATGTTTAACTAACGCTTAATATTTTAGTATATCACTCAAAACGAACCTAAAATGCATTTTGTTAATGAAAGCAGAAAAGTGCTTTGTACTTACGAGAGGCGTCAAGGATACACAGAAAAATGAATGCATATGTACTGTTTTAATACTCTAATGTATTATGTAATTACAAAAGCATAACTGTCAAACTGCTCCTTTTTGAAGAAATCAGTCAAAAAAAAAAAAAACTTTGTGCGGCAGGCGCGGATAATCGGGAGTCTACTGTAATTCAAAAACTTATAAGCAGCTGATGAAGCAGCTGAATATGCTGCAATTTCGAGAATTTCTACTTCATTTCCTGATGACCGAATAAATTCAGGTAGTGATAAAACATGCAATAAAATGTAATATGTAATGATGAAAAATTCGTAATTTGTTTTACTGTTTATCAGAACTTCTGTACGATTAATTTTTTTCCCATAGAAATCTTCAAATTCGATATGTAGAGGTCCAACTTGATTTTTATCCCAATTTATTTGTTATTAACAAAAAAATACTGCAATTGATTAAAAAAATATTCTAAGAAATTTATGAATAAAGTGCATTCCTACTGCTCCGTCTTAAGAGACGCATTTCCCCTATTCCAGTATCTGATACACTTAGCCACCGTCTGCATAATTGCTGCTCAGTTTTTACTGCCGAGTTGGTAGCAATTTTCTGCGCTCTTCAGAAAATTTCATCCTCTACTCAGCGTAAATTTATTATTTACACGGATAGCATGAGTGCTCTGGATACACTATCGCATTACCACAATCGGATGCATCCGATTGCCATTAAAATTTTATTCACCTTGCGACTTTTAAAAAATGATGGGTTAAATATTATTTTCTGTTGGGTACCGAGTCATGTCGGCATCTTGGGGAATGAGAAGGCGGACTTGGCCGCAAAATCTGCAACGAACTTTTTAAGCATGGGAATTCCCTTCTGCGACATTAAAAGGTCCATCTATCACCACATCTGTTCAAACTGGCAAATGTCATGGGATCTGCAGATCCAAAATAAACTACATTTTATAAAAACGGACGTTGTTTCTTGGCCTGTTCATCCTATACGTGAGATGGATGTTAAATTGACTCGTCTCCGTATAGGGCATACGCGCTTCACCCACAAACATCTCATTTTCGGGGAAAATGCGCCTATGTGCAACAGCTGCCATGTTAATTTTACTGTTCACCATATCTTAATTGAATGTCCTGCTTTTAATTCGTATCGTGCTCGTTTTTTTAACTCGTCTTCAACATTACAAGACTTGGTGGGTGAAAAATACCACCCAAATATTTTTAAATTCTTACGAGCTATTGGCATTTTTACTTGTATATAATTTTCTATTATTCTATTTGTGTTGAACATTTTTGTGTTCTTGTTCGTTCTTCTTTGTTTCACATTTTCATGTTTTTAAATGTTCAGATACCAAGATAACTTTTTAAATTATGCAATTTTATCTTTGCACACTTTTTTAAAACACTCATTTGTTGGTTCAGTATATCTTTTATAATTTTACCATTTGATTGGCGCAGTATGGCCAAATGTGGCTTTTGCGCCAATAAACCTCACAAACCAACCAATCCCCTATTCCAGCTGTAGTCATCAGGAAACCGGCGCATGTGCAGTTTCTGTTGAACTTTGATACGTTTCTTTTTTATACTTTGCGATTCAGAATTTGTAATGCCTAATTAGAGATGTAACGTAGAACGATGTATCTTTGTGTTCGTGTTCGTCAACAAATGTTATTCTGTGTTTTATGATATCTTCGATTCATTGAAAGCTAGAAATAGATTTTAGATGTAGATTCTAAATAATTAAAACCACATAGAGTTAGAATGGCGCGATTACATTTAGATTTATTTGATGAAAGTTCCGGCGCCATATACATCAACCCCCTACCTATCTCGATCTCTACTAATAACAAAGATCAATGTATGTGTGTATATGTTTCGATGCAAGTTGACGCTGAATAGGATAGAAGTTACACCTAGAGCTGCCAAACGTGACGTATGCATACTTTGGAGGATGGTAATGTGTACCTTGGGTCGAATTTTTAAAAAAAGTTCTAATCAGAATTTAACTTAATTAAAAATTAGCTAAAATTTGGTGTTTTTCCGCAATAATTCCCGAATATAATATTGTTCAAAATATTAATTTTTGTACCATTTTAAAATTTAAAACATTATCTTTTCAACCAAATTTGTCCTGAATTCTGGCAATTTTTTAAAAAAAAATATTCTTTTGTTCAAATTTCGACATAGATTATATCTTTTGTTCCGAAATTCAAACCATTTTTATTGTTCCGTTAACAGTTCAATCGCGTGAGTTTCTTCCACTGTTGAAAGCTAAAAAAAAGAAAGATTCCTTTTAATATATGTGTAGTTTAAATGGGATATAAGAAAGTGAAGTTACATTACCGCCAATGCTAGATGACAGATCATTATAGAAAATAACGTTTTTAATGACTCTATGATGTTATGGGGCTCGATTCTATTAGGATGATTCATATGAACAATTAACTTAATAATTTAATATAAAAGCTCAGCTTTAATGTCTGTCATAATTTGAAATTTAAAATATTTTCTTGAAAAAATTATGCTCATTTAATTACTCGTAAGAGATTTAATTTGAAGTAAATACAATCAATCTTCCTAGCTGGTCGCTAAACACGACTAGTAAATAATTTTTTTAATTCCCTATTGATGTTTTAACATCTCAATAGTGATGCAAAAAGACAAGTTTTTTTTCGTTTTATTAACGTCCCCCCCCCCTCTCCACACCACACCAGCGGGAGGACGTTTGGCATGACGGGTTTAACGTGCAACAGACCCCCTTACACGACGGTTCTTCGGTGGAATCGGGTCTTGAACCTGAAATCCTACGGCTCACAAGCCGAGACCTTACCACCACCGCGGCCAAGCAAAAAGACAACTGATTAACTCTCATTCAGTTTCAACCATTGATTAAACTTAAAGTTTAGGTATGATCTTCTCGTCCTAACTCTTGAAACATTCGTCAGTAGGCAAAACGTACGCCGAGTGCGCCATCTTGAATTCCACTTGAGAAAAATTCAATTTTTGTTTCGTAGGATTGCATGTGAAATTATAGGATTACTAAGTTTTCACGAAGTTTACCTGAAAAAGAGGTTATAGAATACCTTAACGTGCATTTATTAAACATTGCAATTAATTGAAAGTTAAAACAGAAATTCTGAAAATTTTTATCTGCTTTATATGCTTTAAATTACTTATCATTAAATCTCGCCAAGCTTGCAAAACAGTCGCCAAGAGATAAAATGTTCGCCAAACGAACGCCATCTTGGATAGTGACAAAAAATTTGAGTCCACTTGAGAAAAATTCAAATATTTTTTCGTAGGACTGCAACTGAAGTTATGTTTTATTATTACATTTTAGTCACGTTTTTCTTGATAAAGACTATATAATACTGCAGTGTGCATCTATTAGACATTGCAATTAAATGAAAGTTCAAGCACGAATTTTAAAAAGGAATTATATGCCACAGAATATTGAAAATAAGACTCGCGAATCTATGTGCTTTCCAAGACCCCATATCCCTTCATTGGGAAAGATGTGGGCTTAAAACCAATTAAACAGCGGCAATCTACCTTAAACTAATGCCCTTATATAGATTTATCACCCACTTTCTAATTTCCATTCATATTTACCTAGTTTAATTTTCTTTATCTAATTAATATTTTCTTATAAATGAGTTTTGAAGCGTAGCTACTGCTATGGGCGTAAAAATTTGCAGAACTTCTTATATCAGAGCTAATATGAACGTATTTCTTCCATCCCTACTTATAATAAAGACTGGAGCTCTACAAACCAGACCATTTGACCTGCAGCTTCCAAATTTTGTCTTTAGAAGGTAGAGATGTACAGGTCCGAGAACTTTTTTCTGAAATTTTGATTAGAATTTTAATTAATTAAAAAATAAGCTAGGTTTTGTGGATTTTCGCTACAATTCTTGAAAATATTCCCGCAATAAATGATTAAAAGTACAAAAAATTATATTTTCTACGATACCAGTTTAGTTGCTATAAAATTATTTAGTCTGGATTTCAATTGATTTTAAACATATTTTTAAGTATATTTCACAACAATATTTTCATTGCTGAGAGTGACACAGAAATCGTTTTCATTTTCCACGAAATATTTGATGGCAGATTTTGTTTTATTTTTCAAAGCTAAAGAAAGATCCTGTTTAATATCTATGTAGTTTACAGGGCAAATAAAAAAGTGAAGTTAAGATACTATTAAATAAATGAATTTAGAGATGAACCGGACATAATAGAGCTGTGAAGTCATGGAACTGGTCTTCATTAGAACTGTTTATATGGGCAATAAATAGATCATACACAAGACTAATAAAATAACACAACTTTAATGTCTGGCAATTTGCTGGAATCATGGACATTAATTTTTATCTAAATGAATTAACTGAAATTAAATATAGCCATATAACTATATCACCGGCGAACCAGATGGTCGAAAAAGGCGACTTTTAAAACATTTAAAATTAAACTAAATGAAATCTTTCATTTCAAAATTATAATAAAACCAGAGTAGTAAATTTTTAGGTGCCCTTGGTCTATTGTCCAATTCGCCCACTGGATATGATGACCTTGAACAAATGTTAGTAATCGTACATTATTTCTATGCCGTAACATTTCAATGTTTACACTTTTTTACAAACAGCTGAAACTTGTATAACACTGGAAAATTTATAATGCAATGGAATTACGATATGCGATGCCAAAATCATGTGACACGCGCAGCTGCTTGTGTCGTGTGCTGCACGTCATGCTCTGCGTCACGCAGTAGCAACAATATTAAAAGTAGTCATGCGACAAAATTGCCTCTTGATTTTCGAATATCTTTCAAACTACTTTTAACTATAACTGTAAAATAGATCATATGGTATTAATCTCATCTATATCTCACAATTTAATAAATATCATATTTCCAAATCGCCAATAAGATTTTTTTTTATGTATTTAAACTATCATTTCCGGATTTGGATCGATATGGATTTACAAGATCGATCCAGCCCACAGGAGACTATTATTTACCACCTTCTGTTGTGGTTCAGTTGGATGCCATTTTGTCTAGGAAAATGTCGGTTGCCATGGAAACGCATCCATTTCCTACTCCCATGATTAGGTCACTGGGAGAAAGAAATATCGTCTCTACTAGGTTGCATTATGAAACAGACAAAAAAATCGATACCTCAAAAAAGAGAGAAAAAAACATCGTTTGCGAATTCCTTTATTTTTCTTTTAAGCGGATTAGAATTTTCTTTTTTAAACATACAATAAATAAGAAATTCTTTTCAACTTCTGGTTAAATTACAGGTTTTATAATATGTTGTAAACAAGCAAATACACTGGAGGGTTTACTGTGTCTTTTTCTTGTGTTTAAAACTCACGTGCCTGTGACCATTACTGCTATTGAACGGTTCAATAGATACCTCTTATAAAGATGTTTTATAAACGTATAACAGATTTGTTTTAAAGACATATAACAGATTTTATTTTGCTTACAAAATACAAATGTAGGGTTTAGGAAATTATAAAATGGGAAGAAACAAGCACTGATTGTACAGAGAAATATGAGATTTTCTGCGCTATGGCCACTGAAGATAAAACAAATCAAATTAAATTTAAAATTTATATATAAATAGTGGCATAATTTTAAAGATTAAGAAAATAAGAACAAAAATAAAAATGTTGTTAATAACATTAACACGTAATTTAATCAGCGGGAGTGCTGTAATACATCTGTCATGGCAGAAAACACCTTGCGAACGACACTGGCGAATTTTAACTTTTGGCGTGAATTTAGCATTTTTACTGAATCTATCATGTGACCCTTGGCGAGTTATTTGGCGGTTAATCCCTGGCATGACCTAATAGTATTCGAAAATCAAATTTGTGTTTTACGCACGTTTTTCTCAAGCGGTTAAAACAAAAATTTTACGCAAAAATGCACTTGTAGTCACAACATCCGAAACCAAACTTGATATATTTAAGTCATTGCATTTTTGAATTATAGCAATTTCATGCTTCTGAAAGCTTAGACCGACAGATGGACAACCCGTCATTGGGTTTGGCTCAAAATTTTATTAATGTCTACGCTATAGATGTTATATCTGTGTACTGACTTTTATCTATCTAGCTCTCTTTGTTTTGCAGTTATTGTTGTAACTTATATTCGAGCAACAGGACAGACTTACTTCCTCTAAATGGACTTCGCTCAAAATTTGATAGATATCTAAAAATTTGGTGTAAAAACTATATACCAAATTAAATCTGTCTAGCTCAAATCTTTTGAGATATAAAGCATTAAAAATCTAGCTTTTTGTGTTAACTTTAACACAGACAGACAAGCAGACATTTTGCAAAAATATATTTTTCGAACTCAGGAGGTCTAAAACTAGGAGATTCGTCAAAAGCTCGAGCACGAATTTTTTGACGATTACAATACTCTCTTTATACTACGCACATGAGAAATTAAAAATTGATTGAAAGAAAGAAAATAAAAATTATTTATATATATAAACATAAAAACAAAATTAATATTTAAAAGTACACTATTCGCAAATAATTATAATATCAATATTATCATTATTTGTAAAAAATCAATTCATTATATTTCTTTAATGCATTATAATTGTTACATGTAAACAAATTAACATGTATGTGTGTGTTTATTTGTATTTCGTTTATGCAAATCTACAGCTTTTGCTCTATTTTGGTGAAATTTAGTAACCATACTTTTCAAGAGAAATGTCACTGCTAATTTTAGTACAATTAAAAAGTAAATTACAAAATAAAAATTTTTCCTTGTGTGTGGGGGGGGAGGGTATTCAGCTATATCTACCAAGGATAAAATCTCACATAAATTATTTTTAATCTGTCTTAAATATTAAAAAAAAATTATTTTTTAAAGTTATTCACTTAATTTCATACATATGATTCTTTAATTTTAATAAAATTTTAAATGTCATTTAATCTACAACACGTGATAATGTTTTTGTTTTGATGAATTTCAAGCTTATTTCAATATTTCAACAAAATATTCAATCAAGTGTTTTTGCCAATATTACAATAAAGATAAGAAAGTATTTTCCTTAGATATTATATTCAAAATACGATTTTCATTCCACGTTTAGACCACTTGTCCACGTTTTAGACCACCCGAGTTCGAAAAACATTCGAAAACAAGCTGGGCGGATGAAATTTGGTATACGGTCTTTATACCAAATTTATAGATTTCTTTCGTAGTTAGTGCAAAATCTGTTTAGAGGAAGTCTGTCTGTCCAGTTGTTCAATTATAAGTTATCACGATAACTACAAAACGAAGAGAGCTAGATGAATGAAATTCGGTACACAAAATTAACATCTACAGTGTAGACACCTATCAAATTTTGAGCAAAATCCAACAAGGGGTTGACCGTCTGGTGATCTGTACTTTAAAAAAATATATGAGCGTGATAATTCAAAAACACATTGACTTAAATATATGAAATTAGATATGGGATTTTGTGACTGCAAGTGCATTTTGGATCAAATATTAGTTTGAATCAGTTAAGAAAAACGTATCTAAAGCGCAAATTCAATTTTCGGCTACTATTAACCACATGCCAGGTTCACAGTAAAGGTTAATATTTCTTAAATATTATACGTCAATTCTATCCAAGGCATTCTCTGGGATAAAAACTTTATTAGAATGTAAGCGAGAAAGTTTTTAGGAGACAATTTCCATTGCTTTCGTAGTATATATACTTTTAATTTGCATGCATAGTAACTTATAGTAAACTGATTCCATTCCTGTTCTTCAAAATAACAAAATAGCAATATGAAATTTTAAATAAAACGATTCCATAATATAGTTTAATAGCCAGGAAAATCTATGCTCCAGGCGAATCAACTGGATCCAGGCAGCTATCTGGCATAATGAAAATACATATCATTCAATAATTAATCAAATAATTGCAATTTAAATGAAACAAAAAGCAAAAGTGGGTTCTGTGAACAATTGCAGTTATAGGAATTGAGTAAAACACACGGAAAAATAGCTAAAATCTGTTGAGATTACTCGATTCAATTATGTTTTTTTTCTTTTGAAATCTTTTGGACGTCTGTAGAAACTGTCGAAAAACTCATCATTATCTTTTTAAAAAACAGAGAGTTAGATTTATTGAAAGAGTGCTCGATTTTGGATAGTGAAATTTATTATTTTATGAATTCTTTAACTGCAAAAATTCTTCAGTACACTTCTTTATCATCGTTCTTATATGAATTTTAGTAAACGCTTCTTTAGATGCCATAAGATAGAAATAAAAATTTAAATGCGTGTGTGTGTATGTGTGTGTGTGTGTGTGTGTGTGTGTGCGTGCGTGCGTGCGTGCGTGTGCGTGTTTGCGCTCTACAGACACCAGACCGTTTGATCTAACAATACAGTTTGGCACATACATACATTGAAGGTCGGAAATGTGCAGTTCGGGCAGCACTTTTTTTCAAAATATTAATTAATTAAAATTTAAGCGAAATTTCCGTGTTTTTTCGCTATAACTTCCATAAATATTATTGCACAAAAATAAATTTTATTCTGGTTACTTCATTTATCTAATAAACTGTGATTTTAATCAAAAATTGGATTTCAATTAAATACAAGTAATTGATAAGGCCCTGACGAGTAATCTAGTCGGTTGTGTCTTTTAATAACGATCACATTTCTTTGAAATTACTACGAATTGATGAGACCGAGACGAATCATCTAGTCGGTTGTGTCTTTTAATAACGATCGCATTTCTTTGAAATTACTACGAATTGATAAGGCCCAGACGAGTCATCTAGTCGGTTGTGTCTTTTAATAACGATCACATTTCTTTGAAATTACTACGAATTGATGAGACCCAGACGAATCATCTAGTCGGTTGTGTCTTTTAATAACGATCGCATTTCTTTGAAATTACTACGAATTGATAAGGCCCAGACGAGTCATCTAGTCGGTTCTGTCTTTTAATAACGATCACATTTCTTTGAAATTACTACGAATTGATGAGACCGAGACGAATCATCTAGTCGGTTGTGTGTTTTAATAACGATCGCATTTCTTTGAAATTACTACGAATTGATGAGACCCAGACGAATCATCTAGTCGGTTGTGTCTTTTAATAACGATCACATTTCTTTGAAATTACTACGAATTGATGAGACCCAGACGAATCATCTAGTCGGTTGTGTCTTTTAATAACGATCGCATTTCTTTGAAATTACTACGAATTGATGAGACCCAGACGAATCATCTAGTCGGTTGTGTCTTTTAATAACGATCACATTTCTTTGAAATTACTACGAATTGATGAGACCCAGACGAATCATCTAGTCGGTTGTGTCTTTTAATAACGATCGCATTTCTTTGAAATTACTACGAATTGATAAGGCCCAGACGAGTCATCTAGTCGGTTGTGTCTTTTAATAACGATCACATTTCTTTGAAATTACTACGAATTGATGAGACCGAGACGAATCATCTAGTCGGTTGTGTCTTTTAATAACGATCACATTTTAGATATTTTACTACTAATTGATGAGACCCAGATGAGTCATCTAGTCCATTGTGATCTTTAATAATGAACTTATTTATACCTATAATAAAGATGTGTGTGTGTGTGTTTCCGTGCGTGTGGGGTGTGTTGAGATACGCTTTTGGTGACCATCTAGTTTGTCAGGAATGTTAGTTTGTTCAATTTTAAATAAATCTATTATGCATGACTTGATACCAATGATTCTCTCAATAAGTATATCTGATAATAAAACAACGAGAAATAACCAATAACGCTGAATAATTCTAATGCATCTATTCAGTTCACGGAGCAAATGAAATATCCTAAATGAGAATACCGTAACTTCATTATGCCATTAATGAATCAAATATCTAGGTTAACATATCGTCTAACTGCATATAGTCTTTTCGTATGTTGTAATTTCATTATCTTATTCTTAAAATTTGTGCAGATAATAAACAATATTTATCTTTCAACAAAGGAAAAAATTATCCGATTAAATATTTCATGAAACTATGAAAGTAATTTGAACTGTAGCAATGAAAAACACTGGTCAAAGTTGTGCAAAAAAATGTTCAATATGTAAGAAAAAAAAATGTACAGCAAAAATTAGTTCCATTAAAAGTATTTTTAAAGTAAATTGATATAGTAATTACTTAAAAATTATTTAACTCCATTTTATTAATTATAGAATTAATTAACTGCAACTTTAATAATTTTTAAAACAAATTATTAAAGTAAAAATTATTTTTGTATTTTGTAAATAAAGTAAGAATTATTTTAAAATGTTGTAAAAATTATTTCTGTGTAGTATCATTTTCAAAAGTTATCTGAGAAATACGTTAACTTCTATCTTAAAATTTAATTAATTGATCAAACTTTTAATTAAAATCTCAGAATTATATTAACTTAAAAAAAGTCTCATTTAACTGCACATTCTCATCCTTCCAAATATATTTGTGACCAATTGTCTATAAATCTAGGTCAAACAGTCTGGCCAGTAGAGCGCCAACATACACATACACACACGCATTCTTTCTTTAATAGTAGAATTAATAGGCTTGGCTCGTGCTATTTATAGCGTTAGTAAAAAACGAAAAAAATCCTTCAAATTAAACAGAGCAAGTGATGATTCATATATCGATTCTGCAGAGTTCTATAATTTATTCAATTTATATTAAAACTTTATTTATTTATTTTGTTATAAATAATTATCAACTTCTCCTTATTGAACTCACGACATGCAAATATAGATTTAAAAAGATTTTTAATTTATCACATACCGCAAACTACAGTTAGAGGTCGAAAATCTTATATCGCTAGAAGTTGTGCACGTCTAAACGGGCAATATCTCAGATATGGTTGTCACAGATTAAATAATGAAAATGCACATTTGGGGGGGAAATTTGAGGAGTGCTTAAGAAATAAAAGAGATTTTATCTATATCTGCTAATTTTAAACAAATAACAACATTAAAAGTTTCGTTTTCTTACAATGAGATTTTCTTTATCCATCATATTCAGGAATAAATATTTAAGAACTAATTATTAAAATAAGTTTGAATATAAAATAATAACAACTGCAGACTTCATCTCACTAATCTTTACTACAATTCAGCATTAAAAATGTAAAATAATCCCGTAACTAACACTTGTTTTAACATGCACATTATGATCTGTATAAAGAACCTAATAATTTGAATCTGCTTTAAATTTTGCTTTTCTAATCACAAAATAGCTCTTAATTGATAGAATAGTTGTGCATAGTAAGTCCTTTCAGAATTCACTGCCGATTTTTATTCCAAAGGAAAATCACAAACGATCTTTCTGCCTTACTCTTCCTTCATAAAATTTCTGTTTAAATTGCTTAATTCATAGCACGAAAAAATATTGTGTTTAATGTAATAATTTTAATTTAATTAAAATTAATGGTTCTTTTATTAAGAAATTTTGTCGAAAAACGACGGCAGGTCGCGAATAGCAACTACCTGTTGATTAAATTTAATTTCATTAAAATTAGATATAATATCTAAAATAGTGATTTCATAACTCGGTATTTTTTTTTTTTTGTTTATTTAAAATTTTAGAATATCAAAATGTTATTGTTAAATGTAACTAGTAGGACCTGGGGTCTTTTAAAAATTCAAGCTTCGCAATTTTTTGAAGTGTATATATACTTTCTCAAATAACATAAAGTATAATTCTTGACGGTATATAAACATTTTTACAATTAGAAGAAGAATAAGACTACCTATAACAATTTATAAATTCCTTATTGGATCATGATTGGACTGGTTTGTTTGATTCGGAATTGGTAGGCACAAGTAAATTTGAGCTAGATAGATGAAATTTAGTACACGGACTTCACACCACATTTTTCGAATCCGTTCAAAGAAAGTCCATCTGTCCGAATACAGATGAACACTCAAACTACAAAACGAGAAGAATTAAATAAAAAAAATGCTGCAAAGATTTCTTATCTATAGTGTAGATCCATATCAAATTGGAAACCAAATTCGTCAGAAGGTTGACCGTCTGTCGGTTTGTACTTTCACAAATATGCATGTAAACCAGACCTACTCAACCAACTACTCAAACCTACTACTAACATTGTGCCAATAACTATAATGAGTTGTAAAATAGAATGAAAGAATATTTTTTAAAAATTACTTGTTTATCATAAAGAGGTAAATATAGGAAAAAAGAGTAAAATGTTAAAAAAAACCGTTGTTTAAATTTAAAAATAAAAACTAATTATTTTTAGAAATTCTGAATGTAAATATATACAAGCGAATTCGTGATAAACATTCAAGTGCAAGCAGTAAATCGATTAGAGTATATAGGATAAATAATGCAACTATTTATAATGCAACAATTTATTTTCTATACTATCTAATCACATTGTTGAATTATAAAGAAATAATTTTATTGAGTATTGAGTTTTGAAATAACATGAAAGTAACTCACACATATCAATGTCTGGCACGGATTTAAAAAATAACTCAGAATTTAAAAAATAAAACTTATGCAAATAAATTTTATTCTGATATTTGTTTTTAATAACCGACAATTTCTTAGCAAACATGCTGCATAGACTAATTTCTCGACAAAATGTTTACTTCAAATTTCATATTTTTAATTTTCAAAAAATTTACCATTTCATAACTGAAAACTAATTGTATTCTTTTATCGTTATCATTAGACCTACGCTATGGAATTTTTTAAAAAAATAGAATAATAAGGAATACAATAATAGACTTAAAATAAAACGGCATTGCACCGACTGAAACCCTCTTTTAGTTCGTAATTTTTAAAGAGTAGCTAGAAAGCACTAAGAGAAGGTAAGGCATTAAATGATGACTTCAGTGACCTTGATATGGAATAGACAATAGACAACTGAATTACATTTTGTGTAACATTTATTATATATCCAATGTCTTTAATGGTATACCTGGCTTGAATGTCAAATGACTATCACGGAAAGAATTTATTTTAAATTTCATCTTCTTTGATAGGATTAAAGAATATGCATTGTATGCAATCGGTACGCTACAAATAATCGCGCAACATAAATTTAAAAGTATAGATTCTAAAAAATAGAAAATGAAAATCCTACATTGGAGTTCAAGTCCAAACAAAGCAACTTTTGTCTGAATTTTAAAATGGGCAAACGCAGACGACTATATAATGTTAGACAACTATGAAACTAATCTATATTCTTTTCGTTTGTGTAACACATTAAAAAGTTAATTAAAATTAGAGAAAAGAATAAGGAAATGAAATTGGTATCGTTAAAAAGATATTTTTTTCAGTTTTAAGATAATGTAAAAACTATTTTTGAGCGTTATATTTTAGGGAGATATAGATTAAGAACCCAAAAAACTGGCTCATTTTTTTAATTGGCGTTACTTCTGTGAAAAGTCAGTAGTGGCTTTTCTCTTATATTGAATTGCACGCGTGGCAAATTATATCACAATGAGATAAAAAATGCATATTTGTATAAAAAAATATATCAACAAACATTTAACTTTATAGTATCAAATTATTTGAAATTTTAACTTCAATTTAAAGATCTTAAATCCGATCAAAGGAATTCTTTCTGTCGGCTGTTCGAATATAAGTTAACAATAATTACAAAACAAAGAGAGCTGGATAGATAAAATTCGGTACATAAATTTAAGATCTATAGTGTAGACATCTGTCAAATTTTAAGCCAAATCTAACTAGGGATTGACAGTCTGTCAATCTGTACTTTCAGAAATAAGTAAGCATTATAATTCAAAAACAGTATGACAAACATATCAAATTTGGTACGAGATTTTGTGACTACAAAGTCAGTTTTGTATCAAATGTTTGCTTCAATAGGTTAAGAAAAACGTTTCTAAAACACAAATTTGATTTTGGGATAGTATTAACCTTATGCCTGGGATTAATCGCCAAATAACTCGCCAAGGATGACAGGATAGATTCAGTTAGTGTTATATTTACACCAAAAATTATTTCGTAGCTATTGTACGTCATTGCCAAGTAAGGTGTTCTCTAGCACAGCAAGTTCGTTAGAGAGTATGCGAGAAAGTTTAGAGAAGACAACTCCCACAAGTTTTATATGAAAACAATTTATCCGTATTGCACAAAGAGTAACAATGAATAACGAAAAATTTTAAATTTCTTGAGAATATGAATATTGATTCCAAACGCATTTGGTTTTTTTCTACCTTCTTAAGAAATCTAAACTTCTTCCAAAGCAATTCTTTTGCAGATTATTACTTTATAAACGGAAAACCATAAAATGAAATTATTCGCAATAGAACAATCTTTTCGCTCAAAAAAAAAAATCAGTGGCTTTTAAATGTACCTTTGCTCTTTCCCAGTTTCTAACTAATTTTGAAAATAGCCACCAATCAATACTAATGCATCTATTCCTACTAATGATCAAGTATTGGAAATAAGAATCATGTTCCGACTAATGGAAGATCATGTAGTTTCCTTTAAAAAAATGTAATATAATGCTAGAAAACTAACTCGCACATAAATCAGTTACTGAGAAATCAAGGACAGATAAATTAAAACAAAAAGAAAATCGTTTCTTTTAACGAGAAACTCGCTTTATCGCAAGCATGTCGTAAGGAATAATATTGCCAGTTTCTGAAGAATTCGGTAATTTGTTATTTTTCCAGGAAAAAAATTAAGTTTCTAGATAAAATTTTTGGTGACTGTCCGGTTTTAATTTCTTTTGCCTCATGTAAGCCTTGTGAATATCATATGATCGCGTTTATCAACAAAATTGCATCTTATTGTTATTCTTTGTGCAGATTTGGTTTTCAATAAAAATGATTTAATTCAAAATAAATAATAATATTTAATTACGTTTTAATGCAAAATATTATTACAGTGGACTCTCAGCAATTCAAAAGATATCAGATCAGATCTCTTCTGGATTGTGCAGGTTTGAATTTCAATAAAAATGATTTAATTCAAAATAAATAGTAACATTTTATTACGTTTTAATGCAAAATATTATTACAGTGGACTCTCAGCAATTCAAAAGATATCAGATCACAAGTCTTCTGGATTAACGGATAAGAGCCGATTCTCATATTTCATTTGCACTCTATCGTATACGTAGCATAGAGAAAGTACAGTAAACGTCAAAATATTCGAACTTGAAATTTTGACGAATCTTCAAGTCTTAGACCTCTCCGAGTTCGAAAAACACTTTTCTGGAAAACGTCCGTCTATTTGTCTGTCTATGACAAAGATAACTCAAACCCGCCTTGAGCTAGAGGGATGAAATTTCGGTACGACCGGAGAATAACCCCCTGCTTGGCACAATTTTCAAAAATCGCCAACAACGGTCTTGCGAAATGTTCAGAAGCAAGAGAGCAGATGTCCAATCATAGTGCATAATAAACATTGCCAGCTTTGGCGCGTTATCGCAACTTGGCGAAGAAGGGAGTTAAACTCCGGTTCACCCGATATACGATCTTTACAGCAAATGTGCAGATTTCTATTAAATTTTGAGTAAAATCTGCTCAGTGGGAGTTCGTCTGTCCATCTGTTCAAACATAAAGTAATACGATTGCTACAAAACAAAGAGAGCTAGATAGATAAGATTTGGTGAGCAGATTTAACATCTGTATTGTAGACACTTGTCAAATGTTGAATCAAATCCAACAGCGGGTTGATTGTCTATCGGTCTGTACTTTCAGAAGCATATTAACACTATAATTCAAAAATGCAATGACTTAAATATATCAGTATATGGTATGAGATTTTGTGACTACAAGTGCAATTTTGTATCAGATCTTTGTTGCCATCAGTTATGGAAATCGTGTCTAAAGCAAAAGTTCAATTCTAAGGTACTATTAATCTCATGCCAGGAATTAATCGCCAAATAACTCGCCGAGAATGACACGATAATTTCAGTAAAAATGCTCAATTCACGCCAAAAGTTAATATTTCGTAACTATTGTACGCCAATGCCATTCAAGGCGTTCTCTGGCATAACAGAATTATTATAGAATATGTGAGAACATTTTGGAGAAACTACTCACTCTTTACATTATTTTTTATATAAATAAAAATGAATGTGTATCTTTTATGCAAATTTACTATTTTTGCCCGATCTCGATAAAATTTTAAACGCATACTCTCCAGAAAAACAGGAAGGTCATTTTGTAACTTCAGAATCCAATAGTTATTGTAATTATACAATGTAAACAGATTAAAAATTAAATAAACTGTTGGTATTTTTCACCTATATTTTCTCCAAATATATCACAGCATAAAAAAGATTTTTTTATATTACCTTAAAACTGAAACAATTATTCTTTTAATAATACCAGTTGATTTTCTAATTTTATTTAGTTTTGAAAATTTAATTTAGGGAATAATCTAAAACACTGTATTTCATTATTGTGACAAAATTCAAGCTTATGACGAAATTCAAGAAATTCAAGCTTCCCTTACACCACACAATCGTGTATATTTTTTAATGTTAATATTAACATAAAAACCAGCGGAAGTGGTTTGCTAAGACTTTTTATGGTACTCTCCAGTGAAGGTTTTATTTCAGAGAAGTCCTTGAATGGTAATGGCATACAACAGTTACGAAATGTTAACCTTTGGCGTGAATTTACCATTTTTACTGAAACTATCGTGTGATTCTTGGCGAGTTATCTGGCGAGTAATCCCTAGCATGAGGTTAATAGTATCCAAAATCGAATTTGTAATTTAGACAAGTTTTTCTCAACCGATTGAAATAAAAATTTGACACAAAACTGCACTTGTAGTCACAAAATCTCATGCCAAATTTGATAAATTTAAGTCATTGCATTTTTGAAATATCGTGTTTGCATGTTTCTGAAAGTTCAGAACGACATACAGTGAACCCTTTGTTGAATTTGGCTAAAACTTAAACAGGCTTCTAGATTATAAACGTTAAATCTGTGTGCCGAATTCTATCTATCTGGCTCTATTCTATCTATACTATTTTTTGTCGTTATCATATTCATTTACATTCGAAAAGCCGTACAAACAGACTTTTTCCGAACGGATTTTTCTCAACATTTGATAGAAATTTACAAATTTGATGTTCAGACCGTATACCAAATTTCATTCATATAGCTCAAAAAGTGTAAGTTATATTTGTCACAGACAGACAGACATATGCTTTCCGAACTTCAGTCTAAAAACTGGAGATTTGTCAAACTCTCGAGTTCGAATTTTTTGACGATTACTATATTTTTTCTCTACTAAGTATACGAGAAAAAAAAAGATGGCTTTCTGTGAACATAAGCCTCGAAGTAGGATTTTTACTTCCTGTTTCAAATTTTCATGGCGAAATAATTTTTAGAAGATTCTTTTCATAAAATTAATAATTTTAATCTTAACAAATGAAAAAATAAAAATTTAAATAAAGACACATTTCATAATAAAAATTTATATATATATATATATAAATAAACTCTTATGTGATAAGAAACAGATTAAAAAAAAACATAAAGAATTGAGGGCAATGGAGTTTTTCTTCCAGACGATTTTTGTGACAAGTTTCCTTTTTGAAGCTGTCAAGATATACAAATACTTCGCTTACACAATGATAAGATAGAGCACGTACATCACAGAGGATGACACAGCTCTGAAAAGTAAACATAGATCATTGAGTCAGTAGTGAGCTGTCACCGGAAGTTTTAAATTTTGCAACATTTCATCATTAAATGCAACTGCAGCAAGTTATTTCAAACACTTTTAAACCAGAAATTGTCACTTTCTACTGTATTTATTGTTCAACTAAAACAGAGCTTTTTAAAAGTCTTTTCGGGTTAAAAAAATATTCTTCATCATAATTGTAATCGAAAAAATGCCGTTGCCACAATACAAACAAATAAGTAAGAGATTAAATATTAAGAATTTATTAATTATCGTTAAGCAACGAAATTTAGTTTGATATAAAAAAAAATGTCAAAGATATATTTCAAATTTTGCAGCTTTCAGAAATATTTGTTGTTTAATCTCTCTCTATTTATAAAAATGAATGTTTGTTTATATAATTTGTTATACAAATCTATGATTACTACGGAAGCCCATGGTCAACTTTGCAATGTCGAGAAGTTAATTTTAATGTACGATAATTGAAAATTAAGCTTCAATTAAGCTGTTTTCAGTTATAGTTTCTATAAATTATATCTTTAAGGTATCTGACTAGGTTCGAAGGGTATTTTTCAAAAAAAAAAATACTAATAATAATATTTATATGATGTTTTTAAAATTAATTTAAGGATAAAATCGTGAATAAAAGTGAAATTATTTAAATATATATGTAGCTTTTGAAGAAAATGCACATTTCGATGTAAATTTTAGCATTTACATACAAAAGCTAAGATTGATCCAGATTAAAAAAATTGTCAAGTTTTTTAATTTTCCTTTATAGCATTATATGCGTAATATATCTTAGAGTTTAACTAACTATTATCTGAGAATCATATTCAAAAATAAATTCTATCGCGTAATATATGAAATTATTGATGAAATTTTGGAATTTATTTCAACAATATTTACATTAAACAATCATAACAATAAATAAAAAATGAATAAATACAAAAGCAATAAACAAAAAAAAATTAAATATAAAATCCATAGTTCATTACATTTTGCACAACATAAAGAGATTTAATTATGTATATATTTTTTTTGAGATATGATCATACTCGTACGGTAAAATTATGAAAAAACTCGTTTTTCAAAAAATGCATTTATTTTCTCTATACTAAGCACACGAAAAAGTAAAAATGTTAAAATTAAAACAAGAAGTTTTTTATTTATTTAATATTAAATGGAAATTTCTGGTTCATTTTTGGAAATTTTCCAAACATATTTATATCGGGGGTGGGGGGGGACTGAAGTTTTTACATCAACGAGAAATCCAGAAAATCTTTTTTCTAATAAACACAATTCAAAGCCGCTGTGTAGCTTCCTTGAATTTTTAACGATTTTTTAAAGTTTGCAGAGGTACCTTTCTGTTAACATCTTCGAAAATTTATTCTCAGTTGTTATTCATGTCACGCAAGGGGGAAATTTGTTTCCGTAATGATTATTACGCACGAGACGATATACTATATTTCGTGTTTTAATGGGTTTTTATTTTCTTCTATACGTAGTATGGAGGAAGTATAGTAATCGTCAAAAAATTCGAATTCGAGATTTTGACGAACCTCCACGTTTTAGACCACCCTGAGTTGGAAAAACACATTTTTGGAACATGTTGGAACATGTTAATTGGAAAACTTTATGAGCTATAAGGGTGAGATTTGGTATACAGTATTTACATCAAATTTGCAGATTTCTTTCAAATCTTGAGTAAAATACCTTCAGAGGAAGTCTGTCTGTCTGACGTTTAGATAAAAAGTTAATGCGCTAATTACAAAACGAAGGCAGCTAGATAGATAAAATTCGGCACACAGATTTAACATCTATAGTGTAGAGAACTAAGCGTTCAAATTTTGAGCTAAATCCAACTACGAGTTGACTGTCCATCGGTCTCTACTTTCAGAAACATATACAAGCGATAATTCAAAAAAAGAAAATCGGTGACTTAAATATATCAAATTTAGTATAGGGTTGTTTTTACTACAAGTGCAGTTTCGTGTCGAATTTTGGCTTCAATTGGTTGAAGAAACGTGTCTAAAACACAAATTCGATTTTTGGATAATATTAACGCACGCTAGATATTAATCGCCAAATACCTCGCCAAACACGACACGATAGTTTCAGTAAAAATGCTAAATTCAAGCCAAAAGTTAATATTCCGTAACTATTGTACGCCAGTTCCATGTAAGGCTTTCTCTGGCAAGACAAGTTTATTAGAGAGTATGCGAGAAAGTTTTGAGAAGACCACTCTCATTGGTTACGTTTATGTTTTTAAACAGATCAAATAATGTTCTGATATAGTATTACTGATGTCATATCATCTCTTTTAGAACCTTTACATAAAAAAGAAAATGGAATATTGAACCATGCTTCTAAAGAAGTGTGTTTTCTCTGGTAATTTTTCAGTTGTCAAAACGAATGCAAACCGAAACTCCCGATATGGAAGAACAAAATTGAAGAAATCGCACAAATACTGAAAAATAGGTAGACAAAAAAAGTAGAAGGGGGGGAGAGAAAGATGCACAACACGTACATGTCAGAATGCAAATAAATTATAAAAGAGATGTTTACTGAAAATATTGAAAAACTACAGAAGAGCGACAACACAGACTTGAGGCACATGCTGAAAGAGAGTCTGATGGGAGACTTCGAGAAATTGAAGAATAACATAATATACGAGTTCAAGTTCAGAAAAATTCTTGTGGCTTGAATGTTACGCAATGGAGTTTGAGTACATATAGTTATAATTCCAATTGTGTGTATGAATTTGAAAAAGTTTGAGTATAACATAATCTATACATTGTACTATTAATGTCCTACATGGTGGTGGAAACTAAGGTTATGTCCTAGTTAGGCAGTAATATTAGGACATAACCTTAGTTCCTGCCGGTCACGATATAACGCCTTTTCTAGGAAGAATGCCAAATCATTGGAGTGGAGGTAATTCGATCCTATAACATTACTATGCCTATCAGAGAATAGTCTCATTATTGGGGGGCCCCAGTATGAGGGTCATTGTGAGTATAGAATCGATATCGAGCATTTTTTCAACATGTGAAATAAAATATGCCTGCATATATTGAAAATACAAGATTTCGTAAAGATAAAATTATTAAAACTATATAATATTCTGCTAATAACAAAAAATGCATTTTTTTTTTCAAATTCAACATTTTATTTTTCAAATATTACACTTTAAAAAGTATTTTAGCCTCTAAAATCATTTTAAAAATAGTAACGAAGCCAAAAGTAATCACAAATAAGCTGAAAGAAGAGCAGCTTAAAGGAAATAAATAAGATAAAGAGGCATCCAAGAGATAATAAGTCTGTCATGATTAATCTTTTTTTCTAGCAATCACAATGCAACTTCATGATAAACAATGATACATGATAGTATTTGCTCTCATTTTTACATATTTAAATAAAATACAAAAAATATGCAAGACAATAGACAAAGATTTGTTTAATAAACTGAGCTTAAAATATCCAAAAATTAGAGATAAATATTTAGATCAGGTTTATTTTATTTTATTGATACTGAAAAATTCTCTTTAACTTGGAAAACTAGTTTTAGATATCCTTTTAATTAAAAGATGAATATTTTTGCTTTTAACAGTTCGTTGGAAATTTAAATTTTTTATTCAAAATGGTTGACTTCATATTCAGCGCTAAAAACACAATTTTAAGTTATCGTTTGCTTTATTTAAATAAATTTTATATCATTTTTCAAAGTTTATTAATAATGAGCCCAATTAACTTTTTGTCGTTTTTAAAAATCGTTTGGTACGATCTGTAGTTCTTCAGAGAGTTATTAATTATTAAAATACGTTGTTGCAAAAGATTTTTTTTCGTTTTAATTGAAAATAAAACAAAACAGCTGAAAGATTTTGTGTATTATAATATATAAAATAATTATTTATATATAAAATGCTGGGATGCTATTGAATGCTAATCTTAATATTATCATTGTGGTTATGTATTTTCTACGTCGTTTCTTATACAAGTGAGTCGAATTCAATTAAATTTTGCACATTTATTATTTGGAACAAGAGAAATTGCTACAAATGTAAATTAAAAAATATATATACTACGAAATAAAAGTGAAAGCAAAAATTCTACTGAGTTAACGTCCATAGAAAACGACATTTTATCTTAATTTTAGGGATTCAAGTACGGGATTGAATGTTTTATTGAAATACTGGAATTAGTTTGAATTTTATCATAACAATATAAACATTGTCACAGATTTGTATCAAATTAATTTCAAAAAAATTATTAAAATCAGAGAAAAAATTACGGGAATGAAATGGGTATCATTAGAAAAATAGAGTAAGAAATCGTTTTTGAGAGGTAATATTCTTGAAAGATATGACTGAAGAACACCAAAATTTGTTCAGTTTTAATAGTACTTTTTAACTTACTTTTGTACTTAGAAATTTTGACAATGACCTGCTTTTTTTTCTCTCTAAAAGAGTGCGCGTGCTAAAATTCATTAAGATCGAAGCAAAATTTCCTATTTATATTAAAGACATACATTAATCACTATAAATTGTTAGATGTTAAAGGCTCAAAGGTAGCTTAAAAGTTAAATAACTCGCTTTAATTTCATATTTGTAGAATTTCTTTTAGATTTTGCATTTTATGATACTTATTTATTGTTGCTGTCCTCGTGTTTACTTGGCGAATTTCAGATTGCGTCAAGATCACCAAGACCATAGATTTACTAGATGATTGCGCCAAAATTGCCAAGTTGCATTTTACATAAAATATGAAGATAGTTGGATTCGCTGAGAATATTGGTTTTATTTAATTTCAGTTATATCTCTTATGCATATCTTGAATATCCTGATTTGCTCATCATAAACTTCTAATTGTAATAGATATTAAAGCCTTGGTATTTCAATAATTTTGGACCTGTTCATTTTATTGTGTACACAAGCATTCGTAATAAAGTTCAGTCATATCGCCATTGAAAGAGTAACATTTTGGATTATTCATCTTCTAATTGCACATTGTCATTCGCGATACTATAACTTCATCTGCTTGTTCCTCATATAAAATATACAGATATAAAACAGAATCCTTCTTTAGCTTGCAATACTATCTGGGATAAATATTAAATAAAATAATGAAGACGATTTTAATTTTATTTCAGTAACGAAATCTAAACTATCTATTATTAAAAATTATGAAAAAATCCATTAAAAAAGATAAGATGTAAAATACTATTGAGAAACTGCGACATTTGAATTTATAGACAAGAACTCTGAATTTTAATGCATGTTATACATAATAAATGTAAATAGATATACATTGTTTTGTTTAAAATTAATTCCTTATATAGATGAATATGATAACTTTTGCAGCCAAAATATAAATATTCTTTTTATTTTTATTATTGGAGCAATAACTGATCATTTATGGAGTTTATTGGGAAAAATCATTGTCGTTGCTTCTTATATCTCTCCCAATTTACATAGACATTAAGCAAGAAAATACGAAATGCGAATAAATTTTAAACTATCTGTACATTTTTTTTATCAAATAATGTTTTAATAAGTATAATACCTTTTTTATCATCTTATTTTGCGTTTTCTATTCTCACAATTTATGTTACAATATGGGTTGCTATTCATTCTAATTCCTAACCTTCCTTATTTTCCCCTTTAATTTTTAAAAATAAATATTACTATATGTTTAAAAAATCGATACAGTGTGGTTTTTCCTACAACTGTATATATATATATATATATATATATATATATATATATATATATATATATATATATATATATATATATATATATATATATATATATATATATATGGTTTCCCTTTTCATATTTTTTTATATTTATGTATATTTTATAAGTTTACATTCCCTTAATAATTTTTTCCTGGATTTTAGAATTGTCACTAAATAATCATAAGTAGTCTGGTATCTCGCAAATATTGTGAGGGGGGGATGAAAAAGAAATAAAAAGAAATGAACTGTTTCATACATAAAAAATCTAGTTAATGAAGATTCTCTTTTGAAGGCAAAGTGATTCGTTGATTGTACATTTTCATCTGTCCATCAAAAAGACAATCTTTACTACTAATAAAAACATATGTGTGAATAGTAATATTAATAATACAAGTATGTGTTGGCAATAAATCAAACGCCGGGTTATTAAGATCCGGAGTTTATGCACCTCGAACGATACATTCAGAGTAATTTATTTTTTTACATTTATAGAATTTGTAAAAGCCATATACTCGAACTTATTGAAACTCAAAGCAAATACCATCTAAATTTTGGAGCTTTATTCAAGCAGTTTTCCTAATTTTGCAATTCCTTTATTCTAACAACTTTCTTTACTTTTTGAAACATTTATATTACATTTTTTATAT
Organism: Argiope bruennichi; assembly: GCF_947563725.1. Taxonomy (NCBI): domain Eukaryota; kingdom Metazoa; phylum Arthropoda; class Arachnida; order Araneae; family Araneidae; genus Argiope; species Argiope bruennichi. The sequence continues at coordinate 26,777,734 of NC_079161.1, forward strand.
AATAAAATGCATAATAAATCCAATTTTAATTTAAAAAATACATTGTTTTGTCAAAAGCGAAATGTGTCCTCCATAAGTGTTGCTATATACTGAAATATCAAATATATAATTTTTAATAAACTAAATTCTAAGCCCTACATAAGAAATAGAAAGACAAGATTGACTACGTGCCCCTGTTATCTTATAAATAAATCGCCATATTTTTACTGATACAAAAGAGATTTTCACTCGTCTTGGCAAGAAGAAAAGACTCTTGGAAATTCATTTGAACGCGTAATGAAAATTTTTTGGAATTAAATTGCCATTTCCCTTTACATTATCTTTGTAAAAAAATACTTTAACTTTTATACCTTCTTTTCAGGGAAAAAAATCAATATTCGAAATCCTGTTCCTTACATAAACATTTTTTTCATCTAGAAAATGAATAAAATAAATTTTTTTGAATTAAAATGAGGTTTTTTTTTCTTACAGAATAAAAAAAAATATTTTTATCAATTATACCTTCTTTTCAGAAAAAGAATCAATATTCGAAATCCCATACACCACTTAAGTATTCTTTTCATCTTGAAAATAAATCAAATAAAATCTTCTGAAATAAAATGCGATTTATTCTTACAGAATAAAAAAATGTAAAAAAAATTATCTTTTATACCTTCTTTCGAGAAAAAAATGAATATTCAAAGTCACATAAACATTCTTTACACCTATAAATAAAATAAAATCTTTTGAATTAAAATGTGATGTGTGCTTACAAATATGATTTTCATAAAATTGCTTTTAAATTCTTCCTTTTTTAACACGACATATTAAAGCCAGCCTTCTTCAAAATGATCCGCAATCTAATGTTTTGCTGTTTCAAATTATCAAAATCTTTTACTGCTTATAAAGAAATGAAATTAAAATTAAGAAAAACTTGGATTTGGGAGAGTCAAAATCCTGCATTGCCTAAAAACCCCTAAAGAGTTTAATTCGTCCAGTGTCGCCAAAAAATGATGGAGAAGCCGCAGTTTCTACGACAACAGACGACACCAGACTTAATGTCTAGAACAATACACCAGATAGGTAACAATATGTTTGCCTATTAATTGGATATCCTAAAATACTACTTACCACAAAAAATTCATAAGTATTTGACCAATTTGGATTTCGTAGGCTTACCAATTAATTTAATTTTCCAAAATTACTTCAAATCCACTCTGACAGAAATTTCAGTATTTTTCTTATTTTGTAAAATTACTTATTTATCTCTTTAATTTCTAATTTGCATCGATTTTCAATCCCCAATAAATCAATACCGATATTAACAAATCTTTACAATTTAAAAAAAAATTCATCTAGATTCAACGAGGAAAAGAAGAAAATTCTATTATCTTCGAATTAACAATAACTTGAACTTTATTTCAATTTTACCTATTCAGTCACAACAAACTAACCCATTTAAATTGAATGACAGAGCAGTTTTCACAAAGCTAATTACATGAAAATATTAATTTAAAAAACATATTTAGGAAGTACATTTTCAAACGGTAAAATAATCAATCATTAATCTGCAAATAAACAATCAATAATGAACAAACCACAAGAAATTAAAAGAAATGCATTTCGAAAACAGTTTACTTTAAAAATAATTAAATCCAGAAACGCAAAAAGCTGGAAATGTGTAAAGCAGTTTATATTTTGAAATCAAAGATTGTGAAATTATCGTTTGTGTTTATGGAAATGTTTTTCCGTGGGGTATTTTTCTTCTTCTGAATGGCAACAGCCACAACTGTTATCTTCGCCTTTACAGTTTGACTATTTAGAATACTAGTACGTATAATTTTGTGAATAAAGAATAAAATAATGAAAACTGAAAAGAGAAATATGAACTTAGTATTATTTTTTCTACATTATTCGTAAATAGATTGACATAGAGTTGTAAATAGATTATCTCCTTAACGCTATACGAAAAAAAAAAATTATAATTGTTGATAACTTTCAATAATAACATACATAGGCATGCCAGATAGTTTTTTGAAAAATAATTTAAAATAAACTATCTATTTTACATATGGAAATAAAGTAAAAAGTATATCTTCTAAATTTCCTTGCAAAACTACGCAGTTTGAATCAATGGCTTGTCAGAGCAAATAACAAAAAAATGCATATGAAACAATAACTTTATAATATAAATAAATATTTTTTGTTTATCTACATCAAATATAATATTTTTAATCAATTTTTACTATGTTACATTCCATTTTAGGTGACAAGCAATATTTTAAGAAAAGTTATATTTTCTTCAAATATACTTGATTTCTTATGACTTAAATTCACAAGTTACTTTCAATTGAAAAATCAATTTTTTACATATTTCATGCTGCATATTAAAATAAAAAGCAATTTTCTTTGTTATTGAATTTGGCTTCAAAGTTTAAAGTTTCCATTTTAGAAATTTCAATTATAGCTTTTTCTTTAAATAAAGGAATGAAGTTAAATTCTAAAAAAATGTGTTGCTTCTAATTTCATAAAAAAGCTTTTGAAGACAACTGTAATTTCTAAAAATTATTACCTCCGCTTCTTTTATTCATAATAATAGAAACTGAAGGCATCAATTTAAATAAACAAATATGTGTAATTTATAATTAAAAAAACGATTGTTTTTTTTCAAAAATATCAAATTGTTTTCCAGTTTTAAAATTTATTTGATGCCAGCAGTTACTTTCTGAAAGATATCTTCTATTTTTCAATAAATAATTAGGTCTTTAATGCGAGACAATTTCATTATTAATGTAAGACTGGTGATCAAAATTAATTAAAGTTAATAGCTTGATTATTTTGAAAATTTTCAGAATATATACATATACAGAAAAAAATTTAAAAAAAATCCTTATAGCATTAAAAAAAATCATCCATGTTATATTACATTTGACTAAATAAACAATCAAAAATCGATGACTCGATATATTTTTATAAACACCAATAAATAAGCATTATAAATATAACATAAAAAATATCAAAAATTGGAAATCTTACCTCGAATTTTACTGAATCCTTTTTCATAGATAATTAAATATGGGAAAGCATTATTTTTTCATTCACTTCACAATCTTAGGGGAATAATGTTGTTGAACATTCCCTCAACCTTTCATGGCGCACCCTTTATCGAACTCACTGGAAAACTGCAAGCGATTTAGTGTTGTCTCACAATCATCATACAGTGTTTTCGAATTGGAGAAGACAGTCGACGAAAACTGCTCAATGTGAGTGTTTAATCGTTGTTTTTTTAATTTCGAACAAACAGACACATAAACATCTTTTCCTGACTCATCTCCCACGGTGGAATAGGCAGGGTCCGTATATCGTTTGGCGGAGCGATCGATAATCGTTCGGTTTATTCCATCTTCCGCTCTCCGCAGAAAACGAAACTAAACGCCGATACGGTATCCACACCCTTTTACACACACATCTGTTTTAAAAATGAAGCTTTCAACTATCCTGTGCAAAGGCAGCAGCACAGAGGAGGTAGCTTCGGCGAAAATCGTTTGGCGATTTGAGTTGTGAAACACTGCAGACGATTTTGGAGAGCGGTTCTGTTATTGCGCGTGGAAGGAGACGCAGTGCATGCTCGGGGGTGGTGGGTGGAGCGTTATTCATTTTGATGGCGCGGGAAAGGGGAACGTTTTGAAATTGAGACATGCGTGTGGGTAGGAGATTTGCATTTATCAAGTGGATATGATAATAGTGCCGCAAGGGGTCAGAGGCAGATGATTTTTATTTTATCATAAAACAAATTTCTGAACATTTGTTTGTGTTAACAATTAGCATAACAACGCAATTAAAAAACGTTTCTAAAAGCCAGTAATTTCTAAATCCAAGAACGTTAAGATTTGGTCGTGAATTTATGTAGTAATGTATCAAAGAAGACACACGTAATTAACCGTACTTTTAAAAATAGAAAAAAAAAATATCGTTTTATCATTTGATGAAACAATGAAATCAAGTTTCTGAAAAAAAAATATTTTTAAAAATTTGAATATGAACTTTTTTTTTTTTTTTTGAAATTGAGAAAAAAAATTACAATAATTATGTAGTTATTAATCTGTCGGAAATTTTTTTGTCAAAAATAGATAAGAAAAGAAAAAAAAACGGGAAAGGAGGTAAAAGCTATGAAAATGCAACATAATCATTTTTTGAAAAGACAGGAATTCATCTTCATTTATTTATTTTAATTTTAAAATATTAACTAATTTTAAAAAAATAAATATGATTTTAACATTTTTCCATGTTGTCATGTAAAATTGATTGAATGAATTATAATTTAATACTGAATATATTACTGTGTGTAAGTACTATTGTAAAAATGAATTGCTGAATATATTATCACGTAAATTGAGTTTTCAAATAATTTTAAAATAAAAAAATAATAATGAAAACAATTTAGCTGCCGTGCGGGTTTTTTTTAATCGAATTTTAACAGATTTTTAAAAGTATCGTTTTTAAGTTTCGTATTTGTTATTTAAAAACAGATCGTATTATTTTAATAATGCCAATTTTACTACACTAGTATTTTCAATGACATAGCGAAGGTAAATGGCGCCTGAGGCATAATATGATTATTTCGCCTCCAACTATAATCTATGATTTAACGAGAGTAAATGACCCTCAAATTAAAATATTCTTTTTCCATTCCCGCAATATATTTTGCTTTAACCCTTTAAAAGCCATTTTTTTCTAGTCATATTATGTTAAAATATTTTTAGGCTTGAAATTAGAATAAGAAAAGGGATTCATTTAGCTTATTAAATAAATTTAATCTGATTAATTCATTAATTTGGTTCATTAATAATTAAGTGACAAACCAAGTCACATCATTTTGTGTTAGATAAAGAACTGAAGCATCTAAGTTTCTGACTTACTAAAAACATTTGTCAGAACTTATGCCAACCTACATCATTTCATACAAAGATTGATAAATTTGGTGGGAAGCATACTTCCCATGGCCCTAGAAAGGGTTAAAAACTGGCATAAACGCTCTAATGTTTTGTTTCCATGGACAAGACCAAATCTGATCGCCGGGATGTATATAATCCCCATTTCCCCTAGTCAATAAGCCACTCAGTATTTTTCTTAATTTAAAAAAAAAAAAAAAACCATCTTATTTTTTTGTAACTTTACATACTTTCATAGTCATTTTAACTGTTTCGTAATTTCTTTAAAATCCAATATTGTTTTTTTATCTATGATTTTAAAATAAATATGAAATATATGTAGAGTAGAGTCCCCCCCCCCATTCTTTGCACTTAATGAAAAACAATTTTTAAAAATGTTATTCAGTTGATTTTGAATAAAAATTTGCTGTTTAACGACGATCTGACACCCATCTTTTTTATCCATTTCAAAACATTATTCTAAAGTATATTATGTTATATATCAACCGCCTTTGGCGACCAACTTGTTCACTCAGATTATTGACGATTTATATTGTTGAATGATTAATATGAAACGCACTCGTTTTTTAAAATAATTTATCACTTTATTTGATATAATTGAAAAATGTGGGTTCAATTTAATGTAAATTAAAGGGTGTATTGTGACACAGCAGCTGAGCTCAAAGAACTTTTTCCCACCTCCTGTGCAAAATTTTTTATTGGAGAACAAGGGGTGGAGGAATGTTTGAAGGAACCTGAGTGAAGGGGGATAGGATGCTACCGATGTCGAGAGCTATAAGGATAATTTATTTACTTTCCTTGTTGTACACCTTCCTTGTTTCTTTGTTGTAATAATCTAGATGTTGTTCTTTCTTATGGCACTTATCATAGACAAACCCGCGGACGAAGTCAGCGGTTTTATGCCGATATTTTTAACATCTCTTGTTTCCGTAGCGCCATCTAGGTCCAAGAGTACGATTTAGCAACTCATGCACCACAAACCTTTTTACTGGGCGGACTTCATTCATACATTTCATTCAAAGACAGTAATTTAGACTTGAATCAGAGAACAATCACTTCTGAACCAGTGCCTTCAGTGGTGCTGTCTCGACCTGGAGGACTTTGTGGCCACGACAGATTTATGCGTGCACCAGCCGCCACATACACGGAGAGTCTTCGACTGGGGGGTTCGAACACAGTACCCAAGAGATGCGATTTCAACGCCTTACCAACCAGGCTATCCCGGCTTTTAACTAAGTGCATATAGTACTAAGTGTATACTATTTTAATCACAATATTATAAATAAACGATGCATATAAATCCTGTTTAGCCAATAATTGAGGTAGCTTTAAACAATTATATCCCCAAGATGTTACAGTATATGTCAAGAAATAAAAGTGGCAGTGAAAATTCTATTGAGGAATTAAAAGCACGCGTCTGAAGGTTTAGATGGATAAGATGAAATTCCATCAAAGCATTTACAGAGTGCGTTTCAAGTTGAATCATAAAAATATTATTAAAATGAAGGGGGGAAAACTGTAAGAAAATGGGATTGATATCGTTAAAAGGGTAATTTTAGTTTTAGTCTTACGATAATACAATGACCAGTTTTGTAAAATAATTGTTTTAAAAGATATGAACATCGATTTCCAAAAGCAAGTCGTAGAGATTAGTCATCTGGCGAAGGTTACAACTAATTTTGCGCTCGATTAAACTTTATTTGAAGCCTATTATTTGATTTCTTTTATATTTTCTTTCCACTAAATGAATGGAATTTTTGGCGACATGTCAGACCCTTTCTAGAATATTTCTAATAACATTTAGTGGTTTCGTTAATTAGTGAGCGTTGAATCACGTCAATTGTAAAAAAGTTCAACGGAGCAGTTTGAAAAATTTGTATAATAATTTGCTTACAACAATAAAATTGCTTACTTTGCTTACAATTAACAATAAAATCTATTTCTGTGCCACGTACGATGATTCTTATACATATAGATGACAGTTTAAAATGAGATAAATAATGTATAATTATTTTATTTTAAATAGAAACTATGTATCCCAAAATAAAAATTAAAAAAAAAAAAAACTTGATTGTATTTCAAATTTTAGAGAGTCATTCTACATTAAGCGTTTTTAGAAATTAAATATAAAATTTTGAATCATTAGCTTAGTTAGAAAATAAGCATTCAGAGCAATTTCGTTCTATTTAGTTATTAAAATTTTGTTCAAATCCTAACCATTACTGTGCTTTGCTTTTTCAATTTTTCAGCTTCTTTCTTCTCTTCTTCTTCTTCTTCTTTTTCTTAACCGTTATTTTCAACTTTAAAAAAATTATCGTTCTAAATTTTAAAACTTGCGAATATAATTAATTAAACTAAAATAATATCACTATGGTGTAGAAGCTCATATAACAAATATCGTTAATTTCGTTGCCAATTAAGTTAATGAAAAAAACAAAGCAAATTTTATTGAATAAGTTAAAAATGTGTGCTAGTACTTTGCCAAGAATTATTAGTCAGATTCTTATTTGTTTCAATACTATCACTGAGTTATTCATATATTTATAGACACTGAACATCTGGTTAAATAATATTGGGTAGCTATAGTGTAAATTTAAAAATTAGCTTTCGAATAACATTAATTTAATAATCGTTCATATTTTTTGGGTAACTTAGACATTTATTACTTTCTCGTATATGAAGTACAGAGAAAGTATAGTAATTGTCAAAAAATTTGAACTCGATATTTTGACGAATCTCTACGTTTGATATCTCCCAAAATCACATTTTTGGAAAGTGTCCGTCTGTTTGTTTGCTTGTGGCAAAGATAACTCGAAAACGCTTTGAGCTAGATGGATGAAATTAGGTATGCAGTCTTTACATCAAATCTGCAGATTTCTATCAAATTTTAAGGAAAATCTGTTCAGAGGAAATCTGACTGTTCGAATGTTCTAATATTAGTAAACATAATAAGTACAAAAATAAAGAAAGCTAGATGTATAACAATTGGTATACATCTATATTGTAGACACATATCAAATTTTGATTAAAATTCAACAAGGTTGTGACAGTCTGTCGATCTAGTTTTCAAAAACATGTAAATATGATGAGTCGAAAACGCAATGATTTAAATATATTGTTACGAATCTGTGATGCGGCTTCCCAGCATAGTTGGTTCCATAGGAGGTCCCAGAGCTTGGCGACCATTTGGCGACTTGGCGATGAATTTGGCAACTTTGGCGCCAAAATAGATTATACCCGAAACATCGAGAATTTTCCCGATCCGTCCAGTAGGAACCGAAATATGCCTCAAACGTTCCTGATTGGTTGAGTGGCTTCTAGCCCCGCCTCCTGAAACCTATAAAAGGAGCTGCAGCTGCCGGGGAGTCATCGTGAACCAGTGGAGTGCGAGAATAGTCGGAAGCGATAGAGAAGGGAGTAGTCGGAATCGACGATAAAAAACTGGCCTTCCAGAGATAAGCGGAGTAGGGACGGAGTGAAGCCAGTGCTGAACTAAGCTGTGCGCTACTGTCTGCAGTAGAGTCTTGTTATATGCTGCTGTTGTTGCTGCACGTCTCGGCTGAAGATAATCGTCTTCTGTGCTGTATATAGTTGTCTTTGTGCTGTCCTGAGTGTCTTCGTGTAAATAAACGTCGTTGTTTTATTTTCTACTTCCGCCTGGTGATTGAGCGTTCTTCACACCGTATAACTTCCACTATCCAAACGAACCTCGGAAATTTTGCAACAATATTAAATCTGATATAGGATTTTGTGATTACAAACGTAGTTTTGGTTTCAATTGGTTGAAAAAAATGCGTCTAAAGCACAAATTGGAATTTCGAATACTATTAACCGCATGCCAGGGATGAATCGCCAAATTACTCGCCAAGATTCAGTAAAAATGCTAAATTTAAGCCAAAAAATATTTCGCAACTTTTGTACGCCATTGACATGTAACGCCTTCTCTGGTATAACAAATCTATTAGAGATAATGTGAGAAAATTTTGAGGAAACTCCTCCTGCTGATTAAAAATATTTTTGCCTAATTTCCAAGAGCAGATTATATTGTTGCCCTGATTTTTCAAGCGGCTTTCATTGTTTAATCAAATGTTTCAACGCGTGATTGCCTTTCATCATTGGAATCTAAAGAACTCCGTTTACAAAAAGGAATAAATGAGTAAACTAATTTGTGTAATTTACAAGACAAATAAAAAAAAAGTGAAGTTAGAATATAGTTGAACTTGACATATATCTTTTTAATAGCGCTATTGCGTCATGGAACCTGCCTCCTTTAATAAATAGTAACAAAATAAGAACAAAAAAAAAACTTTAATGTGAACAATTTGACGGAATTATGGACATGAAGTTACATCAAAGTGATTTATCCGAAAATAAATATAACCAATATTCCTGACGAACCATCTGGTAGCCTGAGATGATTAATAAATAATAATAATAAAAGCTAGTTAATAATAATGGAAATACACAAAAAAACATGAACAATTGAGAAGAGTATTAAAAAATCATGGACATAAAACTATTAAAGGAAAATCGTCAAAATTTGTATTATAAATTAAATTTTTTTGTGGAAGTAAATATTATGTAAAATTTATCGTATATAGAACGAATCAACTGTTTTCATTTTAAAAGAATGGAAAAAAATGTTTGTTTTTTAAAATATTTGTTTTCTTACAGCCGATTGATTATGTGCTGTGATCCATTTAATTTAATTTTGAAATTCATAACTACAAATCAATACACTAAAAAAAAAACTAATTCCAAAATTAGCATAATGTATGAGTATAAATTCAATAATTGTTATAAAATAATTTTAATTTTTTTTTCATTCATTTTATGTCATTTCAATTTTTTTTTCATTCTAAATAGCTGTTTATAATAACTTTTTTTTTATATTTTGCAAAATATGCAAAATATAAAAAAAATAAAAATAAAATAAACGGTTTTAAAAGTTGCGTAATGCTTGTAAACAATGTATAGATACAATTTTAATGCGAATGCAATAAAATAAGTGCATTGTAATTTAGAAGAGGAAGGAAGGTGGGAATACCAAATGTTTTGAAAGGAATGTCAAAAAAAAAAAAAAAAAAAAAAAAAAAAAAAGAATATTTTTTTTTATCATAGGGAATTCTGTTAATTACATTTTTAAAATTAGACTTATGTGTTTCAACTTCTCAAGTTTACAAATATTACATTTTTGGAATCGAATGTCTTTTATTTTATAATACTAAAATTGAAAAATGTTTTTTTAAGTACAGATCATTCTAATTCCCTTAATAAACTCATGAACGTTGCAAAGAGGAAATAAATGATGGAAAATTTTATATAAGATAATTTTTCAAAAGGCATGAGAATTCATTTTCCAGACTTATCCCTTTTGAGCGATTTTACTCAGCAAAAGGGAGATAAGCAGTAAGGAAGAGGAACATAACACGCAGAACTCTGTGTGTTATGTTCTACACAGAGTTCTGTGTAGAAGAGAAAAATATGAAATGTTGATTTGAGCATTAAACAATCATAAACACACTGCTAAGTTCTCGAGAACGAAAATCGTCAAAATGTACATCATAAATAAGAAAGGTTTTTTTTTTTTTTTTTTTTTTTTTTTTTTGCTGATAATACTATCAAAAAACATTCTCAAATAGAACAAGGGAAGACACGAAGATCTTCGGAATTCGTAGGTAAAGAAAGTTTTATATGCCTCTTACAATTACGACCTTCATAATCAGACACATACAGCCAAACATTAAAAAAATAATCAAACATAGAGAAATTTCAAATAATCATCATCATATTTCCTTTTCACTTAAAAAAAATACTGTTTCATTACAATTTTCATAAATATTCATTAATTCGTATTTTAAGTGTATTCATAGCATACTTACACACCCTCCCACCCACACACACACACACACATATATATAATTTTCGCATGTACTCTCGAACATACATACTATTCTACCCCCCCCCCCCCGAGAACTTAGGCAAGGCTGGGAAGGCTTCTTCGAATGATTAGATTTATTTTTATTTTTATTTCAGTTTCCCAATTATAAGAGTATGTACTTTGTAGTATATAGCTAAAAATAATAATAATAATAATAATAAACGATATATTTTATTACGAAATATAGATTTTGGCATAAATTTAGCGTTTCTACTAAATCTAGTGTGTAATCTTTGACGATATTTTTTTGATGATTCATTTCTGTCATGCGGTTAATACACAAGTATTAGAAAATAGAACACATATTTAAGCACCTTTTTTCCGACAGATTGAAATCAAAATTCGACATGAAATACAATTGTGATTAACAGATTACACACCGAATTGAATTTATTTAATTAAGTTTATGAGTATGCGTATGTATGCAAAATTACAGACCTATAGACGTTCAATTCACAGACAGATTCGTTTCAAAATTCGACAAAGAATATACACTTTAGATGTTAAAACTGCGGACTAAATTTAATTCGCTTAAGTTCTTATGTTCTTAAATTATCGTGTTTACATGCATGCAAACGTTCGAACCGACAGATGGACAAACTTTTGGTGCGTTTGGTTCTAAATTTGATAAAGACATTTTAGATGCTAAACTTATGTAGCATATTTTATATATCTAGCTCTCTACGTTTTGTAATTACCTTGTTCGTTTGTATTCGGGCAGCCGCATATACAGATTTCGCCCAAAATCTGATTTTAAAAAAAATCTTTAAATTTGGTGTAAAGACGGTATAACAAATTTTATTTATCTATCATAAAACGTTTCATGTTCGCAGATTAGACATATTTCCAAAACTGTGTTTTTGTTCAACTCAGACGTCTGAAATGCGAAGATTCGTCGAAATCTCAAATTCGAATTTTTTGACGATTACTATACTTTCTCTTTATGTATTTCGCATCTGAAAAAGTAAAAATATTCTAAGAAACTTTTCTGCTCATATAAATGAAATCTTAACAGGTCAAAAGGGAAAAAAAATAATCTTTCTGACATTTTCAACACATGTACGCGCAAATTATCTACGAAAACTACAGCTGCAATTCAACCAACACGAATATTTCCTTGTTTGTTTTTGAGTTATTTTATAGCCACTTTCTACTAGAAACACTTTACAGTTTCATCATTTAAAAGAAATCGTAATAATTCAACCAGAAAGGGAAAGAGACATCTTCCTCTTGAAATTACTTATTGCTGTACGTCTTCTTCCTAGAACTGATGTGGAACGAGCGTCTTGTCACCATGCTGAGAAGTCATTAAAATGCTAATTAGTTCTAAGGAATATTTCACTTCATTTGAATAATGATTCCGCTTTGTTTTTGTCTTTTGGGGATTGTAGACAGCATGTTGCCTGATACATGAAAAATACACAAAGAAAGTATTGTCATATTTTTAAAAAATCGATTTTGAGATTTTGATAAATTTATTGGTTTTAAAGGTTTAAAAGGAAACACAACCGTTTATGGAATTGCATTTAACTTATCTAAATAGGACTGACTTGGGGAAGAGTAAGGCCCGTCAGGAAATAATTTTGGTAGAAAATTTAATTTTTAAGTACTTAAGGATTTAGAACTAAGGAAAAAAAAACCTTAAGCCCTGCAATTCTGATAAGAAAACCATATGTCAAATTTAATTGCATTTCTCGTTTATTTCTAAAATTATCATTTTCATATGCGTATTACGGAAACGGAAAAGCAATTAAACTTTCTGCATCGAATTTCATCCTTTTCAAGTTCTGTATCTACTAATAATGAAGTTGTGTCTGTGCACGTGCGTGCATGCGTGTGTGTTGTGTGAGCGTGGGCGCTTGAGTGCGTTTGCAATCTACAGGCCAACTCGTTTCATCTACAGCTATCAAAATTCGCAAATACATATTTTAGAATGTGGAAATGCGTATCACAGAGGGAATTTTTGAAAGTTTAATTAGAATTTTAATAAATTAAAAATCAAGCAAAATTTTGGCATTTTCCCGCGATAACTAGTGAAAATATTGTTGCAAAATAATAAATTTTTCACCATTTAAATTTTTTAAAAAAATCTTTTTAATGATATACATTTAATAATTGTACAACTTTTGTCTGAATTTTGGCAATTTTCTAAAATATTTTTTGTTTCATTTCTAACAATTGATTATTTTACAATAACGTTTTTAAAAGCGCTATGACGTCACGGGACTTAATTTTTACATTTAATAATTACATTTAGTAATTGTACATTTAATAAATACATTTAATAATTGTACATTTAATAAATACATTTAATAATTGTACATTTAATAATTGTACATTTAATAATTACATTTAATAAATACATTTAATAATTGTACATTTAATTACATTTAATAATTTTACATTTAATAATTGTACATTTAATTACATTTAATAATTGTACATTTAATTACATTTAATAATTTTACATTTAATAATTGTACATTTAATTACATTTAATAATTGTACAACTTTTGTCTGAATGCTGGCAATTTTCTAAAATATTTCTTGTTTCATTTCCAACAATTAATTACGTTACAATAACGTTTTTAAAAGCGCAATGACGTCATGGGACTTAATTCTATTAGAATGAATCATACGCACAATGAACAAAACATACACAAAATTAATAAAAACACACAATTTTAATATATGGCAATTTGATGGAATCATGGACATGTTATATCTAAATTAAATGATTTAACTAAAATTAAATATAGTTATTATTGGCAAAGAATGGGTTGGTCGCCATAGATGAACATAGGCATATTAAATAATATTCTGATGCTTGGTCCTTTAGGCTTTAAACCCTACTGATAGAGTTTGTCCAATCCTTGTTTGCTAAAGTTGTCAAAAAATTTAAAAACAGAGGAACTTTCCAGAACTTTTTCGCGTACTCTCTAATAAATTGATAACATATTACATGGCATTGTCATACATAGTTAAGAAATAAGAGCCTTTGGGAGAATTTAGCTTTTTCACTGAATCTACCCTGCGATCCTTGGCGAATTATTTGGCGATTAATTCCTAGCATGCGTTAATAGTATCCAAATATCGAACTTGTGATTTAGACAATGTTTTTCTCAATAGATTGAAATAAAAATTTGACCCAAAGCTACACTTGTAGTCGCAAAATTACATACCAAATTTGATATGTTTAAGTCACTGCGTTTTTGAGTTATCACATATACATTGTTTCTGAAAGTATAGACCGACAGACAGTCTACTTGTTGTTGGATTTGACTCAAACTTTGAAAGATGTCTACACTATGGATGTTAAATCTGCGTACCGAATCTTATCTACCTAGCTCTAACTGTTTTGTAGTTATCGTGTTAACTTATATTCGAACAGACTGACAGACAGACTTCCTCTATATGGATTTTATTCAAATTTTGGTAGAAATATAGAAATTGAGTGTAAACATCATATACTGAATTTCATCCATCTAGCTCCAATCATTTTTGAATTATCCTCGTGACAGACAGACGCAATTTTTTCAAAAATGAGTTTTCCGAACTCTGGAAGATCTAAAACTTAAAAATTCATCAAAATCTTGATTTATTTTTTTATGATTACAATACGTTTTCTATATTTCGTATACGAGAAATTAAAAGTAAATGGTGTTAAAAAGAATTAAAAATGGAAAAAAAATGAAAAAGATTCACCGGGAAATGACGAATGAGGAAACGTAATGAGGATTTTGAAACAATGGAAACACTAACACTGAAGAATATATAGCGTTTTCCTAACTTTCGAGAATTTAAACAGATTTTTTTATTTAAAGTAGTAAAACTGTCTGGTTTCTCTAAGCAGACTGACGCCAAAGAAGAGAAAGGAAACACTTCATGAAAGGCATGGAAAAACTCTGTATTCCTTACCGTAATTTTAGAACGTTGAGTCACGTATTATGCCAAACAAAAATCATTAACTTTTTACTTTCTCCTATACGAAGTATAGAGAAAGTATAGTAATCATAAAAATTTTTTTGACAAATCCCCACGTTTTGGACCTCTCTGAGTTCAAAAAGCACATTTTTGGAAAATGTCCGTCTGTCTGTCTGACAAAGATAACTAAAAAAATCTTTGAACTACAAGAATGAAATTTGGTATACAGGCAAAAAATTCGAACTTTAGATTTTGACAAATTTCCACGTTTTATACTTCTCTGAGTTCAAAGGGCACATTTTTGCAAAATGTCCGTCTGTCTGTCTGTGACAATGATAACCCCAAAACGCTTTGAGCTAGACAGATGAAATTTAATACACAGGTTTATAATCAAATTTGTATATTTCTACCAAATTTTATACAAAATCTGTTCAAAGGAATTACGTCTGTCCGACTGTTTGAATGTAAGTTAGCACGGTAGCAGCAAAACGAAGAGAGCTAGATAGATAAAATTCGGCACACAAATTTAACCTCTATGCACCGAATTTTATGCGAAATCCAATATGGTATTAAGTCACAATCGGGTCTGTCCTTTCAGAAACATGGGAACGTAAAAACTCAAAAACGCAGGAACTAAAAATATATCAAATTTGGTACGTGATTTTGAGAATTTAAATGTAGTTTTATGCACATTTTTGTTTCAATCGGTTGGGCAGAACACGCCTCAAATCCAAATTCGATCTTTTGGGTACATTTGACAGCATGCCAGGGATTAATCCCCAAAATACTCGCCAAGGATCACATGATAGATTCATTAAAAATGCCAAATTCACGCCAAAGGTAAATATGTCGTAACTATTATACGCCAGTGCCATGAAAGGCGTTCACTGGCATAAAATCTTTATTAAAAAGTGTGCGAGAAAGTTTTGGGGAAACTACACCGACTAGTTGTTTTTGAAAATAAAATCATAGATCAATTTATTAAGCAGTCATAAAACTCCTCTCAAAAAAATTACATGTTCCATTTCCCCCATTTAATGATCGCAATATTTAAATGTTTCAAATTATATTCATGTTCTTAAATTGAACTATACCAGACAACTTTAAGGAGTGTTAGTAGTTAATGGTGAGTTAATTTTAATTTAACCTGCTCGTAATTTATTTAAGGATGTAATTATCTCTTTCGATAAGAGTTTAGTATAACTTAAAAAGGTATCAAACTAAATAGATGAAATGTTAAGCATGTTATTCTATGACCAAAAGTAATCACTTTTGGCACCTTTCTATTGGCCAATCATATTAGCAGTTTCAACTAACTTTGATGAATTATATCTTATCACAACAAATAGAAATGCCAATTTAAATTATACTCGCACAATAGAGAATACTGATTCACCACTTTCTTGCAAAATAATAATAATAATAAATAAACGGAATTGATTGCTGATGAAAATTGGCATAATCGATCCAGTTATTCAGACAGCGAGATCTGTCGAAGTAATATTCTGTCATATATCCCTAGAAAATGAAAGAGGAGCGTTTATTTGTGAATGTATAAAATGGGTTATATGAATGTGCACTATTTTCAAATTAAATAGAAGGACGCGAAATCGACTAAATGGTTTGGACTGGAAAACCCTCTCGTACCCTCCTCCCCTTCGGCGATAGAGAAAGTACAGTGATGTATATTCTTGATATTTCTTTCCAAAATAGGGATGGTGATATGAAATCTCTGATAGAATATCTAGAATTTATGAATTTTCATATGAAATAAAAAAAATAATTACTCTCGGCAAGCTAGAAGGCAAAGGTGGATTCTTTTACATAAAAGATGGCAACATAAATTGTTGATGTTAGAAACAGTCAAAATTAGGAATTGAAAATCACTTTTCAGAACCTAACTTCTAAGATATGGCAGTTATCGAATGACTTTAAGTACAAAAGTTGTTCGTCTTTTAATAAGGCTCTAATTTGGCTAGTTGGATTTATTTTTCTGTCTTCAATATTAAGAAAGTTATAGCGAAATGAAAATTTCACTCCCCCCCCCCCATTTTCACCTTCTTTGAGTTAAATAGCTCATTTACGAACTCTTCCGAGATTTTTACATTTCTAACAACATACTCCAAGCCTGTTAAAATCCAAACAAAATTACTCTAGTAATCCTGCTCACAAGATAACATTGAGTCTATTAACTTACGAGTTGGCAATGTGCCAAATGAATTTATTAAATAGATTTATTCATTTGCAAGCCTTAAGATTAAAATTTATTTTTCACTTGAGGAAACCAGAGAAAAGGAAATAGCATAATAATCGTTTGACATCACTGGGAAATTTCTTTTGCTTAATTCTAAGCAATGTAAAAAAATATTTATTTATTTTTTTTTTTCTTCTGAAGAATCATTAGCAAAGCCTTGTTGTTGTGAATTTGATGTGACAGACCGCATATTTTGGTTGGATGAATGGCTAGAATTTTACAAATATCTATTTATTATATATTTATTAAGCATATTTATAATATTATAACTGATATTTACAAATATACATTAAGACGGAGTGAAGAGTTCATACATCATCATATTAGTCATTCGATATAATTCTACAATGATAGTGATAATGTTATCAGTTCTAAAATGTTAATTAAAATAAAGATTTTAGATAGTTTTGACGTTTAATGCAAGCATTTGTTTTTTAACAGTATAAGCCAGTAAAATATTTTTTCAACTTTTTAATTTTTTTAAGGTACAACTTTCAGAAATTATTACCAGTAAAAATAAAGAGCAACATTACAAAACCGTCAGTGGAAAGTATATGGATACTTCAAGTGAATTTTTAATGAATCATTTGTTGTCAATGGCAGGAACATTCTATTGCATAGCACATAAACAAAATCTTTTCACATTTTTATGAAATTTGCATTTAATCTTTTTATGTGGAAGTAAACGGATAAAAAAATGGGGGATAATAATACTCTTTATTTTGGTAAAATAATAAAAAAATCGTGCCTCTCTCTCTTTAACGGAAGCATGTGCGGAGCGCTCGGACTCAAGGTTCTTAACCTCCGAACATAATAGTTAAACAATAGAAAAGTAGCTTCATTATGACATTACATAGCAAGATGGCTATGCGTGGAAAATTTAATAATGCATAATAACTATTGAAGTTTAAATTAAAATCGAAATGAAAGGAAAAAGAAAGAGAGAAATATGGAATTATCGATATTATGGAATTAATTCGCGAAGTTCAGGTCATAGAATCATGTTGGTATGGTGTAGCAACAAGTTGGTGATGGTTTAGTTACAAATGGACATCATTGATGTTCTTGGGATATTTAGGATCGTAATTTCAATCTCTTTAATTGCGACATCTTCGTATTTATCCAGTTAATCAAAAAAAAAAAAAAAAAATCAGCCGGCGCCCTTGCATAGGGGTAACGCACCTTTCCCGTGATCTGGGCGTCCCGGTTTCGAATCCCGGGCATGGTTGTTTTTCATCTGCGTTCTATCTGTGAGGTGCGTGAATGTGCCTGCCTGTAAAAAGGGGTTGTGCAAGCGAAAGTGTGAGTTTCATCTTCATATGAGCTGGCAGTCATATAGGGGTCTTACCCTCAGAAGCTACTGCACCCCCTTTCTGTGGTAACGTGGACACGACATCATCATCATCAATCAAAAAATCTTGCATACAGTTTTTCATGAATGATGGTGGAGAACTGAAGTTCTTTGCGAATACTGTTACAAACAAACCACAGTATATTGTTTATTTGCCTTATCGTTTGGTTTTGTAGGGTTTCCCAAGGCTGCGGTGGCCTGGTTGTGAGGTCTCAACTTCGGAACCCAAGGATTTCAAGTTCTAGACCCAATTCCACCGACAAACCGTCATGTAAGTGGATCTGGTGCACGTTAAATTCGTCAGTACCAAATGTCCTCCGGCTGTTGTGGTGTGGAAGTTTGGAGAGGGAGAAGTCAGCGCAAGTGTCGTCCTCGTCATCTGACCCATTTCATAAGTACGAGGTTCGTCCCTCAACATCCCTAGTGTTGCTTAAAAACGGGACGTTCATGCTAAAACTAAACTTGCAGTAATTCCTGTTCTTTGGTATGATTCTTGGCTACAGTCGGCCACATGGGGCAGGATATGAAATAAATTGTCTTATAAATGCAAGTTTATTTTTATTTCAAAAATTGGAATTCTGATTAAGTTTTAAATACAGTTTAAATTTGTTCCTTTGCAGTTATGCTTAATTTTTTTTTTTTGATATGTATTTTTTTATCAACTTATGATTGCAATACTACCAACACCACCGAAAAATCGTTGTCATCTTTACTTATAATAAAGACGTGTGTGTGTGTTGACGCTCTTCAGGACAGACAATTTAATTTATAGCTCCAAACTTGTCACCTTAGAGGATGGAAAGGAGCATTTCGATGGGATTTAAAAAAAATCTTGATAAGAATTTCAATTAATTAAAAATTAAGTCAAATGTTGGCGTTGTTGTGTTGTTTTTTTTCGCAATAATTTTCAAAAATATTATTGTAAGAAAATAAATTTTACAATGTTTCAAAAAAATTTAAATTGTCTTTTTATTGATACCAATTTAATAGAAGTTCGAATTTTTGCTGAATTTTGGCAATTTTTAAAAATATTTATTTCTCTAATTATCCAACAACAGATTACATTTTTGTCCTGACATTCAAGCCCTTTCTATTATTTCATCAAACAGTTTAAACGCAAGGTTTTCTTATATTGTTGAAAGCTATATATATATATATATATATATATATATATATATATATATATATATATATATATATATATAGCTTTCGGATATATATATATATCCGTGTAATTTATGAGACAAATAAAATCAGCTGCAATAGTCTCTTCAAAACTTTCTCGCATACCCTCTAATAAAGGTATTTCCCAGAGAACATCTTGGATGACAATGGCGTATGATAATTACGAAATATTAACCTTTGGCGTGAATTCAAGATTTTACTTACACAATCGTGCCAACCATGGCGACTTTTGAGGGGATGTTGGCATGCTGTTAATAGTCTCCGAAAATAGAATTTGTGTTTTAGCTGCTTTATTTTTAACCGATTGAAATAAGAATTTGACTCAAAAATTCACCGAATTTGTTATATTTAAGTCATTGCATTATGTCATTATATTTGAGTCATCATATCATGGCGAATTAGTTATATTTAAGTAATTGCATTATGTCATTATATTTAAGTCATCAATATCATGCCGAATTTGTTATATTTAAGTTACTGCATTATGTCATTAGATTTAAGTCATCAATATCATGAAGAATTTGTTATATTTAAGTCACTGCATTATGTCATTATATTCAAGTCCTTATATCGTGCCGAATTTGTTATATTTAAGTCATTGCATTATGTCATTATATTTAAGTCATTATATCATGCCGAATTTGTTATATTTAAGTCATTGCATTATGCCATTATATATAAGTCATTACATCATGCCGTATTTGTTATATTTAAGTCATTTCATCTTTGAGTTATCGTGTTTACAAGTTTAAAAAATACAGACCGACAGATAAAAGTACATATTTAGTTCAAACTTCATTAGATGTGTGCACTATAGATGTTAAATCTGTGTTACAGATTTTATTCATGGAGCTCCCTCCGTTTTGTAGTTATTGTGTTAATTTATATTCCAATAGCCAGACAGATGGACTACCTCTGTTCGGATTTTGTTCAAAACTTTATAGAAATCTACAAATTTAGTAGAAAGACCGTACACCCGATTTCATCCATCTAGCTCACAGCGTTTTTGAGTGATCTTTGTCACAGACAGCCAGACGGACATTTTCCAAAAATGTAATTTTGCGAACTCGGGGAAGTTTAAAACGAGGAGATTTGTCAAAATCTCGATTTCAAAATTTTTGACGATTACAATACTTTCTCTATACTACGTATAAAAGACAGTAAAAAAGGTGACTAAATTTATAAAATAATACAGTAAAATTTATAAAGTAAATGTACCACACATTTGCATTTTTACTAACACCAAGATTTCATTGAACCGATTTCCATTAGAACATTTCAAGAACAAATTGAGCGAGGCATATGCAAAAGAATTAAAGCACCTCACCATTAATATCTGGCAATTTCATTATATCATAAAAATGAAGTTATATTTATATAATTGTATAAATCTACATTGGTATTCTGTGGACTTATATTTTACATCATGTTTGACCTAGAGCTGCAAAATTCGACATAAAAAGACAGAAATGGGTATTTGAGGATGGATTTTTGTACTTAATTAGAATTTAAAATGTCTTTTTAACTATACCAATTTAGTATTGTTAAAAAGACATTTTTAACAATACTAAATTGGTATAGTTAAAAAGACATTGCACAATTTTGGCAATTTTTATAAGTACTTTATTTGCATAATTTTAAAATTACTTTTTACTATTGCAACGGAACTCAAGCTGTTTTCATTGTTAATTAAATATTTTATCATGTGATTTTATCAAATATTTAATCAATTGATTATTTTCCATAGTTGAAAGCTAAGTAAGAAAATTTTTGTTTATTATCTGCACAGTTTACATGAGGAATCAAGAAGTGAAGTTACATTACAGAAAACAATGTGTGTTATAAAAGAACACTTGTGAACAAAGTTTAAATGGTACTAAGGTATCATAGGACTGAATTTCATTAAAGATATTCATGTACACAATAAACATAATAGTTGCAAGGTTAAAATAACATGGCTTTGATGTCTGTTACAACTGGCACTCATAAATACTTTGTTGGAGGAATCATGAACAAGTTATGCATAAGAGATTTACTGCTATCTCTTTAATGCAATCAATACCCTCTACAAACAGCTGTAAGCAGTTATTAGCAAGAACTGAAAGTCAAACTTGCCTTATATTCTTTAAGTATATTCATGAAGTATACTGAAAATTTAATATCTAATTTACATTGAAAATTATGACTTATCTGGACCTACTAGATATGTCATACAAGGCTGCCATTGAGTTTGACAATTCATGCATCATTAGTATTTCCCCCCCTTCCAAAAAAATACTCGATATACAGTAATATTTGGTAGATACATTACCAAATATGGTCAGAGTTTATTTTTCCATGTTTCAAATAATCAGATTACAAATTTAGATTTCAAAATTTTAAACATGAAATTCAACTAATGCTTTGAAACTTTTTTTGATTAATTTTAACATAATATTTTTAGTTAAATCAATCTTCATATTAAAATTCACTTATTTTCACAACAACTATTGATTTTGAGAATATATAATGTTATAAAACAGGAAACAAACAAAAATAGAGAGAGAGAAAGCTTTTCTATTTCATAATAATAGTCTTACAAATTATTACAGGTAACATGCAAAATAAAGTATAATGATTTCATTTCAATATCAAATATGTACATTAATCTCTGATTAAAGTTCACAATACAAGATGGAAATGGGTTATGATTGATTTCTTTTTTTCATTACAGGAATGCATATAAGTTAGTCTTCCCCAACTGGTACAGCTTCTTCCAGTTTACGTACAAATTTCACTCGTAGTTCTGTAGTGTTATCACCCTTTAATTGGTCCTGCACAAACCAAGTCTGTACTTCCATTTGAACCTGAAATTGAAAAGGTAAAAGTTCAATTAATTTTTTTAATAAAAGAATCATATTTAGCTATAAGGGGTACCCTAAAAAAATTGCATGAACTATTTGAAAAACTATTACATAAAAAAATTAACAAAATACATTTAAAGTTTTGTAACAAACATAACTATTTGGTTGAGACAAATATAATCATGGTTTTTAATAAATGAAGTGAAGAATTTTATCAACTATGATGGGTAATTCAATGTCAACAATTAATGCAATTCAACCTAAAACTTCTACATTGTCTTAACCATTTATTTAAAAGAATTATAAGCTGTCAATGAATTTGTAAATCAAATCTTTATTTATGATAAAGATTAATATGTGTTTGTGTTGGCACTCTATAGGCCAGACCAGTTGATTAAAGCTACTAAACTTGGCACATATATATATATTGAAGGATGTAAAGCTATTCTTTCTTTTTCAAATTTTAATTGAAAATTTGTTTAATTAAAAATTTAGCAAAATTTTGCCGTTTTCTCACAATGGCATGCAAAATATTACAGTAAAAAATAATGTTTACATCTTAAAATTCAAAAAATTATCTTTTCGACGGAGTCAGTTTTTAAAAATATGAATTAAGATTCAATTTAAAACCAGCTTTTAAAAATATAAATTAAGATTCAATTTAAAATGTTTTAAGAAATATTTTCCACTAATTTATTTCATGGAAAATAAAAATAAAATTTTACCTGCATGAGAAAAATTAGATTTTGTCAATATCTGACTATTGATAAAAAACTCAATCTAAAACATTAAGTCAACTTTTACTGCAAACTAAACCCAGAAAAGTGTAAGTGTCTGTCAAAAATTAAATAAACATGATAATTTTATCAAAGATAAGTGCAAGAAAAATAAAGGTTCCTAGGAATATATATATATATATATATATATATATATATATATATATATATATATATATATATCCAAGATTTTCACTCTGGTTGGACCAAAACATCTAATTTTTTAAAATGGGTAGTATTAGGCATACATATCTAATAAGAAAAATGAAATAAAAAAAACTATTTTATGCAATATGAATCAACAAATGTTCTGATGAATTACCAATTTTATATTTTTATAAAAACCCTCAATCCAATGAGCCACATTTAGCAAAACATTCTGAGACACTAGCAATAAAAAGAAAGATCTACATTACAGTGACTAAAACTGGCTGAATAATGAAAATCTGAATATTATTATTTTATAAAAATGCGAGATTTTAGACCATTTTATTGGCGGTCTCAAACAAGATAAACTAATCAGCTTTTTTTCCCAAAGCTTATCAGTCTACAATTATGGAATTGTTGATTGCCCAAAAATATTGATATTCAAATCTTTATAACTTTGTCAAATTGTCTGCGAGAAATAGAAAAATCTTTATTAAAAATGTTTTGTCATTTTATTAAAAAGTTGATTTGTTAAGAAATTTCACTGAATATATTTCCTTAGGAAATATTTTCCCGGTTTTTATGAACATTTTAAAATTTCTCTACATTTTCACTGTTTTTTTTCTGTCGATTCTTAAATTCCCTGTGTTTTTTCCAGTTTTCCAGGTTCCTCCAGTGGTGTGGTAACCCTGATTCTTATTGTGTAGAAAATATCACTATAAAATTGGATTGGTGTCAAGCAATTTTGATTAAAAAGGATTCAAGAGTGGATTCTAATGATACAAAAGGATTCTCAAAATCAGACATACCTTGAAAATAATGAATCAATCAAAAATAAACTGGGCACCCTCCAACAAAACAATTGTGGTATAAAATACTTAAATTTTATATGTACAAATTATAGCTGAGACAGGCATTTTTAAGATTAAAAAGGATAAAGATTGGTTTAATATTTTCAATGGAATAATCATAGTTAAGTTATTTAAATATTTGAATCATAGAATGTTATAGTCAAAAATATTTTTAAAAAAAATCAAAATAAATAATGAATTTGCCACAAATAAGTGCTATATATTATTAAACATTTTAATTTATTTATAAATTAAAATTATTAAAACAAGACCTTAGCCATGGTTATTTTAGAAAGCACATCCATTACATAAAAGTATATAGAGCAAAAAAGAATAATAGGAGATCACGCCACATTTTGAGTATTACAAGCATATTATAGTATCTGCAAAGCTTATGGGAGGAATGTTTCAGAAAGAGGAAAGTGGGGAACACAGTTACAAATATATTCCAGAAATATAGCTTGTTCTTTTCATCACAATAAAAAATAAACAGATATCAATAAATTATAAAAATATTAACTAATTATAAAAATCAAATAATTATAAAAATATTAAATAGGATGCAGAATGTACTAAATTATTATAGTTCTATTAATTTATAAATTATATTATCTAAACATTTGTTCTTATTCAGAAAATAAAATGCTATATTTTGTAAGAAATAATTAAAAAAAATATGAAATAGGATGAAGAATGTACATGTAAAATTATTATAGCTCCATTAATTTATAATGGATAGAATTATTTTATTTAATTTATAATAGAAATAATTCAAAAAATGGTAAATAAAATATAAAGCATTTTACCTGTTTTATTATCTTAATTTAAATGTTACTAATTACTATGTGTGTGTGTATATATCAGAAAAAATAGTTTTTTTTTTATAATGTAACTGTTAAAATTAGTAATGATCAAGCGAAGTTAAATTCCAATCACATATTTCAAAAATTGTAAGAAATTAAATAGAGAACAAGTGAACTCTTTTTTCTGTTTCTAAATTATTTCTTTAGGCAGATATTTTCACTGTTCCATAGATACTTAAATTTATTAAGATAATCAAGAACTCATATGGTTTCTTAATTATTTTTACTTAATAATTTTTATAGATTCAAACAATTCAGCAAATTGTTTTATAGATTCAATTCAGTAAACATTTTTTAATATTCTTAATAGTCTTTTGAGTTTCAGTTCATCATTAAAATAATAACTACATATCACACTAATACTACTACATCCAATTTAACAGATACTGTGTCCATAACAGAATTTAGAAATTTAAAGCATTCAACATTTGGACAGCATCCAACTTCACTTATAACACATTAACAATGTTTTGCAATGATATAAGGTGCTTACCATTTCAAGAGCACCACGAATAACTCCTGCTAGAATATTGCAGTATTTGAGTGAGTGGTGACCTTCTGGGAGTTCTACAAATTCTGTCAGGGGATTAGAGTCAAGAAGCAATGAGAACTCATCTGCAGCTGGACTCCAGTTGCTAATTACTGGACTCATCCCAAGATACAGCTTAAAGGCAGTCTACATAAATAAATAAATAAAATAATTAGATTTAGGAACTACTAAGTAAAAGTGGAATTTCAGAAGGTTCTGTGGACCATATAATAAAAGACAGCTCTAAATGGGATAATTTGAGGAGTAATTGACCCTTTGGCTGGTTAAAAAATAAATTTAAAATTAAATTTTAAATTTATTTACAGAAAATTTTAAACAGAATTTAATAACAGAACAGAATTTGTTTAACAATAGAATTTGAAAAATCTTATTCACCATCTTGTTGTAAAAAAAATCATATATCTATATTATTGCTCAGCTTTCAAGTGAAATTGAGTGACTTCATTGCATTAATTTGCTTTTATTTTTTGTGTGTATTGTATAACTATTGTATCATAACTTTTATTGTATTGTTTATTTTTATATTGTATTATTGTTAAGACAATTTTTCTATTGCTGTTATATTTAAATAACTATTTCTAAAAAGTGTGTGGCTTTAATGCTGATGTAGTTTGGTAAATATTGCTGTACTTGAGGCATTTGGGCTTTATATTAGGGTTTGGAATTTATATCAGTTTCTGATTTTCAGTATCAGCAAGTGTCTTTCTCATAGGTAGGGTTGCTTTGTGGTGATATCGTCTAACAATCCCATTTAGCATTTGACTAGGTCAGGGTTTGTTTATCTTATGCTCAGGAATGTGAATGAGATGACTGATAAACTCATTTTTACTTGTCAATAATAAGAAGCTATTTACAATTATTACTTTTATCTTAGCTCATTGTTATATTAAATTCAAAGAAAAATTAGGAACATTATTGGAATAATGACAGTACAGAATTCGAAAGGCAGATTAGAAGATTCATTGAGAAAATGAATATAAAATTTTTAATTCAAAATAAATTTTTAGTACATGACTTAAGTAGGACAGACCATTTTCTTATTAACTTCAGCCTTTTTAACTTTTTGATTCACTACTCAGTATTTGTAGAAAAATACTGAAATGCAAATAAGTATCTCTTCATACAAAATAATTTCATTTTAATAAACTAGCAGATAAACTTTAAAGAAAATACTTCCTAGAATTCATTTTATATATATATTTTTAAATTTTGACATTAAACAGATTCCATAAGCAGCAACAGAATTTTCTAAGGAGTGACATATCTACAAATAAAATATTAAAAGTTACCTATAACATATAGCATTAAAGATTATGGGTGGCGCTATATATATTATTTATGAATATTATGCATTTATTTTTATTATATTACTTATGTTTATTGTTGTGTATAATATTAATGTTTACTTTCCACCTAGGTTGGGTATAATATGCTGGTTTGAATCATTTCTTCCTTTGGACTCTCATAAAGCTTTAAAACCTTCATTGTAAGGCATAGGGAATAATAAAAGAAAAGAAAACAATTATTATCTTTTCTTCAGAGATATGGGAGAGACATACAGACACACAAAACATACCTCTTCAATTAAAATAATAGAACTACTTAAAAGATGAAATAGGACAATGACAAAATAAAAAGTTTTAATCTCTATACCTGTAATTTGAGAATAAAAACAGATTTCTGAGAAAATAATATGTAATCAATATACTTTTAACTAAAATAAATTATAATATACATTTATAATTTAAATAAAATTTCTAATATCAATTATTCATATTCTCCCCTTAAATGTTTTTATTGATTATTAATTCATAAAACTAACATTGCTTGGGATTTAAAATCCTTTCTTGTATAGTGCATAGAGAATAAAATCTACTTCTGTACAAAATATCATAGTATACAAAATAATTTTATCATCTACAATTTTTGTTTAATTGCATTTAAAATATGTATTACAAAGAATTTTTAAAAACTGTCAGCTGTTTTTTTGCCATAGGTTATATTTGTTATATTAATGCAAATTTTGTTCACAAATGTTGAAATATAAGAATGGTTTTCTTCATTTGAGTGATTGACGTAAGATAAGTTTTAGGCATAGCTAAATTGTTACTTTAAGACCAATAAAAACATTGTCAAAATACATATTAAAATAAAAAGGAGATTTAAAAAAAATATCAATATATTAATTCAAAATGAAAAACAAAATAATTTTTTCTAAAACTTCTAATGCTTTTTTTAACTTCTAAATAATTGTTAAATAGGAGATGTGGAACATACAAACATAACCACAATAAGTTTTATTTATATTAAAATTTGCACTTAACTATTAGAGCTTCTTTATTTGCATTGAAGATCCCTTAAATAACAACAAAACAAGTTCTTGTGTTTATATTTTTGTTAACACTGGTCCAAGAAATTTAGGAAATCAAAATAAACAGTCACAAGATGTTTATTTTTCACCAAATGTATCAAAGAACAGGAAACAATTAAACCAAAAAATAATTACTTTCACCACAGTTCAATTATAATTTTTTCACGAGCACTTTAAATCATGCATTTCAATAAAATTTTTAAAGAAATTAGAAACATTATAATACAATATAGTCAGTAATACACTTTAATGACACCATGCATTGAAAGAAACAATATTATGTAATGATATGCCTTTAAAATTTAACTCGTAACATTTTGTGATTAAAAGTATGCCTTCAAAATATATAATTTTCATTTTAAGGAGGAAAACTAATATAATAAGCAACAAATTTTTTTGAAAGAGAAATGGAACAGATTAAAAACAAACTGAAAAATCAAGTTATGCCAAATAACAGAAATATTAATTTTATACTATAAAATCATCCAAATTATCATTTAACAAAAGTTCTACTTGTTCATATTTAATAAGATTATATGATTTAATATTATATTCATTTCATAATTTATTTCAAATTAGTCTCTGTAAATATGAATAAAGAATTTTTTTAAGCATTTTACCTGCAATTTATCAGAAGTATCTCGAAAATCATGACATCTTGGTGAACTAGTTCTGGCTAGAAAATCTTCAACAATTCGTACACCAATGTTATGGCCCCTGTAAGAGAAAGTAAAACCATATATATAAAAACAATGCTTTTGTTCACTCACATTTACACACATATTATGACATCATAAGTGCTGTTAACATATAAATATGTAATTTCATGGTACAGTAACTTTACTTTTTGCAAACTACACAGTTCACGAACAAAATTCTTTTTCAACTTTGATCATACAATGATCTTCAAAAGTCATGCAATAAAATATCTGATGAAACAATGAAAATTTTAATTTCAGAGTAACAAAGTAATAAATTGCTGAAAATGAGACGAAAGCTTTTAAAAAAAACTTAGCTTTTTTATAAAAATTCCCAAAATTAAGGGAAAATTCATATTACTACTAAATTTATCATTAAAAAGACAATTCTTTATATTTTGAAATAGAGTAAGATTCCTTTTTGTGTAATAATATTTTGGAAAGCTATTGGGGGAAAATACTAAAATTCACCTGAATTTTAGCATTTTTTTACCTGGTAGCTGAAGGTCAAAAAGTCAGGTTTGTAGATTGTCAACATGCATACACATTCATCTTTATTATTGGTGTATGTGCATGTATTATTATGCAAATACATATAATATACTATCATGATCTGTAACAAACGAGACTGATCCTTTATGTGTACCAAGTAGAATAAATATAGAGGGCTATTTTTTAGAAGATTATATATTTATAAGATTTTATTTCCCAACATAATCAGCACTTTGTCTAAATAAAAATTTATAAAAAGAGATGAAGATAAAAAAATATGAGATATATTTATAAAAAAAGAAAGAAAAATAGTATTTGAATAGTATGAAGTGAACAGGAAAAATTTTTCTCCATGAAAACATTAAACACTTATGATTAAAAAGAAATCTTAAGAAAACCGCCTAACTGGAAAGAAAGATATTTAAAAAATTCAAATTGTTACTTTCTTTGTAATGAGTGATGAGCTGTGGTTATCATAGTTTACACAAAAATGCAACACACAATCCCCCCCCTTTTAACTAGTACGTCATTTTCACATTCAAACTGAATTTGAACAATTTTGAGCTATAGTAAATAGAAGTTGAACATAGAATTTTCAAACTGCTATCAGGTTTAATGAAACATAGTAGAATTTAAAATGCAATATATATTATAATTAGCACATGGTTTTTATCAGGAATTGCATCAGAAAATCAAACTATGAACATGGATAAGCAAGGAAATTAACAAGAACAGGTCAACAGCCTTTTGAGTTTGAAATGAAAAAGATTGAATAAATAGCAAGAATGCAATGAGATAAATTTTACTAAATGATTAAGAATATAATATATTTAAAGTAGCAAATAAATTCATAAAGATTATTTAGAAAAAAGCTTCAAGAAGCAGTCGTTTAAAATTATGATACATTAATTAAAATCATTATCAAAGTAAAAAATAAAGGAAATATAATAGTTTAATTTAAAGAGCAAATGATAAAACTAACTGTAAGTGAAAAAAAAAATTGGTAGTATAGCTTTCCAGGTCTTCATACAAATTAAATATCTATCAAGCTATATTTTGACTTAATTCATAAAGAGTTAAATGTAGTGACCATTCATTTATGAAGACAATAGAATTCTAACGTTTCAAACTTTTTTATAATATAATCCTATAAGTATAGTATAAATATAAGTATAGTATTTATACTAATCCTATAGTATAAATATAATCCTATAAAGTTTTAAACATTTTTAAAGCATCATTATTTAATTCATTAGTAGTAGTGTAATTCCTTAACAAATTTCAATATTTTAGGACAAGAGGTGTGCCTCTTTTCATAGAAAAAGAAAATTTATCTTTTAGCTCAATACCAATTTCTGCTATAGAGAAATGATGTGATAGAAAGTGCTATTCAAAATATATTTTACGGGAAATCAAAAATATTGATTTAAATATTTTATTTTTAATGTAGGAATTTTTTTAGTCAATCTAAAATTAATAAATAAAAAATGAATTAATAATAAATAAAAATTAATTAAAAATATTATATTGTAATTTTTTTCATAAGAAATATGCTAGCAGCATCCCGAAATGTATGTTTTAATCTTACATATTCTTGATTTTTTTTAAATGTTTTTTGGATTTGAGCGAGTTCTTATAAATGAGAATAAAGACCACAAAAAATATAATTAAAAATTTATTTAAATTTTTTTAATTATTTTAATTTAATTAAAATGAATTAGAAATTTTTAATTTACAAATTCTTTGTTAAAACTTACTTACATCAATTCAAAAATTTAATTATTGTTTCTTATTAGTGATTAATAATTTTTTAACTTAATTAAAATTAATTTAATTATTTAATTAAAAAATAAACTGCAAAAATGTATTGCTACATAATGTAACAAAAAGTACAGCACCTTATACCTACAATGCATGAGCTAATATCAATTATGATTAAACCCAAAAAAAAAAAAAAAAAAAAAATTGATACACCACAATGAATTTTGCTTGTTTAAAGATTTTTTTGAATGTCATATAATCATCACTTACATTCGTTCCAACTGCTTGTTTACATCTTCATCATTCTCATAATCTTTGAGAATTTGTGCTACCAAAGAGCCATAGGTCAGTGCAAATAATTCTGAACTCTGTGATAATAAAAATAAAATGTATGAAGATCAAAGTTAAAATTATTGCAAAACTTATAACATTAGATATATACATTGATAGAAGAAAATTTTGTAATCTAATTGTTAATTCCTCAGTTTATAAATGCTGATCAAAATGAAAAATACTGCCAATTTCATAAACAATAAGCAGTTCTATATGATTTTTTTTTAATTCAAAAGAAATTTTTTTGTCTTATTATTTTTTTTTATGTTCTCCTACAAAAATAAAATTACATCTATTTACATTTGTTTCTCACCACAATTTATTTATAATTCATTCAAAATTATTTTAAACAAGTATATAGAAATTATGTAACAAAGTGACATTACAAGTACATTATAAAACATTTGATACTAAACATTGTGATAAAATACCAGAATCCGAATTCATAGATGCACTAAACAATTACATTTTAATTAAACAACAAAGCTCTTCTATTTCTAAAATTGTTATCTTATTATATTGAATCATATTGAATCTTATATTATTGAATCATATCTTTGACTCAAGATCCTCCAAACAAGAAGACTTAAGTCCAAAGAATCCAAAGGTCTAAACGTGGGATATCCCACATTCCTTTATCATAAATACACTGCTCACCAAGAGTATTTATTTATATAATATAAAATGTTCCCACCTTTGTTAACCTCAAAATGTTATCAAAAATTTCAATAAAAATAATATCCATCTCTATTAATTCAAAATGTTATTAAAAAATCAAATAAACAATGTTTTAATATTATGAATAAAGAACAGAAATCTTAAATTTTCCATTTATTCACCATGATTGAATATTTAGGCCCTTACAGAAATTCAAATTACTCTATACTATTTCATTATGAATTAGTACCTTTTTCTGAAAATATTACGAGTTATCCACAGATTTCCTACCTCTTAAGTCCGCATATAACATGAGTTCACCTTATCATTAAATATAAACATCTCCTTTCATTTTTCATTTCATAAAAGCACCCTAACAAGTGTGCAAAAGCATGGGAGATTTTATAATCTCAGAATGAACAATAGCTCATTTATATTTGCCATATATTTCTCAATATAAATTGATTAGTTTATAAAGCAAAAAATAAGCCAATTTCTTTCAAAATTAACCAGAATTTCAAAACTTGCATAATATCTGAAATAAAAGTTTTTTAAAGATAAGATAAATCTGAAAAATAATCACTAAACAGGTAACATAAGTAGAATCTTGTCATGTCAATATGTAGTAAAATGCTCGAAGCCAATGATGATAGTTTTAACTCAGTAACCTATCTGAAGCTAGTGCATTTTCTCCATTCTGTTGTATCTATCTAGTCTTATTTTTAGTGCCATTTTATTTTTTTATTTGAAAATGAACAGGAAGAGAAAATATTACGTGGAAAATTTCAAACTACAAATAATTACACTGTAGTATTTTTACTGTATTGGAGAGAAAATTTTGCCAACATTATATATTTTGCTTATGCAATTCTACAACAAACCAGCAATAGCGAACTATTTGATAAATAAAATAATTATTTTTACAAAATGAATAACTAATTAAAAAAATACCTTATTTAAAATTATTATTTAATATTAACTATAGAAATGAAAAATGCAATATTAAAGGAATAGCTTGTACTCAGCTAACAAAAAAGTACCTACAATCTTTTGCAAGATTAGCAGATCTATACACAAGCAACAATTTAGCTTTTGAGTACTTCTCTGCTTATGCATGAAAATACACCATATTTGTAAATTTCTTTAAAATAATATATAAAAATTGCATTAAACATTTAAACACAGAAGTTAATTTAACTGAACAGGCAATTGCTAGAGAAAAATAAATGGTCATTTGGAGAGTTACAAAACAGGAATATAGGAACAATTGGACATAAAAACTGACACTCAATTTTAAGGAAATAATTATATAAATGAATTCTATTTTTTAAAAAAGCTTTTCCTATAAATAAGAAACTTATGTAATATTGTTTATTTATAAATTTTCAAATTTACCTTTTTTCAACTATTAAGTCCTTTGAAAGATTTATATGATCATGCTCTTTCAGAAATATTTCTGATATACAATAATACATTGCATAATAAATTGTATTTTATATTTCCTTTTTAACTCAGGTGAAATGCAAATTTTTGAATATGTCAATCAGTGGCAACTCATTGTCTGAGAAATTAGCATTACCATAAAAATATTTATAAAATAATTATATTTTTAAAAATTGCTACATTGCCCATAAATAACTCAAAATTTTAAATTTCAAAACTAGCTATGAAATTTTTTACCGTAAAGCATCATTACATATATTACACTCCCTAAATGCTTTTCCATATTTTTATGGTGGTTTTTTTTATCATTTTTTCACAAAGATGTAAATCATTCACAACTTCCTCCACTTCCATGCATCATCTCCACTATAAAATAAACATAGAGAAGGAGTGCCTTTTTTACATCACAGCCATTTAATCAAGTTTAGAATAAATTTAGGAAATACTAGAATTTCCTGCTAGCGGACTTTTGAGGAAAGTTCAAATAAGGTATAGCGTAAACTACATTTTTTGCATTCAATTTTTCACGCAGTGAAAATTATAAAAATATATTTTCTTTAAAAAGCTTTACAGTTTAACCTTTCTTAAATGTAAGAACAAATTATTCTTCTTTACAAAATGTTCATCTGAGTGACATATTAGAAAGATATCTATGTACTTTTTTTAATACTTGTGTATTAGGTGCCGAAGATTTCATGTTTATTGCAACTAGCAATTATTTGTAAAAAAAAAAAAAAAGATTTAATGTTACCATAATTAAAATTTGACTATATTATCCAGTGACATGTAGTTAAGTCTAAAGCTTTCAGTAAATGTAACTAAGGCAAAGTTCACCAATGTTAAGTCCTTAATATAAAAGTACCACTTTTTTAAAAAAGTGATCTAATAGGCATCTTTTGAAACTGAAAAATGTCAAACTGAAAATTGTAAAAATTTACACACACACATATATATATATATATATATATATATATAAATTAGCTGTCTGTACTTCAAGGAAGTTTGTTGGTATTATAGCTCTAATATCCCTAAATTCAAAAGGGGGAAAAAGTTGGTTTTAGTCTTCAAGTCAGTCAATCAACTTTATGAGTATTCATGAGATGTTGGGTGAACAACTCTGACCTACATTTCTCTAGGTTATTAATTCATTATCTCCTCCCCTTTTCATTGATCATTATAATCTCAAAATGATTAAATAAGCACTGAGTATTGAACTATGAAAGTGAAAAAGTATTAAATTAGATTAAATATATAAAAATTAGGTTTTTAGAAAATTAGTTAAAAGAGGAAAATATAACTTTAAAAAAGTTTGGGGAGATGCTGCAGTTCTGAAACTCTAATGGATGAGCTATCAGTGATATCAATTTAAAAAATATGAAACACAATCAAGAAATCCTAATTATCAATTTAATTTTTTTTAATTTGCAAAAAATAAGTTAAAATTTAAATGAATATAATACATTTGTATAGAATGATATAATCTTTATTATAAAACACAGATTTTGTCAATGTAATTTGGATATTTGATATCATGCCTACATAAAATAGGAAGCACCTTGATTATAAAAAAATATTAAATATGTATAAATCCACATAAATTTTTACTTGGGTCAAAAAATAGAAGAAAAATATCATCATCATTATTATTATTATTTATTTATTTATTTTCCCGATTTAGGTTTTTTTTAACAGAATCGGGCCTTGTACAACTCTATAATCTACAATAGAAAAGATCAGAGAAAAAAATTAAAAGAAACTTTTCATACTGTACATTTCTCTAAATATTAACTATATTCACATTCAGTCTTCGGTAGGAGATAAACTTTTAAATAATCTGACTGTAATCAAACAACAGTATATCGGTACCATCGCAAATATCTGAAATGGATTATAAACTGAAATATATTTTCATCATTAGAAAATATTAAACGTAAATAAAAATTCAATCAAACTAAATGTGAATGATTTATAATTATCACACCAGAAAAAATTAAAATCACTTACAACTTTCTTAGGATCAGCAACTTTTAATATCTGTCTCGACATAATGAAAGTTTTAAAAATTTGACTAATGTAAAGATAAATTAAATTGCATAATCAAGAAAGAGCTTTATATATTAATTAATTATTATAGAATATTTAACTTTCAGCACGACAGTTCCTGGTATTCTGTAAATACTTGTCCGGAAGGAGCTTTTGGTGAGACTCGTTAACCGGAGGACGCTTGAACCCCCCATTTGAAGTTGAAAGGGGGGGAGCAGTGGGGGGAAGCAGCACTGGAGGACGGATTTCATTCCGGTAGTGATGGAAATGGGGGAATCGATGTATGGTTGCTTACGGAAAAGCTTTTTTCGCCAAAAGGTAAAAATTTATTTACACGCCAAGGATGAAGCGCATTTTTGGAATGTATAGGGTGGAGTGTGGACGAATGTCGGTTGGATCTATGATGAAGGCAGACCTTATTTATGCACGATCTTTTTTAATAAAAGAATAATACCGTGTTATAATATATTTATTTTTGCTCATAATTACGTTTTATGAATCTAATTTTTGACTAGAAATTAAGATTGACTGTGGCTGAGAACAGTGGGAAAGCTGAATTTTCTACAGACGTCTTCTATTTATAATTAATTAAATGGCAAGAAACTAATATGTTAACTCATAATTAAATTCTAACTTCTATTGGTTTGTTAAAGGAAATTTAAAGTTTTCACAAAGTAATGAAATGAATTTACAAGTTTCATTTAAATTCTTCATGGAAGCTAAAAATGATGCTTTATTCGGAATACAAATTCGATGTAGTTTTAATTTTATTTCTTGCAATTTGGCTGTGTTCATTGGAAAGTATTTTAGTTTTTTTATACTATTAATTTTAATGCTCATATTTTGTTTGTTTGTTGTTGTACAAAGCTAAATGTTTTTTTAAAAATTAGCTAAAAATTTTTTTAAATGATGCTTTTAAAAAATTATTTATATATTTTTACCTAATTAAGTAATAAATTAGTGTTATAGAGCATTTAAAACATTTTTTATAACTGCAGGCATGCTTTTTATTTTTATTTTTATATTTTGCATTTATATAAGCATTTATATTTTGTGGTCTAAAAATTGCAATAATAAAAATCTGTAATCTCTTTCTTGCAATTTTGTCCATTCTTTTTTTTTTTTTTTTAATGTTGATAATGTGCATGATGAACTCTTTAAAATTTGTTTTCAAATTGAATAATTCATACTTGTAAAAATATGCATTGTGAAGATATATATATATAATTTTAGCTAAGTTTTTGATAAAATATGGCTTATTCTCTGTTAAGAAAGTATGATAACCAAAAATCCTCAAAGGAATCATCAAAATATTCAATATTTTCTATTTAATAAAAAACTAATTTTTGTTTTGTTAAAATAAGATTTATATTGAATTAAAAATTATATGCATAAGCTGATTAATATTACATGATTTTAAAAAGTACTTTTTCAATACATATATTTCTTATTCTAATTTATTAATTTTTTTTTTCATAAATGCTTAAGACATTTAGTTATGCATACAGCAATTTAATTCTTCTTTTAATGCTAAAAATCAGAATTTTGATTGAAAGTAGCCAAACTAAATTTGAAAAGGTAATAGAATCAATTATTTCTAATTATACGATTGGTGTAATAATATTTTAAAAGAAAAATTGTATTAAAAATTCTAATATCTTGGATAAATTTGTTCTAAATGTTGAATTTTCTACTTTTATAATAATGCACAGAAGTTAAAACTTTTAAAGAAAATTTGGAATGTAATTTTTAATTTCAAAAAATAAAAATTATTTTTTAATTTAATTTTAAAATATTAGTGTATTCTAAATTAGTCAATAGAATTTTCAATTAAATTGTAAAATATCATTTGTTAATTTTTGCATAAAATTTAAGTCATATTTTATTCAACACTTACATTTTCTCAAGAAATTTTTCTTAGTTTTTTGAAGCTTAGTTTCTTCTCATTTTGATTTTCAATAATAATTCATGAAATAAAATTGATTTGCTTCACAAGCATTCATTATTGTAATATACAAATGTATATTAGTTAACTAAACCATTAACAAAATAAACATTTACTCCACCTTAAAAAATGCTATACTAATATTGTTTTAGCTGATTCAAATGAGTGGATAAATACCGAATGATGAATAGTTCTGAGATATTGTGTAAAAAAAATTATAAAGGATGATGAAAATCCTTAAAACCTATAAAACTTATATAGTTTATATACCTACTTTATCTTTTAGAATTAAGGTTTTGACTAAATTATTAAAAAAGACAATTTCAATAAGGATATAGAAAAATAAAATGTTTTAGAAAAATAAAATGGGAAAATGATTTTTATTGTTTTAAAGTAATGATAATTACAATGGAATAATGAATTTTAACACTGTTTATGTTAAATTGAAAAAATTATTTACAATTTAGAATCAATAATAAAAATAATCATAATCTCTGAATCAAATTATCTGCAAATTCATTTGTTCAATAGGAATTTAGTAACTTGGAGAATATGACTTTAGTCACTTGGAGACTTTAAATCAACTTCTATTGTCCCCATTACAAAAACGCGAAGAAAGGCTAATTTCCAAAAATAATTTAGTATTAATTCAATTCACCTTCAATAAAAATTTTAAACTACTGACGCAAGTAGGTTAAAACTATGTGAGTTGATTAACTTGCATATATCAATTGGATAAATAAAAGAAAATAGATGGCAATCAACTGAAGACAGATTTTATTCATTACAGAAAAAAGGATGTACTGAGAATGAATAATATCAGAAGGATCACAAAATATGTTCTGATCATTGTTTTGATAAAGGAGTTTGTATGAAACCAGTATTTTAAAAATCAAAGTAGTTTTGTACATTTTAAATGCAACTGAAAGAACTTCCTGCGCCATTGTATTCACAAAAGAAGAAAAAAGAAATCTTTTAGCATATGAAAGAGCAGTTGAACTTGGATATGTATCATATAATTTTGAAATTCTAAAGAGATAAAGAGAACTTGACAGGAAAAAAAAAAAAAAAAAACTAATGAACAAAGAGAAAGCACAATCATTTACAAGTGGAATATGTGATATAATATATTCTCAAGATGTATCAAAGCTGATAATCTATGCAACTCCTCTCAAAATTCAAATTCTACCTCTAAAACATGATTCTTATTAATGCTTAAACCACAGTCTGAAAAATGGAAGGATAAAAACTGTAAACAGTTTCCAATATCATTTAACTAAAAGAAAACAAAAAATCTTTCTTTTTTATTTGATTAAAATTACTTTTTAAAAAATCGCCTTCCTCATTATTGTTTATTGTACCTAAAAAGAATTTAAATCAAGTATGTTAAATGTATAATGTGTTATTCTTTGTTTTTTTATTAATTTTTTAAAAATTTTATGAAATAAAAAAACTGATATGATTCCCTTCCTTTCTCTCTTTTATCTTCATACTTTTTCTGCCTCTTTATAACATTAGCATATAAGATCATACAGTTTTTTTTTATATGAATACAAATAATTGAAAAATAAATAATCATTGTGGATATTTCTCCTTAAAATTAGATACCTGAATGCCATCACTAATCAACTCGCACTTAAATTTCTTTACAGAACTTTTTTAAAAGAAAATTTTACTTTTGAAGAAAAATAATTATTTTGCGAATAAAAGAAACCTTAGTTAATGCTTCAGAAGTAAATTTCATAATTTCCAAATGTATTTTTTTAAGTTTTAAATACTAAATCTGAATGATAAAATGGTATTTTAACAAAATTTCGAATATGGCTGTGTTAATTTACCTAAGCAGTTTTATTGAACAAAAAAAATATCTTGAAGGGTACGAGAAATTGTGTTGTTTCAAGATGTCATAAGGAATTGTTTTCCTCGTTTGTAGATTTTTTCAGCTACTACTGCAAACATAATATTCCATTTTTTTTTTCAAAGATTATTTTTATCAAATAATATTATTGCTGTCATACTTTTTTTTTTTTTTTTGTAATCACTATATTGCATACAAACAAACACGTAATGTTGAGTGACAGAAAAAACAAGTTTAAATTAATGACAAAAGAATAAATTCATCTTTACTTGATTAGTTAAATTTTGATAGTCTTGGGAATAAAATGAATTTTATTACAATAATAAAAATTATTGTAGAAATGCATTCTAAAAAATTTTTTTAGTTTATTTATATTAAAAAGACAATTGTATGATAATGAAATTGATATCAATAAAAGGATTTTGATATTAAGTTTGGAAAATGGTGTTAGTATCATTTTTGTACAATAATATATTTGGTAATTATAAGAGGAAAACATCTACATTTTGTTTAGTTAAAATTATAACTGGAAATTTTGATGCATTGCATCAAAGCACACGCTTTCATGTTTTAAAGCATGTTTGATAGATTTTCAGTTTCTGGAGTCGGCAGTCTGTCTTATAACTCATGTTAAAGTATAGATAAATATATGAACAACTATATATTTCTTCAGTAAGATTGAAATTACAATTGCATATCTGAATATTGACCTAATGTTATTCTTTGATTTGATATCCACCGGAATGCAGCATCTTGTAAAATTTTTATTCATCTACTATTCTATTTAAAAGTGAAGGGGTTTTTTTTTCATCAATTAATTTTCATAAACATTATTTTGATATTTTTCTTTAGCATTTTAATCATCAAAATAAAATTGCTTAAATGTAGTTTCTCAAAGAAAGCTTATTTGGAGAGAAGTATTTCTTAGATATGGCAGTAACTGATGCTTTTATGAGCATCAAGAAAGAAAAATAGATACGTATGACAGTTCTGTAATTGATTCCTCCACTTCCATTTACTGCTTACTATCTGCTACTTTTGAAAAGCTACCCCAATTTGCCTACGGCAGCAAAACCAGCGGGCGGTTGTATGGCAGATGCGCTCTTAACTAGTATCATATGTGCTAAAGTTGTAGGATAAATGGAATTTAATTACCTTTTAGAGAAAACTTGGTAAACAGTTAGAGAAGCTGTAGGGAATGCATATTTCTCATTCTTGTAATGAGAGTGATTGATGGATAATGATTCTTTTTTATGGGAAAATCAACATTTTTCCCATGCGAAACTTGATAATTACACTTTAACCCATGCCTGGGGATGGGAAAATTCAATGAACTCATGGTCTAATTTCCTTCAAATAAATGCCTTCATTTTATAAAGGCAAATGAATAATTTTCTATAAAATTAAAAAAAAAAGACACATTAAGGAAAAATTAAAGAGACAGTTATTTGTTTACACAAATTATATAACAAAGTATTTGACATTCGCATTGGTCTGTGAATATCCATTTTGAACGGATGGTTTTTAAGTAAAGTTGATTAAACTGAATCTATTTTTCCCTTGTAGCATATAAATATCACAAATACTTGAAAAAGAATATTGGAATTACTATTAATATTTATTTCTTATTTAATACTTTTTTATCGATTATTAGTCAGTTTTGAGTTGCATTTTAATATAGTTAATGTTTTGATAGCCAGAATCGACAAAACCATTTTTTATACAACCATATCGAATGAGTTTTATTTTAATATATAGTATATATATATATAGAGAGAGAGAGAGATTAATTAAAATTATAGTTGTAAATTTTGATAAACTGCCTAAAAGTACACATTTTTAACCCCTAAATCACGTTTGCTAAATTTGGGGGCTTTTGTCTTGCAACTCATGTTAACGTATAGATAAACACATTAACAATTATATTATTTTTCAGTAAGACTGAAATCACGAACTTCAGTAACTTTAGTTAGAGTAAATTCAGTATTTTACTCTAACGTTATTCTTTTGATTTAATATTCCTTAAAAAAGACCGATATTAGCTATTTGGAATGCAGCACATAGCGAAATTTTTATTCATCTGCTTAGTGATGAAGATTTTTAATCAAATAAATTTTAATAACATGAGTTTTATATTTTCCCCTTTCTTGTTTGGTATTGTATTCATCAAAGAAAGTAGCTTCTTGCTTAAAAGTAGCTTCTCAAATAAAGGCAGCTGTTTTCAAAAATAAATTCAAGCTAAAATACCGATTTTTATTTATTCTTTTAGTTTTTAATTATATTTTTTTATATTGGGCTCAATTTTTCATTCGGTTGATATGTCTCATTTTTCTGAAAAGAATGTCACATTATTTACAAAAATTTTAACATGATTAAATTTATGGACTGGATGTTGTCTCCGAATTAAGTTAGGAGAACATTTATAATGCAAAAACATATTCGAGATTTCTGAAAGCTAGACCGTTTGACCGAAAGTTAGTTCTTGATTTGAATAGTAGATGTTCAATAAGAAAGGATTTTAAAATTGTAAATAAGTTTTTTCTTTAAAAATTTATTGACGTTTTAACCCTTTGTCTCAATAACTTCCGAGAGTATTGTTGCATAGAAGGCATTCTTACGCCATTTTAAAATTCAAAATATTAATTATTCAGTGATATTAATTTTATTTCTATGCAATTTCTTTTCATATTTTAATTAAATATTTAAAAATATTTTAAAGAATATTTTATAATAATACTTTCTAGTCCCTTTGTTACAGGGGCGGTCTTAGAAGACGCGAGGCCCAATTTGAAACTATTTTCTATAATACTTATTTCTAGACAATTTTTAATAGTAATATAAAATAACTTTTGTAAAAAAAAAAAAAAAAAAAAAAAAACTTTTTAAAAGATAGTTTAATTAGGGAATTAAAAGTACATTTTTAAAAATTTTAATTGATTTTTTTAAAATTTTTTAAATTATTGTTACTATTCCCCTTTGGCAACTAGCTGGTTTGCCAGAATAAACATTTGCTTTTTAATTAAATTTTTTATGTAACTTGCTCCTTAATAGATTCTCAAGCAAAATGTTTTTAAGCTTCAAATTTTTATAAACGTATCACCGATACTATTATAAAAGCCTTACCTTATTCTGCTCGTTCTTCGATGCGTTTCTCTAATTTTCTATCAGTTCCCGTAAAATGTGAACTTGAAATTTAAGCTGGAATTGATCAAACTTCAATAAATACAGTTTTTAAATACCAAACACGTCTTTAAAAAAAATATGAGTTCAGAATTGAAATCTAATTTGTATTACAGAATATTTTAATAATTTATGAATTATATAAAAACATTATTCAATAATATTTTCTTTGGCCTCATTATAAAATTTTATTTTCAATTTTGCTTTCTGAAGGATTTAAATGTCGTAATATTTTATTTTATTTCAATAAAAAAAAGTACTTCTGTAAACGATTATGAAGTCTAAATTTTATTTTGTCCTTCAGGCCTACGAATCCTATTCAATAAAATAATCTTGATCATCTAACGTTTCTATTTTTTGCGTTATAAATCCTTGAATATCCTTATTTTAGGACAATCAAAACTGTAATTATTTTAGGTCGATCAATCTTGGAGAAACTCAGGGCATTGATTGAATATCTTCGAGATGGTCAATGGAATTCCGCGTTTTTATAAAACAGTGACATTCAAATTGTCATAACTCACTCAGTTTTGGTCACAAAAGGGCGAACTTTTTTTATTTAAAGCAACAAAATATATGTAGAAAAATTATTAAAAGCATGCTTCATATTTAAGCCAACTCAACATGGGAAAATAAACCGAACCTTCATATCTTGGTCATATCAGTGGGAGAAGGCCAAGATGAGGTATTAGGAGCAACAATGTAAATGGTTTTAGTTTCTCTTCAATAATTAAATACAGTGTTGTAAAATAAACTTAAAAACTTTTAAAAAATAAAAAATTATATGGCAAAAATTTTGGCATCGTTAAAAAGATAATGTTTTGAATTTTAAGATGCTTTACAAATTGTTTTTCTGCTATATTTTCAGAAATTATTGCAAAAACGCCAAAATTTTACAAATTTTAATTAAATGAAAATTCAAAAAATCGCACCGAAATTTCAAATTTCCGCACTGCATATATGTGCAAAATCTGGTTGTTATAGATCAAACGATTTGCCCTGTACAGTACCAATACAAACACACACAAATTTATCTTTATAATTAGTGTAGATTATATGCATTATGTAATTTAAAAATAAACTGTTTTTTTCTCATATTCAGTACCGGATGGC
The DNA here is from genome assembly GCF_947563725.1 of Argiope bruennichi. Taxonomy (NCBI): domain Eukaryota; kingdom Metazoa; phylum Arthropoda; class Arachnida; order Araneae; family Araneidae; genus Argiope; species Argiope bruennichi. Next base: position 26,821,244 of record NC_079161.1, read on the forward strand.
ACTACTCATGTGAAATTAAAAATTAAACAAATTGACAAGTTAATTTTCAGTAAAATTATGTATAGTCATAGAGAATACAAACGTGCCGTGCAATTTTGAAACTCTGTCTCCTGAGAGAGTGAATAAAAATTCCATTACAAAATTTCATTTTTACAAACAGGAAATGCATTATCTATGCTAATTATAAAGATGAATGTATGTATCTTCGTGCGTATGTGAGTATTTGCGTAAGACAATAAAAGTAACACATCTTTGATGTCTGGAAATTTCGCGGTATCACGGGTATATAGTTATATCTAAATAACTTATTTGGAATTAAATATAATCAATATTTTTGTCTTACCAGCTGATCACCGGGAGCGATATTTACTAATAATAAAGATGAGTATGTGTTTGTGCGTCTGTATATCCGGGTGTTGACGCTCTATTAATCAAACCGTAAGGCCTATAGCTACCAAACTTAGTACGCAATTATGTTGGACGGATAAAATGTGCACTTCGGAGCAATGTTTTAAAAATTTCATTTAGAATTTTAATTAATTAAAAATTAAGCAAGTTCTTGATGTTTTTTTCCCTCGATAACTTTCGAAAATATTACAGTATAAATGTTATTTTTATATATTCAGAAATTTTTTTTTCAATGATTGTAATTTTTTGCTGCTTAAATATTTTCTTCATATTTAATCAATTTTCTAAAAATTTTTTAGGCACATTTTCCAGAAAAATCTTAAGAATTCTGAGCAAATATTAAGCGTATCAAGATTAATTATACAAAAGCATAAGAATTCTTAATGAACACCAAAGTTATTAAATTTGCAAAAAAATGTTCAGTTTTCATTTTATTGTGCGAATTATTATTCTGTCTTTTACAAAAATTATGACTGGCAAAGCTGATTTCAGGAAAGTAAGCAATATAATTATCTAATTCTGCAAAAAAAAAAAAAAATCGGAAAAATTTACATTTAAAATATTTTTAAAATGAAGAAAAATGCCAATTTTTGTTTTGCTCTAGGTTAGAAATTAGATTGTATTGTTGAAAGACTAAATATCAAAGTGCATCCACGATGGTTAGTGGCGTTGGCAGAAAATAAGGGAAATGCATACTAAAATGAATAGATCATAGAAGTCTTCTAATATAATATTTATTATAGACTATCTATCAAAATTTGAAGCTTATAAATAATTTGCTTAAGAAGCTATTAAGACCCAGTTACGTAAAGTATTTAATTGAAAATTTTAGCGGCCATTAACTTTGACTAGCCAGTTGGTCGGTGACTAGTATTAAATAAAATGTTGCTATAGATATAACTCAGCAATAGAATGGAAATCACAAATAGAAATTAACGCTAAATAGAAAATGATTAAAACATGTTTTTCACACTGATTAATAAACCAAACATACGCGTAAATTTATATATACTTTAAAACATATGCTTTAATTTTTAATTTATGAATGCACATAAGCTAGCCAACAAATGAACAAAAATTTGTATACTATTTGTAATAAGTAAATAGGTCACTATACTATTTATTTCAGTGACTTAACAAAGATTTATGAAAATTCTTTATTTGGTACAAAAAAAAAAAAAAAAATTGAAATGCAAGAACATTGTCAGAAATAAATAATTTTTAGGACTTACATAAAAAATAATTGAAAATTCATGGATCATTATTGTCGTTTATTATTAGGGAGCAATTTTTCTTGTTTTTATTTCCTTTTGCGAACTTTTTATATAAATCCGAAATCCAGCTGATTTCAGATCCAATCGATATAACTACCCAACAGTTTAAGCGTCCTTGCTGAATTAATGATCGTAAGTTTGTTTTAAAATTAATGATTTAATGATCGTAAGTATGTTTTATAATTAATGATTTAATGATCCTAATTAATTTCAAGTTGGAAAACTTTCTTTCTACAAATGCTAAGGAAACTGAAATTGCCAAGAGAATCCGTAGATGAATATATAAATTTGAAATGCGTCTTATCTGTTATCACAAGCCAGAAATTCAAAATTTTCATGTTTTTTATTTTTAATTTTATTTTATTTCCAAATGCATTCTTCAATTTCCTCACAAAGCATTCAACTATCATATTTTCATTCAAAAAAGAAATCGGAATGGGATTTTTTCCCCTTCTGCAAATTATTTCACGAAAAAAACTATATTATTCCAAATGTTCCCATTAATGACATATGGATAAATGCGTCTTGTTAAAATGGTGATTAATAAAGAAAAATGTTGATAGAATATCCATATCTACCATAATGGAAAAAAGTTTTAAAATTTTTTAAAAAAATACTTATTTTTGTGAGCATTTGAGCTTGCAAAAGTTAAAATAAAATTCTTAAAAAATAACCCTTTAGGATTACAGGAGAATTCGAATTAAGAACAAATATCTTGTTTTTGAATAAATTCAGTGCAGTATAATAATTTCATAAATTCACATTTCCTAGTTAAAAGGCTTTTATTTAAAAATTACTTCATTCAAATTTTATAGAAAACACCACTTTTATAATGAACCAGAATCCAATGCATAAAATGCTAATTATTTTTTAAAGAAGAAATGTCTTGAAATTTTTATTTTCTGCTCATCAAAAGCTTCGCCACGGATCCATTAGTAAATAGAATGTTAAGTGGACAAGAAGTTAATAATGTCCGTTGCTGAAGAGCTTTAACTTTCCGAATTCTTCTAAATTGTAAATTCTAAAAAAAGATAGAAACAATGATAGACAAAAAAAACTGGTAACAATGATGGAAACAGAGAAAAAAAAAAAAAAAAAAGCTGATACAAAATTAGTAGTAACATTGAAAACGGCTTTGAGCTTTTTTTTTTTTTTTTTTTTTTTTCAACAGTGAAATATATATTGTTGCAAAATACGTTTAAAATATTTTTCAAAAAATTTATTAAATATTGTAAGAAAAATTGTATGATAAACAAATTTGGTATCATTAAAAGGATATATATATATATTAATTTTATAATGCTATAAAAACTATTTTTCTACTGTAAACTTTTAAAAAGTTATTCCGAATAAAGACCAATATTTCGCTTAATTTTTAATTAACTAAAAAAAATTTTTAATCACTTTGAAAAGCACATTTTTATCCACCAAACTAAATATTTGCCAAATTTGATTGATACATGTCAAAAAGACTGGTTTGTAAAGTCAGCACATGTACAAACAGTCAGAAGCTTTTTCCTTATGTTTAAGTATCAAAATTTAGTTAAAATACCAATACATTTTCTCATTAAACATTATTGCCAGCAGGCTTATTTGTTTTTAGCAAAGACTAATCATTCCCTAGCCCCTTTTTTTAATGAGCTAAGAATGATTTATTGGGCGTTTGACTCGTACGGAAATGTCTGGTCCCAATACCCTTCTCGTGCCCCCTCCCCTTTTTTTCCCTACTAAATAGACAAAGTAGCTGTAAATTTTATGTTACGAACATACAATACCCTTCGTAAAAAGACTACTAGGATTCTTTTATATTTGTTAAGGTCCATGGCAAGGCGGAAGAAAAATTAACCCTGTATGCAGGAAATAAGAAAGAGACCTTATGAACGTCGCCCAATTGGAAGCAATCGACTAAAGACCGGTCCTGTTTAATTCTTGGTCTTATACTCAAGAATGTGTTTGATATTGTCGATATTAAACCCCATTTTTATTTACTTTATTGCTCTTGTAATTAAGGGAAAAGAATAATATAAAGATAGATTAAAATGAAGCATAAAATATTATTATACTACGATATTTCGAATTAAAGGTTCGAATCACCTTACTATTAATTTTTTATATAATTTCTGTGATAAATTTGAAAAGAGAATATAAGTAGAGTCTATAGAAAATATAAGGATCTTTTTGATCTGCCGTCAAAGACATTCTTTTCCTTAATCTGTTCTCTCCTAGCAGATAACAAGTGGTCAAGATCAATTACATGATGTCATTGATACCGGATAAGATTAATGTATTAATCATTGGAAGAAGTAATAGGATTTATTTGAACAAAATTAAAACACAGTGCCTGAAAATTTGCCATTGTAGAATATCCCCTTTCCGAAAACTAAGAGAACTGCTCCACTTCGGGCTCCTTCATGGTTTTTTTTCTATCATTTTTCCTGATAGGTTTTCCAATATCCTTCTATTGATAGCGTTTGAAAAAGTCATAACAATAGTTTTTGATGCAAATTTAATTGAATTTTTTATTTCTTAAGATTTGAAGTCTGATTGGAAGAATTTACTTGATAAAATCAAATATCATAAATCCCATTATGGGTTTGAAGGGGTTTATACATTCCAACTTATTTTCATCAAAAAATCTACCAACAAGTTCATTACATTTTCAGAGAATAAATGTAGATTATTCAAAGAATAGTAGTTGATTAGAAAAGATATGTAGAAATTTATAGAACTATTAAAGGTCCATGCAACACATTCAACATTAATATAACAACGTAGGCGCATACCCGGCAGCTGAACGTAAATGCTAAATAGAGAATCAGTCAATAAATATTAATTTTGGATTTTAAGAGGAGTCGGTGCATAACTAAGCAGTTATTCCATGTATGACATGGCTAGAGACGAAGAAGAAACATGAGCTCTAATGTTAGCTAACTATTTAATATATAGACACCGCGTTCCCCAATGATATAAGTAGACTGTTTTGTTTCACATTGAAAACACATTTACATTATAAGGATGATTATTGTTAGATGTATACTTTGGAAACGAAATCGAAATAATTAGGGATGTACCAGCTGCTTTCGGTGACCAGCTGGACTGTCCATCATATATTTAGTATTACTTTAATTATGTCAATTAAAGTATTTGCAATAAATTTAATTTTTGTTAAATTAATGCATGAATTGCAAAAAAATAACAAGTTATATATAGTTGTAAATTATTATAAAAAATACTGTTTATGAGAATTTTTTTGAGAATTATTTTTTAATACTTAATTTTAGTTTAATTCTTCTTTAATTCTTAGTTTTTTATGACAATAACTGTTTAAGCAAACTATAATATATAAATAATTAACATAACCTTCGAAAAGAATTATCTTGCAGTTGATAGAAGACTTATTTAATGATTGAGCTAAGAAGTAAATATATTAAAACTAATAGAAAGTTAATTTTTAAAATTGCCGTTTATTAAATGATAGAAAAAAGCCATAAAAAGCTGGTCAAATAAAAAAAATCAACTGTATTTTATTAGGGAAAAAAAAAGAAAAAAAGATGATGCTCCAGTTATACCTAATTTTTAATTTTATGTTAACCTAAAATAAATGAAATAAAATAAATAAAAAATAAATAATAGAAATGAAAATAATAAAGTAGATTTGAATCTTCATCCAAAATATTATAGAAAGCCAAGATTGTAGATTTTAATTGTTTAGTTTTATATTATCTTTAAAAAATTAAAATGGCAATAATATGCGTATAAAATTGTATTGAATATCACTGCAATGTGCTCATATAGAAGTATAGTTTACTAAACCAATGAAAAATATTTTTGAAAAATATGTTTAAAAGTATTCTGAAAAATACTAAGATCAAAGAAGAAAAATATTCAATGGAATTAAAAAAAAAAAAAAAAAAAGATAACTGAAAAACTAATTTTTTTAAAATTTAAAATGTTTTTGGTGAGCGATATATTTCGAATTTATAAAGAAAATGCTGGAATTTTGTTAATTTTTTATTAAAATTTTAATTTCATTTTTGAAACAAGATTTCTTAATATTGCTATCTAAGAAATAACTAATTGCCAGCCAAATTTGGAAGCTCAAAGTCCAACAACCTGCCTTGAAAGATGCAATTTATTGATAGCATGCCAGCCTATAAATTTTATAATATTAAAAGTATGAATAATTTTATCTCATATTTTTTAACAAAGAAAAATCATTCAGATTTGATTGAAAAATGAAAATGATTTGTCTTTCACGATATTGCTGAAAATTTAAATTTAAAAATTTGTTAAAATAAAGAATGTCATAAGATTTTATAATTAAAAAGATATATGTATAAATACACCTTTATTTTAAAGATGAATTAAAATCTTTTTTTAATTTGGAAACATTTTCGAAAGTTATTGCAGAAAAACTTCAAACTTTTTCGCTTTTTTTAAATAATAAAAATTAAAAAATTGCTCTACCAAACATTACACTTTCCTACCCTCCAAAACATATTTATTCTTCTCTGCATACACAAGCGCACGTTTTCTTTTATTAGAAAAAAAAATTTGCATATAGTAAAAAATTTATATATATATTATATAGAAAGTCCTTGCAGTCAAATGTTATTTCGAATCGCAATAACATAAAAGCATTTATTTATTCAAATTTCGCATGAAAATATTTCTATTATTTTCGACTGTTGGAGACGTTTTCTTTCAAATGAAAAATAATTATACAATAATAAAATAAATAAAAAATAATAAATAAATACATTTATATTTTCAATAAGTTATTTAATAAATAATAATTTTTAACAAATGACTTAAAAAAATTCTTAATAAATAAATACATTTTAATAATAATAAAGAATTTATTTACATCAATATCAATTTAAAATAAAAAAATTATCAGATGAATTTCTGAAAGAGTGTAAAAGAAACGAGTAAAGTTTCAGAAAGAGTAAAAGAAACGAAACAGTTAGACGATTCCAAGTTTTGGCGGAATAAAATAAAAAACAAAATCGCGTAATAGGAAATGAAAAAGATTGGCATAATTCGCCACAAATGTGCTTATTTGCCAAATCCTATAACCCCTATTATAGCTAATCCTGCAATTGGGATAGTTCTTGTTAGCGCCTACAGATGGCTGTAGACAGCTGGCGCCGTCTAGAGGCACTAATTGGAACCTAGCTTGATCCTCCAATACGTCCTCCGGTTAACTCTACCCGCTTTTGGTTTGATTGTTTTGACAATATTCGAAATTCGGTTGCCAAACCTTGTAATATAAAAGTTTTCTTCATTATATTATTTTACAAATTAATTCAAAATATTTTTTTAAAGTAAAAGATGAAAATTTTGTAGTGGATAAACATTCAGTATAAAACCTTAAATGCTCCAAAAAATTGAAATTGTTCTCTAAAAATTTTAAAAATTTGATTAGGCATTCGATTGATAGTTTCGATTGTTAAGCTCATCGAACGTTGAACTGAAACTCTAACCGCAATTCTTGAATTTTTTACGACTTCACCGAAATCTCAATGACAGACAATTTCTTCAATTAAAGTCAATAATACATACTTATTTTTTCCTAAATAGTTTTATCTTTTATAATAATGGCAAGTGCTTCGCCAAATTCCAACGAAGAGACTGAGCTTACGATGTGTGATGTTCTTGAAGAAGAACAAGAACTTGAAGAGGATGCGAATGCTGTTTTAGGCGGGAGTGATGATACTAATTGTTCCTATGACAAAGGGTATGTACCAAGACAAGCACTGTATGCCTGTACTACTTGCTCTGTTAATGGTGAAGGAGGTGTCTGTTTAGCTTGTTGTTATGCTTGTCATGATGGTCACGAAGTAGTAGAACTTTACACCAAGCGAAATTTTAGATGTGATTGCGGAAATAGTAAGTTCAATGGTAAGGCTTGCACTTTAAAACCAGACAAAGATGCAGTGAACTGTAAAAATAAATATAATCAGAATTTTAAAGGGCTTTATTGCAGTTGTAGCCGACCATATCCAGATACGGAGGATGATACTCCTGATGAAATGATTCAGTGCGTTATGTGTGAAGACTGGTATCATGGACGACATTTAGGGGTTAAAATTCCTGAGGATTATTTTGAAATGATTTGTTATAATTGCATGGAAGCTCATAAGTTTCTTTATGTATATTTGAATAAGCATGAGATGAAAGTTGATCCGAATTCCAGTACCAAAGCTGATGTGGACCAAAAGAAAACTAAAATTGAAAATATTCCTTTGAAATCGGAATCTGTTGCAAATGGGCATGCTTCTAAAGAAGAAGAATTTATAGATGTTATCAAAGTGGAAGAAAGTGACAACTGTTCTATTGAACAAGAAGTAAAAGTTGATGAAAAAGCCGACAGTGCTTCCATAAAAGAGGGACCTATTGTAAAATCTGAGGCAAAAGACTGTGATTCATCTCCTGAACTAATCTATCCAAGTTCTTCCAATGATAAAGAGTTAAATCATCAAAATGGCACAACTGATAAAGGAGCAGCTATGCAAATAAAAACTGAGTGTAATGGTGATTCTAAAGTACAGTGCATCTTGAAAGGCATCAATGTTGACCAATCTATTTCAAGTGGTACTGCATTTTGGCCAGAAAACTGGCGAAATGAGTTGTGTCGGTGCTCTGATTGTATGGCTATGTATGAAAAATACCAGTGTGTGTTTTTATTAAATCCTGATGATACCATTCAGGCTTATGAGGAACGAGGAAAGGGAGGATCGAAAGAAAGTCAATATGACAGAGGATTGTCGGCACTTGGTCGACTGGATCGTGTGAAGCAAATGGAGGCAGTCCGTGCTTACACGAATATGAAAGGCGAGTTGAAAGAATATCTTAAGCAGTTTGCTGAGAATAAAAGAACAGTTTGTGAAAGTGATATTAAAGAATTTTTTGAACGTATAAGTAAGAAACAAAAACTAAGCAATGGAGTGCCTTATTTTTGTCGTTAACTTTTAAACTTCATTTCATAGAATAAATATTGTCTGTAGTGAAAAATTTTGTTGCCCAGTCATTTTATAGCTAAATATCTCATTCATTAAATTTTAATATGTTATATACAGATGTGGTTTTCTTCTAAAATTTGCGTATATATTACTTCATAAAAGTTTACATTTAAATATTGACTCTTAAATAAAGTTTTTTAAAATAACTTATGAAATACTCATTGCAGTTTCATTGTCATGTGTCATTTTATCTTTAAGTGATATTTTATTAAGATAAACAATTACAATATTAATGTTATCAGTTGTTATTAAATCCAGTATTACCAACAATTATTAATACTGCCAGTTACTTTTTTATTAATTATTCTATGATATATTAAGTTTGTAATTATTAAAGATGAAAAATGTTTTCATTAAGTGCAAGTAAAATATGAAAGTTAATATTATACTGCAGTATGTTATCTTTAATTACGTGTTGTTAAAAGTAGTTATAAATTTAAAATCCAGAAAGGGAAAAATGTATAACATAATGCTTAATATTTCTATCTAATAATTGCTTGTAGTTATGTTTTGAATATTAAACTGTTTGCAGAAAATAAATGTCAAAGAATACTTAATTTTATAAGAAAATTCTAAATGTTTTGGTTGATTGTTTTTATTTGTGAAAATGTACTTTAACCCTACTTGATATATTTTTTTAAATCAATAGGTTTGTGTATTTTTCTCACATTATTTTGACTTAAGATTGATATCTAAATACAGTACTGATTGTAAAATTTAGTTTCAAAAGAAATATGAAATGATATAATTAGCACCTTAAGCTTGATTCTTGAGCATGCTTGTTTCATTATGCTTGCTAATCAGAGAAAAAATGCAATTTTCTTAATTTTTATTATTTGAATTGTATGTTATAAAATTTGGTTTTTGAAATTTAATTAGCTCAAAATTAATTTGCTATCCTTGATTATAAGTAAAAAATGTACAAGAGGTACTTCTCAATTTAACTATAGCCAAAAAGCAGAAAGAAGAAATTTCCCTAATTTGGCAATTTCAGTTGTTAAACTATATAACATGTCATTTGCATGTCAAAATTTTTCATAATAAATAATAATGTACTTGAGTATATTTTTATAATTAGGTGAACATTTTTCTTGATGTTTTTAAGTCACTCTTAAAATCTAATTGTGACAATTCAGAAAATATGGTAACATAGCATTACAAAGAGGCAGTGTGTTGAATTTTGTGTTCATTTTGGCTGCTGTCTGGTCGAAACATTCAAATAAAAATATGCGAGATTTAAGAACAAATATTCCTAATAATATACTTTCTCACCAAGCATAATAAAATCATGCCAACTGACCAAAAAGTAGCCGGAACTCTTTTAATTTGTTGGGTTTACAATATTTGACAAAAATATTATCAAGAAAGAATCATTCTTAAGTGTATGGGAATCTTGTGTTATTTAGAGTTTGTGATAAATAAAGTGGATTACTTAACCCATTAATGTCCAATATCTCATTCCATTGTGTTTTACTTCATTAAGTGTATTCCAAAGCCGATTTCAATTGGTTATACTATACTTACCCTTGTTTTGAAGCACCCCCCCCCCCTTCTTATTTCCCAATTATTGTTAGGAATTTGATTTTTTAAAAATTTTACTTTAAAAATTTTTTAATATTGGTATTTTTAATATAATTTAAAAGTACTTTATTTAAATATGTGCTTTGGAGTTATTTGGGCATTAATGGATTTAATAATATATCAATTAAAAAAAATGCAAGAGAAATGGGATCTACTTACTTTAAAGATAATCAGAGTGTCTACTGTTAAATATACAATTAAAAATAATTTCTGTTATAAAAGATTTTTTTTAATTTTAATTATACTTATTAAATTGCACATTTACCTTTTGCCATTCCTTTGTAATTACTTTTTCCTTTTGTAGTCTTTATTTGTAACATCATTGTGCAGACATGACATTTCTACAAAAACATGGATTTCAGTATTTTTGGAATTGAATTTTATCATTTTTGAGCTGAATTTCCTTTCACATAACAATTACTTTTTATATAAATTTATTCATTTTATTTTTCATTACTCATATTTATTTTATTTCTTGTTTATATTTGACACAGTTCATTATTTTATGTTCTAGGGTCCCCCCCCCTTTCCCCTGAATTGTACCATGTCTGTCTTATAGTACCTTTACCATATTCTGTATATTTTATTTCTATATATAACAAATATCTATAAAAAAAATTCCATTCAAATTGTAGACTCTTCTGTTTTTAATTTTAAGAAATTCTATAAATCCTTAAAACTCCTATAGGGAAAAAACTATATCATAATGTTCTTTGATTGCTAAAGTGATTTTTAGTAATATATGTATATAACAAGCACTTTTACTTTGTAATCATTTGGATTCATATTCAGTGCTTTACAAGTCACATTTTTTCCTGTTATTTCTTAATTATTTTTTAAATAAATAATAATTTTCATAAAAATCTAAATGAAAATTTTGATTTGCTTGTAAAATCTTTTATATTTACTGCTTTCAAAAGACTGAAATATTCAGTACATGTTGATTTGTTTTTTAATATAATGTATTTATATTACTGATAGTGCAAATATTGCTGATTTGTTTTTAATGTGTCTTATTTACATTTTTGGTACTGTGTCTAAAATTATTCTCTGTTCTTGAAAGTATTATTTCCTTTTTTTAAAAGCATTGTTTCATAATATATCACTATTTTTCATTATTTGCCTATTATCTTTTCAAATAAATCAAGAAATTAATATGTTTCTTATTAAATTATTGTAGTCATAGTTTCTTTTGTAACATGTAATGGTATCTGTTATTTGGAGTATAGATTTAATGATGTTAACATGTTAAGAGCCAATCCTAATTGGATACCCGTTATATTTAGCCCTTAGTATAGGATACTGATGGTTGTAAATCTGTGCTAGCTTGCAATAAGACTACATGTAATACATTGTAATGCTTCTAGTGTGTATATTGTATGTATTTATTTCAAACTGTAATCTTTTAGAAATGTTTTATCTTCAGTAAGTTCTCTTTAGTTTGTGTTCCAGTGCAGTTTAATAATACTAATTGAAAATATTTAGGAGTAACATATAATAAGGTAAATTCTTTTAAGATTTCTAAATTGCTTAAATTTTAATAGAAGAATTAATATCTTTCAAATTGTATATTGCCAGTCAACAGTGACAGATTGCATGTATTTTCACAAAAAATTTACTTTTACTGATCAATACATTTTTTACAAGAAATTTTCTTTCGATTACTGAGAATTGATGTAACCTAAAAAGAATTATTGTGTCGTTTATTAGTGACTGATATTGTCCAAATGGAAAGCATAGTGCCCATCATTAGTAACTAGCATAGTGGATAAAGTATAATGTACTATGTTTTTTTTTTTTTTTTTTTTTTTTTACAAAAAAAGGCTTTAATGATTGATACTTAGAAATGTAGTGTCAGTCATCATAAGGTATAATATACTGTATTCTTTTTTACAAAATGATATATATATATATATATTATCAGAGGTAAGCTGTCTAACTGAGGATCGATATGGTCTGAAAAGTAAATTTAGTGTGGTGTGATCTGAGTAAAAACTTTACTCTTAAGTCATCAAAGACTTGATGCCCTTCAAATAATGAGAATAGTGCTGGTCTGATTGGCATGATTCTTAAGATGTTAACATTGAATTTCATTTAAGGTATCAGAATTTACAAAGATATATTATAGCTTATAAGGGTAGAAATTTCCATAAAATAATTTAATTTGTTTTGCAACCTTGATATTTTATTAGCTTCACTATACAAAGCAAGATAAACATATGAACTGTCATATTAATTACATTAAAAACTCCTGAAGTGTTTATATCAGAATTAAAAATGTTATTCACTCATGAGTTCTAGGAAAAACATCATAGCCAGATAAAAAAGATATATATATATATATATAATATTATTTAAAATGGTATAAAATGAACACTAATAATATTTCAATAGAAATTTTATGCAAATAACAAGTTAATATTTTAAACAATTTTTAATTTTTTTTTTTTTTTTTTTTTTTTTTTTTTTTAATGATTGAAAAGCAGTTTCAAATAAGGTTAAAAATTTATACATTGTAGCATGTGCTTGCTTTAAATTTAACTCAACAAATAGGTCAGTGGAAAAAATAAAAACATCTCCTCAGATGATATTAAAATGTTTATTTGCTAATTTTTCATGTTTTAAATATTATGGAAGTGCTTACAATTAGTTTTAAGGTTTGAAAAATCTCATTTTCTTATTGGTGCATGGAAAATAAAGAATGGCTCAATTTTTATAAGCAGTTAAAATAAATTCCATCTCTTATTAAATTACAAGCGGTGTTTATTAGTAACGTAATCTCCTTCCATATCAATAACAATTTAGTAAACAGAGAGGAGAGATTATAAAATTTTTAAATACAAAATAAATCTTTGCTTTATATATATACTAGCCGCCTTTGGCGACCAGCCGGTTCGACAATCTTAATGCTCGTTAAAATTTTAATAATTAACGATTTCATGTAATTCTTACTTTAATTGCTTCTTCATTAAAATATTTTAAAACTACAAATTTCAATTCACTCAGAAAGGCCTTCAGTCATAACGTAATCTGTATCTCTCCAATTTTCTGTTAGCTCCCGTAGAATTTATGCTTTAAATTAAAGTGGAAATGATTAATCTGCAATTAATATAATAATATTTCTTACTGAAACAAGGCATTTTTTTTTTTTTTTTTTTTTGTAATATGATTACTGAAAACAGAGTCACTGAGCATTTAAACCTTATGGGCACTAAAGAATATCTTTCTTAATTTATGTAATATCTCAAGAATTTGTTAACAAAATTTTTTCAGATTCATCTTGAGCAGATATATTAATTAACAATGTTTAATTTTAAATGCATCAAACACTAAGAAAATAAACAGAATCGTTTAAAATAATCGGTCGAAAACAGGTTAAAAAATTACTTAGAAAATGATGAACTTAAACTAACATAAATACAATTTAATTACAAAAGCATACAACTAACCTAAAAATCGTTTAAATCGAGCCCGCTTTGTAAACAATAAGAATACAACGGGCATGCGTGAATTTTCAACTCCAGTTACGGTAACGCAAATGCGTGAATTTTTCTACGCCAGTTGGGGTAACGCTATGTAGATTAGAAATTTTTTATTTCCATTAATCTGTTTTATTTTAATTCAAAATTACTTCAGAATGAATTTGAAAGATCGATTCATTAACAATATTTAATTTTAAATGCATAAAACGTTAAGAAAATAAACAGAATCGTTTGAAATAATCGGCCGAAAAATGTTAGCCCTAGTCTCATTGCTGTTGGGAAAAAAACAAGCCTTACTCATTTGGCGGTGGAGAAAATGAAAGGATTTTTTTGGCGGGAAAGCTAGTTTTTAATTAAAATTTCAAAGAAAGGGACCCCAAGTGCACATTCCCGACCTCCAAAGTATACACGTACCAAATTTGGTAGCTGAAGGTCAAATGGTATTTTCTGTAGAGTGCCAACACACACACACATTGAGCTTTATATATAAGTATAGATATATATATGCGAAGTATTTAAAGTGGAGGCACCGCAATCATCAAAAAATCGGAACTGGAGGTTTTGATTAATTTTAAATTTTCTAGAGTTCGAAAAACCCATTTTTAGATTTATGTCTGATTTTGAACACCATCATTCAGAAATTTTGAGAATCTTAATGTTAAATTCATCTTTGTCGAATTGTGAATGTATCCCGTACCCAAAAAATTTATTTGTCGGTCTGTCTGGGTGCAGGCGAGCGCAATAACTTATTTATTATGTTTCTTTGTCTTAAGTTCTGATTATAGTTTACATGAACCTTTCTAAGTGAGATAATCCCAAAATGTCATAGCGTTATTAAAACCTTAAATGTTCTATCTATCTTCTAAATAGCAAAGTATTGTAATTTCACTTTTTTTTTATTTGCCTTTTAAATTACGCAGATATCAAGCAGAATCTTTCTTGAGATTTCAGCAGTGACAGATAATCACACGATAAAATAAATATTTGATGGAACAATGAAAACGATTTTTTTTTTTTCTTCCAGGCAACAATGTTGAAAATTAGCCAAAAAACTTTGAAAAAAAAAAAACATCAAAATTCAGCAAAACAGTTGCACGCCTAAAAAACATTTTTTTTTCCAATTTTTTTTTTTTATTGCTAAAATTTATTTATGTGCGATATTATTTTCGGAAGAAAAGCCAAAATTAAGTTTAATTAATTAAAATTTCAAAAATTATCTTCCATTCTTGAAAGCTGATGGTGAAGGGTTCTCTTTAATATCTGTATTGTTTACGAAACAAAAAAAAAAAAATAATAATAATAATAAATAAAGTCACAATGCTGTGAAAATTGGAAAATATATGAGCCGCGCATTTACATATTTATAAGCGCTATGACGCCATGGGACTAGAGGTATAGAGTAATAGTTAGAAATGAAATGAGAAACCAGGAAATTGTTCGTAAAATCTGTCATAATTGTGTTAAACATGTTTTGAATCTGTTGCATAATATTAGAGATAAACAGAGAAAGGTTTGCAATCATATCAATAAGCTTTAAAGTGTTTTGAACAGGATCGTGTTACTACGTCGGTAGATGAGATCCAACTGACTGAGGAGTTGCAATTCAGCTTGGAAAAAGCACGGCCGCAAATAAAGACAAAACAGACGTGCCACTCTCATAGACATTAATAGAAACTCGTTTAGCATAGCAATCCCCACAGATCATAACGCCACCATTCGCAAAGATTGGAACCAATATAGAATACGTCATTCTGATGTAACAGAAATAACTGACGTTATATTGTCATGTAAACAATAAGCTACTTTTTTGTTTTAATTGTAGACGAATATTATAAAATTCAAGAATGCATAATTTCTTTTGATCCATTTTTAATATTCAGCCCAGGCATTTCTATTCCGCTGAAATAATATTTTTACCAATTTATATTCCATTTTTCACCCAAGTGATTTTCTTAAATGCGAAAATTAATAGTGGCATTGGAATATAATTGATACGTAAGAAATAATATAATCACGTTCTTGCCTTATACCTATAATTTAAAAGATTTTTCGTAATTTATTAAGCATTCAACAATGTTTTTTTTTAATAAAAATTTACATTTACTCTTTTTCAAAAAGTTCTTTCATGTCATTTTTTTTTAAACTCTACAAAATCATTTTTATTAAGTTAATATTATATTAACTCGCCATGTATTTTTAAAATTTCAACAATAATTAGCTTTTAATAAATTTATGTTCACTCTTATATAAACATAAAAAAAGTGTTAACAATATTTTCTGAAGTTTAATATTTTTGTTTCCCAACCTTGAAGACAAATCACACTCCTTTAATTAATCTCGCACCATTCTAAACTCAAAATAATACCAACACTCAATTGAAATAAAAAAAAAATAATGTCAAATGATTCTATTGAACAAATACTGCAATTGACAAAATAATAAAAATGAATAACAATTCTAACATATAAGGAACATTCTATAAAGCGAAATCCTTTGTCAAGTCCATGCTTTTAATTCTACAATATTTTATTATTAATAAATATTTACGCAAATTTTTATAATTGCATATAAAAGTTGTGGTGAAAATGTTCAACGTTCTCACGGCAGCTGCAAATGAGTGATTCAGTACCTAAAAAAAATAAACAAATTTTGAGTAGGATCAAATTATGTAATTTTTGTAAACACCACTCAAAATTCTCACTTTAACAATTATGAAAAAATATGTCATTTAAATTATCGTTATTCCATGGTGAGTATTCCATTTGATGTATTTGGTGCAACATATGGAGAATTATATTAATTAAGAATTTTAACACTTAAGAATTTTTTAATTTTGCTCAATTCTTAATTAATAATAGCAATATACTATTTTAATATCAACAGAGCTTATTAAGGGGAGGGCACGAGTTTGAACATTCAGTTCGGGATGAGATTTAGTATAATGGCGTATACATTTAGAATGTTCACGCACGAAAATATTAAAGCGCAATAGCCAATTTCGAGAAAATGGCATTCAAAATTTCTGTATAGCTTATATACTAATAATGTAGTCACTAGTTTCTGAGGCATGAATAGTGTAGTAGTAAAGACCCTAAAGTAGCAAGCAGGAGACTCGTGTTCGGCCCTACACTAGCATTTTACGCTTTTTTTTTTTGTTTGGATTTTTTCCTAGTTTATTTCAAATTAAGCAATTTACAAACTTTCATTTTTTATGCAAAAACAAATATTCAATCTAATACGTGGATTAAAATTTAATTTTTAGAAGAAAAATAATTATTTTGCATATGCATATAATGCATTTTTTTAAATATTCAGAATTATTTAAATTAAATTAACATTTTAAAGATAATTTCAATTAATATGACACTAATTTTTATATGAAAAATAAAATTATTTTTTCTTAATATTTCAATCATATATTTTTTTTAAAAAAATTAAAATATAAATATGTTTTTCTTTTAAAAAATTATTTAAATGAAATTAAGTCAGTTTTAATTAATATATAATTCTTTGATGAATCGAAAATGAATGTTTTAAAAATAAATTTACAAAAATACATATTCATGCACTTGAATTATAATTTTATTTTTAAGCAAGGAAAATAATTACATATTTTATGATGAGAGTAATTTAATTAACATTTATCATCATTTGAATCTTTTATTACATACAAGTGACAGAATGATAATTATCGTAAAAACATTTCAAACAAGATAGATATATTTTGACATCTTGAAAAATTATAAAAAATATTATCCACAAGAGAAACCTTAAAAGAATTTTTTTTAAAAAGTCATTTACAATCAAAAAGAAATTGTTTTTCTTCAGAAAATCCGACAACGCACAAAGCACATCGTATGTTACTAAAAATTTTGAACCATCTGTCTCTGCATTCCATAACTTAACACCTGTTTTCTACTTTTTCTTTTCGATTATTAACATTTTGAATGCTTGTGGATATAATTTTATTTATTTCTGCTGTTCTCTCTAATACACGATATAAATACAACTTCGTTGAGTTATAAATAATTTATCTTTAATAAAATAGTAAAATTTAAAACTTTTAATGATTTTAAGATAAAAATAGTTATTTTAAAATATTTTTATAGTTAAAATTATATTTATAATTATTTTAGAACTTAAAAATTAAATTATAGTTATAATTCAAAAATAATATACATGAACATAATTATTTTTCTTTAGAAAATAACTTATGTATTAAAAGAAAATAAATTCATATTTTCCATATGAAAATAAGTATTGTATTAATTGAAACTATCTTTAAATTGCTATTTCAATTTAAGTAATTCTGAATATTTAAAAAAAAAGCATTCATAATTATAAATACCATAAAAACTTTGAAGATTAAATAAATAATGGTTTATTTAATTAAAATAGTTTTATATCATCACAAACTAGGAAAATAAATTATGTAAAATGCCGTACCACTTTTATTATTTAAAAATATTGTATATAAAATTATTGAATTCTCTTCTCTGCTTTAACGATGGCGTTGTAATGATCTAATATTATAATTTCAGCTTAGTTAATCTAAGCTTATAGAAGAAAAAAATGAAGTTGTAACATTTATTAAATTTCCTCTCTCGTTACCATGTTATTGACCAGACGTATGAAGAGTTGTTCATTCCCATGTGAAAGTAAAGAGATAATAGTCTGTATCAATCCATCATTATAGGTAATCTAAAACTAGTGTTATTAATTTTGATATGTAATAAATATTTTCTCGCATTTCAACTGAGCGCTGACTTTAAAAATAAATTTGGCTGAATGAGCCAGCCTAATTGATTGCTTTGAAATTAAGAAAGAAGATGCGATTTCAGTTTTAAAATTCATAGCGATTGCAGCGCCACTTAACGGGAAACGCAGATACCTTGCCGATAGTATCATGATGGTAAATGAAAAGTTATCAAGAATGAATTAGAATATTGTTAGAGATTAAGTTTTTAGCAAAGCTTATAATATGTTTAAAGACCCCCTCCGAAATTAAAAAATGAGTTTAATTCTTGTAATGCTATTTTACTTAAAACCAACTTAAATGAATGATAAATTATGACTAAATACAACATACGAAGTATAGTCTTTTGATTGTGAAGTAATGTAATTCTAATTACAGTAGTGAAGAAACCTTAAGCGACTTTTCAAATTATGACAAAATACAATATACGAAGTATAGTCTTTTGATTGTGAAGTAAAGTAATTCTAATTACAGTAGTGAACAAACCTTATGATTTAGTGTTAACTCGGCTAACAACAAACTTGAATGAAGTATTTTTTTAAAAATAAATATTAAAAATTTAGTTTAGTATAAGAGGTTTTTGAGATTAGTGCCCACTTCATTTACTTTACTTCAATTTATCCACCGGTATGTAGCCAAAACATTTTATAAGTACTTTCAGAAAATAATATTAGAAAAAACGCGGTTAAGACGTATACATTAGAGAAAGAAGCATATGAGGTTTCTTTTTAGTATTCTCCCCAGAATAGCGTTGGTAAAGAAACAATGTCCGGATGAAAAGAGAACAAAAACACAGATGATACTTTAAAAAAAGTCATGTAAAATGTCATACAGCTATTTTTGTTTAGAAAATTTCTTTATAAAACTCGATTTTAATTATGTTTAAGATAAAAATGTCCTAATTGTATCACGGCAGTTCTGAAATGAGCTTGTAAAACATAATGCAGATTGTAGGGTAAAAGTTTAGTCCACAGAGAAGGTGCGTAGGGAATGTTTCTCCTTCTTTGTGGTTTATTCGTGTTATTATCGCGAGTTCGCAAATTGTACAGACTAAGTCTATGGTAAAGGATACCGCCGTGCTCTGATTGGTCGATTTCTTTCGCACAGACTTTCTATGCTGTAGTAACCCTGTTGCATTGTTGTTTACTTGTACGTACCTTTTTGCCTGCCTTTTTCAAAATGGAGAAATTAAATCTTCCAGAGAAATACAATTATAAAATAATTGAGATTGATGAGAATAGAGCTATTTTTCGCATTTCTGATCTTGTAAATAAAGAATCAGCACAGGTAGCAATTTTTATGTGAAGTATTATTAAAATAAGACTTGAAAATCAAGCTTTTATTTTACGGGAAATGATTGGCCAATTTTTTAATTAAATTTTCATGTTAAAATCATTACCATAAAATATTTATATGCAAATAAACTATATTTATTAAGATATTTAGATGACATTAAACAGAATAGAAATCATTATAATTCTTATTGAATATTCATGTAAAATAAAATAACACAAGGAGATATTTATTTTTTAATTTTGTATTCAAATTATTACCATAAGATGTCTATCTGGAAATGTGCTATATTTGTTAAGATATTTAGATTCATATAGTTATTAACAATCTAATTATTAATCTTGATATTTGTTATTAACTTAATATTAAGATTTATAAATATATAAATAGTTTATACATTTCTTTTGAATACTTATTTCTTGCATTTCTGTAACACATATTTTAGGAATGGATTAAAGAATATGATAAGATCGGAAACAGTTTGGCGTGTTCAGAGAACACATAAATCAACTGGGTGCCTTAATGTTTATAAAGGTGACTTTAGATGGCAGCACAATGTGCAACAGGTAATAACTAATATTTTATATTTTACTGCTTCAAATGCATTATGTGTGTTATTTTAGACACTTTATGTTTTATCATTTATATAATGACAAGGTTAGATTTAAAGTTTATTTAGCATGTGGCAAGAGACATATTTATATCTATTTAGCTACAAATATATTTAATTGTATCAAATTCCATTATAATAAGTATTTATATTATACATGTTTTGCTAAATTGTTTTACTAAGTTTTAGAGCTTCCATACTCTGTATCATATATTGACATGTATTTTTAACTAAGGTGTGATCTAAAAGTTCATTTTGCTTAAGGCAAGACTGATATTTTTGGCTGCCTTGTTACAAAGCACTTAGCAAATATTGCATAGTTTATATGTATTTTCCTAGTATAGAAATATCTGTTCTTTTTATTCTCTTTTCAATCTTCTGACCAGTTTGATAAACAAAAGAAAATCTTTTTTTTTTTGTGTGTGTGTGTGTGTAATTTGATTTGTGATCTTTATAACACACATTCCATGAATAAGATCGTATTTTATGTTAAGAAAAAAATTACAGTTCTGGCACTAATTTAACTTGAATTTAAAAGCTGTACCTGATAAGCCAGTTGCACCCAATAAAGGGTTAAGAATTGAAATAAAATATTGTTTTTTTTTATAATTTTAATAAATTTATGATCTTTAAACACATTTTAAATATTGTTCAAATAAAAAATAAAGACTAGATTGGTTTATTATTATTTAAAATTTTTAAAGCAGTACTTCATAGCTTTATAAATAATATTTATTCTCTTCTATTGAAATTCATCGGCACAGTGCTCTCATTATTGATAATTATATAAAGATTATTTTTACAGGTATCAAAACATGTGAAAGAAAGTAAAAATACTGGATGCCCTGCAGTTCTTAAAATTACTATTCAAAGGTAAGTTTTAATTATTTAAATTTGATTAATAATAATAACAAATAACATATATAATAATGTGTAATCAAATATTTTTATTTAGTGTGATTGTTGGATTTATTTGTCACTTACATACTTATAAAACTAATTTAAAAAATAGATTACATTTTTCTTTATATGTGTCAATACCTAATATCTTCATTTACTTATTTATTTTTCAGTATCAATAATTATTTCTTATATTTTCATTAATAATTTTTTATTTCTAATATTATTATGAATTATCATATTTTGGAAAGCTTAAATTTTCTTTGCTTTTATTTTAGATGTTTAATATATGCATGGTAAAATATTCAAATTATTTTGATTACAGGTATTTTTCACTGCCAAAACACAAAGATCCACTCCCAGAAGTTATAGAGTTTCCTGCATTATGTGAGCTTCTGTACTTGCATAATCATTTGCTTGACAGTGCTGCTGTTAAAAAGTTCAGGCCATTATCAAACCTAACACAAAATCGTCTGATAGAATTGTTTGAATTGGGACATACTGCAGCTACTGCAAGACAGATGTTGCAAATGGAATTGGAACTTCAGAGTAATGAAGATTATGCAGAAGCATGCATGGACTGTTCTAAGCTACCTTCATTATCTGTCGTAAATCACTTGCTAAATAATGAATTTAGGAAAATCTATGGATCTCGAAGAGAAAGCGATATTGACAGGGAAGTTGAAAAATATATTTCCTCATACAATCAACAGCCATTCTGTAAAGCTGCTTTTTCAAAAGTAAAGAACAGTTTGGCGATTGCTGTAGTGACGCCGATAATGAAGTATAGATTTACTTAGCAACGTTCAAGAAATGATAATGCTTGATGCATCTGGCCACATGGACAGATTAAATCATCGTGTTTATTTTTTTATTTCTCCAGGTGTAGCTGGTGGAATACCTATTGGCTGCATCATCACAAATGCAGAAGAAACTAATATTTTTCGTGAAGGAGTGAAACTTCTTTGTGAGTGTTTCCCTGAGAAATGCTGTTTATTGCAAAATAAGCCACTGATTGTAATGACAGATGATGATCTGAAGGAAAGAGAAGTTCTGAGTGAAATATGGCCGAATTCTACTTACTTACTCTGTCAGTTTCATGTGCTAAAAGCAGTGTGGCGATGGCTTATGAACAGTGAAAATAAAATTCTAAAAGAGCACCGTCAAGAATTATATTTTTCCTTTAAATCATTGATGTATGCAGAAACTGAAATGCAACTGAAAGAGTTGCTTCAAAATATGTTGGAGAATAGCACAATCAGGAAATATGACAAGTTCATCATATATTTGAGCAAGTTGTTCTCCAAAAAGCAATTATGGTGCACTTGTCATAGAAAAATGCTTTTAACCAGGGGAAACAATACAACAAACTATGTTGAAAGTTTGATCAAAGTTTTAAAAGAGACCATACTTGGACGAGTGAAAGCATTTAGTTTAGTTCAATTATTGGACTTCATTGTCACAAAATTTGAGAAGTATCTACATAGTAGATATTTAGATTTTAGTTTTGGTCGTTCTAACAAAAAACTAGTAAAAAGGTTTTTGCCTGATGATAAAGGAATAATTCAGAACATCAGATCACTAAATAAAGATAACACTTATTTTGAAATTGATCAACATTTTGTTGATTTGGAAAGTTCCATTTGTACTTGCTTTGTTGGCATGAATGGAAAGCTTTGCAAGCATTTAAGTGCTGTGATTCTGAAACAAAATAAACAATCAACATTTGTCTATTCTCTAGAAAGTAGAAAATTAATGTATGAAGTGGCTACTGGGAAAAAAATTGGATTCAAATAGCACCCTCTTGCTACCTTTAAGTTTTAACCCATCACACAATTTTCCTTCTTCTCAATCTGATGATGCTCTACAACCACAATTTTCTTCTACGGTACTTCCACATTCATCTAACGATATACTTTCACAATTTAATAATAATACACTTAAACATTCTTCAAATGACACGCTTTCACCTAGAGATATTGATACATTTTCACAGCCTTGCAATGATAACAACATGGTTCTACCAACTATAAGCACTACTTCACAGCCCATTGCAGCTACATATCAAAACTCAGACAGTGAAACAGATGATGATGATGGTGATTATTTACAAAAATTTGATGATATAATTAATCGGATTAAATCCGGTTACAAAAATAATCCTGATGTTTTTAAGCCAGCAATAAAAAAAATGGTGAAGAATGCTAACAAGTTTGGAAAAACAGAAACTGGATTGGTGTCTCTGCCTTGCATAACTTTGGAAGGTACTTTTTTAAACTTATTTTTGTAGGCTTGTTAAGTTTACATTAGAAAATTCGCAAGATAGAAAATAAGATTTAATGTGTAACAATTTAATGTTTATATTATAATGTAGCAAATTAATTTTATTATTTTTAAAGACTAAACTTTTTTAAATCCAGTTTTGAAGTGTGTTTAGCTTTTGATTTCTTAATTGTTTGATGTTTTTCTTTTAATTTTTATTGCTGTAAAAATTGAAACTGAAAGAGTGATACATTTACTACAATATACATTCAATAAAGAATCTAAAAATGTATTGTTAAAATTTTAGCTAAACAGTGTATGGGTTTTTATTAATTTTATTTTAATGTTCTCTAAAGTATAATTAATGTTTATGTTATGGGTTAATACTAACAACTTTTTTTTACACCACATTTAAAGAGTTTAGCGAAAGAAAGTGTCAAATAGCAATTTAAAAACTTATACATTCATCATTTATAATATGGTAGGATATTTTTCTATAGAAAATTTAATAAGAGAGTTTCAGTATGAAAAGGGGTTTTGTAAGTAGCTTTCTTGTATTTTTATACATTCTAAAGTTAAATTTCTTTAATTTATTAAAATGTCATGTAGGACTTTCTTCCACTAAACTCTTCGGTTGTATGGTGATGTTGGCAGAAATTTACTTAGATGTCTTCTTTTGTTTCCCCTTCCTTTTAGAAACCTTAACTACTCAAGCAGAGTTTTGAAGTGCAGCAGAAGGAGAGGCAATCAAATTCCTGTTCAACCTACAGCAATTGCAAGAAGAAAATCTATTTATTCTGGTAGGAAAACTCAAGTTGGTGGAAGGCCAGTTAAACGAACATTACCACCTGCCCTAAAAGAACATACTTAAGGAATATTCTCTGAGTTACCGAAAAAACATCGAAAAACAAAACATAGTTTGACGCCTTGTGTTGAAAAGAATGCATCTCTTCCAAATTAATTTATATTTATTTTATTACTATCATGATTTAAAAAAAATATGTTCCTTGTTTTTTTTTTTTTTTTTTTTTTTTTTTTTGTACATGCTTTAAAAATGTATTAGAACATTTTAACAGGATTTGTATGGTGTTAAAATAATTAGTATGATATAAAATTTTAATGCTATTATGGTTTTAAATAGCACTTCCATGAAACTGTTGTATGTTAAATATTTTTCAGCTTATTATATATTAAAAATTAAAGAAGTTGAAAAAGTATTTACAAGTTGCTCTGTTGTATATTGAAACATTTTTAGAAGATGAATAAAACATACCTTTGAAACCAAAGAGTCCTGAATTTTTTTATTGATGTTATATGTATTCATATATATCAAACTTTTCATAAAATTATTATATATCAAACTTTTTATAAAGTGATTGTTTACATACGCATTCTAAAACTTACTCCTATGCATTGAACTCATTCACAAACTTACTCATTTTTCTCCTGCACTTTCTTTTCCTTAGTTTTTATTTTTTTCTGCAATACTTCAAACATCTGGAATAAACTGTTTTCTAAGTACATGATTTTAAGCAGTGTATAGAAGAAAAAAAAAGACTAATTTTTATCATAAAAAATAGAAGTTGAAAAATTAGTTCCTAGGGATTAAAAAGCATTAGGAAGCACATAGCCTCAAAGGATTTGCATCTTCCTTTCCTGCTGAAAATTGAAGTAGTTATTTACATAAAACATAGTTTGTACTTATTTAAAATATAAAACACTAGATATTTACAATTAAAAATCTATTTAATGTAATTGGTTAGAGTTTTTTTTAAAAAATTTTTATCCATATAATTAAATTGACTAGTCATGCCAACGGATGAAAAGTGAAGTGAAGAAGGGATTTAACACAGTGCCTGAACTTAAAAATGATAAGAACATTTTATATTAGAATATCGAGAATATTATTTTTTTTAAAATTTCAAATATAAGAGAAAGAAATATATGAAGTATTTATAGTTTTTATTATCTTCTGTAAACCTGTATTTCTATATCATTTATAAATCTATCAATTAAACAAAGAGAGAAAAAGCATTAGGAAAAATGTATTCCTAATCCACAAAATCTTTCATTCTCAGAATTGTAAAAATAATCAGTATTATGCTATTATTATGAAATATTAAAAAGTAAGTCTACCATCAACATTTTATACATATGAATTATTTTTACTGAGAGATACAAAAAAAAAAAAAAAAAAAAATCATTTTTAAAAACATAAATGGGTACAAATGTCTTCAAACTATAATGAATGTTTTAATTTATTTGTAAAAAGAGATCATGTCCTAAATAAGTTTTTCATTTTGAGGTTTTTAGATATACTCCATAAATATAGTTCACAAAGGAGGCAAAAATAGACTAAGTATTTAGAATCTTCATGTTTGAAGTCAGCATATATTTTTTCAATAAAATAATTTATGTGAACAGTAAAATCTGTACTAAATCTATTTTGTTTTGATAGTTAGTATCTACTATTACTCCAACTGAAATTAATAAATTGCAAAATATAAAAAAATTTCCAATTGAAAAGAGTTTTCAAAAAAGTTCCTAAAAAATAAAAATTTTATTTTTCAGTTTAAAGTACATAGCAATGATTTGACATGTTATGCCATTTTTTGTAATTTTATTAAACTGTTTTCATTGTTGAGGGAATGAAGATATATTATTTGCTCTAGATAAAATTCAAACTGTATTCACTTGTCGAAATAGAAAAAATATTGTAAGAACTTAACTAATATATTTGTCACAAATACTAAAGACACATGTTTATAAAATTTTAATTGTTTGAATGTCCAAAGAAATTGTTTTCAAATGGAGTTGGGGATATACGACTTTAGTTATTGAAAAATAAATATTAAAACAATTCTTTTTAACATCTCTTAATAAAAATTTTGGAATAATTAATAAAAGTTTTGAAAATTATATTAAATTTCTTAATATTATTTATTACTCTGAAATATATTTTTATAAAAATAAATAAAATTATCCCCCCCCCCTATTTTTTACGGTTTACATGTAATATTAATCTGAAACACATATACAGCTGATCCTGGAAGCTAAATTCAGGAAATATAAAAATTGCAATTTATTAAAATATTTTTTGTGTGTTTCTTCTTAATATTATTTTGATATAACTAAAAAAATTAGCTACGAAATCACATATTCCGTTAAAGCTTACATATTTATATGTTTTGGGCATTAAGTAATCATCTCCCCATATTTAGTTGATGGGAAAGTAACAAATGTTCAATAAAAAGTTTCAATGACTGCATAAATTATCTAATAAAGGCACTCAAATCATAGAAAAATAAGAATTATTTAATTGCTGCATCATATGTTGAGTAATTACTTTCATTTACTTTTTATACTTCTGTACATAAACAACATTAATTACTTGCATTACTAGTAATATGTATTATTAATAATAATAATTAGTATTAGTAATATTACTAGTAATATTTGGAAAAAACAATTATATTAATAAAAATTGAAGCGTGTTGATATTCACTCGTATCTTTCATAAAACTAATGAAAGTTAAAAGGTTTGAGCCAAATAAGCGAAAACTACACTATTATGAGTGCAAAACATTGCCAAAAAGATGCCAAGGCAATCAGAGCACGTCGGTATCCTTTGCCATAGACTTAGTCTGTACAATTTGCGAACTCGCGTTATTATCTCCTATGACAAATCATTGCATGGCGTAGTCGATTTTTACTCAAAATACTGTTTTCGCTCAATTCGTTCGGGCAGAGGGTCCCATTGAATGGTAAGCCAAGTTGCAACTAAAGTGCAAATGAAAGCGAGCGCATGAACTAGAAACTTTATGTAATTTTTTTTTTTTTCATTTTTTTTCTTTTTTTTATGATGAAAGCTTTGTAAATAAATTATTTTTACAATATAAAAATACAATTATCTGGTGAAAACATTGGCTTGACGTTCTTCTTAATCTTGTTCAAGCTGACACATTTCGAAGCTTAAGCAATTGGTTAAATTTCTTGAAAACAAGTATTGTGATGACGACAACGTGATGGGTATTTCGACGGAGCACCTGGACTCATAGGTCCTTAATCTCCGAAACCTTATAATAATTTTAATAATTTACTAGTATTTATGATTTAAACATGAATATTTAATTGCCTGGATATCTATTGGACTCTGTAAGGGAATATGGTTATTAAGATTAAAAAAAAAAAGGTAACATGCATAAAAATATTATATTACTAATTATGATATATAACTGATTAATTTTAATTAGGTATCCATTACCTGCTGTAGGCACGCCTTCGTCGATTCTGTCCGGTCCGGTTAGGTAGTCAAAGGGTTATCAAAGGGTTAATGATCACGACTTTCCTTAATAGCCCTGATAAGGGCATGTACGGTCAATGATCATTAACTTTCACTCTTCCAGAAGGAGTGTTCTGGGTCTTCTCTTCTTCTTAGGATTTCTTGGGTTGTAGGTAGGTATATTTGCTATTGCAGGGTTTTTATGATTATCTATTGTATGGAAGAAATTTGTGGCTAATTTTTTAAATTGGCTATTGTTTGTAAATGGAGTTCTTTGAGGATTTGCCTATTTCTGATGTACCCTGGTGCTTGGGCTATTTGTCTGGCTATTTTGTTTTGGGTTGTTTCTAGTTTGTTGATATGTGATTTGGCTGCCGCCCCCCAAACTGGTGAAGCGTAGCTCATTAGCGGCCTGATGATGGTCTTGTATAGCAATAATTTATTTTTCAGAGAGAGTCTCGACCCTTTACCCATCATAGGGTAAAGTTTGGATCTGCAGGCTTTGACTTTGTTTCTTATATTATCTATGTGTTCTTTGTATGTGAGCCTTTTGTCTAATGTAACTCCTAGATATTTTGTGCAGTTGCTCCAGTTAATTTTCCTTCTGAAAAGTTTTGGGGGGTCAGGGGTATTTCTCTTTCTCGTAAAGTAGACAGCCTGGCACTTGTCCGTGTTCACCTTAACCTTCCACCTTATTAACCATTTTCCAAGGTCGTCCAGGGAATCGTTTAGGTGTTTCATGACGTTGATGGATTCACCGGTGCTCATGATGGCAGTGTCATCGGCGAATAGACATAATTGGGTCTTAATATAGTAACATTTAATCATATAATGTAAGAACATATAATCAAATCTGCAAATTCATAAAACAATTCTCTGTAATGCGGGTAATTTTAAGCGATGAAAGAACTAAATTAGGGAATTGTTCGCTGAACAATGATCTGATCTATTTTGGTTGTGATAGCATCTCCATACAGATGAGTTCTCCATGAGTGGAACTACTATCAGGCATTGTGTATTACCTTAAGTTCTAATGCGAAAATGTTACTAATTTTGATATGCAAAATTTTGTCATTTATTTTAGAAATGTTGATTTAAAAAATAAAAATTAGCATGACGAAAAAAAAAAATAAATAAAAAAAATAAAATTAATTGACT
This sequence comes from Argiope bruennichi, assembly GCF_947563725.1. Lineage (NCBI taxonomy): Eukaryota > Metazoa > Arthropoda > Arachnida > Araneae > Araneidae > Argiope > Argiope bruennichi. Next base: position 26,850,275 of record NC_079161.1, read on the forward strand.
GCATTCAATTTGAGAAAGTTTCCGCGATTGCAATCTCGAATTTCATGGCGATTGCAACGCCACTTCATGGGAAGCTCGTCGTCGATGAGATCATGATTAAAAGTTGAAGAGCACAAGATTATTTTATAGACTATGTATTGTGCAATTCATCAGAGCTTATTAAGTGTTTGAAAATCTAGTAGATTATTCAAGATTCATAAAAAAAGTAATTTTAATTTCTACTATCGGAATTTTATTAACTCTATTTTAAATAAATGAAGAGTTGTAATAAAATACAATTTACTAAATACAGCATTTTGTTTTGTAAGTAATGTATTTTAAAATGAATAAAGTGTTGCGAATTACACGGAATTATTTAGCTATCTCATAAATAATGTTTATATATTTCAATAAATTTTTAGCAAAAAGATTTAATAACCTGAAATAATGAAAACGATATACTTTAGTGTATTTTAATGTCTTAAAATGTGTTTTATATTTTTATTATATGTTATACAGAGTGCTAGGAAGTTGTAACTATTCACTTATCTGCAAAGTAATTCAGTTTTAACTTAATATACTGTACATTAAGGTAGAACAAAAATGGCCTTAAATTTTATTTTATTTATTTATTTATTAGATTTTACTTTGGTAATAGTGTGGAAAAGTTGCCTTTTAGATTCAAAAACAATATTTTAAAATTTGGTTGCAATATTACATTATCTTAAGGTGCCGCAAAGAGCTTAAAATTTGTAAAAAGATTGTAAAAAATGGTAATTTTTAAAAAGGGCCTTTAAAAATTTTGTCTTAGATTTTAGTTTGGTTATAGTGGTTAATAGTTAGCTTTTCGCTTCAAAAAGAATTTTTAAAAATTCTGGTTGCAATACAACAATGGTTCGAAAATGCCGAAAAAAGTTTAAAGTTTGTAAAAAAATTGAAAAATTATAAACTTTGCTAAAATATTTTTATGAATGTTTCGTTCATATAATGTTACAAAAGATGATTTTAAATACATATATACGAATTACAATTGGGAAAAAAATATTAATTATAAAGTATAATAATAATAATAAAAATATTTCTTATGTTCAGTTTTGCGTTTCTTACTTCTGTATCCTTAATAAATACAAATGTTACAGCTACAAAAAGTTTGTTTCCACTTCATTCCCCCTTATCAGACGACCAAATTCCGTCTACACTTTCGTGGACAAAAGTGCACGGAAAAACGTATGTAGTGACGTCACGTGGAGATTTGCTGTATAGTAAACTTAAAAACATAGGTGTACTTTATGGTTAATTTATCGCTCTTTGTTTGCTCTGTCTGTTTTGTGCATATCTGTAGTTTACTCATTTCATTAGTGGGATTCCTGTTCATACATTCCGTATATTACTGCTTATACTGGATTTTTATTGCTACTTTTAGTTTTCTTATTTGCTATACTTATTTTTAGCAGCAGTTTTGTTTTTGTTATTAATCATGGGATATATTGGTGTCCCATCAATTTTGTTAATTTTTCAGTAATAATGACAGGTTTTAGTACAAAAAAAAAAATCTAATAGTTGCATAATGTGTCTGTATTGGTATTTTATAGATTAAATTGTGAAAATCAAATTGAACACAGAAATATGCTAAAAAAATATGCTTTTGTGGTTAGATGTGCAATTAAGTTTATAAATAAAAACTTCACTATTATTTTTTAATTAAAACTTTAGACAATAACAGAATCATTTATATTCTGAAATTCTCTCAAATGTACTACAAAATGTGCTGAACATTATTTAAGTGGTAAGAAAATGAATTGATCCTTATTAACTTTCACAACAGCCATAGGAGTTAAATAATTTTTTAATTGTAGGGAATATGTTAATTACATATTTTAGAAATTCAAAAATTCTACCATGATTTAAAAAAAAATTAAAGATTTAATCTGCTCAAATACAGTTCACAAAAAGAAGACAATTCACATACACATTAATAATTTTTTTTTTAATTTTGAAAATTAATTTTCTTGGTTTTGATGACTATCTACGGGTGTCAATATCTCTTCAGCTTTTGAAAATTTTTGTATGAATTTCTTCTGTATAACATTTTTCTTTAATAATGAATATTCAGTGGATTCCAAAAAACAGGTTTTTCATGAATAAAGCCAATCAAAACCCACTTTTTATCACACAACCATACAACATTTTTTGCCGTCTTTTTAGAGAGAAGGCATGATTCGGAAATATGTTTACAAATTAGTAGATATGCATAATTCACGATTTTTTGAATAACAAATAATTTTGCTGTTGTTAATTTTAAATATTTGTTCCAAATATCTGTTATTTCAATCATATTATTAATTAAAAATTACTACATAGTATAAAAGATAAAATTTATTAATTGTAATTAGTACTTAATTTACTAATATAAGTAACTTGTGATTGAATTAATTTATCTATTTCAGCTTACTTCTTAGATTTAATTTTTTTTTTTCAAATCTATTTATTTAATTTCTTTATTGGAGTAAACCATTTTCTGAAAAATTTGAATTAAATATACAGTGTCTCACAAAAGTGATGGGACACTTGTGCTTTACAAAAGGAAACTGTAATAAAATAAATTAAAAAAATATGTACAAATTTTTTGTGTAAATATGTACAAAAATATGTACAAAATATGTATGTATGTATTTGTACAAAAATATGTACAAATTTCATACTTAAATTTAGTAACAATTATTACATAACATACATTTTGTCAAAATATTAAAATATTAATTTAATAAAAATACAATTGTTTAGAACGGAACAAAAAATAGCTCACTTAAGTGATGGGACACCATTAGATATGCAACAAAAATCGTCTGAAATAAGAGATGAAAATATTTTTGGTGGTTTTATTTTTACTCAAAAGCAATTGGCAATAATTTATAAAATCGTTTGCAGTATTTCTCTCCAGTTTGTTTTGGAATTTTTGTGTTTTTTAGCTCTGTGCAGCCATGAATGCTAAACGAAAAGAAACTTCGCCTGAAATTCGAAAATTAGTTATTAATTTACATACTGAACGTGGGAAATCTATTAGAAAAACTGCTGAAACAGTTATCTTCAGTCATTCAACTGTTTTCAATATCATTAAACTATATAAAAAGAATCATATTATTCAGGATAAAAGAAGACCTGACCGACCATCAAAGCTATCCAATGGAATAAAGCGAATGATCGTTCAAAATATTAAAAAAAATCCAAGAAAGAGTGCTCCTAAAGTTGCTGCTGATTTACAAGCATTATATGGAATAATTGTTAATCCTGAGACTATTAGAAGGGTAATTCTATCTGCTGGATATCACGGTAGAGTAGCCAGGAAAAAATTCTTCATAAGTGAAAAGAATAGAAAACTCAGACTACCTTTCGCAAAATCCAACATAAATCAGAATTCTGATTACTGGAATAAAGTTATATTTGCTGATGAGAGTAAATTTAATATATTTGGTTCTGACGGTAGAATCTTGGTGTGGAGAAAACCCAAGGAAGAATTTCGCAAACAGAACTTGGTGCCAACAGTAAAACATGGTGGAGGAGGAGTTATGGTATGGGGGTGTATGTCGTCCGCTGGAGTTGGTAATCTTGTTTTTATTGACAGTATAATGGATCAGTACAAGTATATTGACATTTTAAAGCAAAATTTGAAATCTTCAGCACGAAAATTGAACCTTCATAACGATTTTAAATTCTACCAGGACAATGACCCCAAGCACACTGCTTTGAACGTTAGACTCTGGCTGCTGTATAACTGTCCTGAAATAATAAAAAAACACCACCACAATCTCCAGACTTAAATCCCATACAGAATATTTGGCAAGAATTGGAATCAAGAATTCTCAAACACAACATTTCTTCAGAACAACAATTAAAATCGGTGCTTCAAGAAGAATGGGGTAAAATTACTCCAGAAATCACAAAAAAATTAGTCGAATCCATTCCAAGAAAATTAAATCATGTTTTAAAAGTAAAAAGAAATTCAACAAAATATTAAAACCTTTTAAAAAGTATAATTTTTGGATAAATATTTGATGGGAAAAGTAAGTGTCCCATCACTTATGTGAGCCATTTTTTGCTCTGTTCTAAACAATTGTATTTTTATTAAATTAATATTTTGACAAAATGTATGTTATGTAATAATTGTTACTAACTTTAAATATGAAACACACCCAAAAAAATTTGTACATATTTATTTATTTATTTTATTACAGTTTCCTTTTGTAAAGCACAAGTGTCCCATCACTTTTGTGAGACACTGTATATGTCATTTCTTTAAAATGTTCACTTTAGTTCTGTATTCTACCAATAGATGGCGCCAGCAGTAAACAGATTATATGCAAAGCCATGCCACAAGCAATTAAAAATGATTTGTATGGAATAATGCATTATCAAATGCGAATATCGGAAAATCAAGGTCACTCTCATGAAGTGGAGCGGCGACTTCACACTTTCCCGTAAAGTCACCGCTCCGATAAATTTCAGTGATATGCAATTCAATGATAAGATAATTCCAAGAATAGCCTGTCCGTTCACTTTTCAACCCATTCACAGATTTCTCCTTTTCTGTTTTGTTCGAGAGCTTCCATTGGACAGATTGTATCGATTGTTCTATCGTGATCCAAAACCTGTAATCGAAATATCACCAGTAAGATCGTATCTAGGATTTGAATCAAATCCCTCTTTGAGAAGTATTAATCACTGGTATTTGTGACTTCATGATATTGGTTACGAAATTACCACTCGTAAAATATTCGTCATCCCTATAGTCTATATGCCGACGACAGCGACGCCATGTGCACCGGTGCATCCAAAATTGTAATGGAAAAACTAAACAAGCACTTGTAACGCATATCCCCATTCCCAATCCAAACCCTGTTTCATGTATGGAAGAAATTAATTTGCACCGACGCGCACTCTGCTAAGAGAGCGTGACGTCATTATATGCGAACTTCGAAACTGTTTCAGTTCGTATTTCTAGGACTGATTGTAATTCGTAATTTCTGAAGGACAGATTTATCTCTGTGTTTTTTTTTTTTTACTTTTTATTTCCCGATTAAATTGATTTGTCTGAGCATATTTATATAAAAGCCAAGAATTTGTCTTCGAATTTGGAAAATGAAATCATTGAATATTAGGCGCAACATAAAATCCATGGATGATATCAACGAATGGGTAAAACAATTTAGAAAATCAACAAATGCTAAATGGAACAGTAGTTCTTCAGGAAAACGATTTGTTTACTGGTGAGTTATGAAATTAATTTTAGCTTCCCCTGTGTAATAAGGGGATTCATTTTAGCTTTAAATATTAACAAAGAGTTTTCTTAAATATATTTTACGACTATTGATGGACTGTTAAAGTGTTTTTTATTGGCATTAATGCAGGAAAAAATTTGTATACCAACATTCAATAAAGTGCTATTTACCAAGAATAAGAAAGGAATTTTTAAAAAAAATGCTAAATGCCTTCCCTCTGTTATGGTGAAGAGAAAACTAAAAACTACACACATGAGAACGGAAGATGATTTTCTAAGAGTAAGTTGATTTTAATTTCTGTTTATATATTTACAGTTTTTATAAATTGTTTATTAAGCTCATATTTGCACTTAATTCAGTTGATTATGATATTTTTATTGAAATATTTTAAGTTATTTTATCTGTGTTATAAAAATTGTTGGAGATTTTATGGGCTAAATTCTAGAGACGGGTACCGCCAAGTTTGGCGCCAAATTTTAAAGCTAAAGTTGCCAATATGGCCACCCCTCTACGCCTGCAATGTATGGCAACCCTGTGAAGAGAATGGGGTGATGTCGGTGATGTAATTATAAACTAATCAGGTATGAATTGACTTTGAATATCAACCAATTAGGTATAAGTGCAGCTTTTCGCGGGGAATTTCTAATTTATACTGCTCCCCAAGTCTTGTAACGTATTTTTTTTTACTTTCTTCGATTTCTCTTGTGCTGGCAGCATTTCGTGGGGAATTTCAAGATTTTCTCTTCAATTAATTGACGATTGGATTTATTCTGATTTCTTCTGCTTGTAAAGTATTTTTTTTTTTCTTACTTTCGTCGATTTTTCTTGTGGTGTAAAATGGCTGGTATGAATGTGACAAATGAGGAATCCCTTAAAGTTAGGGGTTTTTTCGATTTAGAACGTTTGGTAACGAAAGCGTGTGTTGAATGGTGCATGAAAATGGATTTAATTGCTGATGGAAGTGTGGTGAATGCCTGCACGATATGGTATTAACAGAAAGGAAAGGTTTGTAGAAGAGAAGGGCATTATTGTAAATTAACGAAATTCACATCGTTAAATCGGGTGAGTTAAAAAAAAATTTGTATTATTTTTGAGCATTTTTTAAAATTTAACATGGATCAAATTGTGCTATTTTTAATTATTTCTTATATAATTATTCTTATTTTATAATTATAATATTCTAAATTCTACTATTCTATAATATTCTATTAAATATAATTATTCTTATTTTTGTTCTTTTTGTATACTTCATGCCAAATTTTTCTCCTGCCATCGCCCCAAGGACGCTGTAATGTTCAGAAAAAAATCTCTTGAAAATAGTCATAATATTGAGAAATACAATTCTGAAGATTACAGCGTCCGCGGGGATTGGCGAGAAAAATTTGGCGGGAAATCGCCAAATGGTACCCGTCTCTAGAACTGTACCATTTTATGTTTATTATCTTTTCAAATGCAGTTATATTTCATTATAACATATTTATTTTCAATATTTGTCAATGCAATCAGATTATCGTTGCAGGTGTGAGAATTGTATGAAATGAAAATTCATATATCTATCTATAAAAATTAATATGTGTTTAAAAATTTGTCATTCAAAAAATGCATAAAATAAAATTAAGGATAAGTTCAATATTTTAGTTAAAACTAATTATTTATGTGAGACTTTGATAGTGAAAATAAACTACTTTGTATATTTATTCTGATCTTATATTGAATAAATGCTTTATTTGAACATTTATTATTATTTTTTTTTGTTTGCAAGTAAATAATTTTAGGAATTTAATCTATAAATCTGCTATCTGCATCAGGTCATTTTCATTTATTTGATAGATGTGTATCAGTTTCAAAATTCAACTTTGAATCTTTTCAAGGGAGATTAGCTGAAATAATCACTATTATTCCATTTCATAAACATAGTCTTATGACTGCTGCAACTTAAAAATTTCTTCCTGATAAAGATTGTAGAGATTAGTTTGAAGATTATTTTAGTGATGCTATGGGACTTTCAGAAGCAGCCAAACACCACAAAGAAATTCTGGAGATGATGTCTGATTTCCAGCCAAATGATCTTACACTTAGTAGGATTAATTCCACTTGAAGAACAATTGAATATTGGTGTGAAAAATGGAGACTTCATCTGGGATCTAAAAATGGGCCTGACGTGATTGAAATAAGTTGCAAATTCTAAATTTTAGTGCTAAGTGGGCCATTAATTTAAAGATTTGTAGTATTTATCTCATCTTTTAATAAGTTCAGTTTAATTTATATATTTCATATCTCTGTTTAATATTGAACTAAGACATTTGTAATTTATATGTATTCATTAGAATTTATGTTATAGTTTGAAATGCAAGAATAAACAAGACCAATCAAGGTTAATGCTTCAGTAATTGGCTATGATTTAAAAATTAGGATAGAATAAACATAAGGGTTATGTTTAATTAATTTATGAGGTTATACAGAGTAATTTTATTTAGACAGCTGAAAAAAATATAGAAAATTTGATATTTTTAGAAAAAAGATGCACTAAGAATAATGTAGTTTATAGACTTTTATCTTGAATGAATGTTATTGTCTATAAAAAAATTGTTATTATTATATATTTTCTAACTTGTAGGTTACATATGTCTTTGGAAGAGTATTAACACTTTTTGAATTATTATTTTTAATCATTATTAATGTTTGTGGTAAAAACTTTCCTCGAGTTGAAGCAAAACAAAAACACCAAATGACTCATTTGGCACTTGGAGAAGATATCAATTAATTTTTACCAACCATTTCAATTGGATGTATGCAAAATTCTAACAATAAATAGGAACAGTGAATCTCTTGAAGAAATTCCTCCTTTAACTTCTGAATTACTTCATGCCACAATAAGCCAATCTTCAGATTATAACATTCATTCATACAATGATAAAAAATTCAGAGAAGGAAGAATTGCATGACAAATTGATGAAATTATTTACAGATGCTTTGAAAAAAATTGATTCTTCTAAATAAGGGCAAAAACTCTTGTTATGTGTTTTATTTCTAAACAGTTATTTGATAAGCGACAACACCTTTTAAAATTTGAAACATTTTCTGTAATATAGGTTATTAACAAATTAGAAGAATATTTAGTTTTGTACTTTGCATGCATAAGACTAACTTGAGAATCTTAACAAATGCATTAAAAAATTCATTATACAAAAAAATCAGAGATAATAATCTTTGGAACTTTTCTAAAAGCATGTCATTCCAGATAAAGGAATTTATACTTATACATATTAATAATCAGATATATTTGTCAAATAGATTTAATTGATGAATAAATTAAGAATTAGTCAAAGAATTTTAATTCATTTAAAATAGATTCTTAAAATTTGTAAGAATTTTAATCTTTAAATTTTTGTAGTTATTATTATAGGATATAAAAAAATGAGTAAAAGTTGTCTGTGAATTGTAGTATCTATTTAAAAGCTCTGTTACAATGAATTTCAAAAGAAAAACACTATAGTATTAGAATAAGTAATATTGATATTAAAAGAGTGCTCTGAAGTTACATCTGATTTTCTGCAACTTCACCCCCCCCCCTCCCCCAACAGTTTTGAAAAAGGCTGTAATGTATCTAGCAAAAATATCATCTGAAGGACAGTGCGAAAAAATGCTGACAACTCTTTGCAGTAATGTTCCTCTAAAGTGAAAGGCTGGTGTAGCTATAAGAGTGCAATCTACATCCATTGCTTGAAGAGCCGTTGGAATTGCAAGAGGCAGCAAATGACCAGCATGTGATCATCCATTTAAAAGGTTTCAAGGTTCCAAAAAAAAAAAAAAAAAGTAAGCATAACCTCACAGAAAATATTGAATATAATAAATTAAATCTAATGCTAAAAAAACATTAGAACCTTTTATTGAACATTTTTTGAATGATTTATTCAATTTTTATAAATATATTACACAGTTAAAAAGTTTAAATTTTTCACAATATCTATTTGCATATTCCCTCTATTTTGAATGTAAAATTTCTTAAGAGAAAAATGTTTTTTTTTTTTTCTCTGTTTATGGGTAATGTCAGCAATGGGGGGGGGGGGGGATGTATATTGAGTTAGTATCTAAGTTGCTGGAAATATTTCTAGAATTTATTAAGGGATAGAAAAGCTTTTTATTTCTGTTCACACATTATATATTTTGCTGATAAATTTAATATTTCACATATATTTGAAAAGATTGCTTCTTGTCATTTGTTATGAAATTGTATGTTTATGTTTTCAATATTTTCTTCATAGATATTTTTTTTAATGTGATACCATTGTTTATATTGATGCCTTAAAAGTATAATAAATATTTTATCGTTTAAAAATATTAGAATTAACTGAAAATCATATTTGTTATAAAATTACTAGAAATAGTCTTTTTAAATAGTTACACCTATAAATTTTTCTAAATTTGTGTTATAAAAATGTAAATGTTTTATTTGGTATAATAATATTATTCTAGTAAATCTATATGTTTAACACAAATATTGTCATTTTCTTCAATATTATAGGTTTTTCAAATTGCAGTTGTAAATATAAATACTATATTTTTACTTTATACAACTTAAATTTAATTAAAAGTTGTCATTGATGCATTGCATCATTTTTTAAATTTTGTAATATTAATTTTTATGTATGAAAATATCAATAAGATTTTTCTAGTGTTAAAATCTGTATGTGTTCATTATGAATAAACTAAGGAATTGTCAAAGAAAAAAAGTTGGTCATAAATGTTTGAGTAAAAAGGAAGTATTATTTCTGTACAAATTCAAATCAAAAGGTAGATTTTTTAAATTTTTTTTTAGTTGGGAAATAAATTATTTTTACAGTTCTGATACATTTCTGAGACCAATCTTTTTGAATTTAATTTTTTCATTCTTAGTATTAATCTACCTTTTTTTGGTTACAAACTTGAGTTGTATAATTTTATATCAATAGTCGTTTAAAAAGCAGTATAATTATAAGAAAATAAATCCTGGGATCTTGATATCCATTATAGGTGATAAAAGTTCATCACATGTTTTAAAATTTTATTCTTCAAATTTTGTCAAATCTCCTGGCTTCATTTATTGCTGTGTATTACTTTTACATATTGATATTTTATGGTCTATTAAATTATTTGAATAATTAATAAAGTAATAACAATATAAAATAAGAGCTAAGTGTCTGATAGTTTAATTAGTTGAAATCTCCTTAGATAGTTTAAATGCTTAGAATATTTAAAGGTTCAGTCTATTAAAAAATAGCATGGGGAGGGGGGGATAAGTTTATTTTGAACATTTCACTGTGTAGTAACTTATGCAGAGGCGGCAGTAGCAGGGGGCGATGGGTGACAATTGCCCTCCTGTCGGCAGCCTCTTGCACCCCCGCCCCCCGTCGACGAGAAATTCAGAGTTTTGTCGGCAAAAGTGTTCACCATTTCATAATGGTTGTAGAGAGTTGAGCATTATCGAATATGATTATTTAAAATCCACCTTAAAGTTAATATATTGTAAACAATCGAAATATCCAAGTAAAGGTTAAAGACTTTTGGCTATATTTGCAAAATCGGTTGGGGGTAGGTCAATAATCGATACGACGGTAGGTCAATAATATACCGTATTTTGCGGACAATTTTTGATAGACCAAACTAAGAACTGAATGCAATGGACGTCGATGACGTTAAGTTCGCAGATTTTCAGACATCTGATTCAAATGTCTTTTATTAAGCTTATAATTTGTAATACTTTTGGCAATATAACCGACAAGGTAACAAGAGAATAAGTTATCGACAAGGTGATATTCTCATTTTGCTAGCAATTTTTGGTCGGCCTACTATGAACTCAATGCGGTGAAGGCCGAAGACATTAAATCTGCAGATTTTCAGACATTTGATTGAAATGGCGTTCATTTAGCTTATTTTTTTACACTAGATTTGGCAATATATCAGACAAGTGAATAGGATACCGCATTCTGCCAATAACTTTTGGGCGACCGACTATGAATTAAATATGATGAATGTCGAAGAATATATCCACAGATTTCCAGACATCTGATTCAAATGTCGTTCATTAAGCTTTTAATTTGCACTGCTTTTGGCAATATAACAGACAAGACGACATGTGTATAAAACATAAGACATGTCGCATTTTGTCAAAAAATTTCTATCAGCGGACTAAGAATTCAATGCGAAGGGATGTCGACGAGTCCAAATTCTCAGTCATTTTATCTAAATGTCATAATGTTCATTCAGCATATAATTGATACTATGTTTAGCAGAATAGTCAATAATCTGGCAAATGAATACGAGGTCACATTTTTTCCGACTAATCTTTATCCTTCGACTAAGATTTTATCATAGATTATAAAAAAGAAAAAAAAGTTTTTATCGGCACTTCGATTACCTGCCAGTGGAATTATTAGAGAACTTGAAGCTTTTATATTATTCATGAATAGGGCGATAGAGTTGTTTTCCATAATTCATCATTCAAATCCATGTTCTAAAATTAATCATCATCTTATTCATATAATTGTTACTTCCTCGGTAACGAAATGATAAATTTATTTTATTCCTTTCACTATGAAAATTGCCTGACTAAAATCTAGTTAATGGCTAAACTAAGTTTAAAATAAAATAAACAAACAAAAAAAAAACGCTGTTATCTTTTGACACTCTTGTGAGTATGCATGCTAAGAAGAGTTATTTTGCTGTAACCAAATTATGTGAATTCCTTATAAATCACTGGAGTAAGTAAATATTATAATTGCAAATTAAATCCATTTAACAATAAAATATCTGTTTTCTTTTGCAATCTAATTTATCAGGCTACAATTATTACACTAAAGAAATATTATCGACTGCAGTTGACGACAAAAAAAATATTTTTGGTATGGTAGCTTTTTAGCTACACTAAAAGAGTTCATCCAAGTATGCACTAATTTTTTAAAAATAAATTACTACCTAAATGCTTAAGACTCTGTATTCAATATTATGACTATGTAATCGGAGAACGTATCATTTATATATACTTTTCTTTCAATTACTATTATCGGCAAAAAGTATATAATTTCAGATGCTCCTAAATTTTGAATAGACTTTGAATAAAGATGTCTTGATAAAGAGATGATTAAAATAGTTATTCTTAGAATATTCATAAATAACACATTAACCCCTTGACATACGATTTTACTTAACTTCCTAATTAGACGGCAAATCTTATTTGGGACGATTATTGTTATTTTAATCCCTAGAATAATATAAAGACAATTGAGGTAATGATGTGTTTTCAAGTGATTTTTGCATTTTAAATTACTTAATACTTTCACTTAATTGTAGATTTAAAATTAAAAATTAAGTAATTCCATAGACTCGCCATTATATACGAAGGGATTAAGAAAAACCAAAGCATGCAATTGAGTACCTTTATGAGGAATATTGGCTTGAAATAACTCCGAATTAAGAAAGTACTTAACCATAAGAACGCAAAATGAAGATTGGTGAATTCATGTTCAAGATTTAATTGGTTTTTTAATAAAATACATTGGTTTTTTAATAAAATACATTGGTTTTTTAATAAAATACATTGGTTTTTAAGCTTAAATATATATAGAAAAATAAATACAAGAAGGATCTAACGTTTAAGCAGTCCATTTTTCATATCTTATATAAAATAGTCAGTTTGTACATATATTTACAAAATATTTTCTCCTTCCTTCATAAAAACAACATCATTTTATCTTTTTCGCATTCTATATTATTCATTTCCGAAATATAGTAAATTTTTGTTGAGTACTTGTACTTATTTTCCTCGGATTCGAAGCATATCTTAATTCCTGCTCTTTGTTGCAATCCTTACTTAACAAATATTTTAGGTAGGGGACTACGCAGGAAAGTCGGTTTTTTGGCGAAAACATCGATTATATTTCATTTATTATTCTGGATTTCTACAAAAGTTTCTTTTGTAAAACTTTTTGTTTCAACGTTCATTTTATATAGCTTCTGATATAAGATAGCAAGAGTATGCATTTGTTCATTTGGCATGATACGTCATTCTGGTGCAATATGTGTTTATATACTACAATCTAGAATGGAATATGACTATATTTTTCCTTAAATTAGATCTCAGAGAAATTAAATCTCAAGAAACTCATGAAGAAAAAGACTGAAATATTGACAATTTTTTGATGGTTAGTAAAAGAAACTGAGAATATTTTTTTTAGTTGAAGTTTTAGCATCCCTTTAAGCATATTCGAATTACTGCTGAATAAGAAAATCAACTATGATACAACGCAATAGCAATATTTTTTCGTATTTAGTATAGTTTAATGATAAAATCAAAAACCTTATTTTTTTTTAAATTTAAAAATGATTTAGTTAATAAAATAGTTAAATTGAGTTAGTTAGTTAAAAGTCAACAGTATTTCAACGCAATATTTTTTTTTTTCGTATTTAGTGCTTTATAACGATAAAATGAAAAAAAAAAATTATTTGTAAATAATTCAATTCATAACTCAGAGATTTGGAAAATTATAAAATAGTTAGATTGATATGTATTCATACACGTAGAAGATTTAGGAAGAAGAAAAAAAAAAAAAAAAAAAAAAAAAAAACCCACTTTCATATAAATTTATGAAATAACTAAAAGCAGTTCATGGGAATATTGATCTTGGATCAGTCATAGTGTTTGTTTTACTATAATAAAATATAATCACATGGTATTAATGCATTCGATCTTATAAAGTTATTCATGCAAAATTACTACGGAACCGATGTATTCGATTATAAAAAATTTATAAACAAAAAAATTTTATCAATTTAAGAAGTACCATTCCATATGATAAAAATTATAGTAATAAAAATTAAAATAGTAACGGTTTACCATACAAATGCCACAATTTTTACATATCAAAAATGATAACCACATAATTTCTGTGCAAAATTGTGACATTTTGTAAATTGTCTAATTCGACAATTTCTTTCATCCAAATTAATATTCTAGCTTGTACCCGATTTCAATTAGAGAATTCTTAATCATTGTCATCCCAAGTTTAACACCAGAATTGATGTTGGTTAATTATTCCGTTCTCAGAGGCGCTGCTATCGCTTAAGAATTCTAGAGACTACCTGACTCCGACTGCACTTCTGTTACAACACCTTTTATATCTCCTTCGTTGATTACAGGTTCCTGCGCCTCTCCCATAATCATAGAATAACTACTCTTCCATTTATATTAGCTTTTGTTTTAAAACCTTTAAAGAGAAGTTAATCATTTTCTTGTAATCTCAAGCAGGACGAGTGGTAGAAGTTGAAGGAGAGCCCGCTTCCAACAGAAGCTATCTCCTGTAGATGGCTAGAAAGTAGAAGAAGTTGACTTGGCTTCACATGACTGCCGTGGACTTTTGACTTCGAGAGGAGCGGTCCGAAGGACCGTCCTCTCCAGTTGCAAGAGAGAAATGAGGCTTGGCCGGGTGAAACCCGGTGAAGTAGAAGAGAGAAGGGGAGTTGGTGCGGCGGTGTCCAATCAGGAACGATTGGCTGGAGGGGTGCGGGTGAAGGGAGTTGTTGACATTTTCTTGGCAGTTATCGGAGCCAGGTGGTGGATAGTCTATTGTCTGTGGAGGACGAATCAGGAGCCTGTTTATGGGAGGTAGGCGGGTGAGTCTGGACTTAGTCGAGAAGTGCGTTAAGGAGGATCAGTTTTCTTTCATCAGTGCCGTGCTAATGAAGAAGCACGAGAAGATAGCACGGCACTGATAACAGGAGCCACGTGCTCTGCACGTGGGGGACTGAAAGACGTTCTGGCGCTCGCCGCTGAAGTAAACAACATCTTTAGTATCATCAGTGACATACCAGGAACACTTAAGGCTATGCAAAGCAAAGATAATGCGTGGGAGAAGCTTATGATACTAGCCGAAGCACTCAGGTCTCCCTCTATCAATGATTAATGGGTTTACCGAACTCAGGGTTTTTTGCAATATCATGGAATGCAAATGGACTTTTAGGCAAGGTTAACGAATTGCGAGAGTTTATTAATAGGACCAGCCCAGATGTGGTATTACTGCAGGAAACGCACCTAACAGGATGCGATAAAATAGGATTTCCTAACTATCAATTCTACTCGACACCCAGCAGAACGCTCCACAAAAGAAGGGGCACGGGAATTATTATTAAAAACTCAATATCCCATACGCATCAACCAAACCCAATGTTACGGCACATAGAAGCAACCATGGTTATAGCACAGCTACCGAATCTACCACCCATAAACTTCGTATCAGTATATAATCCACCAAACTCAAATACTGCTTTCACACTTGACTTTGAATTAATATACGCCTACAATACTGCATTATTCATGGCAGGAGATTTCAAAGCCAAAAATAAAAAATGGAACTGCGCAAGAACATGCAGATTAGGAACGCAGCTTGACAAATTCGCAGGAAAAACCAATGCAAGAATAATTGCCCCGGAAGAACCAACACACTACCAAAATAGAAGCGCCTACGTAATCGATATAGCAATAGCCAGAAACATATCACAAATCATTACAGCAGAAACGCTTAACGAACTATCCAGCGACCACATGCCAGTACGATTTCATATAGCCACGGAAACCCTCTGCGAAGATAATAAAATATTCATACCCAACTGGGGAAAATACAAACTGCAGCTATTATTAAATTCTGATAAAAAATTCGTCCCTAAAGGGCCAGAAGAAATCGAAGAAGAAATTAATAGATTTACAAACGAAATATTAACGGCATATAAGGAAAGCGGGAGATACAAAGAGAAATACAAGCATGAAACAACGCAGATAATCAAAGAACAAATTAAAAATAGGAACAGACTCAGGAAAATATGGCAACGAACAAGACACCCGAATGACAAACAAAACTTAAATAGAGCGCAAAATTATTTGAACAAACTACAATATGACCAAGAGCAAAAACGATGGGAAAATTATATAGCCAACTTAGACCCTGTTGAAGGATCACTCTGGAAACTAGTGAAAAAAATTAAAAATAATAAATTCAGAATTCCCCCGTTAAAAACGGAACATACCATTGTTTATAGCAATAAAGAAAAGGCTGAAGCTATTGCTGACAGTCTGGCAAAACAGTTCCAAAATAACAACTTATCCCACCCCCCAACAGAATACCGTGTTAAACAAAAATTGGAAAAATTTGAAAAGACTAAGAAGTATAAAAAGAAAATCACTCCATGCTCCCCGGCGGAAATTGCACTTGCTATAGGAAAACTTAACAAAAGGAAAAGCCCAGGATTTGACGAAATTAACAACAATATGATTAAAAACCTACCTGTCAAAAGTATATTCAAATTAACAGAAATCATTAATGGAATGTTCAAAATTGGATACTTCCCAAAAATTTGGAAACAAGCCATCATCGTACCAATTCACAAGCCAGGAAAAGATCCCCAAATCCCAGTTAATTACAGACCCATTAGCCTACTATCCTCATTGAGTAAAGTAGCCGAAGGAATTATCTTAAACAGACTGGAAGAAGCAGCGGAGGATAAACTCATACCATACCAGTTCGGATTCAGAAAAGGGCTGTCAACAGTTCAACAACTAACAAGAGTCACAGAACTAATCAGAGAAGGGTTAAATAAATCAGAAGAAACAGCAGCGGTGTTCCTAGACATAGCAAAGGCATTTGACAGGGTGTGGATTGACGGACTCATCTACAAGCTACTAAAACTAAAAATACCAGACAAACTGGTCGCCCTAATATCATCATATCTCAGAGGAAGAAAATTCAAAGTTAGAGTTGGCCAAGAACTCTCAGACTATAGAACAACAGAAGCAGGGGTCGTCCAGGGCTCCAAACTAGGACCATTATGCTTCAACTTATTTATTAATGACATCTGCCAATCGGACGACACGCGCCTCTGCTTATTTGCAGATGATACTGCAATACTTAGTACAAACATCAATAGATCAGCAGTCATGGGGGCGCTTAATGACCACCTAGAACTAATTGGAAAATGGCTCATAAAATGGAAGATAAAAGTCAACTCAGACAAATGCAAAGCGATAATGTTCACCAAAAAAAGAAATCTCCCACCACCCCCAAAATTATTTAGACGCCCCATTGAATGGGAAAATCAAACAAAATACTTAGGAGTCTACTTAGACAAAACATTAACATTCAAACCACACGTTGACAAAATTAAAGAAAAATTTACTAAAGCCAAAGGAGCACTATACCCACTTCTGGGCAGGAAATCTAAACTCTCGCTGGGCAATAAGCTACTGCTTTATAAGTCTTTATTGAGACCCCTGATCAGCTACGCTTCCCCAGTTTGGGGAGCAGCTGCAAAAACCCACATTAACAAACTAGAGGTACTGCAAAATAGAACAGCCAGACAAATCTCAAATATGCCCTGGTTTATCAGAAATAAAAATATTTTAAAAGACCTTGAACTACCAACAATAGAAGAACATTTCAAAAAACTAAGTACAAAATACTACCAAAAACTAGATAACAGCAATTCTGCAATAAAAGAAATCCCCGTTTACGACCCCAAAAGTAACAGGAATAGAAGAAGACCGAGGACGCTGCTCCACTAAATGACCCACCAACCCAACACCTCGTCAGCATGAATGTTCCCTGCCATTGTCCAATGCACATACTCTTATTCAAAACTAGAAACGTTATGGAATATGTAACATTGCAAAACTCATAAATCTGTTTTACTTTTTTTTTTTTTTTTTTATATATCTTATCAAGTATCTTTAAAAATAAAATTTTTAAAACCCTCAACGTTACGCTCAACATAATTGTTTGTTACTTAACTATCATTTCAGCCGAACAGAAGATAAAAGGCCATCGAGCCTAGGAGCTTCTAAAAATCCCCATATCATTGGCATTGTTTTCTTTCATCTTTGGATTTAGTTTCCTTTAATTTGGCAGCAACTGTTAGTAATCCGGGAAATTCTTTCAGTAGGTTTCTTATTTCTCTGAATGCTTCAAATAGTTCCTTCATCTCCGGGATGCTTATTTGAGGGTCGTGGGCTTCTAAAGTTGGGGTAGAATCGGGTAACCGTTGTTGGCGCTGGGGTCTCTGTCTGGGTGCGGGTGGATTCAGTGCAATTTCAGTGACTTTTTCAGGGATAGTATATCTATTTCGAATTACGTCTGCAAAGGATCTTCTATTTCTGGGCGCTGGGGCTGTAGTTGGATATGCAGGGCATCCTTTCCATGAGGCCAGGTGTCCGGAATCTTTGCAGTTAATGCATACAGGCTCTAGTATTTTCTCTTTCTGTGGGCATTCCATGGTCATGTGCTCCCCGTTACATTTAATGCAGCGCGGATTGCATCTGCAATTCCTAGCGCTGTGATGGAATCCAGCGCATCTGTAGCACATCGTGGCCTTTGCCGGTCTCCTGTATGTTTCAATTTTGACTCTGATATAGGATAGGTGGGAGATGTTATAGACGTTGTTGAAATTCCCAGTTTTCTTGATTTCCACGAGGAAGATGGGGTAGTAGGTCTTGTTCCTATAGTTTTTTAGCTGAGAGATGCGTCCAATTTTAAATTGCAGGGCTTCGAATTCTTGTTTTAACTCGTTTATGTCTTGGTTTATTGGCAGTCCCTTGACAATGATTTTCAGCGGTCTTTCAGCAGGGTCTTCGGTCAATACATACTCCAGCTTCTTTTCGCTAAGGATTTCAAGGATTCCTGTTCTTTCAGCGTCTGTCTTGGGGGCGATTTTGATGAAACCGTTGTTATAAATATTATCTGTGTTGGGGAATTTTCTGTTTATTTCTTGCAATACCAGGTTGTATCCTTCTGTTAGCTTAAGGTGAATGGGGGGAATATCTTTTCTTGGTTGCGCTGTGTCCTCTAGGATTTGAAATTTATTGCAGGTGGCTATGTCTGGGTTTTCCGTGGATGTGGAAGTTTTTCTTTTTGCCGCGTGTCTCTTGTCGATAGGTTGGAAGGGCTGTTCAATTTCAATATCCATCTGTGCAGGCTGATCCTTGTTTTCGGGGGTGTGTTTGTCACAATTCATGACAGGGCACGGGCCTAATTCGCCTAGCTCTCCATCTATGTTGTCGATGTCAGCTTGTATCTCTTTAAGTTTGGCGTAGTCATCTAGATATTGAGTTGTGTTATCAAGGTTGTTTTCTCTCATTTGCTTTAAGGTGTCGATAAAGGTAATTGCAATGGATTGTTGTTGCTGGATTCTGGTTTGGAGATGTTTGATGTGTGCACATAGATTTTTCTCCCAACTATGTACGCGGCAATCTCTCTTGATGCAGGGTTTTGAATTCTTTAACTTCTCCTCACATAAGGATATTCGCGTTTTGAACTCCTCTATCCATGATTGCCTATCACTCTCGTTCATTATGTAACCGGGAAGGTTTTGTCGTGACTCAAATTCCTTTAATCTTTTCTCAGCATCTTTCCGGTTCCTGTACGCTTGGCACAGAATATTACAGCGCTGTTCTATCTCCCTAATAAATTCGGTGGGCTGGGTGAGGTACCCTGGATAAACACTCCTCACACTACATTTGCTGCTCGTACTAGATGCGTCCGAGCGACCGTCTCCTTCCATGGCTGGAGACGGGGGGAAAAACCAATCAAAATCAGAATGGAAAAAATGAAAAATGAGAATGGAAAATGAAAATGGAAAATGAAAATGAAAAATAAATCAAGAAGTATGTGGTTTTTTCGTTTTATAAAATAATTTAATTAGAAATAGTGGTAAGTAATGAAATGCAGAAATGGAGGATTCATTTTCGATTACTGATTGAATATTTGCAACTTTATGTCCTTATAGTATGGAAAGACAAATTGCAAAGTTGGCATTACAAATCTTTAATCCCTTACTTGTTGAGAGTTTGTTAGTACTTGGGGGAAAGAATAACATTGAACATTTTAAAGAAACTTCCAAATATATTCAAATTATTTGTAATTGGCGACGACGTGATGGGTATTTCAACGGAGCACCTGGACTCGTAGGTCCTTAATCTCCGAAACCTTATAATAATTTTAATAATTTACTAGTATTTATGATTTAAACATGAATATTTAATGGCGGTCTATTGTAAATGTAAAAACTGCTTACAAGGGTTTACATAAAAAAAAGATAAATTTCAAGAACCTTTAAAAAGTGATACTACAGATGTAAAACAGAAGTTTTAAATTCAACTCTTAAAATGGCTTGATGGTTGGGAACTCATGATTAATAAATAAATTGAACAAATGGTTTTGAAATAAATTGATTATGCTTAAATAGAGAAATTAAATCATTCACCCATTATTTTAATTAATAAGCATTAATTACAATTGATAAATTTTATTATTAATAATAATCAATAATTTTTTGTTATTTGAAAAAAATATTTAAAAAAAAACACAGCAAAAATATTTGTTATTCAAAAATTCTTGGGATGCGTCTTTACTAGTAAACTACATCCATCATGCTGACAGATGGCGCTCAAACCAGGTGATTAGAAAAATGTTCGTTTTCTCTTTTTAAATAAATTATAATAAATATTTTAAAGTTCCCTTGCATTCTAACAGAGCATTTTCCTGAAAATACTCTGCTTATTCAACAATTTTGGCTATGCGTTTAATTACTATTCCTTGTTCTGGATACTCTATACAATTATAATTCAAAACCTCTCGTTTTCGCCAATTAAGGCAGTGTGCTTGCTAATTCTTTCGAATACCGTGCTGTCATCTATTGAGCAATTTGGTAAGTATGGTAGATTACGACATATACTTTGTTATATTTATATCACAAAGAAACTCATGTTTTTGAAATGTAACGGATGATATAAGAATATTCAAATTTAATCGAAATATAATACTTACACCTGTGCCTATTGTTGACAGTCTGAAAATGCATTTGGAAATGAGTTTTGTTCACAGTGGAGCAAAACGAATAAAAATGTCCGCTTCCAATCAACACGTCACAACATCCACTTGAATTTAATTTTAAAAACTCCAAAAACGAAAGGTTGAAAGCTCGCCAACTGATGTTTTTATTTATTATTATTTTTTTACATTTTCTGTTGTTATTCTGGTAGCCGAAAAGGATGCTTGCAGACAATCTAAAGTTTATCAGACGATTGCCAGCTTCTATTAGAAGCCGGTCAAATACAATTGCCGGGATACGGTCTATACTCAGTTTTACAAGCACTTCAAACCTCTCGTGTAGTCTCACTGCAGAAAGTAATTATATGTAGTGTAAGCAGAGCAGGATATTTTATGTAGTGGTAATTTACTCCGAACCTATTTTTCATCTTTCTGCAATTAACTCGCATACTCATTTAGTTCATTTTGTTCGTGACATTTCATTAATCAGGCATCATAGAAGATTCTGTTCCAAAAGGAATTTTCAGTTTCCGTGGAGTGAAAAATCTACATTTTCCTTTACTAAATTATCTTTTTAAACGGAAACACCAAATATCGGATTTTACATTTTTGTTGAGATGAACCATTTTCACGAAATAATGGTTCATCACAACAGGAAGGTTGAACAATGATTCATTTCTCTATGAATGATAAAGATGAATGTATATATGTGCGTGTCTTGGCACTCTACAGAGAAGATACCATTTCACTCACAACTATCAAATTTGGCAAATATGTATACTCTGGAGTGCATCAAAGTTCCAATGTGCTCCTAGGAGCGACTTTTTTGGAAATTTGAATTAGAATTTTAATTAAATGAAAAGTAATTGGCACTTTCCCTTGATTACTTCCGAAAATATTATAGTAGAAAAATGACATTTTGCAGCATTTTAAAATTAAAAAAAAAGGATCAATTCTATGATACCCTACAGTTTTTCTTTCTATTTTTAAATTTTATTTTAATATTTTAAGTATATTTTACAATAATATATTTCTTTTATTGAAGCGAAACTCATTATTGCCAATAATATTTAATTTTGGCTTTGATTTCCATTGTTGGGATCAAGAATCTTTGTTTGCGGTCTAAGGTGAATTTCTTGAATAAGAATAGCATCGGGGTTATACTTATTTACAAAGGAGCACAAATCATTAATTTTGTTTGAAATGCCATTTGCATTCCAGAAAACAATACACAGGCTGTTACACTTGAATGTTATTTATCAGAGGGATTGACCAAACTAGCAAGAATTTCAGAAAGAATTAAGACTTCGTCGACTGATGTTTTGACATTTTTAGGATTTCTAATTTGAATAAAAAGGTTAGGAAACTCATTCAGAAGCTTTTTTATTTTCTTCATGCCCTTGATGAGTTCCTTAAAATCATTAAGAGTTTATAAAATTGAAGGTAGAAGTATCGTACTTATCAACATTTGGTTTGTCGCGTGGCGCCATCTGCTGTACTTCAGCTGGTTTTAAAAGATCAGCGAAAAATGTGTTTTCACGAATATTAGCCTGGTTATTATTGAAGGTAACTCTGCGCTGGTTAGTTATATTGTTACGATTTTGTTGAGGGGTAAACGTCATTGTGGAAGAATTAATTGCAATAACAATCGTTGCTAACAACTACAAAGGGCACAGATATTTGTAAGGATGTTAAAAAATTGTGTGCTGAGAAAGAAATTGATTTGAAAAGAATTGTTTCAATAACAACTGATGGTGCTCCAAATATTGTGTGCAAAAAAAAAAAAAAAAAAAAAAAAATTAGTTTATTTGAAACAGACGTAGGCATTCAATTCTGGAATTTCATTGCATTATTCACTAACAAGCCTTATGTGCTAAGAGTGGTTTAACATCTTTTGACAATGTAATGGCGTTAGTCACAAAAATAGTCAATCTCATATCGTCGCAGGCTTTACATAAACGAAAGTTTGATGCTTTGTTGGATAAGTTCAACTCGGTGTATAATGGCTTACTAATGTTGAATAATGTTCGCTGGTTGAGTCACGGGAACGTACTTCAAAGGTTTGTTGACTTCTTGAAGGAAATCAGAGTATTTCTGCAGAATGAGGGGGAAATTGAACAATACCTGAATTGAATATTATGCGACTTTCAAAATGGATGTTTTTTACAGACATATGCCAACATTTCAATCAAATGAACGTAAAACTTCAAGGCACAAATAAAAAAATTGTCACCATGATGGATCTCATTCGCACTTTTGTTGCTAAATTGCTTGTTTTCAGAAACGATATTATTACAAGAAACTACAAACTTGAAAAAAAAAATATCAAAAATATCACTTCCCAAACTTGAAAAAAAAAAAAAAATATCAATATTATATATCAAATTTAGATGTTCATGAGAAACCAGACGAAGAAAAAGTTATTGAAGAATTTATTTTCATAATTGATTCTTCTATCAAGGAATTTTCAGCGAGATTTTCTCAGTTCAAAGAATTATCGGAAGTTTATTATGTACCCCGATGTGATTTCATTTGATAAACTGAATTTGTCCCGCTTTGGAAATTGAAATGCAACTGATTGATTTCCAGTCTAGTTCAATATGGATTTAAAAATTTATTGAAAAAGGTGAAAAGTTGGAATAGATTGAAACAAAAAGATTAACAACCAATATAAGTAAAAATGAGAGTAACGAAATTTTGGAAACATGGAATTCGATTCCAGACACATTTAACGGTTTGGAGAAGCTGACTCATGCTATTTTAACCATATTTTCATCTACCTATGCCTGCGAGTCATTATTTACAGAGATGAATAACATTAAAGACTCGCTTAGAAATCGTTTGGCAGACGACTCCCAATTCAGCATGCATTCTGCTAAAAGTAACACCTTACAATCCTAATATGTCATCTAATCTGCAGCAATAGAAGTCACGCTAATGTTACTTTAATTTGAATTACAGATAAGTCAAACATTTACTACTATACAGTACAAAATGTTTTTTTTTTTTTTTTTTTTTTTTGTCGTAAAGAAAGAGTTTTGAGTTGTTAGTATTTAATTTTATTATTTTCCCAATAACCACGTCAAAAATATTTGACGGCACGTCTCTACCTCATTGAACATTTCTTTAGAAAAAAGGGCAAGTTGATCCATAAAGGTTCGCCGCCCCTGGCCTAGGGCAACTAAATTTGAATCGTGCATTTGAAGTTGGGAATTTGTTTTCGGAACTGTTTTTTTTAATTATTTTTAATTAGAATTTTAAATTATTTTTAAAAAAAGCCGAATCTTGGAATTTTTCGGTGAAACTTTCGAAAATATTATCGCACAAAAATAAAATTATACCATTTCAAAATTTTAAAAATTATCTTTTTAATGATGACAAATTAATAATAGTGGGGACTTTTGCTTTAGCAATTTTGCTTAAAAAATTTTGGCAATTTTTTAATTTTTTTTAACTAATTTCCTACGATAGATTACATTGTTAACCTGAAGTTCTGAATGTTTTCATTGTTTCATCAAGTATCTGATTGCGTGATTTTTTTTTCCATTGTTGAAAATTAAAGATGAAAGGTTATGTTTAATATCACGAGTTCGCAAATTGTACAGACTAAGTCTATGGCAAAGGATGCCGACGTGCTCTGATTGGTTTAAGTCTTGGCATCTTTTTGGCAATGTTTTGCACTCATAATAGTGTAGTTATCGCTTATTTGGCTCACACCTTGTACCTTTCATTAGTTTTATGAAGATACGAGTGAATATCAACACGATCTAATTTTCATTAATATAATTGTTTTCTCTAAATATTACTAGTAATACTACTAATACTAATTAATAATAATAATAAATATTACTAATAATACTAGTAATACAAGTAACTAATGTTGTTTATGCACAGAAGTATAAAAACTAAATGAAAGTAATTACTCAACATATGATGCAGCAATGAAATAATTCTTATTTTTCTATGATTTTCGTTCCTTTATTAGATAATTTATGCAGTCATTGAAACTTGTTGCTGAACGTTTGTTACTTTCCCATCAACTGCATATGGGGAGATGATTACTGAATGCCCAAAACGTATAAATATGTAAGCTTTAACAGAATATGTGATTTCGTAGCTCATTTTTTTAGTTATATCAAAATAATATTAAGAAGAAACACACACAAAAAATATTGTTAATAAATTGTAATTATTATATTTTCTAAATTTAGGTTTCAGGATTTGATTTTTTCTTCTGTATATATGTTCCAGATTAATATTACATGTAAACCGTAAAAAAGAGGGGGGGGGGGGGATTCACAAATTTTATTTATTTTTATAAAAATATATTTCGATAGGGCATCTTTTTGGCAAAACATTGCCAAAAAGATACCAAGGCTTAAACCAATCAAAGCACGTCGGCATCCTTTGCCATAGACTTAGTCTGTACAATTTGCGAACTCGCTTTAATATCTATGTAATTTACAAGATATATAAAAAAATAAAGTTACAGTAGCGCGAAATTTACAAGAAAGATGAAACATACACTTATATCCTTAATAGTGCTCGATGTCATGGGCTGGTCTCAGTCGGAGTGTTTCATGTACACAAGAAAGTACTTTTCATGTGTTGAATCGCTAGTAAACTTATTTTACACTTGTACAAAAATATCTGTTTACGAAGTATAAATTTTTTAAAGTGAAGTATCTTTTCAATTGTAAAAAAACAGAGAATTTTAAAAAACAAAAATCAACAAATTATTTAATGAAATAACTTAAATACAGCACGGTAAAAACTATTTACAAAATTTTCTTATTGTCACAGACGTCTAGGAATGAAAGTAGAATACACTAGAAATGACAGTAGGGATGTCATAAGAATAGCGGAGACTTCATTCAAGAGGCGGGGTGCACCGTTGCAGGTGTAAATCCAGTGGTTTCTACATAGAAAACCTCGGTCATGAGGAATGACGTCAACTGCTGATTGAATGTCGACTTCTCGAGTGTCATAACAGTGGATTCGAACGGCGTTTTGAAGACAGCGGCGATAGTTCCAGGTGGCGCTGAAAGCAGTACAAAATATTCAGTTGAAAATCTTCCGATTGATTTAAAATCAAATGAAAAGCGATGAAATTAATTATTTAATCTTAAATACTTAAAAAAAAACCTTTTTAGCATATTAGCAAGCATCGAAAAAAAACTATGCATAATAATGCTTTGATTTTGCATGATTTTCTTTATTAAGTGTGTATCAGCATGTTATGTGCGTATAAATTTCATATTGGTACCATGAACCATTTTTGTTTAATCGTGCGCGCACGTTCTGAAAATGTAGTATTGAAAAAAATATTACATTTTTTACAAAATTATTACATCAATTAATACATTTTTTTAAAGTGAACGTTTCTGAGTGAAAAGTCAACAGTGACCTTCACGTTTTTGACTATATCTTTTAAACTAATTAATGTACACACATGTACAATGCCAAAAAAGTTCAGATGGGTTCCAGCTATCAAATGAAAAACCTAAAATAATTCGAAAAATTAAAGGTTTAAAGGTCCTATAGTCCCTTATTTACAAGAAGGAGCCCATTACTTCTTTGTTATTTAGTATGGCAATGATTTATTTAAAGTGTTATTTTTTTAAACTCCTGGAAGATATATTAGTAGCAAATTTTATGTATCTTGGGTCCGACCCCAACCCCTCCCACCCTCAAAAAACATGCGTTTCTCACATTTTGCCGGAAATATCATCTTATAGCAAGTAACTTTTGAAAAGTGAACCCCATCACCACATCTGAAAACGCGCTCAGCTTAAATATGAAATCATGTTTTGAATGACTATGCTACTAATGATACTTTATCGTGCCTTGTCTTGTAGTGAAAGCTTATAAGCCAGTTAACAGCTACGCTACCCGAGCAATTGCTTTTGTATCGTGGTCATGTTACTGGACTACGAACCACAAGGTCCCTGGTTCTATCCTCGCTTCCAATTCCAATCCGCCACCATCTAGTGACATATGCAAAGAATGGTATAAAGAATATACTAACCAACATTCTTTCCTCAGACGGTCTTCATCGTCACGAGCTCCAAGTGCCTGATCCCTTTCGTACTGATGGCGATCCAAGCAGCCACGCATCTCTTCTGTCGCCCTAGCATTGCATCCTGCGGGTGAAAAAGAGAAATCTGACTGTTGCCAAAAGTTGCAGTATAAAAGTTTCAAGAAGTTTAAAATGGAGACGAAACATGCAAGAGGATCATTGTTTTTCAACGTTTCCATTGTGAGTATTATAAATGCTGTACTAAATTTTCCTTGTTTACGGGTGGAATAGTTGCTCTTCTGGCAGAATATCAGTAAAAGTATATTACCAAAAAAAATTTAAAAAAAAAAAAAGCAATTATTACTTTAAACAGCAGAAAATGTGAATAATGACAGTAAAATGAGCAAAATCTTCAAATGGAAATTGGCCCAGTATATTACAAGAGCAAAAATTTAGCCAGGTAAATAAACATTTTTCTTTTCTTTTATATTATTTATCGAATTTGAATGAAAATTTGTATTGCAGCTTAAAGAAAAAATGGATGGAAGATGCAATGACCAAAATTATTTTAAATGTCAACCATGAATTACTTTGCAGGCATATGATAAAATTAATTTTTCATGCTCTCATTAATTTGGTGTAAATCAATTATTTTGTTTGAAATTTATTACAGTTACAGTTTGAAAATTTAAAACAAGTTAGAGTCAGAGGTATGAGTTCCGAATTCCTGTATTCAATAAATATTATTGGGACATAGCAAAAAATAATTTCAACTCTTTTTTAAGAATCTAAAAAAGGGAATTCGAAAGGTAAGTTTCTATCTTTGTTGATATATGTATATATTTCAGTATATATATTTGAAGCATTCATATCCCCTATTGCTTAACTCAGAATAATATGAAATCAATTTAATGAATTTACATTGTGGTGAAAGCTTATAAACCAGTTAAAAGCTACGCTGCACGAGCAATTGTTTTTGTGTCGTGGTCATGTTACTGGACTGCGAACCACAAGGTCCCAGGTTCTATCCTCGCTCGTATCAATCCGCCACAACATAATATCATTGACATACCTTCAAACAAATAGTTATAAATTTCATTAGCTATTTGTGTTCTCAAATTTATTAAAATTGCAGTGGTTCCTAAAATTTTTTGGCTAACTCATCATAACACAATGAACATGAATTGACATGAATAACGAAGAATCGTAAGAGAAATTCGCAGGCATTGAATCCATATTTAATGTTTAGTTGTTTGATACACAGTACACTCCCGAGAATCCGATGCGCGATTATTCTGCTTCTGTACTATCTGCTCTAGTTTTCTTTTTATCATAATTAAATGAGAAATGCAAAGCTTGCATTGGCAACATTGTTAAGACACAGGAAGCGGTCGCCTGTTATGACCCGCCTATGTGTCGTGTATAAAATACAAGTTGTGACAGGAAAAGAGCAGCGTTCTGCTCGTTGTTCATTGTTCCGCCAGTGTGCAATGGACTCATTAGCGACTACAATGAAAGACCACATGTGGAATTCATCGTCCAAGAGGTATTGATAGTACCTTCAAAGAGAAAGGGGTGTCCAAACATCTGGATGCTAGATGTTTCTCTTTGTGGAAGGACCTTCCCACGATCCACTGGCGTCGCTGAGAGATCATATTGCTGAACCCTGATTGGCCGAAAGAGAGCTCAAATGACCAATGTAAATTAAGAGGCGGAGATTGTCGCCGAAATAAAGTGCGGAGATTTTTCTTTTTTTTTGAGGAAGAGAGAAGAAACGAATTGCAGGAGACTGTTGGACTACGCCCACGAGTTCGGAGTCCGTGAACCAACTGAGTTTTAAGAACCCTTCGACTTTGACTGTTGTATATCCTACTACACGTGTAAATAACTATTTATTTAACGAAGATTAGAACAAGTTGTTCTTTGTATACATAGGGCTGTAAAATAAAGAATTGTCTGCAAATTCTGCTTCGTTATTTGATCAGTCTAGATCGGGACATTACAGTATGCTTAATGTGTTTTTTTTTAAAGTGTACCACAGCTAAGATTTCAAAATGGATGATAAACGAAAAAAAAAGTTGCAGAGAATATGGAGAAGAAATTATACGCAATACAGCGACTAGATTCTGGTGTAACAGCAAAAACCTTCAACTGCTTCTATGATTCAACAGGCCGTGTTCACATTCTACTTGGCTTAAGATAAATGAAGAGTTTAGCATTCAATAAGAAGTGAGAAAATACATATTATAACAGTGAGTTTTGATATAAAAACTTTGTCTTCTGGTAGTGGTGGGCAAAGAAATAGTTCATAGAACTCCGGCCTATCCGGCTTTTTTGTTATCCGGCCAGTCCTTCCGCCACATTAGGCCGGATACTCTGGAGTGTACTGTAGTTGTACAATTCTTTAACATTTTCGTTCTCAAATTTGTTAAAAGTGAGTGGATTTTAAAATTCAGTTTTCTGCGAACTTATCATGTATCGCGTGAACATGAATTGACTTCAATAACGAAGAATCCTAAGAGAAATTTGCTCTAAATGAATCCAAATGTAATGTTTAGTTGTTTGTTATATTTACAATTAATCTTTCTGAAATTCTGAACACAGGAAGTGCTTTTGCTAACAAAACTTCTCATTTACAATCGAAATATAAAGACACTTTTTTGCAAATTTCAAAACTCTGATTGAAAATTTTAGAAAACTAATAACTGTTACCAGTGATGAAGGGCGATTCTCCAGTAAGAGCGGAGCTGTAGACAGATCTCAAATGCGATTCCTCTACCGCAATCTTGCCTGAAGCACTACCTAGCGGCGGTGGAAGAACAGAGTGGGATTGGATGCTCTGGTCGTGACCAACGGTGTCTTTACGATCCACTCCTACGAACCCTTCATCGACGATTGGCGATTTCTGAGGCTCCGATTGGTGAGGGCAAGTCCAGATCATTTCACCAGCACTATCCAGCAAATAATTGCCCATGGAAAGAACGTCTTCTCGGTCACATTGCTTTTGTACCACATCTCCAATGCAATGCCGGAAACGGTCATATTCTCTGAGAAAAAAATACATCAAGTAAACAACGATTATCAGTGAAATAAATTTACAAAAGAAACATTTTTATTTAAGAATTGATGAGAAGACATTTTATTAAATTTATTTTTCCATTTTTAGTGCAATATCATAAATATTATGCAATCTTGTAATTGAGTTTTTCTTGAATTTTCTCCAGGTGGCGCCTATAAGGTAGAATCAAAATTTAATTAAATAAATCGATCAATTGATAACAAATTCTGAAAATAATAAAATAGAATTCATAACCTTTGAGAATTCACAAGATTTTATAATTCTTGTAAATCAAGAAATGACCAAAAATAATAGATTATAAAATTCTATTTTTGCAAATATAAAACAAATCAAGCTCAACAAAAATGTGAAGAATAAGAAGGATTGTGCAAAAACATTTAGGGATAAACAGCAAACCCATGAATCATAACGAAGCACTAAGTGTCATATGAAAATAAGAAAATGTAAGCAGAGTACTTTTTATTTAATTACCCGAATATTCGTTTTGAAGTTGTCAATGCATGGTTATCTCTCCAGGTATAGTACTTCACTTTCTCCCATATAGTATTTAACATTTACAAAACTGCTTAGTACATTTAATGGCACATATTTAATACATTACAGCACGAGCACAGTTATCAAATGATACTAAATCAGTTTTAAACGTTGCACAAATATAATAATAAAATTTGTCTCCAAAAAACTTTCTTTCCTACCTGCAAGAAGTTTGAGATGCCTTTGAATCTCTGAGAGCGAATATTTTTTCACATTTCTTCATGTCTTCCAGATGAAAGCAATCGTAACTCCACCATCCTGAGCAAGAAAAAAATATAGAAATATAAGAAAACTTCTATAAAAAGTCGTAACATATTTAAAAATATATACGACGATTTAAAATTCCTTAGACAAAAGGTAGGCTATACAAAAGCAAGCTAATTTTACAACAGAATATGGGAAGACAGAGAACAACCATTAGCATGCTCATTTTGCCAATCAATTAAGTAAAAGAAAAGGATACACCAGATAATGTAAACAATGCATCAAATTCTAATTTTTAAAAAACTAACTCCATAATTTTAAGGATTACATTCTCTTCTCAGGAAAAAAAATTAGAATTTCTTATGCGATTACTTATAGAAATTAAAATATTTTTGGCAAAAAAACTTGCAGTGACATCAAAGTTTGATAATAAATAAAAAATAAAGCACCAATTAATGATAATTTCAAAGCAATTCAATTTAAAATAATTACTATTCATTCACCAATTTCAAATTAAATCTTTTGAGACAAAAATGATTTTTTTCAATTATTTTTGTAAACAAATGTTTAAAGTATAAACTGCTTAGTTTTCTGTGCAATTGAATGACTGGAATTTTCTGTTTTGGAACTTTAATTTTGTGCTGATTCAAAACTAAAAGTCACGGAGAGTAACTGAGTCCTGCATGGTACCTCCGCATTTTTTAAATTTGAATTTTAATATCTATTAATTATTTTCTTACAAATGCACCATCGTTTTATAAACAGCGCCACCTTGTGGCATGAATCGCGACAATTCTGTATTAGCTAATGAGTATTGTTTATTAGTAAGAGATGGGCGTCTTGACACCGAACAAAAACAAACTTTGTTAAAGATTAGGATTAACGTAAACGTGTATTCAATATGTGTTAATATTTAGTTTGAGTGGTAATTCTAATTTAAATGATTTTAAAGCTAGGCTGACAATATTATAATTGATTTATAATTTTTAAATGTGACAATTCATTCATTTTCAATTCACTCATATAATGGATTCAGAACTAAGTGATTTTATGATGTAAGAACCATGTTTGGCTGTACTGTGTGAAATACATGGCAGAAAAGATTCAGATTCAAAAAGAGATATCCAGACAGGAAATAAAGGACCCAATTTAGGGCTGCGGTGGACTAGTGTTGAGGTCTCGGCTTCGGAACCGGAGGATTTCAGGTTCGCGACCCGATTCCACAAAAGAACTGTTGTGTAAGCGAATCTGGTGCACGTTAAATGCGTCGGAGCCAAACGTCCTCCCGCCGATGTGGTGTGGAAGTTTGGAGAGGGGGATGTCAGCTCAGATGTCTTCCGTATCATCTGACTGCGGTTCAAAATGACACGAAGTCCGTCCAAAAATAGCCCTAATGTTGCTTTCAAACGGGATGTTAATATAACTAAACTAAACTAAGGATCCAATTTGCGGTCTCTGTTTTCAGTGCAATTTTTCATTTAGAACACGTGAATGAAATCTTTACTTCTTAACGATTTTTTACAGAATTCAGTATTCTTTTATTATCATGATTATATGCATTTGCGGCTGTACTCACCTCCGAATGCATCGCAGTTATCTTGCATGTACTTCCATACTCTGTTGATAAGGTCTCCACTTCGGTTAGGAGTCGGACAGCGGGTCACTTGCAACACCAAGTAGTTCAGGTTGCCCTCCAACCGTCTGCGAAAGAATTTAAACTTAGAATTTAATTCTGGAAGAATAATCACTTAAAAATCAGATAAGGATGCAATGGACATTCAAAAGGAATTTTTTCTCTTTCTATTTTATCTATTGCTGTGAAATTTCTAATCGAAGTTTTATAATTCTTATGCTGTATAACATTTTCAGAAGAATTATTCGGTAATTTTTTATCTTTTCGGTTAAGAAATGAATGAAATGTATTAAAATATTTTAAAACTCCAGTTTGCTCCCTACGTATTGAAACGTAATAGATTTTTTTAAATAAATATTCTAGTTCTTCTTAATATATCAGCTTGTTCAATGTCACTGAAATTAGAATTTTTGCTTAAAAAATTACTTGAATTTTCTTACTAGAAATGGAAAAAGCTGGTATCAAAGCATTTATAAGTAAGCCCTTTTGATTTTTAAAACTCCGATTCGGAAACTTATCACAGACGCAAACTACGCGTTTTAACAACACAGGCTTCTTTTCAGGGATAGAAACTGTATATTTAATGTATTTCCATTGCATTAAATATAAAGGTAATCACCCAACAACCCACTGCAAGAAGAAAATCGAAGAATCTGTCTGCATTAATTGCCACAACTGGCAAGGTATCCAGCATTGGAAAGTTTTCCCCAAGTTTGAGTCAAACACATATGCCGATGCTGCCAAGAGCTGCTTTAAGAAAATCTTATGCTGATACTGCCAGAAATATATTCAGTGATCACCAGCTTATCTCAACCTTAAATGAAACACCTGTTGGAAAACTATCCCCGAAAACTTATTCTTTCCAAGAGACTCTCGAATCGTTACGAGAACTTAAAACACTAATGAACGAATTACTCTTAAAAATGAAAACGACAATCAACAATAAAACACGTATCATAAAACAGAATAACTTTTTTTTCAAGCGATTGTTTGCCAATTATAGCAGTCCCGAAAATTTCAGTTCAAGATTACAAGATGAACATTTCTCAAGTAAAGCGCTAATTTTCACTGCTCTCGAAGAAAGCGGACTTTTGGCGAGAATTTTAATAGTTGGTGAACATTTCACATATTTGTTAACGAGACAATATCAACATTTTGAAATTAAACGAAAGATTACAATTAACGATGAATTATAAACATTTTAAATATTAGACAATTTATTATGTGTCGAAACTAGGATTTTTATTTATCAAAATTGCTATAGAAACTACAAGTGCGTAAAATCTTGATGGAAATAATTATCTTTTTACTATAACACTTGTTAACAAACGAACCGGCTTTCATTTAAATTAAAATTTTGTGAATATATATGTATGAAATCTGGAAATTTGACTTAGGTATACATACTATTTAATGATATTTCAAAATAATTCTTTTAATATTTTCTTAAAATAAAATTTAGCAAAATCATTCCTGTTTGAAAATTCCGTGGAATAAATTTAGCAATTTTATTTTTAACTTCATAATGCACATGTTATCGATAAAGTATGAAATCTGGCATTCTATAGAATGCATAGATATGGTATGTAATGCCTAAAAATAGCAAGTTCCGTGGAATGAATTTAGCAATTTTATTTTTAACTTCACAATGCACATGTTATCGGTAAAGTATGAAATTTGGCATTCTATAGAATGCATAGGCATTGTATGTAATGCCTAAAAATAGCAAGTTCCGTGGAATGAATTTAGCAATTTTATTTTTAACTTCACAATGCACATGTTATCGGTAAAGTATGAAATCTGGCATTCTATAGAATGCATAGGCATTGTATGTAATGCCTAAAAATACCAAGTTCCGTGGAATGAATTTAGCAATTTTATTTTTAACTTCACAATGCACATGTTATCGGTAAAGTATGAAATCTGGCATTCTATAGAATGCATAGGCATTGTATGTAATGCCTAAAAATAGCAAGTTCCGTGGAATGAATTTAGCAATTTTATTTTTAACTTCACAATGCACATGTTATCGGTAAAGTATGAAATCTGGCATTCTATAGAATGCATAGGCATTGTATGTAATGCCTAAAAATAGCAAATTCCGTGGAATGAATTTAGCAATTTTATTTTTAACTTCACAATGCACATGTTATCGGTAAAGTATGAAATCTGGCATTCTATAGAATGCATAGGCATTGTATGTAATGCCTAAAAATAGCAAGTTCCGTGGAATGAATTTAGCAATTTTATTTTTAACTTCACAATGCACATGTTATCGGTAAAGTATGAAATATGGCATTCTATAGAATGCATAGGCATTGTATGTAATGCCTAAAAATAGCAAGTTCCGTGGAATGAATTTAGCAATTTTATTTTTAACTTCACAATGCACATGTTATCGGTAAAGTATGAAATCTGGCATTCTATAGAATGCATAGGCATTGTATGTAATGCCTAAAAATAGCAAGTTCCGTGGAATGAATTTAGCAATTTTATTTTTAACTTCACAATGCACATGTTATCGGTAAAGTATGAAATCTGGCATTCTATAGAATGCATAGGCATTGTATGTAATGCCTAAAAATAGCAAGTTCCGTGGAATGAATTTAGCAATTTTATTTTTAACTTCACAATGCACATGTTATCGGTAAAGTATGAAATCTGGCATTCTATAGAATGCATAGGCATTCTATGTAATGCCTAAAAATAGCAAGTTCCGTGGAATGAATTTAGCAATTTTATTTTTAACTTCACAATGCACATGTTATCGGTAAAGTATGAAATCTGGCATTCTATAGAATGCATAGGCATTGTATGTAATGCCTAAAAATAGCAAGTTCCGTGGAATGAATTTAGCAATTTTATTTTTAACTTCACAATGCACATGTTATCGGTAAAGTATGAAATCTGGCATTCTATAGAATGCATAGGCATTGTATGTAATGCCTAAAAATAGCAAGTTCCGTGGAATGAATTTAGCAATTTTATTTTTAACTTCACAATGCACATGTTATCGGTAAAGTATGAAATCTGGCATTCTATAGAATGCATAGGCATTGTATGTAATGCCTAAAAATAGCAAGTTCCGTGGAATGAATTTAGCAATTTTATTTTTAACTTCACAATGCACATGTTATCGGTAAAGTATGAAATTTGGCATTCTATAGAATGCATAGGCATTGTATGTAATGCCTAAAAATAGCAAGTTCCGTGGAATGAATTTAGCAATTTTATTTTTAACTTCACAATGCACATGTTATCGGTAAAGTATGAAATCTGGCATTCTATAGAATGCATAGGCATTGTATGTAATGCCTAAAAATAGCATGTTCTGTGGAATGAATTTAGCAATTTTATTTTTAATTTCATAATGCACATGTTATTGATAAAGTTTGAAATCTGGCATTCTATAGAATGCACAGACATTGTATATAATGCCTAAAAATAGCTGGCAATGTATGAAACATTTAATGTTTTACATATTTCCTATGCATTCTGTAGAATGCCAAATAAGAAACCGGCAAAGTACGAAATGCATTCCGATTCGTTTCCAATATCACAAATATTGCAAGGAGTGTGACAGAGGATGGTTTTTACCGACTTGAAACTTCTGCAGGAATTTTTAAACAAGTATATGCGAGATCACAATTTACTTTATTCCCCAAGAACTTGCTTAGAATTGAAGATATTCCTGACCAAAAAATTAATCTCTGGTGAATTGCTCAATCCAGTGGAAGCAGCCCATAATTCAAAATGTCATTCAAGCTTACCATGTTGCAACAAGCAGATTAATTTTATTTTCTTATATTTGATATGAAAATTTTGTTTCCCTGGATTAGAAATGTATAAATTTTGTTTTGTACAACTTTTATTTTTCTTTATGCATTTTGAATAAGTTTTTTAATGGCACTCTCATTATTTTTTCAGAATAACATTTGTAATTTTGAGGAATGCACGTCATTTATATAATAGTCTTAACCACACCTTTCCTAAATGCATTTGTCATTCTGTAGAATATCTAGGGAAAACATGCAATAATTCCCATATTTCATACTTTGCCGGAAAACCTCCGGCATTACATAGAATGCCGGCATTTCATGCTTTGCCGGAAAACCTCCGGCATTACATAGAATGCCGGCATTTCATGCTTTGCCGGTAACGCATATAAGATGATATACTATTTTTATTGAGAATAAATATTGCCGCATTGAAAAGAGGCAGTCGGCTCTCCATGGCCGAATGGTCATAGCACTGATCTCATAATCAATCGTAAGTTCGAATCCCGCTTGAGACAATGCGATTCACAGTTTGTGTAAATATTTAATTCCTTGGTTTTATGTTTCCCTTTATTTCAAGTTCCAGAAGATTCTGGACATTTTTTTAGTTTACCAGACAAGTGTTCTGGACTTTTCTTACTGTCTCCAGAAAAGTATTCTGGAACTTTCTCTGCTAGTATAAAAGCAGAACATTTGTAGGGTTCTGAGTTTACTTCTTGTGTATCTCTTTGAGTTCCATACTAAAGTGACTACGTGACAATATGACTACAAATATTTCTAATAGGTGGCGCTACTATTATTCGTTAATTGCAAATAAATGTATTTGAAAGGTTTGACAACAACCTATAAAATTTAGTACGAGATCGTTGATTAATATTTAAAAAAAGATATTTATTTTAAATTTGGTGAACGGTAACTTGGTGAACAGCAGTCACATATGATAATTTATTTCATTGCAAAGAAATCGGTAGCTGTTGAA
This sequence comes from Argiope bruennichi, assembly GCF_947563725.1. Lineage (NCBI taxonomy): Eukaryota > Metazoa > Arthropoda > Arachnida > Araneae > Araneidae > Argiope > Argiope bruennichi. The sequence continues at coordinate 26,887,599 of NC_079161.1, forward strand.
CATTTATGGACAGTATGCTCTTTCGAATCGACTTGTAAAAAGAGGTCTCAGCTGTTTAAAAATGATGCTTTTAATACACAAAACAAAGATACATGATTTATTATGAACCGATATGATAAGATCAAACCATCTAATTGAATGAAGATGCACTGAAATGTCCAGAATGTGTCGAAAAATGTGACATGGCTAATTTCAAACATGACACTGCTCGTCTAGTGAAAGGGATTTTAGAAAAACTTCGCTGGGATGTGTTACTCCACCTGTCGTATTTACCAGATTTTACTCCTTCAGATTGCTATTTGTTTCATTCCATGCAGAGTGCTTTATTGGAGGGAAGTTCTATTTCCAAGCTAGTATATCGAAAATTGGATTGATAATTAGATTGCATCTAAATAATCAGACTTTTTTCTGCGGAAATTAGTTTACTAGCCGAAAGATTAAAAAAAAAAAAAATGTGGAAGTTTCTAAGAAGAAATATTTCGAATAAATCGATCTTTAATTTTTATAACCAACAAGTGTATTTTTTAATTTGAAAAAAAAAAAAGGATGGAATCATATTTATGCATTCAATAAATTACCTTATGCGCTGTACGAGATGAGAAAATTGTTCAAAAGGTTTTCAAAGCAAGTGGAATCATATTTGGCATTTAGTTACTTCTTGGGTATACAATAATAAAGAATAATATATTTTTTTAAATTAGATTGGTAATTAAAAATCGATTGAAATTTTTGTACGATTTTCTTCAAAAACGTTTGGAGCATCACATCGCAAAAAATTTGTTTTTGTTTATATTAATTTTTTAAAAAAATAAGCATTTCAGTAATATAAACTTAATTTCCGTATAATTTTTTACTAAGTTCATAAAAATGTTTTTCTGTGTATTTTGCAACAATATTTTTCCTAGTTTTAGTAAATAACTTTATATATGTGCATGTTGCAATGGTATTAAATATATTTTTGTATATATATGTTATCGCTGTAATATAATTAAGAATACATTTTGAAAATATTACAAAGAATAAGATCTTAAGCATTATGTGATAATATGGCGAGATAGAAGTTCGAATCTTCTATGATTTTTCTTTATTGAAATTTTCTCATTAACTTAATTATATATATTTTTCAAACATGTCGTAAAAATGATGCTAATTTTGTGTTCGAAACTAATACAACTTTATCAACCGAAATATTTTTAAATTTTTACTATTTTAATCGGTGTGGTTCATTTCTAATTTGTAAATGTACAAGAAAAGCATTATAAAATTGCGATTCAAAGTTTCAAGTAAAAGTTAAATATATATAAGAATAACTGTGTATATGAAAAATCCATTGTAAGATTTAAATATTAAATCTTACAATGGATTTTGTATTTAATCAAAGCATTTAAAAATTCATTTATCATTAAAATCCGATAAAAAATAGCAATGTTTTGTATTAATGAATACTAGAATTTTTTTGCATCAGTAAGAATTTTTCATCTTTAACTTTAAATTTTTACGAATTCCTAAGTTGAAATTTGGTACATATATTCGACAACAAAAGAGAATTTCAAATTTTTAAAAGATTATGATCAGAAATCATCAGTACAGCACCCACCTAACAATCTAAATCTGGATGCAAAATTTTCATTCCCTAAGTATCGTCTGTAAAAATCTGCTTTCACCGGCCATTACCCCTTCAAAGATCACACAGTTGTGGGATGGCTGCAACAATATTAGAATCACTCGCATGCCTCACGATGTGGGAGTCACGTGATTAAGAATACTCTCCCGAGCTTTCCCCAGTGATTCTATGAGAAAACAACCCCCTCAGAAGAACCAACTGTATAATTTTCGCGGGTTCGAAATCCAGCTTCAAAATCGTCTGCCGAAAGATTACTTCACTTCAGCTTCTTAACGATGGACATAAATAACAGAGGTAGTTGCTGCTCAGACGATTATTACGAGAGCAGACGATATCTGAGGCATCTTTCTTTCAAAACAAGCCTGTTTATGTGAATCCGAACACAAGAGGAAACATCTAATCAAAATGCGAATTACAATGTTTGTTCGGAAATGGTAGTGGGTGAGGATGGGGATTTAACTTTCACGTTTCGAAGTCTCAATCGAATCAATCAGCCAATAATCATTGGCTATGTAATTCCCCAATATCCTGTTTAGTCCTTCTTCGATCACTTCAAAATGAGAGTTTTAAATCGTTATAAATATTTTTGAATAATTTTAAAAAATAATGATGAAAACAAACGTTGAAACAAAATTATGTATTCCAAAGAATCAGTATCATATTAATATCTCTAAAATGAAGTGATTAGTTAGTTCGGATTACCCGAGACATTAGGAATTTAGGGCGTTTTGTCTTGAATTGAAAAAAGAAATGTCCCAGAATGCCTCATTCTTTACTAATCTGTATGCATTTCATATTTAAAACAAGTTAGAAATTTTTTTAAAAAAATGTCAATTTATGATGAATTTTCTCTTTCAAGTATTGTCAAAATTCTTTATATCGAAGTTGAAAGTACTTAAGAAGAAACTCGCTATATAGAAATTTCAATAAACAGGAATATAAATTATGAATTTTTCATTGAAAAATTTTAAGGATATAATTTAATAAAGGCAGCTTCCTCAATTTATTGAAGCATCCACAATTAGTTGTACAGAAATGCTCGAATTTGTAACGCATAAAGTCGCTTTGCAACTCAATCAAAAATATCTTTTTTAACCATTTTAAAGCTAGTTCGTTGATCTTGTGATCTTTTACGATGCTTTCAAAGGTTTCAAAAACCGAATCACGTCTAGAAAATTATTCTCAAAAATACAAAGTTCTTTTCGAAATTTTATACTTTTATATCGGGTCTTAATTTTACACTCAGACTTTTTAACTCTTTCATTGAGTTGAAATTCTTTTTCTACGTTTAATCAATTGGAAGCATTCCACGTTTATACATGCCAATCCAATCCAATCCAAATTTTCATTTTGGCGCGATCGATGTGTAGATTTTTTATCTAATAAAAAGGGAATAGTATCTATTCACTTCATTACTATTTTTTGCAAAATTTAATATGCAACAACTTGTATTGCGTTCGATATGGATATGAATCATCGTGTTAAAGTCATTTAAAAAAGGGGATTTGAGAGACTAAAAAAAGTTAATTCTTTTCCTTAATTGGTTAAAAGTCTTCCCTTTAAGAGTCATATATAGTATAAGAAATCTAAAATAAAAATCTGAGTCCAAATTAAGAAACAGAATTTGTGTAAGAGAAGCTAATCTATATGATTCACCTTCAAGTATTTAATTCTTTTTCTTAAATGAATTTCGATCATGCATGAATTTCTCTAGTAATAAAAATCGTGAAATAATATTTTTCCTTACTTAATTTAATTTTTAATTTCCTTTTTCTAAAGGAAATCTACGGGTGTTTGATTGCAAGAAGCATCCATTATATTTTTAGATGAAAATTTTTTATCGATATGTTGAAATTCTATTCAATACATAGAACATGTTTTTCGGTTGAAAATCTGAGATTCTGAAAAGTTCGATATATAGAGATTTTCTATAAATGGAAACTATATACATGCTTTTCTATATAAATGGTGATTCAATTATATTACTTTAAATATATACATTATAAGTGGTCTTAGAATTATCAATAAATATTGAACAATCAAAATAAGAAACAGTAACATATTTTTATATTTTTTTTTTATACTGCTTATACAAGAATAGTTAAAAAAATTCGAATTTTCGATGAATCTCCATGTTTCAGCTCTTCCTTAGTAGAGAAAAATACAGTTAATATAATAATTTTTTTAAAAAAGGATGCTTTGAGGTAGATGGATTAAATTTGGTATAAAGTGTTTATACCACATTTATAGATTTTTTTGAAATCACATTTTGAACGAAATTCATCCAGAAACCTTCTATTATTCCACTGCATTTAGTACTAAGACATTACAATTACCATCTCATTTTCGGACTGTGGGAAAAAATATAAAATTACATTTAAATATGATATATATGAGCGCAACTATTTTTGTTAATTTTGTATTACAGATAATTAACTAATAAAACTTATGAATGTTCAAATATACCCTTTTCGAAGGCTAAATAAACATTAACGAGACATTGTGGCAGGTTAAACAAACATTCTGCGACACCGTCATAAACTACATACGTCATCCTTGTTGTCATGACGACGGGGCTCACCCATCCGCAAACGAGTTGCGATGCCTGCTGACCTCAGACAGCCACACCACTGACTGAGTCCCACATACAAACCAAACCCGAAGCGGAAGCGATACCTCTTTGAGTCGTTGGCCTTCGACCTTGCGCCGAATTAGGGAAACAGCCAAAACAGATGATAATTTAAACAAATCCTTTAATTTTACTAGTTACAGAGGTTAACGTGTGGAAATTCAGCAAAACTAATGTTGTTGTTTGTACCAGTGCCTATTATTAAGAGTATTTAAGGCTCTTTATTTATCGGATATGAAGTATAAAGAAAGTAATGATAATTTAATTCAATCTTTTAATTTTTTTTTTAGTTGCAGCGGTTTATATGCGGAAATTCAACAAAACCAGATTTTGTTGTTTGTACTAGTGCCTATTGAAAACAGTATTTAAGGCTCTTTCTATATATCTTATACGAAGTATAGAGAAAGTTTGGTGATGTATGAAAGTTCGAATTTGAGATTCTGACGAATCCTTTTCTTTTAGACCTTTGAGTTCGAAAGACACATTTTTAGCATTATGTCTGTCTGTGACAAAGATATCTCAAAAACGCTTTGAGCTAGAAGGATGAAATTTGGTATTGAGTCTTAAGACTGAATTTTTAAATTTCTATCAAATTTTGAGCAAAATCTTTTCAGATGAAGTCTGTCTGTCTTCGAATATAAGTTAACACGATAAATACAAAACGAAGAGAGATAGATGGGTAAAATTCGATACACAGATTTAACATCTATAGTATAGACACGTATCAAATTTTGTGTTAAGTGTAACAAGGGGTTGACCGTCTGTCGGTTTGTACTTTTAGAAACATGTAAATGCGATAATTCAAAAACGCAAAGACTGAAATATATCAAATTCGGTATGGGATTTTTGTGACTACAATTCTAGTTCTGTATCAAATTTTGGCTTCATTCAGGTGGGGAATTCACGTCTAAAACACACATTCCATTTTTGGATACTATTAATCTATGGCAGGAATTAATCGCCAAAACATTCGCCAAGCATCACTCGATAGATTCCGTAAAGAGGCTAAACTCACGCCCCATAGATTTAGTAAAAATACTAAATCCCTGCCAAAAATCAATATTTCATAATTATTGTACGCCAATGCCATATGAGACGTTCCCCAAAGGCGTTTGTAAGCCAAATGGTCGTATTTTGATTACCAGCAATGGGGGAGTACGTCTTAGGATGGAATATTAGTAGCAAGAATAAAAACGTTTTGAGTTTCACTTCAAATTTTGAAATATATTATTGTAAAATACAATAATATATTTCAAAATTGAAGTGAATATATTTCAAATATGATAGCAAAATACATGTAAAATATTTTTTTTAATTAATTAAAAGAGAAAAAAAAATATGTTAAAAAATTGTCATTATTTAAAAAGTAATCTTTTGTATTTTAAGATGATTATATAAATATATTTTTTTCTGGTGTATGTGTGCTGTTATATGTTTGGAAATTATTTCAAAAAAATTTAAACAAAATTTTAAAGTCTTTTATAAATAAATTTCTACCTAATTTAAATAATTATTTTATTAAACTTACAACTCAAGAATCATAATGAATGTAATTTGATTTCAAATGAGCCATATTAATTTTGTATATTTATATGAAGTTCGAAAGATCTCTTCTAATCAGCTATTTATTCAAGTCAAATTTATCGTCTGTTAACAAAATGTTCCTTTTTATTTATTTATTTATTTTACCTGCATCGCTGCTCCAAATCTTTTGTAGTCTCTGTCGCAGAACCTCTCGTTTGTTTTTCGAGTTCAGCTACCAGAGTTTGGCGACATTTCCTCTGTTTGGTGACATCACATTCCTCAAAAGCGTTCGCCATTGGTGACCCTGAAAGGAAAGAACCAGATATGAAGCCCACGTAAATTATTCTCTTTTTCGGTTTTAAACGATAAAAGCTTGGACCGTTAACTCGATTTGAACGGATTATCTTGTTCTTGAAGACTCGATGTGGGTTTTGCACAACACCAGACACTTATTTCAAGATGATTAAAAAAAATGTCAAAAATAAAATAAAACGTTTTATTGTGTTGAGTTTTGTAACAGAATTCTATTAACCTTTCCAGCATTTGTTTGAAGTTACATAATCCACCATTTATTTTTTTAGTTAATTTTTTTTAATCGCACTTATTTACAATTGCATTATAAATAGAAGAAATGCATGACTTAATCTTGGATTTGGAAAAATATTGCATTGGTTTCAAAAAGTTTACAAATTGATAATATCTTCGTAAATATTTAATTAATTCAAGCATGTATTATGATTTTCTGAAAACCACTGGCTTGGGGATGGCATTGATTTATAAGATATGCTCGTTTTAAGACCCATAAAATGAATTAAAAAAAAGCAAATGAGCAATAATTTTTTTAAAAATTTCGTATCATTTATCCGCCACCCACCCCAAGTGATATTTTTTATCATTTTATTTAATTACATATTGGCATAATTTATTAATCATATCTCAGACAATTTAATAATTTTAGATTTTAGATAAAAGTGTGAGTTTAAAGCTAAGTTATTAGTTCTAAACAATTTAATTAATTTTTAATAATTATAATACATTGTCTAAATCATTTAATTTTTTACCGATTTATATTACAGCTATTCGTTTACATTCGACTTGCATTATAATCATGTTCTATTAGAGTAAATATAATATAAATTAATTAAATTCTAAATATTTTTGGTAAGTTTTATTCTAAAATTTTAAATGATTTAATATTGTTTTCGATTTCCATTTGTATAATTCGCCAGTTATAATTATTCGAAAAATTATATTATATATGAATTTCATCGGCGTTTTTTCTCCTTTTTTTCGTATTTGTATTTTTAACTTGAATTAATTTTAGATGCTTTTTCTATTTTTTAAAAATAATTAATATCTAAAATGCTGTATATAAAAGAAAGCCTATAGAACACAGTAAGAAGTAAGAACAAAAATTTCCTGTCGAATTCTCCTATAGCTTTTTAAATAACTTAGGAGGATTTACTGACATTAAGCTTGAAAATGGTTTGAGTATGATAATTGCAATTTTTTGTACTTGGATGATAGGATTTAATTAAAAGTTTAGATGACATAACTGCTTGGATTTTTCGTCCATTATAATTATGAGAAATAAGTTCAGTCTATATGTTTACGGAGGACGAATACATCAGACAATTCCCTAACAATTCCCTTAACAGATAATTGTATTTGTGGCATTTCCTGCCACAACGATAGTACACATTATGAGGTCCTTTTTTTAATCAATTTAGTTTCACATTTCTATGTATTTGCATGTTAATCAAACAGATAATTAATTACTTATAAGTTAATTTTTTTATTTTAGAAACTTTGTAAAAATGTTTATTTTTTATTTATTTATAATAACTTGTGACTAAATGGCATCCACATTTGTATCCAATATTATTTAACTAGATGTAATTAATAGACTAGATTAATTATACTAATTACTAGATTAACTTATAAATATCATAATAACCAAGTGAAAGTAATACTTGACACAGAGCATAGAATTTATATTCTGTACATATTTATTTATATGTCTACTGGGTTAATTACAATGTTTTAAACCAACCTGACTACAGTCCTAGGAGCAGCTATCGTATACGGCCTATTGGCGCCATTGGTTTTCGCGAAGAAGTCGCCAGGAATGAGCTTTTGTGATTGAAAAAACACACCAACATGGCCGGTTAGGGCAGCCAGAAATTACCGTTTATCGCCAAATTTATCGCAAAATTTGGCGTAGGCCGTATACTGGAGCAGAGCCACAGCGAACGCATTTCCAACTAAACAGCTGTCTAGTAGAAAGCGCTACAGTTATTTTGTTTGTTAGTAAGTGATGAATAATTTAATAAATGAGTTCCTTAGTTAATTAGAAATGAGTACTTTTAATCAGTGAGTTTCTTAGTTAATTAGCGATGAATACTTTTAATAAATGAGTTCCTTAGCTAATTAGCGATGAATGCTTTTAATAAATGAGTTCCTTAGCTAATTAGCGATGAAGGCTTTTAATAAATGAGTTCCTTAGCTAATTAGCGATGAAGGCTTTTAATAAATGAGTTCCTTAGCTAATTAGCGATGAATGCTTTTGATAAATGAGTTCCTTAGTTAATTAGCGATGAATACTTTTAATCAGTGAATTCCTTAGTTAATTAGCGATGGATACTTTTAATAAATGAGTTCCTTAGTTAATTAGAGATGAATACTTTTAATCAGTGAGTTCTTTAGTTAATAAGCGATGGATATTTTTAATAAATGAGTTCCTTAGTTAATTAGCGATGAATAGTTTTAATAAATAAGTTCCTTAGTTAGTTAGCGATGGATATTTTTCACTGAAGAATTCTTCAGTTAATTAGCGATGAATATTTTTCGATAATGAATTCCTTAGTTAGTTAGCGATGAATACTTTTCGGTGATGAGTTGATGAGTTAGTTAGCGATGAATACTATTCAGGAATGAATTTCTGTCCGTTATTTAAGATAGAATCATTTTCTACCCTATGTTTTGACCGAAGCCATACAGCAGTAATTTAGATTGTCATTATAACTCTTTCATTTATATCAGAAAATGGAACGCTATATTAAATTAAGCCCTTCTGAATGTTTAACATTCAAGAAACAGGTTCATGATGATAATCGATACAGCAATTTTCATGGTTTTTGGAATATAAAAATGATGTATTGAAATTGCTTGCTATTTCCTCATTGCGACTTTATCTGGAGATAAGGAACAACAGATTTTGTTGCCAATCTCTAAATCGTTGCTTTATGTTACATAAACTTGTAAAATTTCGAAGATATTTTTGTTGTTCTTATGCATAGACACTGCAAACTATCTTACAAATTATCCATTTTTTTTTTAATTTTTATTTCAGAATTTTGGAAGTATATCCGAAATATATGAAATCAAGTTTTCTGGTTTCCAAAATTCGAATTGTACAGAATTAGTGCTAATGAATCTGCAATTAAAGAATTAGGTAAAATTTTCGAAGGAGATTACCTAGCAAGAACGTTGCCGATGAAAGTAAATTAACAAAACGCTTTAACTCGATGATTTTTCCTCATACATTACCTTTTAAAATATAAATGAAAGTCATTGCAGCTATATATGTACATATATTTTACATCTTCGTCTAAAAAACTGCTCCGAATTTAACCAAATTTAGAACACTTATTATTTAAAACAAGAAAAAAGAAAAACTGTCCACTTTACAAAGTGTAATATTTTTATATTTATTAATTATAAGTTAATGGAAATTTTATTATTTTTCAGCAATAGCTGCAAAAAAATCTTTTACCTCTTCCATTATTAACTTTAGTTTTGATTAATAATTCAAAATTTAATAAAATGCAGACGATTTTGAAATAAGGAAATTTATAGATATTCTGTTGCTAGGCAACGGTGATATTTTGAACTTTTCTATATTTTTGGATATTTCTGTTTTATTATTGAAATATCGTTTGGCAAGATTTTTTATTGGTTTTAAATTGTTACTAAAGCTTAAAATAAAACTTCAGAGGATAGAAAGAATTTATGTTATAATATTTAATATAAAATATTTATATAAAATAAACTTTTGCAATAAAAATAGGTTAATTTTTTTTTTTTTTTTTTTGTTAACGACGGAATTGGGATTCCACCAAGTGCTAACATCAATTAATTCGTAATTTTGCTTACGATATTTTATATTTTTTCATAAATACTGAAGCATAAGCAAGGTTTTAATTAAATTTTTCATATAATTAATTTCACTATAAGTTTTTCAAAAACATAGAAATTCACCTAGAGCAACATCGGAATTTCAACTAGTTCTATAAGTAAATGGCATAGCAAAAAATAGTTAATAAGTCCGGGATATTCTCACTGAAAGTATATGGGAAAGTTAAGATTACTGCTCTTATCTATTATTGTGTTGGACATATCGATATATTAAATAATATTTTAATAAGTTTTTTAGATGTCTTTTGAAATTAATGTAAGTAAAAATGAATATATCAGTCTTCAAAAATCAATCAAATTCTTTTCTAATCTGTAAAGAAGCACTCTTAACTCCTAGATTTTTTTTTTTGTATAATTCCAGAAAATAGTAATATTTATATTGAGTAATAGTTTTGAAAAAAAAATTCGAATATGCATCAAGGACTTCTTTACCTTAATGAAAGGTTCCGAAATTCGATACGTATCGACATGTTTCGTTTCAAAACAACATTTTATTTATACAGATTGTTCTGTTTCTAGTTATTGTCAGGAAAAATGCAAGAGTAACCAAACCATGAATGACAGATTGTCCCCAATGTTTCATATAAATCCATAAATATAAATAATAAAACTGTATGGTAATTGACTATACAGTTTTATTAATATTAACTCTCTTTTTATCAAAGTCTTTTCTTTTTTTTTTCAATTATCATGACAGCATGATTTCGTCCATGATTGTATAAAGTTTCACTATTTTAATGGGGAAAAAACATGCACACTTGTTTAGTATATTTCCTTATCCAATTATTGTGTTTAGATGCAAACATCGAGACATAATTAAAAAAATGGTCTTTTCAGCGAAATCTTGAAATTGAATTTTCTGAAGTAAAAAAAAAATGTTTTCTTTTTAGTTCTTTTTGTATATCAGTAATAAAAAAATCTTATTTTATTATTAAAGAATAATACGAAAAAAGAATAATATACGAATCTAATTTCACAAAATTCTAGGAAAAGCTCAAATTTTTCCGCATGGTTATAAGTTAACATGGAATAAATAAATAAATAAATAAAAAGTGAACAATTGTTCCAGAAGAAATATGCTAGTTTTTAAACATTTAATTTTAATAAATGTAGCCGCATTTTACTTCCTTAACTGTAACTTATAAATAATAATATAATCGTTTGCCGCTTTCAAAGAAAGTTCACATTTTTTTTCAAGTAATTAAAATCTGTTTATGAGGAACATCGTTTTGGCATTCGTATAAATGAATAATAGATTATCATTATTTCCAATGTCGGATGAGCGATCAAGTGTGGAACGATGCAATTTTGAAAAGGAATTGAATGATAGAAAAAGTGATGGAATTTTCATCAATTCGCATTCTTTAATAATGAAGAATTTCGAAAGATATTTAACAATTGCTGGAATTTTGCAGGTAGGAAAATAGTTTGAAAACAAGCCTTTCCAATCTGGTCTTTATTTAATATGTTTCTTTTTTAGAGATTTTTTTATTCGATCAAAGTAACTATACATTTTCTTCTCCTTTTTGCGTTATCCTGTTCAAAAACTAACTGTAAAAAAATGGTCCTTGAGATTTAACGAATTTCCACGTTTTACACGTCTCAGAATTTGAAAAACACATCTTTGGTATTCTATTAATCTGTGATACGTAATATAAAATTCATTGAATTGGATGGATTCATTGTTTTCGGTATATATTATGTATATGTTATTTCCTGAGTCACTTAAATCGAAGGATTTAATGCATGTTTGTTCAATTTTTAATAGCTTTTTTCGATCTTTTTTAACCGCTGAATGATGAAAATGCAATTTAAAAATTTAGAAATGGTTAATGGTTTAAACACAAAACCACCATGCATTAAATATAAGTGCATCAGAAAACAACCATCACGAAGTTAAAGCCTAATAAAGTTCACATCTCATAATCAGTTTTTTCACACTTTCCACAAAGAGAAGCTACGCCAGTGACAATGGTCACTTTTGCATAAAATGGGCCAATGATTTTTTTTAAGGTTATTAAGTGACAAGTCTCTTACATTTCTTCGAATAATGGAAAACAGTACAGTATTCAAGAGTGTACTACAGTACTGTCTTCCCAGTATTCAAGATACTAACTATTAATAATGCTATTAACATAGGGGTGCATTATTTAATATATCATGTAATTACCATATAGGGCATTTTGCATATAATATAGTGAAAAAAAATCGAGTGTGTATTATAGATATATTACTTTCTATCGAATGGGAAATTAAAATTAGCTATTGTTACTAAAATTAATCAATTATATAAAATTAATTAAGCAAAATTAGAATTCCATGGAAAATCTCAGAACATTATATATTTTTTTCTATTCTAAACTGAAGATTAACTATTTTAAATTTTAATTAAAATTTATTTTTAAATATGTTACTGCGTTTTCATTTTTTTTAAAAATGTTTTATTTTGTTCCAAAAAATTAACAAAAAGTCATCTACACTAAATCAATATTTTTATTTCAACATCGAATTCGAATACAATTGAGTCTCTGCATATCGAATCTACAGTTACTTGGAAAAAACTCTCTATAAATAGAAATCTGGGTTTATTGAAATTGTAATGGACAGAAATAATTATAGTAAAAATTTCATAATATGTATTAAAACAAAGCTGACTTTTTAGGTTTAAAGAAAATACCAGGGAGATGGATTAACAAAATTAAACGATCAAAGAAATTTATTTTAAAAAATGGCTAAATAACAACTATTTTTCCAAAATTTAAAAATTGTTTTCATTTATAATCCATTACCGCGTTTTTATTTTCATTCCGCTTTTTATGTTTTTTATTAAAAGATGGACTTTTTTTTTTGTTCTTTTATATTTTTCTTTAGATATCATATTCACAAATGAATTTAAAGCAAAAAAATCTGGCTTAAAGTTGAGAAAAAGACTCGTAGGACAAAAGTAAGAAGCTAACAAAAACAAATATTTATTGTATAACAATTTTCAGAATTTCTATTGAATATTGCCATAATTTTTATTAAACTAACAATTGGCGAAATAGTTATTTTTTTAGTCAATTTTAAATTATTTCTTATGAATAAAATAAATAGTCGTTTTCTTTTTGATATAGATATATATAATTTTACTGGCTAAAATTTTTATTGGATATATAGAAATTTTATTCGATATACATAAATTAAAAATCCAAAATTTTGGGCAAAGATACGATATATAGAAATTTGTGATATATGGAAGTTCGATATACGGAGGTTCGACTGCAAAGTTTACCATTTCACACTTGGTCACCATTTTAATTTTTAAATATTTAGGATACTAACATTCTTTATCGTTTCTTTCCTCCACACTGCTAATTAATTTATGCCAGGTTCCACTTAAAACTAGAAAAATCCAAAAATCCTGTGAGTTAACGTGGATGCTTTCAAGGACATTACACCAGGTAAGAAAATTCCATGGATTCAAAACAAGATCTCAGCTAATTAGTCGCCAAAATCGGAGTCAGTGGAAAACAGTGGGCGAATTATGTAGCCTCGATGTCATGAATATGAATGAGAAAAGAAGATCCCATTCGAATGAATAAAAAAAGAGCTGAATCTTGTCGCCTACGCGCCAAACCGAACTAGCTGACTACAGGCAAACGAACGATTGTTTGTTGAGGGTAAAATGAACAACGAAGAGGGTGATTTCTGAAGCTTCTTGCGCGAGTGACCCTTATTTGACTGAGTGAAAAAAAAATAATTTCGTAATACCTGTATCAGATTTCTTTCGGTCACCAGGTTCTCAAAGCTGTTGAAAAAAAAAATAAGTGGATGAGAGGTAATTGAATAGTGCTTCTATAATAATTCTTGGCATTGGTTTTTGGAGGAATTTAATAAAAGAAACCAGAAGCAGCAGTCTCCCCCAAACTTTCTCGCATACTCTGTAATAAACTCGTCATGCCTGAGAACACCTTACATGAAATTGGCGTACAATATTTACGAGATATTAACTTTTGGCATGAATTCAGAGTTTTTAATAAATCTAAAAATAAATCGCCACATATCTTTGGCTAGATATGTGGAGATTTATTTTTGGTACGCTATTAATAATATCCAAAAATCTAATTTGTGCTTTAGACACGTTTATTTCAACAGATTGAAACAAAGAAATTGTCACAAAACTTCACTTGTAGTCACAAATCCCATACCAAATTTGATATATTGAAATCACCGCGTTTTTGAATTAACGTGCTAACATGTATTGAAAGTAGAGACCGACGGACAGTCAAACTGTTGTTATATTTGGTCCAAAATTCGGCAGGCACTATAGCTGTTAAATATGTGTACCGAATTTTACTTATTTAGTCCACTTCGTTTTGTAATTCTCGTGTTGACTAATATTCAAAAAACCAGACAAACGAATTTCTTCTAACAGATTTTATTCAAAATTTGATAGAAATCTGCAAATTTGGTGCAAAGACCGTATATCAAATTTAAATCGTCTATCTCAAAGAGTTTTTGAGTTATGTTTGTCGCAGACAGACAGATATTTTCCAAAAATGTGTTTTTCGAACTCAAGTTAAGATCTAGAATGCGTATTTTTATCAAAATCTCGAGTTCGAATTTTTCGACGATTACTTTACTTTCTCTATACTATGATACAACGATTACTTACGTTTTTCGTATACAGCGTTATTCAAAAAGAAGGAGCAGATTTAAATTATTTATCTCTAATGAAGAACAGCAGATACAGACACATATAATGCATAATTTGATATAGGAAAGTTCGAATTTTTTTTCTATGCATTCAGATTATCCCGGCAAAAGCTATGCTGTTGTTTGTTTGATAGCCAATGGAAAAGTACCTTAGAAAGAGTCGTTCTATGTGCTTACAATATAAAAAAGAAAGAATTTAGTCATTGTATTGCAGCGTGCATTTCTTTGTAAGTTCAACGAAGAACTGCTTCGTCATAACCAAATTTACAGGTGGTACAAATCGTCTTCGCATTTTCAGATGAAAATTTTGAACATATTGAATAATCACAGAAAATCCACAAGCAAATGAAGCGAAAAGTTTGATATTTCACAAATAATTGTAATTAGTATTTAAAACTTATGCCTGGTATTCATCAAGATATTCAAAAGTCGAACTGTTACAGTAGTGAGCTCGCTAATCAGGGATCAGTTACTCCACGTGTCGCAAGAAATGGACTTACGATTTGATGTTTGTCACATAACGAATGGAACTCATGTTGAATTCATAGAATAAAACTTTGGACATAACTCTATCCAGTGATGTATGCATCCATCTATTGCCATTCTTCGGAAATAAATATTTTAAGTATACTCTTTCTTTTCAAAACTGAACCTGATACGGTTGAAATAACTTGGCAATGTTGGTAAAATAAATTGTATCAACTTATCCCAGTCAAGGGCCAAATGGGATTTACTGTATATCCTTTTTATTTTTAAGGTCTTGATTAAAATAACAATAGATCGTGATTGATTTTAGAAGGTGCGGGGTAACAACTAAGGATTACTCTGTTTAAATTTTTTGAAAATTAATGAGTATATAAGTTTAAAATTCGTACCAAGTATTCTCTTCTGTGTAACACGTTCTTAAGTAAAATTACAAAAATTTCTCTTTAATTTTCACCAAATGAAAACATTTTCTCAAATTTGGTCATTTTTTAAATTTATTTTTGATTTAATTAAGCTATACTAAAATTAGAAGACTCATTTTATTGATAATTTAATACTTATAACTTTCTTATTTGAATCTTTCCTGTACTAATGGCCACTTATTTAAACTCATAACCCCCTCCCCCCCCCCCGATGTTTTGACTTTCCATCGCCCTTTATTCTGATTCTCCATGAAATTCGAAAGCAACTCTATTTTTAATGACCAACCACCAATAAAATTACTGTTATGAAATTTTTTCCACATCTTTACATTTTTCATGCCAGTTCGATTGGACTATCATGAGTCGCAGATGCAGGCTGTCTTCCAAATTTGCTAAGATCTTATGAGTCAATAGCGGCCATTTAAGTTTTGTTTTTTTAAACATGGTTTAAAGTAAGCATATTAAAAAAATATATATATTAAGTATTAACGGGTAAATTTGGCTTAAATCGCTCAAAATCATTTCAGTTGATTAAGCAGAAAATATTACTAAGACTTAGACTAATAAATCGTTTAAACAGAAATATATCATCTTCGTTCTGCTGTTCTTTTAACCCCGAGGATTTGAAATTTGCAAACCGTGTAGGTCTATGTCAGACAACACGAACTAATTGGGATTGGCCTCATCTCAAACAGATTTACCAGTCTGGAACAAATGTGTTCGAAGTTCACATTCTAGAGAAAGATTACAACCAACCTTATTAGAACTTCCTAATCCCCAACTCTCGCGAGACGGTTAAGAAGTAACGATCATGCGATTCCAGACGCACGATAATTTTGATGCTTAACCTCTTAACCGGGTAATTAACTTATATTCAGTTCGTTTTACATTGGAATATTTCATTATACCCAGTTAACAGGCCAAAGAGATGACACCAAAATTCGTATTTATGACAGCTCTGCTATTTTTGAGCGATTTGTATCGTTTCCTCAACCCTCAATCAGCAAATGGATTTGCCTGTCTGAAATCGATCTACTCATTGGAGTCGAATATTGTATATATTTTGGACTTCTGTTGCTTTTATGCATTTTTGCCATCAGCTTATTTTTCAATTTTGTATTCGAAATAGAGAAAGAGAAATTAATATAACCACCATAAAGATCTGATCGCGAAATTTTGATGAATCCCCAAGTTTTCGAAATCCCTGAGTCTAATTAACTATTTCTAAATTTTTGTCTGTCGAATTCATTAGTTGCCTATGAATCAGGGTAGGATTTCGGTCAAAGCAGCTGCATAGGATTGCTGGTCTGAAGGAAGGCCGCAACTGGGTCCATTAAAAAATGTTAATTAGCTTATCCGAAAAAAAAAAGTTGAAAAAAAAATTAAATTCTAATAATTACTAAATATTATAATAATATTAAAAATTCGTCAAGTATAATTGGTCAATTTCGTGTGTTTGGCGTAAGAAATTTGGCGGAATTCTACATTATTTGGCGATTTTTTGTTTGCGTCCGGCTAACGGAAAAGTACCCCTATCTATTTCATTATGTTCACTTTGTTATTACAATGCTTAACACTGATAATCATAATAAGTAACCAGTGAGAGTGGTCTCCTGAAAACTTTCTCGCGTACTCTCTAATAAACTTGCCGTTTCAGAGAATGCCGTGCATGGCATTGGCGTACAATAGTTACTAAGCATTAACTGTTGCCGAGAATATAGCATTTACTGAATCTATCGAGACATCCTTGGCGAATGTTCTGACGATTCATTCCTGACATGCGGTAAATAGTATCGAAAAATCGAATTTGTGCTTTAGACATGTTTTTTCCAACCGATTGAAACAAAGATATGACACAAAATTGCACTTGTATTTACAAAATCCCATATCTAATTTCATATATTTAAGTCACTGCGTTTACATGTTTCTGAAAGAAAGCACAGACCGACAACCCTTTGTTGGTTTTTGCTCAAACTTTGATAGATTTCTACACTATAGATGAGAAATCTGAGTACCGAATCTTATCTATCTAACTCTCTTCATTTTGTAGCTAACGTGTTAACTTAAATTAGAACAGCTGGACAGACAATCGTCCACTGTACAGATCTTTCTCAAAATGTGATAAAAATCTGTACATTTGATGTAAAGATCATATACCAAATTTCATTTGTCTAGCTCAAAGTGGTTTTTAGTTGTCTTTGTCACAGACAGACAGACGGGCATTTTCCAAAAAATGCATTTTTCCAAGTTAAAAATATGGTGAAATATGAAACTAAATAAATCAGTTTATTAAAATAAGAGCGCCGAAACTATCTACTGCCTAGTACCATAAAATCTAAATCCGCCATTGCTGCGAACACGATATTTCCAGGTTGCTGCTATAAACTGTGAAATTTGACTTCAAATATTTATATTAAAATGGTGGATTTCTAATTAACTTGGCGCCTCGGCGATTAACTTTCTTGCCAAGTTCATTGACTTTTTAGCTGTTAAACGCTTAATATAAAATGCAATTTTTTGAAAATTTTCTTTTATTTGTTACGATTTAAAAACATAAATTGAATTAATTTGAAACAAATTAAAACTGTATATACTACGATCTTATACGAAAAATCTTATTTCGGAATTAAGGCCAGCGGAAGGAATATTTTAAAAATCTTTTTAACATTGGCAATGATTTGTATTTGATCATATAATTAAAAGCTTCCTAACATTGCAAATTGATCTTGAAAAATGTATTAAAAGTAAAGAGAAAAATTTGTCTAGGATTGAAATTGATATCAATAAAGAAGTAACTTTTTCAGTTTTAAGAAAATGCAAAAATCATGTCTTTTTAGATTAACAATTTTGGAAGATTTGGTCATCTATTTCCATATGTAAATTATATCGATTATCCATTTAGTAAACAAGTGTAGTTTTGGGTGACATTTTTTGTTTCAATCGGCTGGGAAAAATGTGTCTAAAATACAAATTCGATTTTCGTATACTATTTACATCACGCCAAGGGTTAACCGCCTAAAAACTCGCCAAGGATCACGCGATAGATTCAATAAAAATGCTGATACAAAAGTTAATGTTTCAGAACTATTGTACGCCAATCTCATGCACGTAAAAATATTAAATTTACGCCATTGT
This sequence comes from Argiope bruennichi, assembly GCF_947563725.1. Classification (NCBI taxonomy): domain Eukaryota; kingdom Metazoa; phylum Arthropoda; class Arachnida; order Araneae; family Araneidae; genus Argiope; species Argiope bruennichi. The sequence goes on from NC_079161.1 coordinate 26,906,311, forward strand.
GTGTTACGCCATCTGTTATTGCGTTCACAGACACATAGGCATAATTCTAAAAATGTGCTTTAGGACCCACGTAGGTCTAAAACGCAGAGTTTCGTCAAAATCTCAAATTCGAAATTTATTGACGATTACAGTATTTTTTCTTTACATACCTTATATACGAGAAAATAAAAAAAACAACAAACAAACCCCGTTGCATTTTTATGTTAAATTTTTTATAGAATCTGTGCGTCAAAGTTTGTTATTATTTTTTCTACTTTGGAATTTGCACTTTGAAATTAAATGTTTTCTACCATTCTAACGGTATAAAAATTTGTCTGTTAATAATATTTATTCACTGATACCAATTTAATTTACGTTTTTTTTCTATGATTTATTTACAAATTGCTGCAATTTGATTTTTAATTATAATCGTAGCGAACAACAATTATCTTTCTTGTTTTAACAAGATGGTATAATAACGTGCGCATGATAGAAAGCAAAGAGCAGACGATAATAAAAAGACAAAATATTTTTATTTAAAAATATATAAAAAAAATCTTAGTAAGTAAAAATTATCTTTGACTTTCAAAATTACCGGAATTTTAAAGGTACTGGATAATTTTAAGAATAACAATTCCCAACAATTTTTTTTGTTTTGGTTTTATTTGATAGTATAATATTTAATTTTATACAAACTATTCCTTTTGGTGATAAAACGGTAGCGCCTTATCATTTCTTAATTGGAAAGGTCAGAAATATAATATTTAATGCAGTTACAATCCTATTAAATTATTTTGACTAACTACTTCAAGACTATATTTTTTCTCTACACAAATTATCTAGTTTAAGTCAAGGACTATAGAATTGTATATATATAATATTATGACAGCGATTCTGTTTCTTTTTTTGTTGTTTTTTCAAAAAATATTTTATATGAAATAAAAATTGAAACATTCTCGGGTAGGAAATTGTAAGCTCTGTGTAGGAGGTTCAGGTAATTAGGTTAAAAGCATATTGGACTAAATAAATATATTTATTTAAAGGAATGACGGATGTGATCTTTAAAGTTCGGTTGAAGGTGGATAGCTGAGTCTAACGTGAGTAAATAAACCACAATTAGGACAAATAGTGTGATTCTAACCTAGTTAAAGGAGAATTTTTTTCCCATTAGCGTTGCTCAAAATTGGTTTAAAAAAACCACAAGATTATTTAACATGATAATGTTTAAAGACTGATATTATATCTGTAAATTGCAACATGTGTGATGAGACATGTAATTAAAAACCATGCAAAACACTCTGCCGTGGTAAGCAAAACAAACATTTCATGCAAAATATATTGTTTGGCCTAAAGCAGTTTAGAAAATAGCTACATTTTAGGCAATTTATTCAGAAACAACGAGTTTTTAAAATTTTAATTAAAAGTTAACCAACATTTTAAAGTTTCTCTCATTAACTTCTGCAGAAATCCAGGCATAAAAGTTATTCTTATACCGCTTTGAAATTTATAAATTATCTTTACAGTAATATCAGTTTCATTTTGAAAGATGCCGTTCTCGCCATCTGATAAGAGTTAAAATTATGAGGCCATCCCAAGGTAATCCTAGTGTTGCTTTTAAACGGGCTCTAATGTAGCTAAACTAAGCTTAAAAATTTTATTTCGATAAAATCTTTTTTCTAATAATAAATTCATGTTAAATTTAGATGCTGCATTCATAATCAAATTGTAACGGTGATATAAAATTCATTTTTTTTGTATTACGTTATCTCCGCTATATAATTAAAAACAAAATTTTTATAATAAAAAAATGTAATGGAATAAATCCTAAAACATTATCACTTCACAATATAGTTAAATGAGATTCGATACAAAAAGGTGAGAATCTTTTTAAAAATTTTTTAAAAATATTATTAATAAATATTTCACAGTGTCATCTAACGCCAATATCAGTTTAGCATAGCTGTGCTACTGTTATGTTTGTATTTGATTATAACTTATTATGCTTCTTAATATTTAAGATATAATAATATATTCCCGTATAAATTTAAAAAAAAACTACAATGAAAATTTTAAATTATTTCTGTAAAGCTTAATTGCAATCATACTTAACCAATTTTAAGTTTGTCTGGATTTTTGAACATAAAAGTAATTTAAAAGTAAATGAATAGATCTAAAAGATTTTTTTTTGCTATAGAAATATAGTTAAGCCTTTTTATTTACCAAAGATGTTTGGTTAATAATTCATAGTTAAAGTCCTAAACTTTAGAAAAAATATTTCAACAAAAGTATTCTAATTTTTTGCGGTATTTCTATAGTTACAACAAATCTTCCTTATTATTCTCACTATTTTACTTAATAAAAAAAATATAACGTTTTTAGTTTTAGTTATATTAACGTCCCGTTTTAAAGCAACACTTGGGCTATTTTGGGACGGACCTTGTCATTTTGAACCGCGATCAGATGACGAAGATGACATCTGAGCACTCCCGTCTTCAAAACTTCTACATCACACCAGCGGGTAAAAAAGTAAAAAATAAAAATGAATGTATTTTTATTTAAATTCATGATACATTAATACATTATATTGCAAGTCAAAAAATTATTAACGAAATTAATATTCATACGTAGTAAATACATGATCATATACAAGCAGTATATCATTATTGCGTGGATATTATTTGGATATCACCATGTTTATAATCATAATACATTATCGAATGTAACAGTAGAAAAAAAATCGAACGGTAACTGAATGAAATTCAATTTTTTTTTTAAATTTCCAAAATGAGTGTCTTTAAATTTATCGTCTGATTATAAAATAAACATATTTAAATAGTTAAATAAAAGTAAGTGGAATATGTACGAATAATCGGTAGTATATAAATTAGATAATAAAATTATAATAATTTTGTGGCATCAATTTTATATAAAGCTGCAAATCGAAAAATTGCCAATGAAATTAATATCCATGCGCAAGGCACGCATAATAATGTGCATGCTGTATATCATTAGAGCATGGATGTGAATTGGATATTGCCATGTTCATAACCATAATACGTTACCTAATGTAATAGTAAAAAAAAAAAAAAAAAAACAGTAATAGAATGGAAATTTAAAAAAAAATATTTCAAAATGAATGCCTTTAAATTTATCGTCTGCTCATAAACTGAGTATATTTGAATAGTTAAATAACAGTAAGTTGAATCTGTAAGAATAATCGGTAATTTATAAATTAAATAATAAAATTATAATAATTTTGTAACATAAATTTTATATAAAGCTGCATGTGATATCATGAATAAGAAATAAAAAAATAAAGAAGTTATACACATATCGATGTTATTGAATTTTTCAAAACTCGAATTTAAATTGAATAACCAATTTATGAAACTATAAACTGATTATTTCTAAGGTTTGATCGTGTTACTCATCAGAATGTTCAATGGCTTTCTTTATGTGAATAAAATAAATTCTACAAAGAAACAAACTTATTATATTTTTTACCAATTCTTGAAAAAAATTAATACAAAGAAATTATTTAAATTTATTCCATAAATCATTTTGAAATAAAATCAGTAGACAGTAATACTCACCGAAGAATAAAAGCAAATGTAGAAAAAGCAGAAGAACGAACAAAGTCTCCATTTGTTCGAATCTGAACATTTCTATATCAAAGTTCGTCTTTATACCAGAATGGAGCCCTCACGTGTGACACAGGGGTCTGTCAGAACAAAAATAAACCCACGTGCGTTCGAGACACACCAAAACACGAACTGCAACCATTCTGTCAAACTCTGCTTCATGACATACGTTTTCAAGGAGCATGCGCGGAGGTAAAGAGGTTGGCGGAAACCGCAGTTGGCGAAAAGTTATCTTGGCGACAGAATAATTCTGCAACCTTTTTAGTGTTGTGATCGTAAATTCTTTGTTTCGTAGAGCTTCCGGAAGTGATTGTTGCAAATGGTTGTTGAATCTGATGGAGAGAAAAAGGAAAATTAATCACAATAATTAATAATTAATTCCGGAAGTTTTGAGTAATCATTTTTGTCGTTTTACTTTTTCAAGGTTGGTCATTGAGAATTTTGTTTTGAAATAGGAAACATCGATTTCTTATTTATTAAGGTTACGTGATTTATGTATTCGGTCATTTAAGTAGTAGGAAATCCTTCGAAAATGTCATCGAAGTAATGAAAAATATTTGGTATATGATTAGTTTGTTTATGAGGTGTTTTATTTACTGCCTTCTATGTGAAAACTATAAGACCTTTGACAGTTCTCTGGAAATAAAATGTAAACTAAATTTATTTTAAATTGCAAATTATTTACATTGTTTGGGAAATGTAATATTTTTCAATGGCAAATTTAAGAAACAATCTTAGTATTTTCTACTGTTTCTGCATATATCACAAAAAAGTCATGAACTTTGCAAGAATTAATTTGAAATCTTAAAAAGAAACTGTTTTAATAAATGATCAATTAGACAATCGAAATTTCAAGATAAGTATTATACAAATTTTTATGAATTCTGATTTAATAAATATAACATTGCTTAGCACCAAATCGTTTGCAACGAATAAATAGCATAACAAAATATTTTACTTTCAAAATTTTTTTTGTTTATTAAAAAAGTAATAAAAATAATCTTTTGTTTCTTATTTTGTAAACTGTTTCATAAGTATCGTTTTTAAAAAAGATTTCTTTAATAATACATTAACTTATTTTTAGCCCTTTCTTTTAATAAAATAAACAAATTTGAATCGAATCTGAGATGTATCTTATCAATTGCAGTTATATTCATTTCTTTCAGCCTCATAAAGCGATGGATTTTCATTGAATACTTTGTTTTCTGGCAACAATTTTCAAGGCATATCTTAATCTTCTTTTTAATTCAGAAATCCTTTAAGAAGCACTTTTTAAAATTAGTGATTTCTCTTTATTTGGGCATGCATGATAAAAATTAATCATTCGATATGTATTCAAGTCTGTGACTATTATCCTACAATAATCTTAGCAAAAAAGACATTTAGATGTTACTCTTTATATAAAATGTAGTTTGGCGGGGAAAAAGAAAGGAGGGAGAAAAAAATGAAACACCGAGCTTTATCTTCAAATGTTAAACGTGCAATCATACATATAAATTGCAGCATTTGAAAGGTATTAACGTCTTCATAAGAACTTTGTGTCTAAGAATTTCATAAGGGATAATCCACATATTAAAAGAAGTAATAAACATTTCCAATGACAAGATTTAAACATTATCCTCTTCATTTTTTAAAAACTTCATCAAAATTTGTTCCTTAAATTCAAATTTTAATATTCTAGGTATTTTCTTTTCGAAATGTAAGGCCGTCTTCTAATATTAAAATAAAGTTATGGGCCTTTAATCGTATCAACAGAAATAATATAGTAGTTGATTTGAAGTCTTTTTGTTGTGGAAATATGAAGCAATCTACACAATTTTATTTAGAAATAACTTTTTGACTGTCATATAATTTACGAAAATTGAGATAAAAATTTTTGAACAGTAATAAGGATAAATTTTACCTTGAATCAATAAATGTAAAATTTTAACTACGTTACCATGTAAAATTTCACCTCAGTCTTCAGAATAGCTTTTCTTTTACACAGAATCGTCTGCAGTTTCTTTATAACGATGCCTTTAAAAATTAAAAAAAAATCAACAACTTTATTCATTCAGCTTTTGAAATGCTTGTTGAACATTCATTTCATATGTCATATATTAGCTTTATGCTATTAATAAATAAAAATTAATCAGCGATATAGAATAAAGTTTTGATATTTAAACTGCTTTATAAACAAAGCACTAATTTAGCTTTTTTCTTTTATTCCAATAGCTAAATAGCGTTGAAATAAAACAAAATTTTTGTTCCAATGCATTATCCTTAATTAATATTTATTACTGGCAAAATCTAGCGAAGAACTGCAGCTCCGCTAGAATATCATAGCAAAAGGCAATTATATTTCTTACAAAATCCATCGTGGAATTGAGTTCGTTTAATTTTAAGAACCTGATATGAAGGTAAAAAATAATCTGACTCTTATTGCTGTATAATAAACAATTATATTTTTATTACAGCAGAAATACTATTCCATCTTATTTAGTATTTATTGACCTTTATTTATGACCTCTTAATTGCTTAAAAATATTTGAAATTAATCTTCTTTAATTGGCATTACCATTGCATGTAATCATAAGAAGGATAAATTTCAGACTTGAAAACACTTTTAGATTACTTTCTTAACTCCGTTTTTATCGGTTTAAAAAAAGTATATTTAATATTCGAATAAAAGAGAAATATTAAAATGTCTCCTGATACAAACTAATTTAATATTTCAGACTACTCGTAATTTAATAAGATCCAAACTACACCCCTCTTGAAAAATACATCAAGATTAACAATAGTAAAATGAAATTTATCAGAAATCAAATACAGAAGTTCCTTGGAAAAACGAAACTTTATAAGAAGATCTTCGGAAAATATGCAAAACTATTTTATAAAATAATACATTTCTCGTTCGATTTAAAATTTCCAACGCCATTTATTTTAAAGTTACCATTTAAAAAACACTTTTTAAATGCTCTTTTTTTTTAGAATTTCTAATTGATTTGCAAGTTTTTACTATTTATACCTATAAACTGAAATTTAAATTTAAGAACAAATAGGAATAAAAGGTCTCTGTAAATTCTTAAGTTTTTTTTTGATAAAATTTTGGTAACACCTCTATTCGGTAAATGTTCTTTTTCGGTAATTTAAATTTAGAGACATTCTTATATTTTAAAAATTTTAATCAATTTTACTGATCTGAGTGATGTATTTCAAGTAAATATTCTGCATTCGCAGCTTTGTATTGAGTCCAAAAAGGATTTGTATTTAGCACTGAGAATAGTAATGAAACAGAATATTTTTTCTTCTTCTAATAGATATAAATGCTGCAACAATTCCTTCAAATTCTTCTAAAATAAACTGACACAAAATATCTTAAACATATGTTAATAAAAATATTATTTACTAATAAGAGAATGCAAATAAATATAAAACGCAAAAATAAAAAAATCATACTAAATCAAATATTCATCGCCACAAGATAATAAACCAAACGATAAATTCGCATTTCGTTAAAACAATAAAAGATCTTTTTTTATTTTTATTTTTCGCTCATAAAACAAAGCTTTTGAATTTAAATATTTATGCTTTTAGTGTAACCGAAATTCAAATTCATTTGGAATTTAAACGACTAAATTTGCAATGTTTTGGGATATCTATTTCCAAAATGGAAAGAAATTCTTAATCCAAAAAAATTTCAACGTAATAAGCCTCCATTTTGAGCAGTAGTCTATTGCAAGATATAAATCAAAACTTCTAAGTTGGTTATAAAAATCAACTCATAGCACAAAAATTCTCGTTATTTCGACTTCTAAATAATAGCAGACAATTTAATTATTTAAATTTGGAAGCGATGCCATTCTTATTGAAAAAAATGTCAAATATCTTCGGATGCATTTATTAACTAAAATTGGCATTCCTGTAATTCTTTCACGAGAAATTCCTCTATAAAAACATTATTTTTTATTGTTCTAAGAATGAATTATATGTGAGGTAGCATTATAATTCTGAATAATATTTTAATGTCCACAGTATTTGAGTTACAAAAATTAAAATCTAGACATTCTATTTATGGAATGACATACTATATTTTTTTAAATCGGCTCGTTTTAAGATATTCATTTATGACAAGATTTCAAAATATTATTAAACTTAATTAAAGTTTTATAATATGCATTGAATTTATCTAAACCTTGAATTTGAATGTGTATTTTTATTACTTGTCGGAATTCTGTGAAATCAATATTGATATTTTACTGATTACAGAAATAAAATTCGAGAGTTAATATAATATTCAACTAAAAAAACAAAATAATAGTTAATGCAACGTAAAATAAAATATCAACCAAAAAAGACTATTGTTTTCAAAATTTTTTTTATATAATTCAAATCTTTCTACCAAAGAATATATTGACAAACATGCCAGTTAAAATTCCAAAGAAATAATATTTGGAATAGTAAAAAATTTCCACATGATGGCGATTTTAAATTAATGAACAACTACAAAACAGGAACGAAAGTTATAAATTTGTTTAAACATACGAAAGAATAATATTTTTTTTGTATATCGCTATGTTCAAACGATATTTTTCATTCATTTAGAATGTAGTTCATAAAAGTTTTAAAACATGTATTAATTTTGCGAGTTTTAATCTCAAAGAACCTTGAATAATTTGCAGAATCTTCATCAAAAATATATTCAGTTAAATGAAAATCATTACCGAGAACAAGATATGCATTATTCTTCCATTTATAAGTTCAATACTTAATTGGAAATGAATCTGCATCCACCGATTGGCACTGCAATCGCAAATATCGGATTAATTCCGCTACTGATCACGCCGAAGCGAAAGATTACCCAGAATTCTGTTAATACTTCTACGTCACTCTAAGTCTTTAAAACCAAGGGCAATTTAACAAAATGAATTTACATATGTATCTTCTAACGGAAAAAACTCAGTTCTTTTAACATTATATTTCTGATTAAATTCAGTGGTAATTAATATAATACTTTGAAATAAGGATTAACTATGCTTTCGTTTTATTTATTGCATAATTTATGTAAAAATACAAGGTACAAAATTGAATTTCCTTCTTCGATGGTTTCATTATGATTATGCATAATTATCCAAGAAAGGATGAAAGCGTTCTTCAAAGGATTAATTTTTTTATTATAGCTGTAATAAATAGAATGATTCGAGGCACAAAGTCATCGAAGATTTATTTCCTGGGTCGCTTCACAACACATAAAATTAATAAATATGCAATATGAAACACTAACGGAATCTGATAAGAAAAAGAAATTGTTTTCGGAAGTCCATTCGCAATAGTTGTATCCAGCTTTCTGCAGATATTTTGATAATTATAAATTTAACTAGAGAAAAGCTGTATGCTGGCTAATATAATTAGAAAAATAAAGTTATTATTTTTTTTTCAAAATATGAATTTTTAAAATTAGGAACTGCGAAAATAGATTTACGTTGAAAATGGTGAAAATACATACTAATAAAAAGATTCGCTGTCTCTCTCTCTCCCCCCCCCCCAAAGGATTGAGAGAAGAAAAGTAAAGAAAATCAATCAATTACAATTTCAAAATTGCCTATATGTTGCCTAAACCGAAAAACATGACTAGCTTTTTTTCCCTACAGAAGCATGAGATGAAACATTTTAAAATGTTCAAACGAAGTTAGTTGTGGAATTTTATATAATGCATAAAAATTGCAAAATTTTAAATTTAGTAAAAAAAAAAGATGCGCAATTCTTCTAAATCATTATTTTAAATAATCCAACCCCTACTCAAGAATTCATCTGCATTCCTTAACTCTGTCCGTTTTCTTGATTCTTTGTGCAGCTAATGTTTATCCATGTTATTAATTTTCGTCTTGGAATGTAAAAATATTGCTTTCATAATATTATAAACGATGCGCCCTTTTAAATACATTTCGAAGACTCTTTTAATGTTTTATTTCAGAATTTGTTCCTGTGAAGTAACCGCAAAAATGAACCACGTCCCCCACCCCTTCGTTCTGTAACATCCAAGGCAATTGAATCACAGTCGCCATGATTGCACTAAACAGATATTGAATAGAATATTAATGCCCATCATCGCCCACACTACAGACCCTCCCTTGGGAGGTACGTCCTGTCATTGGAGTGGAGGTGAGTGGAAGCGAAAACAACCACCATACCGGAAGTTTCTCATCTTCAGTTTCGAGGCACTCTTTGTACAGGTGTTCCTGTGAAGTAAAACATCTACTATCTTCGTAATTTTTTAATAAATGTCATAAATTAATGGCAAGGAGTTTTATATACAATTCCTTAACTCACAAGTTTTAATTTTTGAATTAATTTTGTTGTAATACTGCATTCAAATTTACAATCTAAATCCCGATCGCATCATTTGAGTATTTATTTGCCGACACAGAGAAAATTTGAATGCTATTTTAACAACAGTTAAACAATCAATGAAAAAACAACAACATCGGAAGTGGTTTCCCCAAAACTTTCTCGCATACTCTCTAAGAAACTTGTTATAAAACAGAATAGCATAATTAACAAATATTAACTTTTGGCGTGAATTTAGCTGTTTTATTGAATTTATCGTGTGATTCTTGGCGAGGTTTTTTTTTTAGAAATTACACCCTGGCATGACGTTAATATGGCATCCGAATATCAAATTTGCGTTTCGGACGAGTTTTTCCCAACCGACTGCAACTAAGATTTGATCCAAAACTGTACTTGCAGTCACAAAATCTCATTCCTATTTTGATATATTTAAGTCACTGCGTTTTTGAATGACCACGTTAATAAGTTTCTGAAAGTACAGACCAAAAAACAATCGACCCTTTGTTTGATTTGGCTCAAAATTTCACATTACACATGCTAAATATGAGTACCGAACGTTATTTATCTACTCTCTTCGATTTGTAGGTATCGTGTTAGCTTATATTCGGATAGATGAACTTCCTTTGAACAGATTTTACTCAAAATTTGATAGAAATAAGCAAATTTGTTATAAAGACCGTATACGAAATTTCATTCATTTAGCTCAAAGCGTTTTTGAGTTATCTTTAGCACAGAAGGACGAACATTTTCCAAAAACATGTTTTTCGAACTCTAGGGAGGCTTGAAACATGGAGATTCGTCAAAATCTCAAGTTCGAAGAATTTTTTAACGATTACCATACTTTCTCTCTCTCTCTCTCTCTCTCTCTCTATATATATATATATATATATATATATATATATATATATATATATATATATGATTGTATTGATATTTTAATTCTAATTTCAATTTAATTAATTTCCCAGATTTTATCTTAATTTAGCCCATAGTAATTTCATTCTAAAACCTCTTATTTCGTGATCCAATTCCACTTTCGGCTTAATTAATTCCTTTGTAAAAATAATGCGCTATCAGTACTACGTATCAAATGAAAATGATCCTTCAGTGCCCTTGAAAAGGTCTCAAAGGTCACCACGTGTATTGAATTGGCGCATGGCCAGAAATCCTATGTTATATAAGACTAGTGATCATCTGTTCGTCTCTTTTTGCTTCTTTCTTACTTCTGCTTTTGTGCCACACTGCGTCTTCTTGTAAATAATTATGCTTTCCTGGATGGTGGTAGAGAGAGAATAAAACGAAATTAAAGATACACAGTCTCTTCATTGCTTGGAATTTGCATTCTGCTTCAACTGAAAAAATGTTACATATTATTTAGCCGACAGGATTCCATTATATATACTATATTAAACTGAGTTTGAAATATTAAATCTTTATCTTGAGTCTTAGTTTGTGTTAGTGCAGAGTGGCCTTAATGAATCAAGTGTAATAATGTCGCTTTTAGGATTTGAGCCAAGTTGAAAAGAGGAGCCTGAAAGGAGTATTGTAGCTCTAGGATTAATAGACCAGTAGGGTAAGTGATAATAATAATGAATTTATTTCATAAAAATTGTTGAAACTTTTATATGAATTTTTAAAGAATAGAAAGATTCTATTATCATTTTATATCTACTTCATGAAGAATAGAAAATACATTACACACACACACACACACACACAAAAAAAATGTTTTTATAATCCTCTTTAGGGTCATGGAAAATTTGCTTCCCACCAAATTTATCAATCTTTGTATGAAATTATGTAGGTTGGCATAAGTTCTTTCAAATTTTTCAATAAGACAAAAACTTAGATGCTTCAGTTCTTTATTTCATACAAAGTGGTGTGTCTTAAGTTGTTACTAAATTAATAACTAACCAAATTAATTAATTAAAGTAAATTTATCTAATAAACAAAATAAACCACTTTTCTCAAATCAATTTAAATTCTAAAAATAAAAAATACCATGACAAGAAAAAAGATGACCTTTTAAAGAGTTAGATTGTCTGCCAAATTTTAAAACTTTGATGTATTTTCTTTTATGTAATAACGTATTGTGAGTTGACACAGACAGTACGATTGTCAAAAAACAGTGAATTTTTATAAATTAGCTCCATTAAATTCGTTATTCTGAATTTTATCCAGCAAATTATGTTTTCTCAAATTGAATAAGATTGACTTAAGTAGTTACTTCTTGCGTAGTAAGTTCTTACTAAGAAAAGTTTTTTCAAACTTTTGGGTTTATGCTCTACAGGTCAGATCATTTATCCTATTGCTACCAAGCGTGGCAAATATATTTTGAAGAATGTGAAAATGGATCTCGAATAGATTTAAAAAAATTTTGATTGGGATTTTTACTGAATAAAATTAAGCAAAAATTTGTTGTTTTCCCTCCATTACTTCCGAAAATATGACAGTACAAAAAAGATTTTTATATCATCTTAAAATTCAAAAAATTATCTTTACAATGATATTAACTTAATATTTGTGGAAAAATTTTCTAAATGTTGGCAATTTTTCATTTTTTTTTGTTTTGTTTAATTTACAGCAATAAATTGCATTGTTGACCTGAGATTCATATTGTTTTCATTGTTTCATCAAATATTTAATCATGTGATTTTTTTTCCATTCTTGAATGGGAAGAAGGGATCTGTTTAATATTTGCCTAGTTTATAAAATGAATTAAAAAAAAGTGAAATTTTAATTCTGTTAGGAGAAAAATGAACCGGATATTTGCATTTTTAATGGTACTATGACGTCATAGGTCGGTGGACTTCAATTAGAAACGTTCAGCACACAATGAACACAACATATGCAAAGCAGTTTAAATAAGAAGGCTTTAAAGTCTGACAGTTTGACAAGAGCCTTGAAGTTATATCTGAACAATTCAACTGAAATTAATAAAACTAATGTCCGAGGCTTAATTATACATCCCGCTGGTTTTAATAACTAAATGTATATTTCTTCTGTATGCTGTATATTTTTTGTTTTCAATAACTGATAAGAAATGATTTATGTATTTACCCAACTTAAAAGTTTCATAAATTTTGTGTCAACAGTAGCATATTACGAGAGGGATGGTTTGCGTTGTCATAGTCTCGAAACAAATCCTCTACTGGAGTAGGAAAAAGTACAGAGATATAGTGCATTTCACAAGACAAGTGGATGAAAAAATAAGATTTCGAAACTCAACATTTGATCTGTTCTCTTCTCTGTTCTATTTTTTCTCTCGTCATTATTTTTTCAAGATAGCATTTTCATTCAATCAGCATTTGAAACAATAGGCTGAAATAATAGATATCTGCAGATGCCTGTCTTGGAAACATTAAAGCATCATGCTCGGGGAATTCGGCGAAATATTAAAAAAATGCCTTTGTTCGAAATTCTATCAATCATTGTTTAATGAAGGTCTGCTACACAGCATTTGGCTTGTATATTTCTTCAGATTATTGATTACGATAGAATTTATATTTTCAGTAATAAGATAGACAAAATAAAACTTTTAACCGAATCTTATATTTGTACTTCGGGAATTTGTTTAAAAGTTTTTTTTTTTGTATCTGCTTAAAATTTTTTTGATCACGTAAAATTTAAATATTTTGTTCTAATTGTATTGCTTTTGCTCGAAAGGTCGTTCACTTTTCTTCAAAGATTTCGTGCAATTTCTAATTTAAACAATGAAATCTATATATTTAAAATAATTGGGTCTGTTCCCAAGACTCAACTACTGTATCCCTTTCACCGATTTTTACTTTCTCGTGTACGTAGCATAAAAAAACTATAATAATCGTAAAAAAATTCGAACTCGAGATTTCCACGAACGACGAATATCCACGTTCTAGAACCTCTCTAAGTTCGAAAAACACATTTTTGGAATATACCTGTTTGTGACAAAGAATAACTCAAAAACGCTTTGGGCTAGACGGATGAAAACTGGCATATTGTCTTTATAACAAATTTGTGGATTTCTATCAAGTTTTGAGCAAATTCGTGCTTAAGAAATCTGTCTGTTCGAACATGAGTTACGGCGATAAATACAAAACGAAGAGAACTAGATGAATAAAATTCAGCGCACAGATTTAACATTTAGAGTGTAGATATATACCAGATTTTGAATCAAATTTAACAAGGGGTTCCAATAATCCGTCTGTCCGTTTCTACATTCAGAAACACTTTAACGCGATAACTCAAAACACAAAGATTTAAATATGTCAAATTTGGTGTATGATTTTGTGACTACTAATTAAACTACTAAAATTTGATACTGTAGCACCGCTTTTTCCCCTTGAGCAGAGAGCTCCTCCTTGTGGCGTTTTACAGAAAACAACCAGTTGAACGGGAGACCTGCATTCTGAGGTCGACTTTTTTTCTATGCGCAACCCTTGCGCTAACGCCGAATGCTTTCGGTTGGAAACGGTGGAATCCCTCCACCATAAAGTTTACTTTAACTTACTTGTCTATGTGTGTTTGTAAATTTTGTAGTGTAGCTGTGTTTGTGTAGATTAAAAATATTATATTTAAAATCCGGGCTGTTCATTAAAAAATCGCAACACACACTCACTATAATACAAAATAAATTGTTTTGTATCAAAATTTTGTTTTAATCGGCTGGGAAAAAACGCTTTTAAATACACAAATTAGATTTTAGGGTACTATTAATCGCATGCCAGGGATTAATCGCCAAAAATATCTCCAAGGATCACACGAGATATTTAGAAAAAAAATACTAAATTCACACCTAATGTTAATATTTCGTAAAAATTATATGCCAGTGCCATGCATGGCATTCTCTGGGATAACACTTTTATAAGAGAGTATGCGAGAAAGTATTAGGGAGACCACTGTCACTGTTTTTTTATCAATTAGTAATTAAACTACTAATAATTGATTTTTAAAAAAGGCAGAATTTAAGTTATGGCGTAAAACATCACTGCGCAAGTAGCATAAACCATAGTATCCATGAACCAACTATGTGTTCTAGATTTACTTTCCATTTTTATCAAAAGCTTCGGTATATGACTGAAATATCCAAATTTGATTTGCTTTTAAAAGAGTGTGGAATAATGGGTGTGATTCCAGCTTGACCATTTGATATGCAAATGGTTTCCTTCTTAACAGAGAGAAATACACTAGCAATCTGATAACCGCGGTCATGCTCTCTTTATTGACCCAATCCGATGATAGATGAGTACAATGATGCTTATTTATGTGAGGATTGCGCTTCTTGACGCAGGTGCGCGTGGATTTGTTGCGAGTCACGTGAGAACATAACGCTACAAGATTTATTTTCTTTTACAAGTTATCGGCAATGCGTGAAACGCCGGCATTCTATTGAATATCTGGGCATTTAAAGGATATATGACGTTTTTAGGCAAAGTATGAAATACGAGAATTATTATAAATTCTTATAAACTTTTTGAAATATCAGAATTATTATAAACTCTTATAAGCATTATAAATTATGAGAATTATTATAAACTCTTATAAGCATTATAAATTATGAGAATTATTATAAACTCTTATAAGCATTATAAACTATGAGAATTATTATATACTATTATAGGCGCTGTGTATTATACCTAGGCATTCTACCGAAAGCTTAACTTTTCTTAAATGCTATTTAGGCAAATTTTTTTAAAAAGGCCATGATGGTATTATTATTTAAAAGAGGTTCATTCCTTAAGATTACAAATGCTTATTCTGAAAAGTTAAAAAAAAGTTAAATTGTTCAAAACAAAAATTTTGTTTTTATTACGCTAACCAAAAGAGAAAAAAAATGAAAGCAGTGGATCTTTTCTGCTCTTGATTATTTCTCATTTACACAAGATGGTATATTTTATTTGCAGATTCTATCTTGGCGGGCCAGTTTCTGTTTCAATAAGGTTTGCAGGATGTAAAGTGAGTGCATCTTTAGTGAAAACTCGTTTTACATCCTACACCACTCGTTTGAAACAGAAACTAA
Source organism: Argiope bruennichi (assembly GCF_947563725.1). NCBI lineage: Eukaryota > Metazoa > Arthropoda > Arachnida > Araneae > Araneidae > Argiope > Argiope bruennichi. The sequence continues at coordinate 26,922,259 of NC_079161.1, forward strand.
CTCTCCAGGATAGAATTTCCACTGCCGGTTAGATCGGTCAGTAGTAAAAGGGTTAACTTCATCATATAATAAACTGAAAAAGTATTCATCGTAGATCTTTGCTCACGACCAATTAGGTTCAGAATTTGGACCCGATTTATGCTAAGCCACATGCCAAATAATTATTCATTTATCTTGTTTGTTCTCTTTTCCAGTTATTATGTTCAACTAAACATGAGTAAATAAACAAACCTTTCCCCTTTTAGTTTAGGATTAGGATTTCGGAATGGTAAATAAACAAACTTTTTCAGATTTAGTTTAAGATTAGGATTTCGGAATAGAAAATAAACAAACTTTTTCAGAATAAATTAGATTCAAGTCGACAATTCTTATGATTAAACAACCTCCAGAATTTTGTCATATATTTCTGCAGTTACACAGAGAAAGAGAAAGTGAGAGAGAAACTATTGAACAAGCAAATACTAAAAGGTAAAAATAAAAATAAAACAACAAAAATAAATAAAATGAAAAACGAAATTAAGTCGAGTAAAGAAGAAATAATGCTTAAAATAGTGCTAAAAACTGTCTGCAGAAAATGCTATAATTTCTTTTGCGATCCGCATATTTTGCTTTATTTTATTTCACTTTTTAAAAATAAAGTATTTTAATAAATATTTATAAAAATTATTAATAAATATTTTCTAAAATTGTATTTTTTTCGTGACAAAAACGAAAATCTCCTTAACAATTTGGATCAGACATTTCAAAATTTGACAAGAATTTGCTTCTTCGGCAGTCGACTCTTTCTTTAAATATGATTAAATACTAGGAAATTTTTATATTTTATCATAAAAGGGAATTGTTTGGAAGGAAAGTGATTTTTATAGCGTTCAGTTAGTTTATTAAACGGATATCAGTTAGCTTGCCAAGACCTAAAATAAAATATATATCTTGTATTGTGCCGAATAATTATCTGCATAATTTTGTAAAATTTGAGCAATAAACATAAATTTTATTATTCAATGCATTTCTTAGTAAATTTCGTGGAACCAGAGATTTTGCTCATCTAGTGGTCATCTAATCTCATGTCTGCCGCAATATTAAGAATATAGTAATATTAAGAATATAGTAATTGAAAGACAATTGCAATAATTGCAAAAGATAATTAGTTTCTTCAAATATGTTTAAAACGAAGATGATAAATTCTTAGTTTTGCCGGCTGTTGGAATCTTTTGGTGTTTGCTTAAAAGTTTCAAAGATTTTCAATAATATATTTTAAACTTTGAAGCAAATTTTTTGTATTTTATTTTTTAATATTTGTTGCCTTAATATTATTTATTTTGATGTAAATATAAACGAAACGGACTATATAAAGTCATTATTTATGGTTGTTTAATTCGCAATATTTCATTATTTTTGTATTAAGACTGAAATTTTTTTTTAAATATTATGATAAATCAAATAATAAAGAATCTATCTTTGTTTTCTAGGTTGCCAAGATGAATATCTTTTTTCTTCAAGCAGTCTATTTATTGTTCAGTCTTTTATTTGAGTTTAATATTTTTATTGTTAATCTTTTATTTTTACTAAGAATCAAACAATTTGAAATAACTAAATAAAATTTGCACTAGTTATCTCCCATTTTATTTTTTATTTGTTGTCTTTGGCTTGTATACACCGACTGCCCTGTGTATCCGGAATATCAGTCTTGTCTTTATACTTATTACTCGAGTTTAAACTACGAATATGGAATGTATTCATTAAAAATTTCACCTTGTTTGTTGGCTGTGGGCTTTAGTGGCACAAGAGCCATTTTCTTGAGATATAATATGAAGTAAGAAGAGAGATATAGTATGAAGTATATGTTATATATAAAGAAATAAAAGCGGAAGTAAAATTCTCAGATCAGAGTTTATATCTAAAATTAAGCATATTTTTGCATAGAATAGTAAAAAAACATAGTTTGCTGAAAATCTGATTGAAATCCCGAAATTTACTGTGAGAAATATATACCAAATTTCAGTCTTCTAGCTCGAATCGTTTTTGAGTTATCTTTGTCACCGACAGACAGACATTTTCCAAAAATTTGTTTTTCAAACTCAGGTAGGTCTAAAACGGGGAGGTCCGTCAAAATCTCAAATTCGAATTTTTTGACGATTGCATTACTTTCTCTATACTAAGTATACTAAAAAATAAAAATGTCTTCACAATGCTTTAAGTTGTTATGTCAAACAAAACAGATAATTATTTTTTTTAGTTCTTTAAAGGAATAATATTTCCCAAAAATATCTTATGAAACAATATTTCTACATAGAAAAGTAGAATTAAAAAAATCTGACACTTCATCAACTCTGATCCTGCCAAAACCACACTCTCCACTTACGAAAAAGGAAATCTGAGCACCCATCAATGTCCGAGGCATGTGGTCAGTACCTCCTTCCGCCAGCCGAGCTGACCTCTCTTTAGATAGATAAAATCACAATGGACAAACTGACTGATTCTTTTTCACTTTTTTCTTTCCACCTGTTAATGTAAGGATAGCGAAGTGAGGTGAAGTGGAACGGCACCCTGCTCCCTCGCTTTGCACGGAGATGGGTGACTTCCGCCGCTGACCGAGATGGCCTTCAGGGAGGGTATATTGGGCAACTTTCACGGTCTGTACCATAGTTTATTATTTTTTTATGTTGTTGTTAGTAGTTCCCTCACGTTTTCCGCACAGTAATATCCGTGACCGATCTTAAACGAATTGGACAGAGGCGGGGTTGTATCAAGATCGGAACAACCTGTTAACAATAAAATAATTCATTAAAAAGCTAATAATAGATATACGCTTTACTTCAATACTAAGCATATATATATATATGAATCCCCCCCCCTTTTAATAGAAATTTGCAAGTAAAATTATTAAACGATGGAAAAAAAATCAACACATACTTTTAGGTTTTTTTATTCACTTCTAGAACTCTGAATTCTATTAGCTATTCTGTTATTACTGTTCTGCAGTTCCGTATGGTTATATGTTCTCGATGACAATACACTATTGTAATATTTTTAAAACTTAAATAAATCTATTAATATAATTTAACAATGATTTCATATGCATGGCTTCCCCTGATATTAAAGTATTATTTCAAAAGTCTGCCATGATAATTACAAAAACGCAGGAATAAAAATATAAAATAACGTAAGTATAAAAATGTACTATAATAAAATGCGAAATAATTAAAATAAAAACAATTCTACTTCTTAATACGCTAATAAAAGTTTGCTTTTAAAAACTGTTTTTAATAAAATTATTTTTTGATACTGCTTTAATAATTGTTCTACAAAGAAATGTGTTTCATGCAAATAAATGAAATGGCGATGCAAGACAAAAATTCATTGAACCATAATTACATGAATAGCGGCATAACAGGTGCATTGCAAGTAAGACGTACTATCAACAACAAACCTTTGACGTTTTTAATGTTCATAGGATGTACTGTACGAAGCAATACGAGCTTCGCATATTTTTATCGTACAATTGGGTTGTTGGTTGGAGGCTAGTTTTTCGTATAAATAAATATTTCATTTTTCCTTTAACTTTTATTGTACAATTATTCTGGTACATTCTGCTTTTTTAAAATTAATTTTACTTTCAAAGTATTTTTTGTACCTTCTTTATACCAAAATAGTACATTTCTTATAAATTTTAATGAGATCCATCTGTGAGAAATCCTTCGTATGTGAACTTAATAATTAAAATATGGAAGCAGTAACATAACTGAATTTAGAATATACTCGAGTTTTTATGATTATAACTTTAGATCTTAATGAAGTTAGTCTTTAGATCTTAGTGACTAAATCCGTTAAAGAGTTCACTTTCTGTTATGCTGTCCGTGCAGGTATGTTTGAACTTAATAACTCAAAAACTCAACAAGCAACGACAAATGAAATGAGGTATATAGTCTTCACACTGTTAGTGTTTTAACTCATTATTTACAACATAAAAGGTTGAGCATACATTCCCGATTTCCGTTACTATATTCTGACATTAAAAACAAAATGATAAATATTTTGTAAGCATATAATACGCTCGCACTAGTTATCATTTTTTTTTTTTACTTTATCGCACACGAAATATACTAGAAAAAGTATTGTAATCATTAAAACATTCAAATTCGAGATTTTCATGAATTTTTCCCTTTTCAGATCTCTTCCTCTTTTCAGAGAGTGGAAAAAAATGAAATAATGAATGTCTGTGAAAAATTTAAAGCAAAATTCTTTTAGCTAGACGAATGAAATTTGGAATATGATCTTTACATTAAATTTCTTGATTTTTGTTAAATTTTAAAGCAATCCATACAAAGAAAGTCCATTTGGCTGTGTGAATACAAGTTAACACGATACCTACCAAACGTAGAGATCTAGATGAATAAAATCTGGTACACAGATTCAACATCTATAGTGTATATACCTACCAAATTTGGAATTTCATCCTCCCAAGATTTGATCTTCTGTCGATTTGTAGCACATAAATGCAGTAACTCAAAAGTACAGTGACTTAAATATATAAAATTAGGTATATAATTTTGTGTTTACAATTATAGTTCGAAGATAAATTTTGACTTCAATCGATCGGGGAAAAGGCTTACAAAATGCTTATTTGGTATTCAGATATTTGTGTATCAATCGCAACCCTGCGATCAATCGTTGTTAATAAGCGAAGATCGCACACGTTAATAAGCTCTTTCGTTATATTGTTCATGCTATATATATATATATATATAAAGTAAAAAAACCCACATACGTGCCACTTTGTCCGAAATAAGTTATGATTGGAACGTGATAATGATGCTATTATAGCCGGAAGAAATTCTGCGGCGATTAGACGCGAGTTGCATCCCGGGTTCATCGAGTGGGAACATGGTCGCTTCTCCAAAAGCCTCTCCCCCGTTTTTAGCTTAAAGATAAGTCGTTCCAAAATGGGAATCGGATCGTAGGAACATTTTCTTTCTTCCGCATTTCATGACCCTTGCAGAAGAAATTAATCGAATCTCTGTCCTCTGTTTTAGATACAAGTTATAAACAATATGGTCACAGTTAGGGATCGAAAGGTAAATTGCTGTAATGACCTTTTAGTATGTTGATCTGGAGTGTTTGGTTTCCGTGGAGGATAAAAAGAAGCCTAAATATAAGACATTGCAGTTTATCAGTGGGCATGTTTTCCTCTCGCCTTTTCGGATATGCATTCTGGGAAAGTATTTTTTCTCATACTGAGCTTCGTTCTAAAATTTGACGCAGATTTACAATTTTGATTGCATACTTCCACAGTATTGAAGATCTTGAGTTAGCACCATTTTGTTGTAAAGACAATCGGGTATGCATTCTAGGAAAGTATTTCTTTTTATACTAAGCTTCGTTCTAAAATTTGATGCAGCCATACAATTTTGGTTGTATACTTCCACAGTATTGAAGTTCTTGAGATAGCATCATTATGTTGTAAAATGAATCGGATATGCATTCTGAAAAAGTATCTCTTATCATACTAAGCTTTGCTCTAATATTTGATGCAGATTTACAATTTTACAATTTCATTGTATTGTAAAGGGAATCGGATATGCATTCTAGGAAAGTATCTCTTCTCATACTAAGCTTCGCTCTAAAATTTGATGCAGATTTACAATTTTGATTGTATACTTTCACAGTATTGAAGATCTTGAGTTAGCACCACCATTATGTTATAAAGAGAATCGGATATGCATTCTGGAAAAATATCTCTTCTCATACTGAGCTTCATTCTAAAATTTGATACAGATTTACAATTTTGATGTAAAGATCTTTCGCTTTTTAAAACTTTTATAATCTTATTCATTGATATTCTGAGTTAACTTCTTCACATGCATATGAGCCAACAAACAAATCAATTCATTGACAGAGTTTGTCTAAAATGAGACATAGTTCTACGCTTTTAGCATAAAGCTTTTGCACCAAGATTCACAGATCGTTAATTTGTTGCTTTACCAAATAATTACATTCATATGCTGCAAATTCTATATACTTCGTTTCGAAAGCATGCATAAGCCAGCGGCAGTGGTTTCCCCGAAACTTTCTCTCGTTTACTTTAATAAATGCACTTATGTATTATGAACTGCGCGCCATTGATGAGCAATATTACGAAAAGGGTTAATAGTTACGAAATACGTTAGATTAATAGGGTGAATAGTTACGAGCAATAGCTACGAAATTATTACGAAATTGAGATGCTATCTTTTGTGGGGGGGGGGGAGGGGGGAAGATATCAATCGCTTTGAAGTGGTTAATACATAAATATCAGAAAATCGAATGTGTATTTCGGATTTTTTTCTTACCGGTTTGAACGAAAATGGACACAAAGCTAGAACTGTATTCACACGATCACATATCAAGATCACATTCCGGATTTGGTTGCATATTTGAGGGGTATCTACTCTTTAGATCTAAATCTGTGCACAAAATTTCATGCATCCAGCTCTTTCCGTTTTGCAATTATCATGCTAACATATTTTGGAACCCAGACAGATAGATAGACTTCCTGTGAATGGATGTTGCTCAAAATTTGATAGATTAATAGAAAAGAAATCTACACATTTAGTATAAACACTGCTTATGAAATTTCATCTGTCCGGCTCAAAGCGTTTTTCAGTTATCAGACAGGCAGAATTCCAACAAATGTGTTTTTCCATTTTCCATTTCCATTTCCAAGTCCAAAACGTAAAGATTTGTTAAAATCTCGATTGCAATAATTTGTATTATTCGTTTATCAGAAAATAAAAAAGGGGATTCATTTTCGTCTAAATTTTAATTTTCATTAAATTATTTCTTTTAAAGTTTTATCAAACAAAAAAAAGGCACATTTTTCAAATAGCTTAATATATTTAATCAGTAGTTCAATAATTTTATAAGCAACATTCTAGAAAAACCAGTTGGTGACCAAAAGTGGTTAAGCAAAATAATATTATTTAAACATTATGAGCTTTAGAATATAATAATCTTATTTTCATTTTCAGTTTTTTACCAAAACCACATGTACTTAACTCAAACGCTTCAATTTTCCTATCCTGCAAAATTCAGTGCAGTCAAAAAAAAAAAAAAAAAAACTCACTACTATGCGTTATTTAATAATTTCTGCTCTTTTTCACAACTCTGCCAATCAGAGAATGTCACCATATTTATTGAAACTAGCGGATTAAATCTTTCTGAATAATCTCCCCATAACTTTTCTTTTCTTGCAGAAATATCCTGCGAAGCGAAAGTAATATCTTCTTTTTGCACTGGAAACGATCTTCCACTTCGGGTCGGGACCTTTACATGCTGGGAACAGTTCACGGAACAATGGACTTAATGGGAAGTATGTTGTTGGGAATTCTGGTAAAGCGCTCAACGATCGGATTTGCTTGAATAGAATGGCAACATCATGGACGGATTGGACTTGTTGCTGTTATTTCTAATCTCATTTAGCCCATGAATAGTTAGACATAAAAAATTCAGATATATCAAAGGAAAAAGTAAAAGACTAACTTTGTATAGGGTCGGTAAACTTTTGACTATTTGAGTGTCTGGCTATAAGAACCAGCTGTAGTGGTCGCCTCAAAATGTCTCGCATACTCTCTAATAACTTGATATGTCAGAGAACGCCATACACAATATTGGCGTACAATAGTTTCGAATTATTAACTTTTGGCGCGAATTTAGCATTTTTACTGAATCTGTCATGTGATCCTTGGCGAGATATTTGACGATTAATCTCTGACATGTGGATTATTATGGCAGATTCTATTTTAAAAAACGCATCTTAATAGGAAAGTCTATGTTTATTTTACAACATTTTACAAAGTTATGAAACTTTTCTAAAAACTATACTATATATAATAAACATTAAAAAATGAAATTCAAAATCTGATCAGCAGTTATGGTTTAAATCAGTTCAAAATAGTCGTCATCCATACGCTTTAATTTATTTTATGTTACCATTAAATAACATAAAATAACACATAATAACACCATCTCTTCCTTCTGGAAACACCGAAGCATTGGCGGGGCCGGATTAGAGAAGAGTCGGATTATAGAGAAACCATTTTTTTTTGTGTGCAATTCATTTTCTAACATGAATTCCGTTATTTATAAAATTAAAACAAATGTTTAAAAAGCTATAAACTTTTTAAGTTTTTGATGCTGTATGTAAAATTCCAGCGCATGCTTTTTATAGAATAAAGAATATTCTCTCTGTATAACTGAGTAAAATAAATATAATTATTGAAAAAAAAGCTCTAAAAATATAATTATTAGTAGGAGAAATTAATCAGTTCAAAAATAAACTTTGAATTCTTATTAGGTTTTCACATTTTAAAAATATTCCCAATGAAACTTATGGTACAATTAAAATAAAAGATTTGAACAACTGCAAAGCATGAATTGGAGAGAAGAAACAGTCAGTATTTATATATTAAATTATAAAAGCTCTTAATTTGTCAATTATGCCACCTGTTAGCAATATTCTACAAGATCATGATGTAATCAGTTTTCATTCCTACAAAAAATTTGAAAAACTCTAAATGATTTTATGTAATGTGTTTTTCAAAATTATATCCATTAGATAAACAGTTAATGCACAATATTTATGAATTTTAACGAAATAAAGTATTTAATCGCAAACGATTTGTATATTTACATATTTCGTTTGATTATTTCGATTATCATCTGGTAAACCGAAAAGAAGAATGGAAAATTGAACTATCGAATAATATTATTAGTTAAATATTAAACTGAAAAGAAAGCGGTGTCCTTTAAAAAATTATATTTGCCTAAATTTGCAAATAATGACCATTGTCATTTTAATTTAGACGCAATTTAAAGTATTGTACAATGCAATTATTTAAATAATGACAATTATTTGCATATTTATCTAATTTTGCAAATAATGACCATCGACATTTTACTTTAGATGTAATTATTTAACTTATTGTACTAGTTTTTATTAAGAATTATGAATACTTTATATTTATTTAAAGAGTGGATATTTATTTACTAACATCCATTTACTTTCCGAAAGCGAAAAAAAAAAAGCATATGATTTTCTTTATAGCTTTGTTGCATCTTTATATATAGTATTATTTTTGTTTTCTGTAAATTAATGTGAATTGAATCGCAGACGATTCTGTAAAATATTTCTACTTGTCTTTTTTTTAATATCTTGGCTTTCAATTTAATTTAATATAAAATTACTCACAGATGATTTTTAAAAAGAATTTTTGTATATTTCTTTTCAATGAAATTAAATGTAGCATCAATAGCAGACGATTTTAATAATATTTTAGCATTTTTCTATATATTATTATATTTATTTCAGTCCAGTTTAATTTCCCCAGAATGGCAATACAAATGTAATTCTTAAAAATATAAATCAGAGAACGAAGAAGTTGAATAGAATAGAGAATTTTTAAAAGATGGATTTTTGTTTAGTCAATGGAACAACTGGTTTAACAATTACTGTATTTACAATGTACAGAAGTTGTTAAAATCAGTGAACTGTAATATTGGTCAATGGTTGAAAATTCGAGGATTTGTTTTATTTGGGAACATTATGTAAGATAATTGTTTCAGAGACAATGGATTGGTGGAGCTCTTTGCTATTAGGTTTTTTTTTTTTAAACATAACCATCTCCAAGCTTTTAACGTACACAGAATTTACTTCATCCGGATTTGTGGATAATCTAAATGAAATCCCATTCATAACCACTAAGAGAAACGGAAAGATCGTTTTTATTGTGAAAGTACCGCCAAGAAAAGACTAAAATGGAGTACTGAATTGCCTTTTATCCGCCTCTAATGGCTGGTCACGTAAAAATTTCTTCCTGGTTCAGCCATTTTATTTCGCTGTATTCGTATTTGAAATTTTTAAAAGACATAAGATTTAATCTTTGTTGCTGTTGTTGTTGGTAATGCATCAGTTCAACTAAATTCAATTGAATTATGCAATTTATTTTACTTTATCTATTTATTAATAGCTTTTGGCGACCAGTTGGTTTATCAAGAATATTGGTTGGATTTAATTTCTCATACTTAACTTAAAAGTTCATAATTCTCTCAATTAAACATTTTAAAACATTATATCATGGCAGATATTTAAACCATGTTATTTTAATACATTAACACTTATTCCGCTTACCGTTAACATCAGTCTTTAAAACAGAGTCTTTGAATTTCATTGTAACAATAAAATCTATTGTTGAAAACTATGCAAAATATTATTTAAAAAAAAACATTCATTTTCAGGAACAAATTACATGCCAATCAAATTTATATTATTAAGAAGAATTTTTTAAATTTTAAAATAACTTTAAAAAATACATTTCGTGAAATGATATTTTCGATAATTATCGCGCAGAAACTCCATAATATGGCTTAATTTTTAATTAATTAAAATTTCAAAAAAAATGTTAAGTGATCACTTGTAGATTTGTACCTAATTTGATAACTCTCTAATGTTCAGTAATTATGATTTTTTGTGGAATTTATTAGGTTAAATTGTTTTAAAAAACTTTCATTTTGAAAAACTGATATTAAATCATTTGTCCTGGAGAGCGCCACGCACATAAATTCTTGTTTATTGTTAGTAAAGATTTATTTTTAGTCCAAAGCACATATTTCAATAAATAAATAAAAATAAAAAAAATCGTGAAATTAATTTTTTTGTTTTATATTTTTTGAACATATTTGGAAGATATAGGAATATACGAGAAAAATATTTTTCATATTTTTTTCTTCGGTAATTACGATTTTTTTGTCGAATTTATTAACTTAAAAATAAAAAAAAACTTCGATTTTGGAAAATTTATATTCGAGTTTAATTTTAAAACATTTAGCTTGTTTTTATTCTAAGAAACAGTTGCGTCTGTTGGTTATTTCAAATTTTTTTTCACGTGTTTTTTAAAAATGATAAATGAGATATAAATGAATTTTGAAATACATTTATTATAATATAAATGATTTACACAAACAACATAAAATGATTTAAATGTTGTATTTTTCTAAAATTGACTATTACTAGATGCTCAGCAAATTCCATTTCATCCGATTTTTTTTAGCATTGGAAACTTTACAGGTATTTTGTACTTTGAATTAAAGAATCCAAAAATTTATCTGCATAAATTAATAGTTTGCTTTGGATTGTATAATTAAATGCATTTCAAAATGTTCAAAACCAAACCTGGAAGTTCAAACTGAAATATTTGTGTTAAATATTAAAAAAAGAAAATGAGAAATAAAAAAAGGCTGCAAAATTTTTGAAGGAAAACTGAATGAAGCTTTCAATAATCCAATTTACTTATTTATTGCTGTAATTATAATTTACAACCGAATTGCTTGATGAAATTGCTTCAACGTTATATATGTATTAATATGTATTTCAAAGCTTTAAAACAATCGTTAGAAAAATTCATTTTTTTGTTAGTTTACTTTCTTAGTATGCATTTTGATTAAAAAGGGAAAATATACTTATTTTGTTAATGTATTTTATCCATAATGTGGCATAGATATTCCATTTCCTTAGCTCGTTAAGTTTTTGATTAGTGCTCATATATTCACAGAAATGATATTTCTCTTCTTCTATAAAAATTTTTTTATCGAATTCAAAGAAATGTAATCCCTAGAAATTGAATGAGCTCTCGAAATTAGTTTTTAAAAATAAAAAAGTAATATTTTATTTTATATATTTTATACAGAGAGTTAAAAATAATTTTTTTACACCGAACACATTCATACATAAAAAGAAAAATCAAAATTAATATTCGCACTTGACTGAGCAATGGTTAATTCTCGGAATATTCTTACAACCGTTTCCAAAATTTATAACTTCAATTCACTTTTATTTCTTAGAAATAATTAAAGCGTGAAATAATTATTAATCTTACCTTACGATTTTGGAAATATCCGCAATAAGGTTTTTAAAATAGACATCATTCGAAAAAAATATTTTTGTTCTTGGAAGGATTAATAAACAATCTTATGAAGCTGCTTAGATAAAATGATCATCATTTTGAAGTAACACTAACAAAAACTAAGGTATTTAAAAATTACCTTGAAAGATTTCATAATTTTTTAATCGGAAAAATTGAATTTTTATTGTTATTCAACAAATGGTTGGCGATATGCCGCCAAATCTAGCTTGCTTCCTTAGTTTATGTCCTGAAGGTTACGATGTCTGTATACGGCTCCACTCAGTGAATGAGTAAGGAAAGGAATTATTGTGAAACTACGCATGCGTTAATTCAAATTATTGATACAAGGATTTTTAGTGGTTATTCTAGGAGAGGATTAAGGTGGACAGGAAATTTATTTTTGTTTCAAATAAATATTTTTTTAAGTTAAGAAGTTTACGTATCTGAATCTTCTTATGTGATTCAGTGTGGGTTTTTAACAGAATTAGACATGCTACTAAATTAATGCTGATAAATCATCACAATTCATGAAACACTTAGATTCTTATAGAAAGTGGACAAAAATTATATCCATTTAAAATATCTTTTTATTTTGTAATATACGACATATAGATATATATTTACGATAATCATTAAATAATTCAGTCACGATATTTTTGAAAATGTGAATGCTTTATATATTTCTAAATCCAAATTATTATTTTTTTTTTCAAATTATACTACTTTTCTTTTGTATATATGAACACTATAGCTGCAAGTTACATCGAATTAAATAGACCAAATTTCGAATTGAATCTTAACACTTATTTTATAAATCAGAATAAAATGCTGAATTCGTCTATAGGTATTTTACCTAGTGTAAACTTATAATATCAAAATAAATTATAATATAATATAATATATAATATATAAAGTTTATATATAATATATAAACTTATAATATAAGTTTACACTTATAATATAAGTTTAAAATGCCTCTTGCTACAGACGAATTTGACTCAACATTTGATTTTGATTTATAAAATGAATTATTCCAAATTGGTATATTATATTATATTATTGAAACAGATAAATTGGGATTTTTAGCAACAAAGGCTGACATTCCCTAATGCTAAATATTTACAGTTAACAAATATCAAAAAACTTCAATGAACGAAGAAATATTTGTTGAAAACATTTTTGAAATACAGTTTTTTAAAATCAAAACTATAAGAGACGAAATTTTTTGGTGATTAAAAGTGAGTTTGTTCCAAAGTTTTGTTCTATGAGTTGAATACTTCAAACAGTGCGCGAGAATATGTTCAATGTCATTTTCTTGATTTAAGCGTAAATTTTCTTTGTAGCCTGGAACTGCACAGTAAAGATTTTACAAAGATATTTTAGCATATGTGTTGCCATTCTCGTTAAATGAAAATATATTCATTTTTAATTACTGCTTTTATTTATTCGCGCTTTCCATTTAAAACGAAATAAAATATTTTATGCACTTATAATAATTATAGCTATTTACAAATGCTTTTTCAGAAAAAAAAATATTACATCTATTAATTTATGTGCAAGTATTTGTGTCTTTATTAAATTACTTTTTCTAAAATGTGGTGAAAATGAGAATTAAAATAGAACGACGATTCAAATGACATTATTTAACTGATTATCGTCTGAATTAAAACAAAAATAACGTAAAAATGTTGTTTACTTCGAATATGAGCTTCCGATATTATTGACGAAAAGAATTACTTTTACTAAGCTAAAAGACAGAAATAATAAATTACAAGTTTAAAAGATATTTTTAGATTATTTTAAACATTTTTTTAAAATTTTCTTTTATATCAAGAGTACAAAATGAAAGCATATAATCTTTAGAAGAAAATTCGACTTCGATCTTCTGTGCTTATCCGCGAGCATGTAATCGAAATTAAACATCAAAAAACAAAAGCAGCTAAACGGATGAAATTTATCAAGTGATTTTAACATTCAGCTTATTGATTTGAATTGAATTTTGAAATAAATCCCTCAATTATTTGACCGTATGTCTCTCTGTATATTGACATCCACAAACGACAACTAAAAATGCCAAAATTTAAATTAATGGATTTTAATAGATTGTAGATTTATATATATATATATATATATATATATATATATATATATATATATATATATATATATATATATATATATATATATATATATATATATTTTATAAATATAAGTTTTATATAAATTTTATATATAGATTTTTATATATGTTCACCTGGAATGTTTGTTGTGTTTAGTGAGAGATTTAGATATTTTTCGACCTCTGCAGTGCACTTTATAAAGCACTTCTCTTGTAATAAAATGGTCAATTTAATTTCATATTTCAAGCGTTTTTAATATGTTACGATTTATTTAAGGTTCTGATACTTTTCATTTATTTCATTCACTTTCTAATTATTTGTTTGTTTTTATTTACCTATTGTCATTCCAAATTATTCATTATCCAAGTTTCTACAAAATATCCTTGAAATGGGTATTCGGTTTTTTAAATATTTTAATAATTAAATGAACGTTATGAAATATATAGGAACCTGGCAAATTATAATTGATAAAGTGTTAATATTATTCTAATATTTTTTCATTCATGGAATTTGTAATTTTGTTACAAACTTATTTTTTTGACAATTAGGAAAATAAAATCTGTAATCCACCTGTTTGCGTCCTTCTCTCAGCTTAGCTATCCTAGGCAGTTGTCTAGTCTGCCTAATTAGAAATTTGTCCCTTGTTGTATTTAGTATCCATTATATGTTCTATGCATAGCTTCATGATACCTTCAAACAAGTTTTCTTAAGTATCAAATTGGGATATATATTAAAACGTTACTATTTTAATAGCCTTACACTAGTTCTGTTGCTCTGTACATGAACCTTTTTAAAGGAGTAAAATTTTAATATCATTGAAAATGTAATTATATTGATTATTCCTCATATAAATGCACAGACACTAAACAGAATCTTTCTTCCCTAGATTTTATCAATGAAAGAAAAATAGGAAATGAAAAATATGATATAAATGAAAAATAATTCATTTCATTGCAGCTCCAAACTATTGCTGAAAATTATGTAATATATATTAGTTTTAAAAAATCATCAAGCTTAAAAAATAATAGTAATAATAATGCATGACATCTAGATTGATATATTTAAAGTAACGATTTATTTAAAAATTATAATTAAGAAAAAAATATTTGTGTGTTTTTGTATTTTTGAAAGGTATTGCAAAAAGACCCCGCCATAATCACATTTAGTTTTAATTCACTTAAAAAAATTAATTAAATAATTAAATTTCACTAAAAATATTACTAATGTTTATTTGTGCTAAATTTGACAGTTTCAGGTCAAATAGTTCTATAGAGTCCTAATGTAGATGCTCGCTCACACATCATATGCATTCTCCTTTACTTAGTAGTACAGATAGAGACACAGTGGCTCCCAAAAGTGTTCGTACACCAACAAGAATCAATTAAAAACCTCCTTATTTACCATTATATATTCTTATTTTTACATGAAAATTTTTTCATAGCATATTTTTACAGTTCTTAATAAAGCAGTGAAGAATAAATTTTAATTACATTATTATAATTTAATTATTTTAATTATTTAATTATTTATTATAATTAATTAAATTAAATTATTTTTTTTAAAAAAAGGACAATAAATAAAATTGCACAAAAATAGGACACAAAAGTGATCGTACATTTTAAAAAAAACATCACTAAATATGAAATTTTCTAAATGTTTATAAATGTTTAGTATTTAGTAGGATATCCTTTATTCTTTATAACAGCTTTTAAGCGTTTGGGCATAGATTTAACTAAATGGTCGGTTACTTCTGCACCGATCTTGTTCCATTCTTCGATCATTACTGCTTTCAGTTGAATTTTCGATTTAATGTCGTGACTTCTTATTCGCACCTCTAATTCTTTCCAAATATGTTCTATAGGGTTTAAATCCGGTGATTGAGCTGGTGTTTTAAGGGTTTGAGGGCAATGATAGAGGCAAAAAAGACGAACATTCATGGCCGTGTGCTTAGGATCGTTGTCTTGGTAATACACAAAGTTGTTTAAAATGCCCAACTTTTGTGCTGACACTTTTAAATTATTATTGAGAATATTTATATAAACTCTATGATCCATTATACCATCAATGAATACTAAATTGCCTACTGAAGTATAGAACACAATTTCTGCAAATTTCTTTAGTGTACGAACATTTTTGGGAGCCACTGTATATGCCAATCGAGTACTTTGTTGCATAACACATAGATGCAATCGTTTTCCACCAAATATTTAATTGATACTTTAAAAAACTGCCGTTATTTCTACCGATTGTTTTCGTACAAATTTACAATTGTGTCTTGCTAAATTTCTGAAAAATATTCACCAATAAAATTAAAGTGATGGTATATTTTTCATTTGCCAAATTGAAATATAAATTAAAACCTTATTATTTTAATAGTCTTTCACCTATTCTGTTATAATGCACATGCGCCTTCTTAAACCGTCGTCGAACAGCTTGTTTAGCCGAATTATTAATTTTCTTGACTGTTAAATAAGTACTAAGGAATGCATAACTATTCAAAAATTTTCCATTAACTAATAAGAAAAATAAAACTCTATAAAAATAAAAACCATGAAGAATTTATTTATTTATTTTAAAGCTTGTTTTCAAAAAATAATATTATATTATCGATTTCATTGGATTTATACAAGGCTCAATTTGGACAGGATGTTTGCAAATTATCTATAATGGATGAAAGAATAATTTGAAGTTTTGAAAAATAAGATGAAATTACCTGGAAATGAAATAAAAGTTTCCAAAAATACTTTAAAAGTTACTTTAAACGTCCATAGAAAAAGTAGCAAAACATTAAAATTATCCGAGGATTTACTTAATCAACGGCAAAAGTCTACTTTCTTTATATCTTCGTTATGCTGTCAAAGAGAGAGAGAGAGAAAGAGAAGAAAAAACGAATAACGAAAATAAATATTCTTCGTTAGAATGCAAAATAAAAACCAATCAGAATCACACTATAAATAGTTTTATTTTGGAATTGGCATAAAAAATATTATTAAACAAAAAAAAATATGAAATGAAATAAAAATATTTTCAATTCAATAGGCTTGAATTAAAAAAAAGATTTTCAAATATTCAACAGTAAGAAATTGAAAACCTACATCGGAAATAATATTTTAATATAAATAGGAAAATTTCGTTCGCCACAAATTTAACAACGTAAATTATACTGTGATTAAACTATTTGACAAAACAATGAAATAAATTTGACTTTAATGTGAACGATAAAATAAATGTTTACAAATTATTTTAAAAAATTTCAAAAATTTGTTAAAATAAAAAGAAAAGTGCAAGAGATATTTTACTTAATAACCCTGAAGAGATTTTCTTCTTTTTTAAGGTAGAAAAATTATATTTGTAATAAAATGCATACTTTCTGAAATTATTGCAGTAAAACGTCGGCAAGATTTTGATTATTTTTTATTTAATCAAAAATTTGGAAAAAAAATTGCTTTGCGGTTAAATTTATTTTCTTTGAAATAATTCGCGTGTCAAATTTGGCAGTTCTGTATCCAAAAGTATATCCTCTAAAGCATCAATAGACCCTTATATAAGCACTCACACTTGATTTTATTATGATCAGAGACTTACTATTGATAAAATCGTAAACGTTTTAAAGCATGCTGCATTAAACTTTTCAAATTCTGAAGATGATTTCTTGTCGGAAATAGCATAATTGAATAATATTCGTATTGTACTTTAAATTCAATAGAAGTATATTTTTTATAAACTAATAGGTGCCATATTACCATTTACAAATTAAAATTCTAATTAATATTTCAAAAAAGTCATTGTAAAAGATAGTAGAAAATTTTTTTTGCATTTATTTAAAAAAAATATATCATATTTCATATTTATTTCATTTCATAAATTTTGCTGAATTTACATGCTGAAAATTACACTTTTCTAAGTGTAATTTTCAATAATAGTTAACATATTTTTGAATTTGAGATCTTATCAAAGTGATGGAAACACGTTGATGAAAGCTAATTATTTCCCATTCATACGTGTAATATTATGAATGTATATATATTTTTATATATAGGTTATATTTTTTTTATCTTGTATTGATAAATTGTTTATTTTTATTTTATTTAAATAAATTATTGGAAAATGCGGTTAAATTATTTTCTTTAATTCATTAAAAATAGAAACTTAATTTATACGTTAAAATAGTGGTATCCTTGAAGAGATGATCTTTTGAACTTACAGATTATGTGAAAATTATTTTTATGCTTTAGTGTTTTCTGAAGTTGTAGCGGAAGAATGCCAAAATTTTGTTTAACTTTTAATTAAATTTTTTAAAAACTCTCTCTGAAGTGCACATTTTTTCTCTCCAAAGTATATATGAATCAAGTTTGGTAAGTCTAGATCAAATGGTCTGGCCAGTAGAGTGGTAACACATACACACACACACACACTCAGCCTTATTATGATGTGATAAAAATAAATGCCTACATGTGTGTGAAGTAAAGATAATAAGTAATTGATCACATTGAATGTAAATATATTATTAATTTTCTTTTTATTAATATTTTATAGAAAAAAGGTTAATTTCAAATAAAATTCCAAAAAACTAAATTTTCGAAAGCAAATTTTTAAGAAATGTTAAAGGTAATTAAATAGTTTTAATGTTAACCATAATTCATTACTTAGTGATGTCTGTGTTAACCATAATTAATATGAGTTAATAATTTTCCTACTCACAAGTAAAATATTTAATTACTATGATAGATTATAAGGAGAAAATGAAATTCAAACAAATATAACATTAAAAACTATAAGGCTACAGTACCTGTCAATATAACTATTTCAATAAATAACATCCCATTGTACTTAAAATTAGCAATTGATGAAACTTTAATTTATTTAACAATGACAAATACAATTTTCTTATTCTTATTTAAATTCTTATTTATTTTATAATTCATTGATCTTATACTATTTTGAAAATGTATTTATTTGTCAATAACTCGATGTCTACCTGCGGCCTAGGGGCTCTAGGGGCGGCCTAGGGGCTCTAGGCAGCTACCTAGTCGAAATCAGCATTGAATTGTAAGAATAAAACTATTTAACGAATTTCATATATAAAATTTATTTCGTTTTTCAGCTCAAATTTGCATGAAAATGGCCAGACAAAGAGACTTCTCGCAGTAGACTTTTGTCCAAAATCAGATAGAAATGTACAATTTTGATATAAAAACAATACACAAAATTCATTCGTTTAGCTCATAGTTTTTTTTAATTATGTATTCGCGAACAGGACGAAATCAAAGTGGTCTGAATGTGGAAATTCAAGGTCATTTTTTGGACTATTATGGAGGAATTATAAAGAAGTAAAATAATAATAATATATATCTTTTGAGTCCAGAAATATCCATTAATTTATTCAAAAATTCATATCTCCTTTTGCTTATTTAGAAATGCAAGAGAAAGCAATAAAAATTTCCGAGCATTCCACCGGCAGGCACTATTCAAAGTTACAACACATCCGCTGGCAGAGGTTAAGAAATAATTTGGCGAAAAAGCATTCGCGTGCTTCATTGCATCTTCGAATTTCAAGGTGGCGGGAAAATTTCTCATTTGGCGGATTTCGTGAATGACCGGACGCCGCCAATTTAATATTGCGCCAATCGGCTTCCGCTCCTTGATCATGACATTTCATTGTTTTGTTTCTTTCTGCGCGTGCCTGATATAGCAAAGCGTTTGTTTGCATTTTCTTTTTCTCCAATCAGTATCATTATATTCCGGAGATAAAATTTGTGCGGGGGACTTTCACTTCAACAGTGAAGGTTACAGGAGGTTTAAAGAATGTATATTGCAACATGATTTTCGGCGAAGAGCATTTTGATTATGGTGTCATGATTTTGAATTGTTGTCGCAAACATGAGTTCATATTACGTGATCAGCAAATAGAATTATTTTATCATTATATTATTATTTAGCCACAGTGCTGTTTACTTTAATTTAAAATCCAGACAGGTCAATAATTACAGTATGTCTTTCAACTTATCAACTAATTATAATTTTAATATAAATGCGGTAATAACTGCTAACCAGATTTATTTGTTTCTTCTTTTTTTATTTTCTCATATATGAAGCACAGAGAAAGTATTATAATACTCAAAGATTTTGAACTTGAGATTTTGACGATTCTACGTTTTAGGCCTACTTGAGTTCGAAAAACACATTTTTCTATTATGTCTGTTTGTCCATTTGTTTACGAAAAAGATAACTCAAAAACACTTTGAGTTAGACTGTCGATATTTGGTATATGATCTTTATAGCAATTTTCCTTATCAAATTTTGAGTAAAATCCATTCACATAAAGTCTGCCTACTCAGCTGTCAGAATATATGATAATAAGTAAACGTTGTTGTTGTTTCTTATGGCACTTGCCACGGACAAGCCCGCTGTTATGAAGACAGCGATTTAAGCCGGAGGGGGAGCGTCTCTTGTTTTTATAGTAGCGCCAACTAGGACCAAGAGTATGACTTTGCTATTCACGCACCACTCATTCGCTTGCACAACCCCTTTTTACAGGAGGGCACATTCACACGTCTCACAGATAGAACAACGGAAGAACAACCATGCCCAAACCGGGACTCAAATCCGGGACGTCCAGATCACGGGGAAGACGCGCTACCCCTCTGGCAGGACGCAGGCATAACTAAACGAAAAGAGCTAAATGGATAAAATTGGTTACCTAGATTAACATCTATTGTGTTGACACCTATCAAATTTTGATCGAAATCCAACAAGGAATAGGTCATCTTTCATTAGGTACTTTTAAAATCATATAAACGATTTTACTAAAAAATGAAGTGACTTAAATTTATCAATTTTGATACTGGATTTTGTGATTGTAAGTCCTTGTCAAATTTTGTTTTTATTCGGTGGGGAACAAAATGTCTAGAACATAAATTCGATTTCCAGATTCTATTAACTGCATACCAGGGATTAATCGCCAAAAAAACTCGCCAAGAATGACATCATGGATGAGTATTTCGTGAGTATTGTACGCCAAAGACGTGCAAAGCCATCTATGCCTTATTCAAGGTACATAATTTTTTCCATTAGGATGGGGGGAGGGATAGCTATTTTAGAGAGTATACGAGAAAGCTTTGGAGAGTCCATTTTCGCTGGTTATTTTCTCATATTCGAAGTATAAATAGAAAATATCGTAATCGTCAAAAGATTTGAAACCTAGATGTTGAAGGGTTTCTACATTTTAAATGCACAGAGTCCAAAAAACATATTCTTGGAATTATGTATGTTTTTCTTTGTAAGAACACTTTTAAAAACGCTTGTGACGTCTACACCCCATTTGTTGATTTCTGTCAAATTTCGAACGAAATCCCTAAGTTCGTCTGTCTGGCTGTCTGATTCGCAATAACTTCATAACGTAAACAGAAAGATTGGTAAAATTTGGTACACAGAACGTAACAGAAAGATTGGTAAAATTTGGTACACAGAACGTAACAGAAAGATTGGTAAAATTTGGTACACAGAACGTAACAGAAAGATTGGTAAAATTTGGTACACAGAACGTAACAGAAAGATTGGTAAAATTTGGTACACAGAACGTAACAGAAAGATTGGTAAAATTTGGTACACAGAACGTAACAGAAAGATTGGTAAAATTTGGTACACAGAACGTAACAGAAAGATTGGTAAAATTTGGTACACAGAACGTAACAGAAAGATTGGTAAAATTTGGTACACAGAACGTAACAGAAAGATTGGTAAAATTTGGTACACAGAACGTAACAGAAAGATTGGTAAAATTTGGTACACAGAACGTAACAGAAAGATTGGTAAAATTTGGTACACAGAACGTAACAGAAAGATTGGTAAAATTTGGTACACAGAACGTAACAGAAAGATTGGTAAAATTTGGTACACAGAACGTAACAGAAAGATTGGTAAAATTTGGTACACAGAACGTAACAGAAAGATTGGTAAAATTTGGTACACAGAACGTAACAGAAAGATTGGTAAAATTTGGTACACAGAACGTAACAGAAAGATTGGTAAAATTTGGTACACAGAACGTAACAGAAAGATTGGTAAAATTTGGTACACAGAACGTAACAGAAAGATTGGTAAAATTTGGTACACAGAACGTAACAGAAAGATTGGTAAAATTTGGTACACAGAACGTAACAGAAAGATTGGTAAAATTTGGTACACAGAACGTAACAGAAAGATTGGTAAAATTTGGTACACAGAACGTAACAGAAAGATTGGTAAAATTTGGTACACAGAACGTAAACAGAAAGATTGGTAAAATTTGGTACACAGAACGTAAACAGAAAGATTGGTAAAATTTGGTACACAGAACGTAAACAGAAAGATTGGTAAAATTTGGTACACAGAACGTAAACAGAAAGATTGGTAAAATTTGGTACACAGGTTTAATGTCTTAAATGTAAATCCACCTTCGCACGCATGCAAGCGCAATAACTCAAAAATACAATGACTTTAAAAAATGAAGTGATTTGAAATGTGATCTTATTATTAAAGTTGTAGTTCTTTGGCAAATTTTAGTTTTAATTTTTCAAATATTGCTTATACATTTTTCTGTTGGGGAAATCACCAAACTCTTATGTACGGGTCTCTGAAAATATAATATTTGAATACTCGTGGCGTTCAAAACCGGATACAATATCCATGCTTTTGTATCGTGGTCATGTTACTGGACTGCGAACCATAAGGTCCGAGGTTCTATCCTCGCTCATCGCAAATTCGCCACATTGGTGACCTCGGGCGATGAACCTTCAACCTTCGTACAACTGTTGAGGCGCCATATACTCACAGCAAACCAAAGTCGTCAGACTCACTTGACGCAGCAATATAAAAAGGCCGCAGAAACATGAAGCCGTCAGACTCACTTGACGCAGAAACAGCAACCACACACGCTCGCCTTGACGCTACTCAAATGGGTACAGGCGCATTAGAATCGACAGCTAAAATACATCACCACTCAACAGCCATATTGTTCGTCTCACCTCCAACTCACTGGAGGGAGAGTCTGTAGTAAAAGCTTATAAGCCAGTTAACAGCTACGCTACCCGAGCAATTGCTTTTGTATCGTGGTCATGTTGCTGGACTACGAACCACAAGGTCCCAGGTTCTATCCTCGCTCCTCACAATCCGCCACAAGAGTAACACCTTTTTTGGAAAGTATGCGAAAATGTTTCAAGGAGACTATTTCCGCTGCTTTTTTTTTCATGATATAGCAAAAAAAATCGGAGATGGAGTTTAGGCATCTCCCTACCTTGAATTTTAAAAAACACAATCTGCTCTTTTGCTACATTATGATACAAATTTCATTTGTCTAGCTTATATAGTTTTCGACTCTTATTATTCGCTTATTCAGAAACAGATACTGCAACAGACTGCCAACTCTTTGATTGATTTGGCTCGAAATTGGTTAAAGATCTAAAATTCTGATAATAAAACTATTAGCTAAATTTCATCTGCTATGTGATTTATCCTATTCATATGCAGATAGACAAAAAAACGGTCTCATTTGACGGATTTCATCTAAAATTTGGCAGAAATGTTCAGTGCGTAGTGATTCATTTCAAAACTTATTTAATTCGAATGCCAGTATTTTGGATTCCCACTGGAAAATTATTTCCTCTCATAATTGAAATCAATTCATCGAAATTGTGTCAATTTTCGAGTATTTTCAAATCTGCTTGAAAAATTTTCAAGAAATTCAGGCATCTCAATTCAAACTTTCTACATACCACTTTCTAAATGCATTCTTGTCTTAGGGTTTGGAAGTCTACAGGTTATTGCCTTAGCAACGCTCAATAAAGAGAAATGACAATTTGGGCTCCATGAAATAATAAAATAGAATGGACTACAAAATTAAATTTAAAGAAATAACCTAAGATATATAATCTAAAGCAACCGAATACTTTCGTACTTACACATTTTTTAGAACTTCTATAAAAAAAATCTTGGACGTACTGCGCTTGAATTCTTACAATGAAAAGACATGAATTCACATTATGCAGTGAAATTATGGTCACATGGACAAGTAGAGGAACGTTGTTGAACTTGGAAATGATTTGAACTTTCATATGTTCATTTCAGCATGTGAACTTCACATGCTGATAATGTTTTTTAACTTTCTCTCATTTCTTTTATATCTGATATGGACTAACCTGTTTAGAGTCCGGATTTAAATTCCATAAAACACCAGTGGAGTAAATTGGAACGAGCTATAATACGATGTCTTACATCAGTGACAAGGGTTTTCAGTTTTCCTTTACAAGAATATCCTGAAATTGTACCAGAAACATACCAAAGACTTAAGGAACACTTTCCTCCTTGAGTATAACCTTCACCTTGAGTATTATAACCTTTCCTCCTTGCAGAGGAAGGTGATCCACTTTATATTAGAATCTGCAATGTAAACAAAAGATAACAATATATGTATGCTCATAAAGTGTACTTCCTACTGCACAATACAGTGGGAGTGGCTTGCAGTAACAGATTCGGATCCATGCCAGAATGATCACTTCACCTGAATGGACAGTACAATCAAAATGTGTTAAAAATAATAATAAGTAATGAAAGGATAGCATAAAAAAACAAACCATACGGCATCATACGAATTACTGATTTGATAAACAGAAATGTATAAAGGGAAAAAGGATATATATATTTAACTTTCGAAGTTTCCTTAGAAAAATGAATGAGAATGACATATCTTTAGGACTTATTAAACATTCGTTGAACAAACCGTTCGGGCGAATAATGTTCACCAAAAGATTAAGCATGCTATTGGAATGGTCTTCTTCAAGTCTTTGGTCTTCTGACGAAGCAATGATACACTCACACGTCTGTCCTTTGAAAAATATCTTCTTCGGTATGTATTCCATGTCCTCATTCTTTCCATATCTCTTTCATATGCGTTTTGAAACGTCATTCTTCCGAACTACAATGGGTGTTCAAATGAAAAGGTACGAAAAGACACTGTGAGTATAAATGAAGACTTTATTCAAAGTATTTTATTCAGGGGACTTTATTAAGGATAAAGACTTTATTCAGGGGACCAAACACATGAAAATCGCAGGGTGATATGTCCGGGCTGTAGAGCGGATGGTCAAGCTCCTCCCACTTCAACTTGGCCGCTTGTGTGACCCTGGAGACGTGTGGACCCCCGTTATCAAGGAGAAAACCTCCACCCTTCGTGGATTTCTTTTTTTTTCCCCTCCCTTCTTTTTCTTTCCTCTTTTCTTTTCTTTCTTTTTCTTTTCTTTTTTTTTTACATAGTAGGATTTTTCAAAAAATAATGCAGATTTTGACCCGAAAATTTTATCAATTATTTCCTTGCACATAACATGCATTTCAGAAACTTTGCTATAAAAAAAATCCAAATTTGCACTTCAAGAACTTTTGCTTCTGACAACTGAATTATCATTAAGTTCTATAGCTCACTATAGAAGCAATTTTAATGCCTATAACTTTTTAATTTAAAGTTCTCTTCCAAGGTTAATAGCTTTTATTCCCACACTAGGTTTGTTAAAATTTCCATACTACCCATATCCGGTTACATATCCGTGGGAAAACAGAGATCGATTTTTAATAACTAGAGGAATAACATAAGCCATTAAAATTGCTACCACTGTACATTAATTTTCATTTTTTTACTTAGTGATGCAATTTATGCAAAAACGTCTTAAGTTGTCATTTACTAAAATTTTAATTTAGTATTGCGCTTTGTTTCACTCGATAGTCAAAATGTGACCAAAGAAAGTTTCCAAATAACGTTAGTGAAAAGGAAAAAAAAAAAAAAAATGTTTATGGTAAAAATGACAGTATTACGTTTCATGAACGAAAGGTTTATTGATATTCCAACTTCGCTACGCAAGAAAGCGAATATTTGATTAGTGTCGCCATCTATTGATTTATATTTATAATAGAATAAAATTTTATTTTTCATCATATTTTTATTCAAGATAATCATGTTTTATATCAGATATTTACAGAACTGCTTTTAAATGTAAAAATACATTTAATTTGTATAAAGGAAGTCTAAATATAATTCCAGAATAACTAAGAAAATTCAACAATCAATTAGCTCATCTAATGTTTATTTTAAATGAATTTATCATCGATTGATAGAGCATTTACAAGCGTTATTTTCTTATGAAAAAAGCCTATCTAGGATGGCGAAAAAATGTATTTAGAAACAGAGATGATTTAATTTATTGAAATGAAAAGGAGTCGGGTTGAGTTAAAGTTTAAGAATTCCTGATATAAATTAATTTACTGCTATGATAGCTTCTGATTAAAGCTATAAATTTGAAAGAAAGAAAGCAAATTTATTATTTGTGTCATCTCAAATATTATATTTTTAAAAAATACAATACATAAAATTTTTTTCGGAATAAAATATATCAATATCTATTTTAACATTAACAAATAAGCGTTAAACTTAGTATTCTAAAGTTTAATTTCTGGTAAAACAATAATTTAATAATTATAAAAACTGCTATTTTAAATATGAAAATAGAAATAGATTACAAAAAGACTATGAAATAATAATGTTAAAAGAGGAAACTGCTCATACTAGAAAAAAAATTTTAATGAATGGAGAGGTGCAGATAAAAAGTACATGTCCTGTAAGCATTTGAAATGATTCTTAGATACTTACATGCTTAATAATATCACACCACAACTCCGTTTTAAGAGATCATGTGTCCCCTTCTCGGTTTGGTGTAGATATAGGTGGACCTTGTGGCGATTTGGTATAAGCGAGGGTAGAACCTGGGACCTTGTGGTTCGCAGCCCAATAACATGACCACAATACAAAAGAAATAGCTCGTGTAGCGTAGCTTTTATCAGGCTTATAAGCTTTCACCACTACCTAATTGGGGAAAAAAAAAAAGAGAAAAGAAAAGAAGAATTGCACTGCCATCGGTTGGAAAGAAACATACAAATGACAACATGCGAATACATATAACATAACAACAAAAATGATAAAAACTAGAATGAAAAATATCTGGAGTACAATAAAATTGGATAAATGAACAATATAAGTGAAAAAATGGAGCAATTATAAAAATTAGGTACTTAAAAATGAAGTACTTAGGCTTAAGGATATATAATGAATAGAATTCGAGTATTAAAATAATGCGCAGAAAAATTATTAGGGTTAATCTAATTGGAATAGTTCTCCATGATCAATTAGGAATCTAATCATGTTTATGATTCTTCTTTTGGACGATGAATTATTAAGGACTTTTTAGAACCAAAGACCTTCTAGCGAAGATGAAGGTTTTCGAAGGTGCCATGAAAGAATAAAAGGGCAGGATGACGCAAAATGGATGGGATCGCCGGCTTCTCCACAAGAGCAATAGTCATCTTCTGACAAATGGAAACAGTGAAGGAAAGAAGGGAATGTCCGAATACGTTGGGGTCCAAGATTAATAAGATGGATGTCTAAGGCGAATGTGAAAGGCCGATTTGTCTACTTTGCAAGAGGAGAACTATCCCAAGCATCTTAATATTCAAGATGGGGAACAATAACCCTGGAGTACGGATATCAAATACCTTGGATCACAAGTTAACCTATAAAAAGAATATTGACACCATTAGAAATAGATTCACGGCCTACAAAATGAAATTGTACCACATCATGGGAAGAAACTTTAAACCTGTGCTTTTTAATTTACAAAACTTTGAACTCTGAAGTGTGAGATCCTGCTACGTTCAGTAATGATCTATGCCTCATTAGTGTGCGGAGTGGCGGCAAAAATTCACATAAGTAAATTGGGAACAACTCAAAATAAAACAGCTAAGCAAATAGTAAATGTACCCTGGTTTATTAGAAATAACCAGATACATTAAGAACAAAAACTGACAACAATAAGTAGAATGCTTTTAACAAAATAGCCATGAACTTCTTTGACAAGATAGATAACCACAGCAGCCCGGCGATAGCTTGTATTCTAAGATAGGACTCAAACAATCCCGAACAGAAAAGACATCCCAAAACATTTCTCGTTTCAGTATACTAATTTTTCTTTTACAGCCTAGAGCACGGTTGAAACACAAGAAGTGGGTAACTGGTCAATTCTAGTAAAGAATAACAACAGTTTTTAATCAGTGTGATGCCTGGATGATAACCTTACTACTCTTTATCAGTTTCCTAATCGACGAGTTATGATAAAAGGGCTTAAAATGCAGCTTCAAGAAGTCAAGGACCTAGAGGCACCAAAGGCTGAAGTCTGAATTTGTCTTGATTACCCTTATCGCTTGATTACCAATGTTAAGATCACCTTTTAGTGGGTTCCGTCGCATGTGAATGTGCACGGAAGTGAAATTGCTGATGGTCTGTCCCGAGGGGGCAGCCATAAGGATACTGCTCTTGGTGGCTGCCTTACTTTTTCAGAAATCGCCACCCGGGTCAGGCAAGATATTTTTTCTTCTTGGAGGAGGGCCCCCGTGTATGAATGGTATACGGAAAGTCACCCTGGTGCTGTTTTAATAGGGGTTGGCAACAGGCGCGATTAGACAACTTTCGCTAGATTTCGAAGTGGAGACATACATTTACAGCATCATATGACGAGCAACAAAGTTTATCCCCTGTGTCCAAAATGCAATGCGACTCGAGCTGCTCCTGCCCACATTTTGACCTGCATCGGTTTCAATAAATGCCAGCTGTTATCGATTCCTGAGGCTGTGCTACATTGTTTGAAGGTGTTCGGGCTCATCGACCTGGTTTGATGTTACTGTCGACCAGGTGGGATAAACCACAACACAACACATCTTTTTCAGTGCTAATGTAAGAGTGCCAGTTCTCATGATGAGGAAGGAAACGAATCTGCTACCACAGGACCACAGTGTGGTGAATTGATATGAGTGAGGATAGAACCTGGGACCTTGTGGTTCGCAGTCCAGTTACATGACAATGATACAAAAACAATTGTTCGGGTAGCGTAGTTGTTAACTGGCTTATATGCTATTCACTACAGTCTCCCCTTCCAGTGAGTTGGAGGTGAGACGAACGATATGGTTGTTGAGTGGTGATGTATTAGCTGTTGATTATAATGCGCCTGTACCCATTTGAGTAGTGCCAAGCGTTATGGCGAGTGTGTGTGGTTGCTGTTGCTGCGTCAAGTGAATCTAACGACTTTGTGTTGCTGCGGCATTTTTTGTGTTGCTGCGTCAAGTGAGTCTGACAACATTAGTTTGCTGCGTCAAGTGAATCTGACAACTTTGGTTTGTTGTTGGTAGATGGCGCCACTACAACTGTACGAAGGTTGAAGGTTCATCGTCCGAAGTCACCAATGTGGCGGATTGTGATGCGCGAGGATAGAACCTGGGACCTTGTGGTTCGCAGTCCAGTAACATGAGCATGATATAAAAGCAATTGCTCGGGTAGCGTAGTTGTTAACTTGCTTATAAGTTATTCACTACAACAGGCATAAAATATCGAATCAACGACATTAAAAATATGAGGAATACGGCGACAAAAGAAAAACAATGGTTTACCGAATCACCGCAGCGAAGAAAAATAATAGTTTTCGCAACTAAATAAAACCTGTGAAATGACTGTGCAAGTCCATTTCGATGCTCAGATGTCAGGACAAGGAAGATAACACATCGCTCACCACAAATATAAAAGATATGAAAGAAAGAATATAAAGAATAATGTCAATAATTACAAGTAATTTTTTAGTGATTATTATTATTATATAATGGCACGCATGTATGAGTGAAAAGTAAAATGAAAAAGTTGAGTGAATGGATGTAAAAATGCGATATGTAATGCGACTAGTATCAAAATCCCCTTACATCTAAAATAATCAACTCTCTTGCAAGCACCCCTAAAATTCATGGTCAAATCAATGTTTTTCAGGGTGTGTTTTTTTTTCCTTCAAAAAATAGTTGGAATAAAAGAGTTTTATATAAATCTAAATGTACGCTCATTTTCTTGAACAATATTTTCTTGGCAATCTTATAAAATATCTTTGGTAGTTTTGACATAGGAAGTAAATTGTAATTTGTGTCATTTTTATTGAGTCACAAGAGTAAGAAGAATTTTTCTTTACATCCTAAAGAATATCCTTTGTATTGAAGATGTTTAGACAACTGTTACTTGCATAGCGATTAAAGGCTGAAACTAGTGGGAATGGTTTCTCCAAAACTTTCTCGCATATTCTCTAATACACTTGTCATGCTAGAGAATGTTTTACATGGCAATGGCACTACAATAGTTATGAAATTTTAAACTTAGGAGTGAAATTAGCATTTTTATTGAATTGATTGATTGAAATGGGATGAGAATAGGATTTTTGGCAACAAAGGTCGTTAAACCCTAATTCCAAAAGAGTGCTTTCAATAGATAAAATCTGTCGTGTCATCCTTGGCGAGTTATTTGGCGATCAATCCATAGCATGCGTTAATAGAATTCAAAAATCGAATTAATGCATTAAACAATATTTCTCAACAAATTGAAAAAAAAATGACATAAAACTGTGGTGAAAGCTTATAAACCAGTTAACAACTACGCTACCCGAGCAATTGCTTTTGTATCATGGTCATGTTACTGGACTGCGAACCACAAGGTCCCAGGTTCTATCCTCGCTCATAACAATCTGCCACAAAACTGTACTTGCAATCACAAAATCCCATATTAAATTTGAAATATTTAAGTCACGGCATTTTCTGATTATCTCGTTTGCATATTTCTGAAAGTATAGATGGACAGACAGTCAATCCTTTGTTGGATTTTACACAAACTTTGAGAGGTGTCTATACTATAGATGTTAAATTTATGCACCAAATTTTATTGATCTAGCTCCCTTTGTTTTGTAATTATCACATTAATTTATAGTTGAACAGCCGGACACACGGACTTCCTCAGAGCAGATTTTACCAAAATTTAATAGAATTCTACAAATTGGTGCAAAGACCATATACCAAATTTCAACCGTCTAGCCCAAAGCCTTTTTCAGTTATCTTTGTTTCAGAAAATTCAATTTTCAATTCAGTTTCAGAAAATTGTCAAATTTGGCAGAAATCTAATAGATGTTAAATCTGTGTTTCTAATTTTAATTATCTAGCTCTCATTGTTTTATAATTTTCATATTAAATTATATTTGAACATCCGGACAGATGAACTTCCTCTGAACAGATTTTACTCAAAATTTGACTGAACTCTGCAAATTTGGTGTAAAGATCCCATACCAAATTTCAACCATCTAGCTCAAAGCGTTTTTGAGTTATCCTTGTCACAGACAAACGGACATTTTCCAAAAATGTGTTTTTCTATCTCAGGGTTGTCTAAACCGTGGAGACTCGTCAGAATCTCGAGTTCGAATTTTTCGAGGATTACTGTACTTGCTTCTACTACGTATACGAGAAAGTAAAAAAGTTTTCAGTCCTAAGTTCTTAACCAATAATTGAGACACTTCTTAAGAACTCGTGTTGCATTCACGCTGAGTGCATTTTCTTACCCCTTTTTTCATTCTCATCACTCCAGTTGTAATAAAATCAGAGGAGGGAATGATGGAGAGAGATAAAACTTTTTTTCTGATCTCATGAGGTACCCTTTCTCACCTCCCGAACAATGCCTTTCATTGATTGGTGACGATATTTCGTTGCTAGTGATTTAATTTTGTGGAGGCTTTGACCTCCTGTTGTAGTTAACAATTGTTCTTATATAAACAGGAGTTAACGCCATAAAATGACATGGATTGGTTATCAGTGCAATCATAAAATAGTTGGGAAATATTTTTTTTTAAATCAGCAATAGTTATGCATCAGCAATAGTTGAAAATTGGTAGAGAAAAAATAAACTTATTCTGTTATCGAACATTGAAAACCGTATTTGAAAAAATTGGATTACTTATTCATCTTGCTCTCAATAGATGGCGCTGTCATATCTGCTCACAACGCAATCGAACAACCGTCAAAGGAATCCAAATGAAAAACATAGCAACGAAATATTTACATTTCTGATCTATAAACCTGTTGCTGCAATTTTTGTTCTCATTAAAAAACAAACCCTCGCCATATCTAATTGGAATGCGTTCCAGAAAAACAGAAAGAAAAAAAATCTGTTTTCTAAGTAACAGACAAAATATTTACAGAAATCTGATGAATTATTTTGAAAGCTTTCCGGGATAGAAAATTGTATTCTATTTTGTGTATCGCATTCTGAACAATAACGAAAGTGAGTCATTCTCACGTGCGTATTCTAGATAAAGAATAGTAAAATTTAAAATGTTAACCTAATATGTGATTGAATCCTTCAATATATTAAAGTTACTTTATCAAACAGTTTTTAAACTAATTAGGAGATCATAATAATCTAAAGAAAAAAAATGAAAGAATATCTTTTAAAAATTAACGAAAATTTCGTTTAAACAAAAAAAGTCCGATGTTTTTACACCTAATTTGAATTGCTATAATTCGTAATGGAAAATAAACTTTTCGAAGTCGTGGTGTTAGAACGCAGATAGTTTTATAATTATATTATTGAAAATGAACGCAATTTTTATTTTCAATAATATGCAAACATTTTTTACTAATCTATTCTTTCTTCAATATTGTTTGGCATATCGATGTTTTGGTTTTAAGAACATGAAGGTTATTTTTGGTCATTTTGATTTTTGAAACAAATTCGAATGTTGAGAGAGCCATCTGAAGGAAGAGTAATGTTCAAGTTCCTGGGCAAACCTGCAGGGAGGCATTGGATCATTGAAATGCAATTAAAACTGCACCATGTCCATAGTCAAGGATATTTTTATTTGGAATCAGGTATTAAAACAAAATTCTTCTATGAAAACACCAGTGTCCTCCTCGGTTATTTATTTATTTATTATAGTTATTTATTTGTGATAAAGTGTTCCAGGACAACAGCCAGAAAACTTCAAAATTACAATGAGTGATTGACCATAACCGAGTAAGGTAAGTTTAGATACTTTAAAAATTTTTATTGGACACCAACCTTCTTTGGCGAACTGCTGGTCCACCAGGATAAATGATTATTAAAGATTTCAATCAAAAATTTCTTGTAATTTATTGTCACCAGCATTTAAATTTTCTTGCTTAGGTGTAAAATATAAGACATATTTATGACAAAGACTTTGTCAGTAAATCGATTTCTATATATATATATTACAAGATTCTAAATTTTAACTAAGTTGCAGATCAGAAAATGTTTTCTCAACCATATGGAACAATTGATGAAAAAGAATGTGACGATTAGTTGCAAAAAAAAAAAAAAATAACAACGCCTTTTTGCAAGCTAATTATTGGTTTAAAGGAAATTAATTACTATGAAACAATGCAGAATACAAATGTTTGTTTGTGAAAGAACATCTTTTTTTTTCAGAGTATTTTACTCCCATGAAATTTCTTAATATTCTATTTCATTTTACGTCATTATTTGTTTTTAAGCAATTGTATGCAGCGAGCAATTGAATAAGTAAAACCAGCAGCTACATAGGAGGCTCTTATATCTTTTTTTTGTGGCATTTTAATAACAATTTAATATGGGCCTTTTATTTAAAATTACAAATGGTCATATAATCGAACTTATTTGAAATAAAATAAAGTATCGTTAAAATTTGGAGAAGGTATTCCTACAGTATTCCTATTTAATCACTTTTTGCAAGTTTTATATTATGCTGTTTTGGTAAGGGGGTTTTGAAGCTCGAAATCACGTAGGCAATGAATATTGAAACTCGAAATCCCGCAAACAATGAATATGGAAGCTCGAAATCGCGTAGGCAGTGAATAAAGCATAAACGGCAATTTTCGTCATCATCTTTTAATCACATATATTTTTTGCCTGCTTTTACCAGTATTGCATCTGTTGAGAATTCAGTTGACCACGTGATCTCCCTGGGTGGAACTAGCTGCCAATCAAGTGTCACGTGGTCTCCCTGTTGTTGTTTAGTATATTTTTTTTTCTAGCAGAAGCGAACTGGACTCCTGTACTAGAGGGAGTGTTATCTCGGCTCTCGGTTTCCGGCTCTTTCCGAGAGAGTTTTATGTGTAGTTCTCTAGGTTTTCTACACTAAGGCGTATTCATGTGCCTTTTGTTGTTATTGTTACCAATAAACCCCAGAAAAGACAACATGTGTCTTCAAGTCATTTCACTCCAGAACACAATCTTCACTATCGAATAAATTATTGTTCAATCAAGAAACGCAACGATAATTTAACATGGTG
Source organism: Argiope bruennichi (assembly GCF_947563725.1). Classification (NCBI taxonomy): domain Eukaryota; kingdom Metazoa; phylum Arthropoda; class Arachnida; order Araneae; family Araneidae; genus Argiope; species Argiope bruennichi. Next base: position 26,956,523 of record NC_079161.1, read on the forward strand.
CCGAAACCCGGGAAATAGTATACTGGGTGAAGATTGTGTTTATGCTCTTGAATTGGTGAATAATCGTGCATCCTGAAATTCTGCATTTATCAAGGATTATAACTCATCGTTGGACATTTAAAAAGGTACTGTAAACTTTATTTTATGCATGAAAATGGAAACTCTTGATAAGTTGAAGGCGAAACGCAAGATAATTCGTACTGCTTGTACAAAATTGATTAACAAGGCTTATTTGTTATTAGAAAGTTGTGATATTGAAAGCGAAAGTGATCAAGAACAACTTTCGGAACATTTATCTAGTTTAGAAGCAAAACAATTAGACCTCAAAAGCCTTAATAGTGAAATTGAGGATTTAATTTCTGATAGTGCATTGTTTGATATAGAAATTCAAAGCTCTTTTGAATATGAAGAGCAAATAAATGAAGCTAAGTTCAAAATCAAAAGTAAGATCAAAAAGTTTAAAACTGATCAACAACCTATCCCACCACTTGCTGCTAATGGTTCTAAGGTAAGAATTAACTGTCCTGCAACAAGCATTAATTTGCCAAAACTAAGAATTCCCACATTTAGTGGAGATGCTAGTACTTTTCTAGAATTCATCAATAGCTTCAATAATGCGATTGACTCTAATGATTCTTTAAGTAATGTTGATAAATTCATATATTTAAAGTCCTTTTTATCCGGCGAAGCTTACAAAATTGTTTCTGGTTTTTCTCTTACTGAAGAAAATTACAAATCGTGTTTATCTCTGTTAAAGGACAGATATGGGAAGCAAGACCATTTGATTAGTCATTTCATGAATCGCCTATTAGAAACTGAACCCGTAAAATCCTCTTTCAATCTCAAGGGATTACGAAAACTGCATGACGAGAGTGAAATAAGCATAAGAAATTTAAACTCAATGGGAATTGCATCCGGAAATTATGGCCATTTACTTATACCTATTTTATTAAAGCAATTACCCCAAGATTTAGTCATAGAGTTCCATCGTAGAAGAGATTCTTCTAAGATTGGTGACGTCAATAAATTGATAAAATTTATAAAATTCGAAATTGAATCGCGCGAATCTGCGAATATTGCTACTGGACATTCTCAGGTTCCAGAAATTCCCCGATATCATTCACGAAATTCCGTTTATCATGGAAATACTAAATTTAAAAATAAATTGCCTTCATCTGCCGCGTTAAATACTGTAGTTAAAAATGTATGTGCCTTTTGTAACTCCGACACGCACACTGCATTAAAATGCAAAAATTTATCGGATGGGCAAAAACGTTACAAATTAAAGAAAGAGGGTAGATGCTATCGGTGCATGGCTCATAGACATATAATTTCACAATGCAAGGCAAAAATTCCACCCTGTGAGACATGCCAGAGTTTTCAGCACAATTCCTTGTTTTGCCCAAAAAATAAAATTGAAAGCAGCTCGTTTGAAACCGAAACTCACGGTCAGGAAGTCGTAATTTCTTCCATTTTAAAGGCAGAAGAGAACCCTGGCAGTTACGCGACCTTACTTCAAACGGCTAACGTCCAGGCAGAAAATGGTGCCAACAAGATCATGGCTAGACTTTTATTTGATTCAGGATCACAAAAGTCCTTCTTGCGCAGTGATCTGAAACAAGCTTTAAATTTAAAATCAATACGCCAAGAGAAGCTTTTAGTTTATACTTTCTCGAACCGAGAACCAATCGAGAAAATATTCGATGTTGTACGATTCAGAATAAGGAGCAAATTTCTCCCTTATCAATTCTTAAACATTGAGGCTTTGGCTTCAGAAGAAATAACTGGCGCGGACGTATACTCGAACGTTGACCTCAAACATGTAAACAAAGTCATTCCAGCCACCTGCAACCTTTCTGACTCCCTCGAAAATTCCACCCCTATCCAGATCCTGTTGGGGGCGGACTTCCTGTGTAATGTTCTAAGGGGAGAAGCAAGAAAAATAAATAAAAACTTGTTCTTGCAGCCGACACTCTTTGGTGACACTTTAATTGGACAAATCCCAGACTTGCAGAAAAGAAAACATTCTTCCGTATTTACTGTATCTTGTGCTGTAGTGGAAACTGATCTGAAGCGCTTGTGGGAGTTAGATTCTTTCTTGCTCGATGGGACTTCGGAAAATAAATCCAGGGATAATTTAGGTGATTTCGGAAAAGAGCTTAAAATAAAAAACGGACGATATGAAGCACCGTTGCAATGGAAAACAAACGAAATGAAAGAAAAGTTAAGTAATAATTTTGACGTTGCGGAAAAGAGATTCATTGCTTTAGAGAAAAAATTTAATAAGGATCAAGCGTTGTTTGAGAGGTATAATGCTGTTATGCAAGAGCAAGTTAACGAAGGCATAATTCAGATGTGTCATGACGAATGTTTTACTGGATATGTAATGCCGCATAGAGAGGTTTTCAGAGAAACTTCTGCCAGTACAAAAACTAGGATAGTATATGATGCCAGCAGTAGCAAGGATTTAATCACCTCTGAGAGCTGGTGGCATGGTTCTGAATGGTTGAGGAACGCGGAAAACCTTTGGCCCAAAGCAAAGGGATTTCAATATGATTCTAAAGAGCCAGGAATAGCATCTGAATTTAAATCCGGCGTTATAATTAACACAGCTATTGTTCAAGAAAAAATAATAGATCCAGAAAAATTTAGCTGCTTGCTTAAGTTGCTAAGAGTGACTTCTTGGATATCGCGTTTTGTAAATACTCTTAAAAAGAAAAATGTTGAAAAGGGTCCTCTTACTTCAGAAGAACTTTCCGACGCAGAAATGTTTTGGATGCGAATAGTCCAAAACGACTGTTTCTCTAGCGAAATTAAGTGCTTGAAAAATAATAAACCTCTCCCGAGAGACTCTAAATTATTATGTTTAAACCCTTTTCTTGATAATAATGATGTCCTTAGAGTCACAGGAAGACTAGGAAAAACAACCCATTTATCGACCTATGAAAAGCATCCAATCATACTCCCTCCCAAGGCTAAATTAACAGCGTTATTAATTTGGGAATCTCACAAAAGAGTCTTTCATTCTGGTGTATCCCATATGTTGGTGCAAATAAGAGAGAAGTTCTGTATTTTAAAAGCCAGACAAACCATCAAATCTCTTCTTGGAAAATGCACAATATGTAAACGATTCAACTCTTCTCCCGGAAATCAAGTGATCGCGCCGCTTCCAGACATTCGTGTAGAACAGTCATCTCCATTTACGATCATCGGTGTTGATTTTGCTGGCCCTCTTTTCGTTAAAGATAGTATTAACAAGCAATATATCTTGTTGATAACCTGTGCAGTGACAAGAAGTGTTCATCTAGAACTGGTCAGTGATTTGACTACCGATACATTTCTTCTAGCTTTCCGACGCTTCATTTCTCGACGTGGCTTGTGCTCTGTGGTGGTCTCTGATAATGCACGCACCTTTAAACGTACAGAATTAGAGATAAAACTCATTTGGAATGTTCTGAATCATGCAGATGTAAAAAACTTTTACTCTGCTAACGGAATTAAGTGGAAATATATTGTTGAAAGAGCCGCCTGGTGGGGTGGTTTTTACGAACGAATGGTACGTACTGTGAAAACTGCTTTACGAAAAACACTTGGAAAATCATGTCTCACTGTTGAGCAGTTGCTGACTGTCCTTACCGAGATTGAAGGCATGATTAACTCTCGGCCAATTACATATGTTGGTAGTGACACTGAAGAACCGATTGCTCTGACTCCATCACATTTTCTTCTAGGGAAACGTGTTACCTCCTTGCCCTCCGTAAGACTTCACCTTGATTCGAATCTCTCTTCCAGGAAATGCTTAAGAAAAGCATTTAATTACCGAGAAAAATTAATGAGATCATTTTGGTCTAGGTGGAAAAATGAGTATTTGCTGAATTTGAGATCGGCCCATTCAAGTTTTGTTTAAAACATCTCGCCATTTAAAGTTAACGATGTAGTCTTGATTAAAAATGATCATCTACCTCGAAATTTCTGGAAATTAGGAAAAATTCTTGAATTATTTCCCGGAAGAGATGGCAAAGTGCGGGCTTGCCAAGTTAAAACTGAGTCATCAATTATTAAACGTCCTGTACAATTGTTGTATAATTTAGAAATCCAGGACTAAGAAGTAAAATTGTGATATTAATTTTATTATATGTATCATGTACTTAATTTCTAGAATATTAATTATTTAGCTAGTAACATTATTAAATATTGTTTAATGTATATATTTTATTATTTGAAATGCGTATTTATTATTTGAAATGTATATATGTTATTTGTAATTTGTATTTGTTATTGGAAATATTTTTTTCTTGCAATATGTTTTTTTTATCATATTTTTTCTTGAAGTATGTTTGATCATATTTTTTCTCGGAGTATGTTTTTATCATATTTTTTCTTGGAGTATGTTTTATCATATTTTTTCTAGCTGTATGTTTTTATCATATTTTCTCTCGAATATAATTGTTATTTAATATTTTAGTAATTACCAGGTGACTTTCTTGAAGTTAAATTTACAATTCATGAAATATAGATACAATTGTTTTCTCTAGGAAGTTTTGATGAACCCCCTGGTTCATCCGGGGGCAGGATGTTGAGAATTCAGTTGACCACGTGATCTCCCTGGGTGGAACTAGCTGCCAATCACGTGTCACGTGGTCTCCCTGTTGTTGTTTAGTATATTTTTTTTTCTAGCAGAAGCGAACTGGGCTCCTGTACTAGAGGGAGTGTTATCTCGGCTCTCGGATTCCGGCTCTTTCCGAGAGAGTTTTATGTGTAGTTCTCTAGGTTTTCTACACTAAGGCGTATTCATGTGCCTTTTGTTGTTATTGTTACCAATAAACCCCAGAAAAGACAACATGTGTCTTCAAGTCATTTCACTCCAGAACACAATCTTCACTATCGAATAAATTATTGTTCAATCAAGAAACGCAACGATAATTTAACAGCATCATTTTTATGAATGCTTCTTTGAAAGCAGATGCGTTTTTAAAAAGCTGACCTGCTTTTACCAGTATTGCTTTATTATTTCGTACTCTTCTTTGACAGCTGATGAGTTTTTAAAAGTTTGACGCAGAACTATGACATCATAGCTGTTATTTCATCTTAAAATTGGTCGGCTCCAAAACTTTGTTTTCCAAGAAAGTTTTAAAAAATTATCATTATATACTATATGTACCTATATATATAGAGAGAGGGATAAAAACCGATAGAGAAGTCTCGTGATTGTTTCAAACCGGTTTAAACCGGTCAATGACTTAAATTAATTAAGACAAATAATGACTTAAGAAATAATAATGTTCTCACATGATAACTTGAAATTTGCGATCGTAGATTTCATTTTAATTTTTACCTGTTGTTTTTATTTATTTTTTATATTTGAAAGTATTGCTTTATATTTAGCAATAATAAAGATGGATGTGTGTGTATATTTTGGCGTTCTATAGGCCAAACCATTTGGCCTATAACTATCAATTTGGCACCTGTATACTTTGGAGGTATGATTTCAATTTAATAGTAGCGCAAATTTTCGTTGCATTTTGGCAATTTTTTTAAGATATTTTATTGTTCCCTGAAATTCGAACCATTTTCATTGTTTTATCAACTGTCTGATTGTTCGATATATTTTTCAAATATTGAAAGCTGAAGAACAAAGTTTTTTTGTTTAATACCCGTGTAGTTTAGGAGAGCATAAAATTGAAGTTACAACATAGATAAATTTAGAAGACTGTTGAACTGCATATTTACATTTTTAATAGCGCCGTGATGTCATGGGACTCATCTCTTTTAGAAAGGTTTCATGCAAAGGTTCATAATAAACAGAGTATATGTAAAGGACAATTAAAATAACGTCTTTAATGTTGACGGAATAATTTGACGGAGTCATTGTCATGAAGTTATATTTACACGATTTTATTAAAAATTAAATATAACCAATATTTCCAACGAACCAACTGTCGCCAAAGATGAGTCATTTGAAATAAAAAGAAAGATTCACTCTATTGCGAACTAAAACTTGTCAGTTAAGAAAGTTTGAATTTTATTGTCATAAAAACACGCGATTGTAGACCACTCCTTCGACCATCTCAAAGAAGCCAATCAGAGTCAAGAGTTTTTCCAAAGCTGATTGGCTTAAGATTATAAAAATGTTGATAATTCTAAAATTATAATACTCAAAACTTTACTGTACGGTCAATTTGATAGCAGAAGATAGAAACGTTTTTCATTTATTTATTTAAAAGGTGGAATGTCAAGAATATTTCAAATATGTTTATTTATTATATGATAAAAAAAAATGTATGGATGAAATTTGCTAAGCGGCCTATACTCCTAGTTTGCAAATTTTTATCTGGAAATGTAGCGTAAAGATCACATTTTCTATCAAATTTTGAAATAATCCATTTATAGAAGATTTGTCTGTCTGTTCGAATGCGAGTGAGGCTGCTAACTAAAAAACATAAAGAACTAGATGGATAAAATTTGGTACATAGGCCTTATCTTCTAAAATATAGATTCGTTGCAAACTTTTAATCAATTCCATCGGTGGGTTGATCTATCAGTCTAAACATTTGCAACAACGACTTACACAGATGGAATCAAGTACGTAAAACTATAATTAAAATCGTGCTTCTGTCTCGAATGTCTGTTCATTCGTATAAAAGATAGATATCTAAAACACATATTCAATTTTCTTCACTACGCTGTGAAGCACGCCCATGCTGAAACTTAAGATCTAAGCAATCGTGACATGAGGCTTTATCCAAGGCCCATATTTTTTTTTCTATGCAAGGAAGAAGAGTTAGAAGGGTTGATATTAGGAATATCAGAGAGTATTTTGAGGAAGCCATTTCCCAAGATTGAGTGATAATGATCGCATGAAATCAGGAGAGTTTTCGTCGAAAAATTTGATAAAAATCTCTATATTATAAATCTCTATATTAGCCATAAGGACTATCCATATAATTTCATTCTCTAGTCTCTCTCTTTCATTTTTTTTCCAGATAAACAAAGATATGCACAGACTTATGCCGAGTTTACATTCGGCCAGTTATAAGATGGCCAGTAGGCAGCGCATGCGTAGAAAGTCTGAAAAATGTTGTCCGGTCGATGGCAAGTATTTATCCTGACGGGACAACAACATGCCGCTGCATTGTATTTTTTTCTTACTGCGCATGCGTTTGTAGAATTTGGCGGGGTTTTCTTTGGCATGAAAAAATGGATCACTTAACATAGAATAATTCCGACATTTTTGGCTCTTTCTGATGCGAGGTTGTGTTCCTTTTTTCATTTTATTTGCCGTTTCTTTTCTATAGTTTTTCCAAATTTAGGTGCGTTGATCTTTTATTTTATTTCACTATGTTTCTTTGTGTAAATATCCATCATTTTAACGCGATTTTCAATGAAAAAGAAACATTCAGGGACACCAAAACGGCAATTTATACCCAAGCATGGAATGCCTGAATCTATCTTATGAAATTGTGGCAAATATAAATCATTCCCTTTCTATTGTTGTTTCTTATGGCACTTGCCATAGACAAGCCCGCTGTTACGAAGACAGCGATTTAAACCGGAGGGGGGGGGCGTCTCTTGTTTTTTTTAGTAGCGCCAACTAGGGCCAAGACTACGACTTTGCTACTCAGGCATCACTCATTCGCTTACACAATCCCTTTTTACAGGGGGGGCACATTCACACATCTCACAGAGAGAACAACGGAAGAACAACCATGCCCAAACCACGACTCGAACCCGGGATGCTCAGATTACGGGGAAGACGCGCTACCCCTATTTCAGGACGCCGGCAGTACCTTTCTTAAATGAAATATTTAACTATTTCAGACATACGGTATTTTGAAATCTAGAAATTCTTCCAAATTTCGAAATTGATTTTTTTTCGACGAATGCAACATTTATTTATTTTATTGTTTATTTCTTCATGATACTACAAAAAAGAGGCAATCTTAACATGCACACGAAATTGTTTTCCTTTGATAAAATTTCATATGCATTCCGATGACCAAATAAACAACGGTCGACCTTTCCTTTTTGGAATCAACGTTGCTTTTGTCAGGAATCATATATTAGAATGTTCAAGTATTTCCAGAATCAAAATTCTGTTTTATCTGTCTTCACGCATTACAAATTTTCCGACAGAAAGCGTGTTCTCTCACGGGCCTTATTCGAACAAAGCTCAGAATTTGGAAATGTCACGTACTTGTTTAGCACGAAAGTTATCAGCTGTTTTGGTTGCTGCTATTTTCGTCACCCCTTATCGCGAACACACCCCCGTGAGAATTAGATTTCAATGAAAGTAGATACGCATTGCGACAATTTAACATTGTACTTTTTTTCTGAATGAATTCTGCTCTCCGAAAATCTCTTAATTTAGTATTTACTTATTTCAACTCAAAATCCCACTTTTTTACTTTCTCCTATACATAGTATAGAGAAAGTATAGTAATCGTTAAAAAATTTGAACTAGAGATTTTGACGAATCTCCAAGTTTTAGACCACCGTGAGGTCCGAAAACACATTTTTGAAAAATCTCCGTCCGTCTGTGACAAGGATAACTCAAAAACGCTTTGAGCTAGACGGTTGAAATTTGGTATGGGATCGTTACACCAAATTTGCAGAGTTCAGTCAAATTTTGAGTAAAATCTGTTCAGAGGAAGTTTGTCTGTCCGGCTGTTCGAATATAAGTTAATATGAAAATTATAAAACGATGAGAGCTAGATAGTTAAAATTCGATACACAGATTTAATATCTATAATGTAAATACCTGCCAAATTTAGAGCCAAATCCAACTACAGGTTGACTGTCTGTCGGTCTGTACTTTTAGAAACATGTAAACACGATAACTCAGAAACGGAATTACCTAAATATCATATTAAATATGGGATTTTGTGGGTACTACTAGAGGTTTATGTCACATTTTTTGTTTCAATAGGTTGAGAAAAACTTGTCGAAAATACAGATTCGATTTTTGCATATTGTTTATACATGTAAGGGATTAATCGCCAAATAACTCGCAAAGGATGACACGATAGATTCAGTCAAAATGCTAAATTCATGCCAAAAGTTAATATTTCATTACTATTGTACGTCAATATTGCGTTCACTGGCATGACTTTTTTCTTACCATGTTAAGAAGCACACAATTTTCGAGTGCAGGACAGAGCTGAATTAAGTATCAAAATTTCACGTAACTATATATTTACATTTTGGAGTTATAATATTTACATGCTTTTGAAAATACAGATATACAGACGCTCAACCCCCAGACAGTCTGGGTTCAAAACTGACATAATTCTTGCGTTTATTGTGTAAATGAACTTTCCAAATAGGATCTAGTACTATACCAGCATAATGTTATGATGATGTCGTGTCCGCGTTACAACGGAAAGGGGGTGCAGTAGCTTCTGAGGGTAAAGACCCCTGAGCACACAAGGACAGGAGTCTGACTTTTAGCTCATATGAAGGTAACACATTTGCTTGCACAACACCTTTTTATAGGGGAGTGGGGTGCTCTCTCACATACCTTACAGATAGAACACAGGGTGAAAAATAACCATGCCCGAACCGGGATTCGAACCCAGGACGTCCAGATCACGGGGAAGATGTGCTACCCCTATGCAAGGACGCCGGCACTAAGTTACATAAAAGAAGAAAATGAGAAACACTTTTTGCATCTGAGTAGCCTCTTTGCCGTTGCTGCCTTCTAGCAGAACGTTGCCCGAGGAACACCGCGTGGAGGTGGGCTACCGTCGTTCCTCGTCCCCCCTTCCCTGACCCCTGCAGAGGAAACTTGGTATGCTTGTTGTTCGTAGACACTAGAATATTAAATGATGTGATACGTTTTTTTTTTTTTTTTCTTTTATGCATTAGGGATTTTAATTTTATATATAAGTGTATTCAAAAGGAAAGTAGAGCTTGTTACCAAGGCGGACAGATGGAGTTCTCTAATACTGAACTTAGAATTATAACTAGCTTTCGTTTCATATTTTTCGACTTTAATACAAATTTTAAAGCAGTGTTTTGGTATTTACTTTGATTTATTAAAAATATTTTAGTACAAATTATGGCTGCTATTCGAGAAGGTAACTATGTGATAAAAAGGAAGGTAAAGGAATTATTACATTAGATACCTTATCCAAAGTTATTTACTTAAAAAAAATTTAATTAACTTATATTTTATTAACTGAAATCATTTGAAAAAATTCAAATTTAAATCCTCGCAAAAGAAAATGCCAAGAATTGGTTAAATACGCTCCTGCGGTGTGCGGACATATTTATGCGAATAATTTATTTCAAACAATTATTAAATTCTCTGTTTCCTTGCTTGAATTATTTTATAGTTTTTGTTTCTTGAATAGACTCATCATAAAAATTATTTTTATTCAAGGGAAAATATCATCAAAAGAATCAAATGCAAGATAGTGTTTTTTTTAATACCCATGAAAAAAATAATTTCTATGTAAAGAGAAAGAAGTCTTTTGAACGTATCAAATTCAAGATCTCATCATGGTTTTATATTGATTCTATTTCCAGATATCATTTAAAATGATCAATGTGCATGTACACTGAAAGTTGAGAGGAAACAATCAAAATTTTATCTTTACAAAAGTATCAAAAATCCATAATCTTTGAATGCTTCTTTATATTACTCTATTTGCAGAGAGATTTAAAACAGCTTTGAGAAATAACAAAGGTTTGTAGATTGATATATGAAATTAGTAAATTAGTTGTTGTTGTACATTCGAATACCAAAAACAAAAATTATGATCGAAGTATTTTTGATGTCAGGAAAAATGTTATTTTGATTTCTCTTAGTAGGGCTAGTTGCCAAATGAAAATCACGGATTCAGATAATTTGTAACGAAAATTAGCGAGTGCGATTGATTACTTGTTAAATAATTACTGTTATTTAGATTAATTACTATTGGTCTTTCTATTTTAATCTTACTTTCTTTCATTATTTTCTTATCTTTCATTATGTATCTTACTATTATCAAATTACAGCAATTATAGATAAGAATATTGTTTCAGATACCAAGCTTCTTCTGCAAAACCGCGATTCTTCTTAAAATCTGCGATAATGCCATTCTGAAAACTGATTTCATACTTTTGAATTAAAATCACCAAAATGGCCATGACAACGCGTTTCAATGGTTAGCTTTATTCTCTATCCCCATTTTTTTTTTTTTTTTTTTTGAGCAGTCATTTATTTGCGCGTTGTAATATTATAAAAATAAGCAGAATAGATGCTCGTTCAATTAGTGCAATTACAGATAGCAATTCTAATGCTGGTGTTTGGAGCATGGATTGGTCAGATGGTACAATCATTGGTGATCATTCATATGCTGATGCATGGGCGATACAAGAGCGATGGGTACGGTAAGATGGTACAATCATTGGTGGTCATTCATATGCTGATGCATGGGCGATACAAGAGCGATGGGTACGGTAAGATGGTACAATCATTGGTGGTCATTCATATGCTGGTGCATGGGCGATACAAGAGCGATGGGTACGGTAAGATGGTACAATCATTGGTGGTCATTCATATGCTGGTGCATGGGAGATACAACGACTATGGGTACGGTCAGATGGTACAATCATTGGTCGTCATTCATATGCTGGTGCATGGGCGATACAAGAGCGATGGGTACGGTCAGATGGTACAATCATTGGTGGTCATTCATATGCTGGTGCATGGGCGATACAAGAGCGATGGGTACGGTCAGATGGTACAATCATTGGTGGTCATTCATATGATGGTGCATGGGCGATACAAGAGCGATGGGTACGGTCAGACGGTACAATCATTGGTGGTCATTCATATGCTGGTGCATGGGCGATACAACGACTATGGGTACGGTCAGATGGTACAATCATTGGTGGTCATTCATATGCTGGTGCATGGGCGATTCAAGGACGATGGGTACGGACAGATGGTGCAACCGCAAGAGGTCATTCATGTGAAATAGTCATATAATGCAATCATTGGTGCTCATATGCTGAGGCCTGAAACATGGGCTGGTCGAAGAAAGCAAGTTTGAAATAAAACTGAGAGAAAAAGACGAAAAATATGAATTCAAAGAAGCAGAAGAGCTGAAAAAGAGACGCTGAAAAAATATCAAGAATAAAATGAAGAAGGAATGCGAAAGAAAGCCACAGAATGGACTCAGAAATAGAGCGAAGCGATACAGAAACGGAGACAAGAAACAAAGGAAACGAGGCAAGGAGAAAAATAAAGAATTCAGCTAAGAATGACAATGATGAATTTTGAAACAGAATAGAAAAGCGAGAACAAGGTGGAACGCTGGCGGAATGTAGAAAGAATGGATGAGGCGACTGAAATGAATGGAAGATCTCTGGATGGAGAGAGGAGAAAGTGCCTGTAGATGAGAAATAAAGTCAGAAAATTTGAAATTATAACTAACTTTAAAAAAAAAAAGCATTTATAATATTAAAATAAAGTGTAGTATTAAGCATCAGAAATTAAACTCTTAAAGTTACACATAATTATTAACATTTAAAAACCTAAAGAGACTTAAATCTAAGAACTGAATTATTTTCAAAATTTTGTTTTCCATTGCCAAATGAGCTGCTGCAATCACAGGAGTACACATATATTAATATAAATTGCCAAAAAAGATTGCAGCATTGAAATTTATAAACTTATACACTAAAATCTTATAAACTAAACTTAAATCCTATATAATTAACTTCAATATTCTAAAATAAGTCAAGCAGAAAATTATGGCCTGTTGATCGTTATTTCTTGCATGAAGCTGTCCGTCGGGGGTTAACACCTCTCCTATAAAAGGAAAAAAATGATTATTTTTCAGCTTGTATGAATTTATTTTAATTAATACTTAAATGCAAGAACTAAGGTTAATTAAACTCAAGATTTAAATAATAAACATTCAAAGTAAGAATCTATATTTTTATTTGAAAACGATACTAAATCTTTGAGAATGAAAGCGCTTAATTTGTCAAATATTATTAATTATTCTCAGTTGTTTACATCAAAAAATAACAACCCATTAAAGATTTCACTAAGCCCAAAATCCATTCATTTAATCTCTTGTATACGTACTGATCTAAGCTTAAGAATCTTCTTTAAAATCTTTACTTAAAATATTTTGAATTTCTTCTGGTATGGCTCTTTGACTTGAGAACGCGGTCTGATTCCTGCGCCATATCATTATTGGCAAAACTTTCACTAATATTTACTATCGCTGAGAGCTCCAAACAAAAGGATTTGAAAAGAAAATTATCTGTGATAAAAAATTTCACTTGTATCCCCTAAAAATCTAGTAACTTTGGTATTAAGCCTTATTCTTGATCTGTTGGAAATATAAACTTTTCCAGGGTTTGCATTTCAAAATTATCTCTTAAATAGATATTGTGAATAAATTGCGTGCACTTACATTTTTTTAAATGAGAACGTGCCTCACCCACCGACCCTCGGCGGCGTCGAAGACGCGGAACTCCTTCGCAGGGTACAGCTCCGGAATCTACAAAAAATGCGATACATTTTAATATTTGTTTATCTCTGAGTAAACAAGACAATCTCCTTATTTTCTTTATAAGCGAAATGTTTAATAAAAAGTAATTGATGGAACCGTATTTAATACATTGATCAGATACATATTTATAATCAATTTCAAAAGCTTCTCCATTAAAGACAAAAAATTTTATTCCCTAAATAGTTTCATCAAATCAATTAATATTAGTTATGTCACATTTTTCTGTTATGAACAGTTACGAAAAATCGGAGACTTTGTTCCTTATTTCCTACGACGTATGTTAAACAATCACGTCGTTAGGGTTACACGAGCATTATCATTATCCCCTTGACCATTACCAAGGTATCAATAACAATCGAAACCAAAGCATTAAAGTTCCCAGCCATCCAGCTCCTTTGCACATACATTGTACATTAAATATATACACTACATACAAAATGCAGAATCTGGCATTTTCGCAATACGAGGATGCTACATCCAACATACTGTAAATATTTAAGTTGTAAGTAAACCCAACTGATCCATAATGAATATGTCTGGAGCTGAGAACCCAATGAGAAAGAACCTGCTCACAAACTATATACTTCAAATATTACAATTTCCACTGGAAAAAAATGTTCTGATATAATGCTTCATATAATTAATTCTACAACCGTAGCATGATCCAAAAAAACTTCAGGTATAAAACTCTTGATCCCTCACCTTTAGAAAGATCACAACAGAAAAGTAACAAGACCACCTCACACGTCATCGCTTTAGAAACAACGCTTTGCCCAAAATGGACTGACCCTCTGACCTTTCACTATTTTGTACATACAAAAGTGGCTTGGGAGACATCTTAAAAGCAAATTTGCGGACATCCATTTCAGAAATGTACGGTGCACACTGGACCACTATGTTTGTTGTTTACTACAGTTTCGTTTGCAATGCGACCTTCATCCATGGGCAATTCATAATAGAAACTTGTTAGTTATGTGTTTTTCAAAGTCCCTAGCGTTTGTCTTTAGATTATACATGCAACGATAAAAATTGTTTGCTTAGATCTGTATTATACTCATTTTTATTAAAAACTACTTTGCATAAAAGAAGGAGAGTGTGAAAGAACAAATTTACGTTTCTAAACCTTACGAATCACGGAAGTAATATAAGAAGAGAAAAAAATAGAAGGAAGGAAATAAAAGTTTTTTTTTTTTCAAAATATTTCAATTTCATTTCGCAAAAACATTCCGAAGAAAAATATGCTTCAAAATGGTGATATGATTCAAATTTTTATTCAGAGAAATAATGTCCAATGAGCGGATTTAGGAAAGTGACTGCTGAAGTATTAAGCGGGACACTCGTGAAAGAAGAAAGGACTTACCTGGAGAATCCTTAATGAAAAACATAATATAAATTATAATAAAAATTTCACTGATATAGAGGTAAGTTCTATACAAATGTTTACAGATCTATCAGTTGGCATCTGGAATAAGCTTCAAAGGAATCTGGAAAAAAAGACTTTCGAGAAAGAATATGCACAGAAATTTTATAGCGTTAAATTTTGTTGGATACATATAAATATTTGAACATATTGTACTACTGTATAACTTTATTATTGAATTGTATAAGCATTTTCATCATGATTCAGATAATATTGCCATTGCATTTATTTTAAGGCTGAATTCATTGCATTGAACGATTTTCTGAAATGGCCTCGATACATTTCGAAGAACGTTCAACGTTTTGTTGTAATTTTTTTTTTATCTACACTAGGAAAAATAGAACTGGCTGCCGACTTCATGAAACTTGATTATTTGTTTAGGTCCAAACATGGTTCTTGGAAGAAACTTGAACTTATGTTGTTGTGCTTGGGATTGAAAAAAATGTTTTGTGGCCTGCAGCCCTTCTAGAACATTCTGAGCACTTTCTTGGAAGCTTATAAAAGCAGCCAATGAACTTCGACCGACAAATTTAAAAGCTCCAGAATCTTGCTATAGATTTAGAGAAAAGCAATTGTAATAATTTTTAGTACGATGTCTTATTCGCGGAGAATAGGTACCATTTATCTAAAGTGCAATTTACGATGTGAGTTACTCAAACTTTTCAAGCGAAAGTATATAATAAACTATTAATAAATCGAAGTTCGAAAGTTATTTATAATTTTATTAAGAATTAAGTAAACTATCGATAATTTTCAAAAATAGTTTTAAAGAAATCTTAAAATTAAAAAAAAAATCTTTTACTGTTATTACCTATTTAATTTCCATATATTTTTTCCTTAATAGTTTTTTAATTTAATTTTATACTCAATATGTAAAATTCTTTTATTCATTTTTCATTATTAAGCTAAAGGACAGATATTATTGCATTAAAATTTATTAATGGTTTAGTTTAGTTATATTAACGTCCCGTTGTAAAGCAACACTAGGGCTATTTTTGGGGCGGACCTCGTCATTTTGAACCGCGGTCAGATGACGAGGACGACACCTGAGCTGGCACCCCCCTCTCCACACCACACCATACCAGCGAGGACGTTTGGCATGACGGATTTAACGTGCAACAGACCCCCTTACACGACGGTTCTTCGGTGGAATCGGGTCTCGAACTGAAACCCTACGGTTTACAAGCCGAGACCTTACAACCAGGCCACCGCGGCCCATTTATTAAAGAGATACCAGTATTTTTATAAAAAATATATTTCTATATAGACATTTTGTAAGTATTTCTTGAATGAATCTCCTACCCTGTTTCAAGTTTGTTTGACATGTTATCGATGTTATTAATATGATAAGATTCTTTCTCAATTATCATTTCTTTCATTAAAGTTATCGATGAATTTTCAATTTTTCTACGATTTATTTTTTATCGTATTTTCTACTCGTTAAAAACTGTTGCACCCACATTCTTTTCCTAATATCATCACTTTTATTTTTACTTACAAAACTTCATCTTCCCTCAAACAGTTGTTTATTTGGATTTAATGATTTACATGTGTTACCATTTAATTTAGATCATCTTAAGCAAATGTGACACTTCGTTGTTAAACATCACATAATTAAAAGAGAGTTCTTTTTGAAAGAGTTTCCAGCTGAGAAGAAAATTGCAGATTTCTTTTGCACTTGAAATCATAAATGTTCAATTTTTATTAATTTTTCACGCATTCATACTGATAGAATGACTTCCCTTTCGAAACGTATTGGCTAAAACATATATGTATGTAGATTACGTCATTCAAAATTTATAAAAGGTTGTGTCCAATTACTTACCACCCGAAACTTGTGCTGGTTGTTGTCGAAGTCCGCAAACGACGGCTGGACGTAGACGCCCTCCTCCTCGGCCTGCTCCCGCAAGCGTCGGTAGCAGCACCTGCAAAATATTTGAAAGAGACAAGATCAGTATTTATGGATATGGAAAAGAAAAAATAAAAGCAGATCTGCTGAACATTTAAACGAAATGTATGCTTATTGTCTTAATAAATTGTGATTTCGTCTGATGAAATAATGTCTTAACAGGCAGATTGACTCAGAATCCTTTAATAAATTTTTGAAATAAATTAAATAAAATATACCATTCCTCCCTTTTATTTATTATTTATTTATTTATTTTGAAATTTATATCCACAGTCTAAAACTTGACTTTAGAATAGTGTCTCATTCATCCAAGGTCAATCTTTTTCCTTGTCATTTTCCGCTTAATGTGACAATCCTTTTTATTTTTAAATTTAACTTAAATCGTTTGCTGCAATTTTTGTAGCTCTTCAAGACTGCGGACATCTGGGTGTTTTGGGACACAATTAGCATGGGGTTGGCATGCTTGGCGAGAAACAGAATATTATTATTAACTCTTATGCAGCATATAACTAATTAACGAAAAATTTTATTTTCTTTACATTTTATAAATTCTGAAATTGGAGGCATCTCCATGTTTCAAACTAAAAGAAGAAAAAATGAAGTTAAAATGTATTTCATTGCTAAGAAATGGTGTAATCGTTAATCTTAAAGAAAGCTTTATGACTTATTTATGCCCCTTTAACTTGCTTGAAATCATCTTATTGTTACAACAGCGATAATTTTTTTATATTTCTTTAAATTTTGCCTCTAAACATTTGTCTCATTAAAGCTTTAATACTTTACTGAATGTTAAATGAATGATCAATTGACCATTTTTGCATTTGATATACCATCTAAGATATATTTACTTTTTTTTTATTTCGAATGTGTCGGAAGGAGACGAGAAGAATTACATGTATAATTTTAAATGTTGAATAGGTTTTTGAAATTCTTCATGAAGCATTATATAAAATGTCTTATATACACAAAACGAAAGTATCCTGAATTAGTGTTTCTTTGTTAAGTTCATGCCCAGGAATACTGTGAAAGAACAGCTTTAATATATGGTCATTTTCGCCCAAAAAAATGGTTTGAAAAATATTCGAGCGAAATGGTCGAATGTGGCGCGAACGGTAACAATAGCGTAACGGTAGTTAAAGGAATTGTGAAGACTAATTTTTAGACTGGAACATCATGGATAACACATACGTCTCATATTTTTAAAGAAAAAAAGGCAGGCGTTTCTTTATTAAAAAAAATTATGATTTAAAGCTATTTTCTAGAATTTTTTCAAATATTTGTGGCAATAAGTATCAGTTTGTTTTAAATTTAACGATTTCTCCTCATTTATTTCTGCATACTAAGTTTTTGATATATCTTTAAGAATTCTTCTTTATAAAAAGCAATGTCTGCATACATCTGTGGTATAGATTTATAAGCCAGATAACATCTCCTGAACAGGAGTGATCACTTTTGTCTTGTGGTCTTGTTCCTCAGTTACGACCCCAAACATTGCGAGTTCGGTCCTCGCTATCGCCAATAGCTACACATCCTAACTACCTCAATATTAATCATGCCCAGGAATACTGTGAAAGAACAGCTTTAATATATAGTCATTTTCGCCAAAAAAAATGGTTTGAAAAATATTCGAGCGAAATGGTCGAATGTGGCGCGAACGGTAACAATAGCGTAACGGTAGTTAAAGAACCACCGAAAAACTGCCAACCTCGCAAGGCGCCAAATGACTGTACATGAAACCTCAGCCTCACTTTCAGAGCGCAAGACGGGTGAACAATAGAAAAAATTCAAATCTATTTACTTGAAAGAGAGCTATGCCAACAAGAGTTGAAATAAATATGGGGACAGGTTAAATCTGTATCCTAAACTATCGCCAATACGTTAATCTAAGTAAATAATCAAGGTAGTAAAATTGGCAGTTGTTTTTAAATTTAAATAGCTAATCATGAACTTGAATGTAAACTGTACGTGATAGCAAAGATAGTTTTAATTAAAGTCTTAAATTAAAGATATTTAAATCCGTAAAAAGCAATTAATCTCTGACTGAGATCCCTTCTTTGGAAATGGATTGCTTCTTGGATTTTTATCATTAACAGCCATCTTAAATCTTAGCTTTTGAGACTTGGCATCTTTAGACAATATTAAAGGGGATTAGAATTCAAAATGATTAAAAGGAGATAAGGAAAAATCTAAGATGATTTCCGGTTTATCGCCGAGTATCACAAAAGTACGCCACCTTTTTTTTTTTTTTTCAATCAATGCTCATCTTTGTGAATTAAAAAGAAACGAAAACTAATGCTTAAAATTAATATCTACTCGCCAAAGTTGAATTTTAGCCGATACTGACAAATTTTAAATTGAAACTCTAAAAAACGTTTATTCCCAGTCCCTTCCTATATGTTCACTTCAGGCGAGATTTTGAATAATTGGCAAGGTCTTATTGCGATTAAGATATCGGTCAACACTCTTTAGTATCCTTTTAAATAATTCTTTGGCGACCTGGCATTATTCTTAAGTGCAGTAAAGGATTATGACTATACGTTGTTACTTAAAAATCTTAATACCTAGAAACAAATTGAATGCAGCAATTTTCATGAAACTGTTCCTAACTGCAATGACACAATCTATAAAGATTTGGTACTTGTCAGTTTTAACGGCTATCAAAACGCGCCAAGAAAAAACTTCGCCAAATTATAAAAATATACTCAAGTGCATAGATATATATATAATAAATATATGCACAAATATAGATCAAATCACATACAAATCGCAAGCTACCAATTGAAATGACCAAATTGGCGAAATTTTTTCTTGGCGCTATTTGTTAGCCGACAAGTACCGAAAATTTTTGTCGTATGTGAAATACTGATTGACCATCTCTTTTCTAGAAAAGATTGTCAAATGTGTTTTATGTTTGCGGTACCTTAAGACAAAGATTATAGTTTGTATTTTGTAATTTTCATCAATATTTTGGCTACAGAAACGAACTAAATATTAGAACTAAACTTGTACTTTGACATTACAAATAGAAATTCAAGCGACTTCCTACCAATTGAAATTCTGCATCAAAAAATGTGTTGCAAAAATTTATTTTGTCGAGATAACTGTGGAGAAAAATTTTACTTACCTGAACCTCTGCATGTATCGAAATAACACAGAAATGTTAAGAAAAAAATGTAAATCTGCTCTACTATGAAAGAAACAATACATTTGAATAAAATTTAACGCATTACTAAAAAAGAATTTCGGATTGCTTTAATATTATGGTGCAGACAAACTCCTTAAATTTAGTATGCTGGTTTTAAATCTCACATTTTAACAATTTTAAATACTTTTTAGTAAATACAGATGAAATATCTTTACTACTGTTTATTCACTTTATTAAATTAGAATATCTTCTGAAATTAATTGAAAATTATTAAAAAGGGAATAAAATTTAAAATTAAATAGAATTGTGCAATTGTAGAACTAAACAGAATTATAGTTGCATCAATTATTTAGACCTATTGAAAGCCAGATTAAATTTGAAATATTTTTAAAAAATCAATTTGATGCATTTGAATCTTCTAAGTTAAAAAGATATATATTTAAATATGAGTTTATACTACTAAATTTCATTTTCAAAATTAAAGTTTGGACCCTACAGAGCTAGCTCATTCAGTAATCAATACAGTAACATAAATTTTTTTTGTAATTTAACGTAATCATGAGAAAGAAAAATATATTATATATGAAATAAAATTGGATGCTGAAATTAGTCTTTAAAACTTAATATTTTATTGGTAGGCAAATTAGTAAAATTTTCTGAAACAGTTAAAATAGCTATCAATTGTTAAAACTGATTGATGTTGAAACCAAGAGAGGCTGAATTATCACTTAAAGAAATATAAATTTTGCAGCTATATTGCATTTTTAAGTAACGAAGATAATTGCAGTATTTGCATTTTGGAGGTTTTTCCTAATACATTTTAGTTTTGTATTTGTATTATTAACTGCACGCTATTGGTAAACTTTAGTTACCAAAGAGCCTATAAGCATGCGAACATTGGCGATTAATCTCTGGCATGAAATTAATACAGAAGTACCAATAATTTTAAATATCTGCCTGATTTTTGCATATCTGCAATGATTATTAGTTGCTAGCAAGCTCGCAATATTCAGATCACTGTGCTGGGCAGTCATACATTAACCAATAAATGAATTTAAAAGTGTTTCTTCCCCTTACAAGAACAAAAAAAAATATTACACTATCAAATCATAAATTTGGTTTCATTAATGTGCAATCTTGGAATTGCCCTTAGGTGCGCCAAGCTTTGATGCTTAATGGCAAGCTTAAATGGCGGTTGCTTCGCAAATAGCAGAAATGACAATTTAAAAGAATTCAAGATTGGTGACTTTACCTCGTTTCCATTTCTAACAAGTTATTTAGTATGAATTTATCAATATTTATCACTTATCATTTACATTATCTTTTCGAAATTTTTTTCCCTCAAATCTGTAACTGGTCTGTTGAAGGATTTTAAAGATTTGTTTCACGGCAATATAGATATGTTCCATCATGCAATTTTAAAATATGTATTTTAAAAGATTAAAGTGTTAAAACAGTTTGTATAAAGGTTGTTAAAAGGTGTCTGTGATACTTTTCCGTTAGTCGGGCGCAAATGTCGCCAATTGTGTACCAAACGCGAATTTGGCGTAAGAAATTTGGTGAAATTCTACATTATTTGGCGATTTTTCGCTTGCGCCCGGCTAACGAATTGTGAACCAAACGCGAATTTGGCGTATGAAATTTGACGGAATTCTATGGTATTTGGCGATTTTTCGCTTGCACCCGACTTACGGAAAAATACCGTGTTTGTATTTTAAAAGTGTTCTTAAAATTTGTATTTTAAATAATATTATGATTAAAAAATGTAAGAAGAAAGTAACGAATTTGTACTCTAAGTGACCACAACTCAACGTTACATAAAAATAATTTGGTTGAAATTTCCAGTTAAATTCAGTAATTTTGTTAAGAGCTGCCGAATCCTCTCATTGCCAACACACCTCCAAGATGCTTATTTAATCGTGTTTGCAATGGAAAAGATTGGTAAATCTGTTAACAAGAATTCAAAATTGCCATTCAAAATTTAAAAATAAACAACATTTTTGTTTTATCTTTACAACTCCAAAATATTCTTCATATGTCAATGCACTGGTTATAAACAATTGAAATTTTTAATTAAACAAAACCACTAAAATGCGAGAACATGCAAATATCCATCTTATTGTTCCAGCAGTTTCTGAAATTCTTGCAATGTATCAAAGTCCTTTCCTTTCAATATATTTATTCCTCATAATTATGCTTGGCGACAAAATGTGTAGCGAAAAATATCGTAACTTCTTTAATTAAAACTAAGCATAGTTTCTATTAATTAAACTTATGTCGTAATCCAGTACGTTGAGGAATCGTAATTTCCTTAACAAGAACAATCTTTCGTGGCAAATTCCATTCTTTCCATTAAAATTTCATAATGAAATTGAAATTTAAGACAGATATTTTGATGAAAAAAAAAAAACAAATTCGTAAAATTTGCAATTTTTTTTAAACTCAGATTTATGGGCTCTATGTAAGAATAATATCCGCCGCTAAGTTAAACTTTTCTAGGAATATCTTTCAAATGTGTCCAAATTTTATTAAAATTATAAAAAGATATCATTTCTTGTAGCAACCTAACACTGCGGATATTTTACGCGGTTGGAGGCAATTGGTACAATTTATCGGGCACCCACACTCAATCAAATGTTACATTAAGAGCAATTTTGGTACGATTCAGTTTTAATAGCACCCAAAGAGAGCCAAGAAAAAATTTCGCCAAATTATAAAAATACTTAAGTGCATTATTATTTAATACAAAAAATATTGAACGTGCCAATCACATGCTATAAAGTATGGCGATTGAAGTCGCCAAATCGGCGACAATGTTTTTGGCGTTTTTTCGTCACCGTTAAAATAGAAAAGTACAGCAATTTAATTTTTTGGCGTTTTATTTTCGATAGAATGAATGTAAACACATTTTAGATCTCAAACATTATCTTGCAACAAACATAAAAATAATTCAAAATTATAGGTATAAATTAAATATATAGTATACCAATGTCGTCATTCACAGAGGAGAACTGCGTAAATTAAACATTAATTCCGTTCAAATAAATCCGTAAAAATTTTTTTATATAAACAACAAAGACCAAATCATTTATTATTTTATTGTTTGACTTTGGCAACTTCGTATTTTTGACTTGCGTAGTTTTGCGTATAGAAAGACGATACCAAATTTTCCTTTGGCGAGGTTTAATTTGGCGAGTTTAGATTTAAAAGAATTATAAACCTAACGGTCATCTCAAAGTTTTCAATAAATGGTTTTATTTCTGAATTTTAGGAACTAAAATGGCTTTTCTCAAATTAGTTCAATGAAAATAAGGTATATTTGATTGCCTTAACACATAATTCCAATCAGTATTAAAAACGTTGCACAACTTGAAAATGAATAGCACATAATAATACAAAATTATGAAGAAGCAAAGAATTAGAAATATATTGTAGAATCTAAACGTAAGTTT
Organism: Argiope bruennichi; assembly: GCF_947563725.1. Taxonomy (NCBI): domain Eukaryota; kingdom Metazoa; phylum Arthropoda; class Arachnida; order Araneae; family Araneidae; genus Argiope; species Argiope bruennichi. The sequence goes on from NC_079161.1 coordinate 26,979,963, forward strand.
TATTCAAGATAAATAGGAAATAATATACATTTCATAAAGAAAAGTTTTAAAAATTTGAAATAACGAACTTACAGCTTCATACGGAACCAGTTCAACGCCATCTCTATTTCTATCTGAAAGAAAGTATAATTAAATAAAATATCAACAGTTCACAAATATAATACAGTATATGAATGAAAAATTGTCAAAATGTCACTTTTCAACAAGTTTTATCAAAGCAAATGTAGCTCTCGTAAAGTTGGTCAGCACAGAAAGCCAAAAAATCCAATATGGCTGACTGAATAGTGAAAAAGAAGCTTCTAGATCAAAATACGTCATACGTGACGTCATCACTTTAATTGTTTGCTTTAGTTTATATTGTTAGATGAACAATTATATTTTCAAAAATATTTAATGTTATAAACAATGACTGCTAAAAATCAAACAAAGAGTTCCTTTCAAATGTGTTTATATGCGGAAATGATAAAAAATATATTCATTCTTTTTTAATTTTTTAAAGCACAAAAAATGTCAGAATAACTTCTTAATTTTTTTTCCAACTAACGACTAAACCAACAAGTTTTAATAAAGAAATGGCTTATGAATTCTTTCACTAGTAGGATTAAATGAAAGCCAATTCGTTCCTCATTAAATCTGCTATGTTAATTTGAGACATAATTAAATCAAAAATGATTGCTAAGAAATTAAAAAATTGGAAAAAAAAGACAAACTTATTTACATGACAGGTTTGGACTTAAATAATTGAAGATATAGGATAAGGTTCTATTAGTTTTTCCTCGTTTTATTCTTTGGTATGATTCATTATCTAAATACTCTATAGGTGTATATTTTTTATTTCTTTTATTTTCTTTTTTTCCTTTTACTATTTTTAAATTTACTTCCTCGCATATGTAGTATTGAGAAAGTATAGTAGTCACCAAAAAATTCGAAAACGAGACTTTAACGAAATTTCAAGTTTCAGACCAAACCGAGTTCTGAAAACCCATTTTTTGGAGGGTATCCGTCTGTCTGTCTATGACAAAGATAACTCAAAAACGCTTTCAGCTAGAAGGATGAAATTTGGTATATGGTCTTTACACCAAATTTGCAGAGCTTTTGCAAATTTTCAGTAAAATCTATGTAGAGGAAGTACGTGTGTCGAGCTATTCGAATATAAGTTTACACGATAATTATAAAACGTAGAAAGCTAGATAGATAAAATTTGGTGCCCAGGATTAATATTTTTAGTGTAAACACTTGTTAAAATATGAGCCAAATCCAAAAGGGGATCGAACGTCTGTCGGACTGTACTTTCAGAAACACGTTAAGGTAATAACTTAAAAAGCAATGATTTTAACATATCAAATTTTGTTTAGAAAAATTTTGTTTTGAAGCAGGACTCGAACCCGGGGATCACGGGGAAGACGCACTACCCCTAGGCCAAACGCCGGTAGCATAATGTTATTAAAAGAATAAGTGCTTGGGTAATTTGTCTTCAAAATGTATAAAAAGTATGCTAACTGCCCTTTGTCCTTTGTGATAATATCACTTCACTTTCTGATTCGTCTTATAAACTGTGCAACTTATGCACAGAATCTTTCTTTCATAGCTTTCAGCAACAGTAGAAAATCACAAGATTAAATATTTTACGGCATTGGAAGATGAAGCCATAGAAATGGTTTGAATTTCAATTTATTGATGATAAATAATGCAAAAAATATGTTTTAACAGATTGCCAAAATTCACGAAAATTTTGCTCAATAAATAAATTGATATTACTGGAAATTTATTTATTATTTTTGAAATTTAAAAATGCGTAAATGTCGTTTTTGTGCAATTATATTTTCAGTAATTATTGCGGGAAGTTGCCAGATACTTTCAGTTTCTTAATTAATAAAAATTGTAATTAAAATTTCAACAAAAAAAAATCGCTCCGAAGTGCGCATTTCAATGATCAGTTTGCTTTAAATTTTATGGCTTCTTACTAAAGGTCTAGCTTGCAGAGCGCCAGTACATAGACATTACTGATAAATTTAAAAAAATCACTTGAAAAGTATAAATCTACCGTCTTTTTTAAAAATAAAAATAACATTATAATCTTAAATTCATTATATTGAAAAAAAAATAACACCTATTTTTTAAAATATATATTAATTTAAAAAATTTTCTCTAGAAATTTAGCAATAGAAATCTCATTAGAAACTATTTATTGTTCTTCTTTTAAATGTGTATTTATTTTCATATTATTGTTTTAATACTGATAAAAATACCTAAGTATAAGATTATTTTATTATAGTACATTTTAAAGAAGAAAAATATCTCATTTAAATTACAAAAAAACTCGCAGATGTTACGTTCAATTTTTCATAAATTTCATAATTTAAATGTTGTTCTATAAGCAGTATTTTGATAAATAAAATTCTAAAAATGGCTACTTGTAAAAGGAAAACTGCCAGCTCCAGCACAAACCTTCTTAAAAAACACAGCCTAAGTTTACTTTTTTACCATAGATATTCTCTTTTATTATTAATAGAGAAAACGATGGTCTAAGAAATAACCTGAAAACTACAAATTTGTCATCTTATTTAAAAATGACATTATATTCATCAAATTTTCTCTAGAAATTTAACAATAGAAATCTCACAAGAAACTATATATTGTTCTTTTTTTTAGATGAGTATTTGTTTTCATACAGCTATTTTATTATCGATAAAAAATATCGAATTGTAGTGTTATTTTATTATAGTACATTTTAGAGAAGAAAATTTTCTCATTTAAATTACAAAACAAAAAATATTATTTTAAATGTAATAAGTCAAGTTACTGACTTGTTCTATAAGTAGTATTTTGATAAACGGAAATCTAAAGATGTCTGCTTGTAGAAGGAAAACTTTCGCCTCCAGCACCAGCCTTCTAACAAAACTCAGCAAAAGTTTGTTTTCTTGCCAGGAAACGCGGCACGATGAAACAACCAATTTAAAGATACACATCTCATGAATGCCTCTGATAATGGTTTTCCTCCCATTGGCAAGAATAACTACATCTGATAAAATTAATCAGCGGAAGTGGTCTCCCAGAAACTTTCTCGTATACACTCTAATGAAGATACCATCCCTTACTCCCGCATAAAATTTTGAACCTTCGGCTAGGCCCTGAATACCTCGAATCCTCAGATTTTTACTGCTAGAATCAAACTCATAAAAATGTTATGCTTCATAGTATATTAAAGAAAATCGATATTTATATATTAATGGATTAGAAATGGCAAACAGTAGTTATGAAATATTGATCATACGACTGAATCTAGCGTTTTTATTGAATACAAAATGCAATCCTAAGGGGTTTTTTTGCGATTAATCTCTGGCACGCAAATAATAGACAAGTACTGGAAAATCGAATATGCATTTTGGATGCATTATTTTCCCGCCCAATTGAAACTAACATTTGGCATATAGAAATATAAGAAGATCTCGAAAGAAATACCTTATACGATACACCCGAATGCGAAGAGTTAAACATGGGCATTAAATATATTAGTAAATATTACGTTGCTGAAATATGGGCAATGACAGAGAGAAAAAATATAAAAGAGACTGTTTCTATATTTGAAAGAGGGATTTTAAGAAGCATGTTTGATGGAATTAAATGTTAAAATTATTGGAGAAGAAGAACGAACTCGGAAATTCACAAACTATACAAAAAGTCAAATATTATTATATTTATAACAACGCAGAGGATTAAATGGACAACACACTTAATAAGATTGGATGACAATCGAACCCCTAAAACAAAATTTTTGGCGAAACCGTTTGGTGCTCTAAAAAGAGGAAGGCCAAAATTTCAGTAGAATGACTGCCTGGAAAAACGATTTGAAAAGTATTAAGGCGACAAATCGGAAAACTTTAGGCAAGAATAAGACAGCATGGAATGGAATTATGAGAAATACCAGGCCTAAATGGGGCTGTCGTGCTAGTGAAGAAGTTTTTCATGGTTCTCCGTTATCGTGTTCATATTTATAACAGATGGACAGATAGAAAGATGGATTTCCTGTTGATGTATTACAACATATTCGCCAGTCGCGCTAATGAAAATGTATAGTAAAATAAATAAATAAAATAAAAATAAAAGAAGGAAAACCGATATAAATTTCGGAAGGCCTTTTATTACTTATTAAACTCAAAATTTGATGAAAAACTACAGTTTCAATAGCAAACTCAAGTAACAAATTTTACTTCTCATACGATAAAGTAAAATCTTTGAAATTGAAAGGTCTTGTAATTTTCATTGTTAATAGAATAAATTTTTAAAAACTTCGTCCAAAGATTTCTCTGTGGCTATTTGATATCAACCGAAATGTAACATTTTTTCCACCATAACTTCAGAGCAAATTATCACTGAAAAAAATATTCTATTTCAAATTTTGAAATTTCATCTTTTAAATAATACGAATTTCGTTTATCGAATCTTTCCTTTGATTGTTTCCAATTTGTTCACAATTTAATAAATAAATGAATAGATACAGATGATTGAGAAATGAATACGAAAATTTAAAGATATTCCTTTCCTGGCAATGGTAAGTATTTGAATTATTCTATTTTTATTTTTTTATATTTCTATTTTTATTTATTTTCATATTTTTAACAGCATTTTTAAAGTGTTTTAAAAGATTTTATACAAAGCATAGTTGCCAGAAACACATTAGCAAAATTTAAAAAGAAAAACAACTGACCGTTCCTATCAGGATTTAATAAATAACAATTTTGATTATTGATATGGAGAAAATTCGCGATTTTATAAAATCGCCTGGCTCATTTGATATTCTCATTTTAATTAAAAAAACATTTCAGACGATAACAAAATTTTGTTTATTATAAATATTAGATAATAAAATAAATTTTGCATTACAAATTTTAGATAATCAAAATATATTAATTCTAAGCAACGCCGGGTATATGAATTAATTAATAATATAATAGATTTATGGGCGATTCTTTTCTAACTTCATTACATTTCTATAACGTCAGATCTCAAAAGCAACTAAATAAAATAAGCTGAAAATAAATTTATTACCAAATTAAATATTTGTTTTTATATTTTATTTACTGTTTGTTTTTATACTAGACTTAAAACTTTTCTCTTAATTATAGCACCATTAATATACAAACAAAAAATATATTTAATTTTAGTATATTTTACATCTAATGTAATTGCGTGAATTTTAATGTATTTTATATTTAGTATATTTGTTATTAAAACAATGAAAAAAATTGTCGCAAAGCACAGCTTTGAATATTTTGATAAATTTATTAAATTTAGCGGAAGTGAAAATTATGCGGAAGTAAAAGTGATGTAATTGAAAATCTATTTAAAAAATTAAATTGGTATAAAAATAATATTTGTATAATAATAGGTTCTTGAATTAATGAAGAAAATGTTTAATATTTCAATTAATTCTAAATGAAAATCTACAAACAATTTGGAAGCATCTGCTGTAAAATTTGGTTGCTCTAATGAATTTGGATGTGGTAAGGATGTAACTTTTTCTTATTTAAAATAGCAGTGCGTAAAATATATTTTAATAAATATGAGTTATAGGACAGTGAACTGTTTGAAACCTTAAGCATCGTGATTATATCAGAATTATAATTATTAAGTCAAGCAATATAAATGATTGATAATATAATTGATATATTGTTGCACTTAATAGATATATAATTGATACCACTTAGTGCATTTTTACTTTCAATGCACAAAGAGAAAGTATCACAATCGTCAAAAAATTGAACTCGAGATTTTGAATAATTTTGACGTTTCAGATCTTCTGTGTTCGAAAAACAATTTTTAGGCATTACGTCTGTCTTTGAACAAGATAACTCAAAAATGGTTTGAACTAAACAGATGAAATTTAGTAGGATTTGGTTTTTGGTAGACTTTAGACCAGATTTGAAAATTTTTATCAAATTTTGAACGAAATTCATTCACAGAAAGTATATTTATTTGTATGTTTTAGAGCAATTGAACAAGCTATTTAAAAAAATATAAATATATGCAGATGTGGTGAAGAGCTTATAAGCCAGTTAACAGCTACGCTACACGAACAATTGCTTTTGTTTTGTGGTCATGTTCCTGGGCTGCTAACCGCAAGATCCCAGGTTCTAGCCTAGCTCATACCAAACCGTTACATTGGTGACCTCGGACGATGAACCTTCAACCTTCGTACAGCTGTGGCGGCGCCATCTACTCGCAACCCTATTAAGGTCCCTATCAAATTTTGAATTAAATACCTTCAAAAGATTTGACTGTCTGTCTACTTGTACTTTCGCATGCACGTAAACTGAATAAATGAAACCACTTTGATAAATAAAATTTGTTACACAGTTGTAGCATCCATTGAATAGATTAATAAAAATTTTGAACCAAATATGTCAAAGGATTGATCACTGTTAGTCTGTACATTCCATGCATGTAAACGTAAGACCCGATGGGCTAAATGAGTGAAATTTGGTATGTTATCTTGTAACTAAAATTGCAGTTGTGTATCAGACTTTGGTTTTATTCAGCTTAAAAAAAGGTATTCAAAATGCATATTCGATTTTCTTTTCTATACTGCGTAGTACTAAGTGTTCATGTGAGGGTCTTTCAAAGTGGAAATCTGAACATTCGTGGCTTTCACATCTTAAACCAAGATCCCAAAATTTTATGCGAGGGGTGGGGATTGCGCATTTATTACGGCATATTCGAGAAAATTCCGATGTCACCACTCCCTTTTGAAATCTACGACTATTTCATACGATTTAAAATCCAGTTTTTAGGCCATGATTAAATGGTTGCCCTGTAGAATTAGATAAAGAATTCCGTAACTTGCATTTGTGTCTAATATATATATTTTTATGCCGGCGTCCTGGCATAGGAGCAGGGCATCTTCCCCGTGATCTGGGCGTCCCGGATTCGAATCCCGGTTCGGGCATGGTTGTTCTTCATCTGTGCACTATCTGTGAGGTGTGTGAATGTGCCCCCCTGTAAAAAGTGGTTGTGCAAGCAAATGTGTGAGTTTCATCTCCATATGAGCTAGTAGTCAGACTTCTACCCTCAGGTGCTCAGGGGTCTTTACCCTCAGAAGCTACTGCACTCCCTTTCCGTGGTAACGCGGCCACGACATCAACATATATTTTTTATCCGATTGCTTAAGACTACATTTAGAATTTTCAAAAATCAAAATATTTTCACGGAAGTTTGAATTTTATTTCTTTATTAATTTTCTTACACTTGGATTTGCTGCAGTCTTCTAAATTATATTTTATTAATACATAATTTCAATTCTTCCCTGGGAGTCACGCGTTGCCTCATTAAAAATGACTTAAAAGTATCGAAAGGTTAAAGCCCCCATGTGTGATATTTCATTTAAATAGAAAATGTAACAACAGAGTAAATAATGCTAAAAACATGTATTCTGAAAAATATTGTTGGTCTTCTCAAAACTTTCTCGCATACTTAACACATTCACTGCCATGTGCATCACCCGTGGGTCACACTTATCTTCTAATTACTCTCTTAGATGGCATATAATTTAAGGATAGCAAAGAAAGGTTCATCTAATTTTATAGGGGTTCGGACAGAAGATTCGAGCCCATTATAGTGAATGGGTTAATAAGGCCACCAACCCTCACCCACCCCCGAATATAAGTGTGGATCTTGGGAACGGCAAAGAATGCGACGGTTGCTAAAATTTTAATTTTCACAATTTCGAACAAGATCTTTTTGTACTTTTGTGCTTTTTAAGATGGAAAACAGACTATTCATTTTAGACCTTTTCCTTTCTTTCTTTTTTTTTTCTTTTGAAAGATTAAAACCTAAATTTGACCTGTAACTACACTTTTAGTAACAAAACGACATATCTAAATTAATACTTATAAATATTTGTGTGTTTTTTGTTATCGTGTTTATTTGCATAGTAGAAACGCAGAACGACAGATGATCCGCTATTTCGTTTAATATTTAATACGGATGTATATTATACACTGGTGTGCCGCGTCGACTTGATGGTATCTCGTCTTCGGTGATGAAAGCTTCCAAGTTGGAGGTCCGAATCGGTCTAAGACCAGGCATTTAAAAGGATCGGCACATATTAAGTCCATCGTTGCTAAACATCCTCCCGCTCATGCGAAAGCTTGAAGAGGAGGTAACTCAGGTGTCGTCCTCGTCGTCTGGCGAGGTTCATCCAAATAGCCCTAGTATTGTTTCTAAAGAAGATGCTAATATAACTAAAATTGATAGCTTTATTTGATGAAGAATTTAACTAACGAATGCGACTAGGAAGGGTTTATAAGCATCTAAATTTTAAAAGACGAGAAAGGTTAAAAGTTAAAAATTTGACTCTTTACATATAGTGTGGGTGCTTTACCATGATTTTAATTTATTGTAAAATATATAGGCAATGTTGGTTCATTGAATATATGAAATGTTAGAAATTTGAATATATGAATCATTGAATAGATGAATGTTTGAATCATTCATTAAACTCTGCGAAACACTGAATAGTTTATAAGGCAATTTGCACTTGGACGGAATATATTATTCAATCTCTTGCAAAAACAAAATTGTCATATTCATATCACTGATTTTATTTTTGTAATGTCTAGATCCTTATAATTTTTTTACAAAGTTGCAACCAATAATAGTAATTATTTCTATTGTAATTAATAGTTAAAAATTTTGTCTCTAATGCTAATGTATTTTTCTCCAATAAATTTTTAAATTCTTGCTAATCAATTTAATAAAATTAATTGGTTAGTCTTTTTTTCAATAAAAATCTAATGTGTTACTTTTTTTCCTACTACGTATGTAATAAAATATTTACCTCTAGAAAGCATATCTAGAAATTTCGCGTTTATAGAATTTTTAGTTAAAAAGGAAAATTGCAAAAAAGCTTTTATTCTGTTATGATACAATAGTTAAAACTTTCTCTTATATTTTTTTTCCTTTTTCATACATCCTTTGTCTTCTCTTCATATTTCTGAAGTTTAGTTTAGCTTAGTTATATTAACGTCCAGTTTGAAGCAACACTAGGGCTATTTTGGGACGGATCTCGTAATTTTGAACCGCGGTCAGATGACGAGGGTGACATCTGAGCTGGCGACATTAGAGCGGCATTTATTTTAAAAATGTTTAAGTTTCATAAAAATCATTAAAATAATTTTTGAAATTTAAAAAATCCGATTTTTTATTTAAATAAATGTTTGCTGGTAATAAAAAAGTATGAGAAAAGAAAATATTTAAAGATTCAGTAAATCTATAATTTAAAGATAAATATAAAATAATATTTAATTGACGATAGTTAGGGGATATAAATTAAGCAACTATTTTCAGTTTTTGGTGGTGAAAGCGCACCAAATTTTCTGAAATACATTTTGGAATAATAAACTTTTTCACTTAATTAAGTATCGCAACTAAATATATAGACAGTTAATAGTATAGGCTAGATTGTAACAAAAAAAAAATACAAATAATGTTATATTTCAATGTCGCACTGACCAAGTGATACTAAAGTGATTCTTAGTTATCTACAAAAGAGGAAAAAGCGTTTATCTTTGAACTAAGCAAAAAACTATTCAAATTGGAATCAAAATTTCAGTCAACATAATGAACAATGGAGCATAATATTATAAATAATAATGAAGTGTAACAAAAAACATTTATTCAGAGTATTGACATCAAATATAGTAAAATATAGAAGCAGAAACATATAAAACCAAACATTACTATGTATTTAAAATCCATAGTTATAAAAAGCTCCAGTGACTTTGTCCGAGTTATCTAAAATGTGTTAAAAATTGCTTTTATCAGGATTTGAAATAAAACTGCAGTATTTTATGTTAAGATAATTGCATGCAATAGAATATTGCACGTTAAAAATCTTCAGTATCATACAATTAGAATTCATATATTTGATAGGTTTTTACCATGAATAAAACAAAATTTACATGATAAGGTGAAACTATGCTCTCAAGTTTCATCTTTGGTTCCCACAGTTTTTGGTGTATTTTCTGATTCTTCCTGAGGTGCATCCTGGATCACTTTTGGGACATTTTCCGATTCTTCCGGAGGTGCGTCCTGGATCACTTTTGGCACATTTTCCGATTCTTCCGGAGGTGCGTCCTGGATCACTGATGGCACATTTTCCGATTCTTCCGGAGGTGCGTCCTGGATCGCTTTTGGCACATTTTCCGATTCTTCCGGAGGTGCGTCCTGGATCCCTTTTGGCACATTTTCCGATTCTTCCGGAGGTACATCCTGGATCCCTTTTGGCACATTTTCCGATTCTTCCGGAGGTGCATCCTGGATCACTTTTGGCACAGTTTTCGATTCTTCCGGAGGTGCATCCTGGATCACTTTTGGCACAGTTTTCGATTCTTCCGGAGGTGCATCCTGGATCACTTTTGGCACAGTTTTTGATTCTTCCGGAGGTGCATCCTGGATCACTTTTGGCACAGTTTTCGATTCTTCCGGAGGTGCATCCTGGATCACTTTTGGCACATTTTTCGATTCTTCCGGAGGTGCGTCCTGGATCACTGATGGCACATTTTTCGATTTTTCCGGAGGTGCATACTGGATCACTGATGGCACATTTTTCGATTCTTCCAGAGGTGCATCCTGGATCAATTTTGGCACATTTTCCGATTCTTTCAGAAGCACATCCTGGACGGTTTTTAGCACATTTTCCGATTCTTTCAGAAGCATATCCTGGACTGTTTTCAGCACATTTTCCGATTCTCTCAGAAGCACATCCTGGACTGTTTTTAGCACATTTTCCGATTCTTTCATAAGCATATCCTGGACTGTGTTTAGCACATTTTCCGATTCTTTCATAAGCATATCCTGGACTGTGTTTAGCACATTTTCCGATTCTTTCAGAGGTGCATCCTGGACCGTTTGCGGCACATTTTTTGGTTCTTCTAGAGGTTCATCTTGGATAGATTGCTGCATATTTTCCAAATGGGCCAAAGATGCATCCTGAACTGTTTGTGGCACGCTTCTAGATTCTTCCATTTCCATGGATAAATCTCGTTGATAAGATGCATTTTTTGTCTGCTTTGAAGGTGATGTTGTCACAAACAGATCATCTTCCTTGCATACTGCTTTTCTTTTCTTCGTCGGCGATGGAATTAATGATACGTTGCTCAAAAATATGTCTTTCTTTTCTTTTACAGGTGATCGAGATATGTCTGAAGGAGATTTTGAAGGAGATGTTTTCTTTTTCTTGAGAGGTGGTACTTCAGGTACTTTAAAAATAAACTCATCTCCCTCTTTATTCGTAGATGTAGATGGTGAATCTCTGGATTGAGGCTTTTGACGTAGAAGTTCCTTTTGTAATTCGGACAACATTTCTACAGGTATCTTGATCTGTAACTTAGGTGGAATTCCTTGTTGTTCCTCAGATCGCGCAGATTTATCTTCTTCCTTATCACCAGGATTTTCAACGTTTTCCATAATTTCTGAAAACATAAAATTAATTATTGTATTTAATTGGAAATAGAACTGAATAATGAGGTTATCTGTAACATTCGCAATGATTCCATAGTAAAAATGCTTCACTCAAACTTCAGTCTAAAGTAAATTTAAAGCTTATGTTATCTAAAGCTTGCATTTTATATCGGTTATGAAGAGATACTATTTAGTTGGTTGGTGTGTTCTATTGGCGACAGTGCTATATTTGACAACGTTGCGCCAAGAAAATGGTAAAACCATAAAGCCGATATTATAACCATAAAAGCACACTTATTAAAATATAAAAGCAAATGTATCAACATAAAATTTGACGATACAAGTAATAAATAGGCAAGAATGTAATTCTGTAAAAAAGTTAAAGTTTGTAAAATTTTCTAAGTAAAATTTTGACAATTTTAGAGATATACAAACTGCTTCAAAGCGTTTAAGTTAATAATTATGAATACTCACATTTCCAAATAAAATATTCGAATCAATATACCTAACGTTCGTTTTAAAATCTAAAATACTAATGTATTTTATAAACTGTTGTTGTAAAATTTGTAGAGAATGTAGCTTCAAAACATTCAGCAGCTTGTAACCAACTTAATCTGCAAAACTTTAGAGTATCTGTAAAGCAGGGTTCACACGAAGCCAACTATTGCGCGCAATGGAAGACCACGTCTACCTCAGGAACATCATATGACCCCAACGGAACAATGGTTAATGGTTGTCTCCTCGAAAAAACTATTTGTTATTGTCCAATTGCGATCACGTGATCTTCCTGAAGTAGCCGTGACCTTCAAATGCGCGCAATAGTTGCCTTGTGTGAACCCTGCTTAAGGCTTTGTCTTGCACAAGAACTAAAAGGAAGAAACTGATTTTATGAAATGACAATGTCTATAACCAGTAAGTATCGCACTCAGGTTTCGATTTGTAAAAGTATTCCAAGACGGAAGTGAAAACATCGCACCTTTAATGCTTCTTGTATGATGAGTACAAACTTCGGTTTGCGTCATGAAGGTGCGATTTTTAACATCAGATTTAACCCTTGGCATCCAGGATGCAAGGTGTATCATTTTAATTGTTTTACTTTCTCGGATACGTAACATACAGGAAGTACAGTAATCGTTAAAAAAATTCGAAATCGAGATTTTGACGGATTTCCACGTCTTAGATATTCTTGTGTTCAAAAAATACATTTTTGACTTTATATCTGTTTGTCTATTTGTTTAAGACAACGCTAAACTCAAAAATAGTTTGAGTCAGACTGATGAAATTTGGTACTTTCTTTATAAAGAATTTATAAATTTCTATCGAATTTTCAGCGAACTCCGTTTAGAGGAAATCTGTCTGGCCATCTGTTCAAATATAATTTAATCCGATAACTAAAAACAAGGAAAGCTAGATAAACAAAATTCGATGCACAAATTTAAAATCTGTAGTGTATATACTTTTTTTTAAAGCCGAATTCAACAAGGGATTAACCATTTGCTGGTATGTACTTTCAGAAACTTGTGAATTTTGTAACCCCAAAGCGCAAGTATGCCAAATTTGGTATTGGATTTTGTGACTACAAGTATAGTTTTATATCAAATTTTTGCTCCAATCATTTTAGAAGAACACGTCTAAACTTCAAATTCCTTTTTTCAGATACTATTGCCAATAATCGCATGCCAGAAATTAATCGCCAAGGGTCAGACGATGGGTTCAGTAAAAATGCTAAATTCACGCCAAATGGTAATATTTCGTAACTATTGCACGCCAATGCAATGCAAAGCTTCTCTGGGATAATATGTTTATTAGAGAGTATGTGAGATAGTTGTGGAGAAATCACTCACTATACTTACTTACTTATTTATTTTTTAAATTTTGTCAAAAGTATCTCAAAGATCGCCAAAAGTATCTACAAAGTGGTAAGATTTATATTTCAGAGCAATTCAAATGAAAGCTATTATATCTATTTATTTTAACAAGTCCTTGTATTATGTGTGTAATTATGCATCGAATTACTTCTAGTGCAAAAAGTGTTAAGTAATGAGGTATATAATCCTACATCTATTCCTTCTGGTTCATCTATTTCTTTTAATCATATTCATAAAGATATTTTTTTACCAACTGCCTTTGGCGACCAATTGATTTGCCGGGAATATTAGATGTGTATAATTTAAATTAAAAACCCTTATGTATAATGATATTTATGTTCTTTTTTTTTTAAGAAATGTGTTTTTCTAGGAAAGTAGGTGACTATCATATCAGTGCCGTGAAAAAATTAAGCATCTAAGCAATCAGTTTGTTTTGAGGAAATGTAATTTACTTTTTTAATTTTTCGTATAAGTTGTGGGCTCTGATATTTTGTAGAAATTTTCTTCCTTAACTCGTTGAAGGCCGTGCTTTACATATTCGGCTCGTAGCAGAAGTTCTCATTCAGAGTAGAATTTGATGCTAGTTGAAAACGCCTATATTTAGTTATATCTCCTTTTTTTTTATCCCGTCGTTCACCGTGTGAATCGCCTGTGACTCACACCTAATATCTAATGATATATTCTTTTTATTACAATTAAGAGATAACAAAGTGGTAAGCATCTTATTAGGTAGTGGTTTGAATTAGAGACACGATTCATGGCAGCGAACATAGTAATTGCCAATACCGGAAGAAAATCACGTGATTTAATTATGAAAACTACGTAAATTTCACTGCAATAATGAAATCTGTTGAAAAAAGAGCCGCGGTAGCCTGGTGGTAAGGTCTCGGCTCGTGAACCGTAGGGTTTCAGGTTCGAGACTCGATTCTACCGAAGAACCATCGTGTAAGGGGGTCTGTTGCACGTTAAATCCGTCAGGGCCAAACGTCCTCCCGCTCGTGTGGTGTGGAGAGAGGGGTGCTATCTCAGGTGTAGTCCTCGTCATCTGACTGCGGTTCAAAATTACGAGGTCCACCCCAAAATAGCCTAGTGTTGTTTTACAACAGGATGTTAATATAACTAAACTGAAGAAAACTTTGAAAATTATTTTTTTTAATTGTCAGAAATAAGAAAAAAAAATACGTTGCGACAATTAAATTAGATTTATTAAAAAGGATGCTTTTCAAATTTTAAAATGGTCCAAAAATTAAATTTGTGTTATAATATTTTCAGAATTTATAACGGAATATTTCAAAAAATTCGCTTGATTTTTTATAAATTGAAATTATAATTTCAAAGAAAAAAATGTTTAAAGGTACGTATTCTCACCGAATCGTGATAACTCAAAAACGGAATGATTTAATTAAATATGATATTATACATTTAGAACATCGAATAATATCGTAAAAATATTGCTTAGTATCGTAATAATAAAGATTTGATTTATTTCACCTTTTTAAAACTGGAATTTTGCAATCTACTTTTTATACAATTCTTTAATTTTTGTACCGATGTGAATTCTATAAAAGATAAATTATTTTATAATTTTCAGAAGTTAGTTTCCATTCAACCAATTTCATTAACTAAGCATTAAATTATCTTTTATATCATTTTGGTTAATTTTAAATAAATTTTGGCAACAAATGATTATAGTACTTGCGAATTTGTGAAAAAAAAAAAAAAAAACGATAAAATTCTTCCTTGATATTTATAGTTATGAACAGTGAAATATATTAAAGACTAAAATATAAAATTCAATAAATGTTTTTGAATGTACATTTATTAGCAAACGATAAAATAAAGCTACATCGATATATTTAGAATATTATGATCGAATACATATAATAAATGCATCAAATTTTAAAAACAAACAATTCATTTGATTAAAAAAAATTGTTAAGTCAAAACTAAATTGTAAAATCTGTAAAAGGAAAAATGGCACTAAAAACAAAATAAGTTGAAAAATTAAGCCAAAATGGATGTGTAAGAAAAAATCTAATCAAACATTATAATTGAAAGTATATTTCAAATATGGTTAAAATTACAGTTCATTTAGATTATTACTCTGAGTGATTTATGTTTTTATGATGAACGTTTAATAATAAAAAAGGCCCATCTCTCTCTTTTTTTCTGAATCTAATGTTTTCATAATTTCTAACACAAAAATGATTGTCTAAAAATTGCTCGTTCCGAGGTCCACACTGAATGCTGAATTTTTAACTCACTGTTGGACTTTCGAATTAACTGCAAGGCCAGAAAAAGCAAAATCGTAATAACTCCAAAAAGAACGGAAATTATTGATCATAAGAGCAGCACGTGAAAGTATATTCATTCGCTTGTTAAAAAGGGCCATTCCATGTTCACGTGTTAAACGTAAAGTGACCTGTTCTAATATAAGTTTTGAAATAAATGAACATGAAATAGTAATTATAAAAACTGATCTTTTCTTGTTTGGAATCTTTTTTCTATTAGTTAAATTATTTTTCTGTGATAATATGCATTTGTGAGGCATGGTTATTAGTTATTAAATTTTGTTGAAATTCTTTAATGTCCTTCTGTTCTTATTTGAATCATTGATATTCGGTTGCATCATTAGTGTAAATGTTATCAGATTAATAATAACATTTTGTTCTAAAAGTATATGCATTTACAATTATATATTTAAAAATATTTTTTTAAAAATTAATGAACCTTTCTCCATAGTCGCTATTAATTTAAATTATTTATTAGATCATTTTTACCTTTTATAAGTTTGCTAATAATGCTGTGCGATAGGGAAACCTTTTGACCTAAAAGAACACAGCTCACGGAGAATGATTGACATTAAAAAATTCCTTATCGAATTATTAATCTATAGCTAAATATATCAGAATTCTTAAACCAAAATTTCAAATACTTTTTCAAATGACCATCAGCTTTTCCATTCTATTACAATAACCAAAAGTTGAACAATGATATTTTTTTAATTCTCAAAATGTTTGTGAGATGTAAACACAAAACAAGACAAGTAAAAGCAAGCTGTAAATATGAAATTTGCAGTTTATTATTGTTCTGAGATTGTGATGTCATTTTGGATACAATAATGTAATTAGGAATCAAAGAACATATTATACATTGTAATTTCATTGTTTCAAATCGTAGTTAAGCATGTGAAAATAGTGCAAGTAATCTCATTCACATTCAAATGTTCGAAGAGAAGGGAAAGGGTATTTTTACTTTTTTTTTTTTTATCTAAAGAAACCAAAAAGTTTTACGGCAACAAGTACCGAGTTTATAAGCTTGACAACAAAAAATTTCAAACATCATTTCAGTAGAAAATATGACTTATATTCATTTAATGCTAAACATTTGTAATTACTTTCATATTATTGTAGATGACAAAAAAAATTATTATTTTTTTAAAATACGTTAATTTTACTTTACAACAATAATGCAAAAGATTTCATTATTCTCCTATTTATTTTTTCTATGAAAACTATTATGTCAATGCAGACGATTTTTATTTTTTTAATTTTAACTAAGTTATTATTAACTCGATAAATTTTTTCATAATTTTAATTCATTTGTTTTAATGAAAACGAATTTTATATTTATGTATATTTAGTAAGTTGTGAATGGCATTAACAGAAGTTTTAGATTGAGTTGGAGCGGATTTCTCTATAGTAAAATTGTTGAATAAAATCTGGATAAATCCTTTTGTTTTTAAAGATAAGTATTTTATAACTGTCCTAAGAATAATAAAACAACCTTCTGATCACTGATTATTTCTCCATTAGATGATTGCTTGTTCGATTATATGAGAATTTACGTGAGCGAAAAACATAAGAATCTTCATTTCGAAATTTTAAAACAATCGTCTTCATCAGCAGTTATTATAAGTAATATTTCTTGACTGCTTTTTTCCTGTGAGTTAACTATGATAATCGATGAACATAATCAAAAGTAAGTGACTATCAATTTTATCTAATTAGAATGACTCTCCATGAACAAAATTGGATATCCCAATCAAAATTTGCAATTTCAAAAAATAAATCTTGGGAGGGTTAATTTTTATTTTCTATAATATTGTTAAATTGATAAGACTTAAAATTAGGATTTATACAAAAACCGATTTTTTGAAAAACTGGTTTTCAAATTCAATATTTCCAAAAAAACCGGTTTTCGGATATTTTTTTTTCAAAATAGGAAAAAATTTTATATTTAATTTATATAAAATAACAAAAAATGAAATCTATATCAAAGTCAAAATCTAATAATAATAATAATAATAAGGATTACATATAGATATTACTTACACAAAATAACAAAAACTCAAACAAAAATTTCAAATAATAGTTGTATTATTTTCACTAATTTTAATTTCTCTAAGAAAAAAGGATTAAAAAAAAATAGAATATACATTGGACAGTGGCTAAGTCTTGTTTCTTATTTTGGACACAATATTGCCTGAAATTGAAAATGCTCGTAAACTATCTGCTGAGCTTGGTTTTATAGTTTTCATGGCATCAAATAATAAAGTTTTTTGTTCTTTTATTCATTGCCTGAAATAATGAAAATTCGTCTTTCAGTGTCTTTTGATTTGTAAGTTTTCTTCAGGGTCTTCAAAAAACTTATGAATTGATTTTTCCATGAGTTCTTTTAAAAAAGCATTACTCTGATGAGTAGTTTCTTCGATTTCCCTTTAATCAGAATCGATTTCCATATAAGAATTCGGAAATATTCTAGACAATATCTTTCCAGATAACTTAATAATTTCGGTTTTTTGAAGCTAAAGAAAGTACACTAGATTTCTTCGCAGAACTAGAAATGTTTTGTGGATTTTGCAAATACAACAAAAGAGTTGCTAATTCCACTTGTCTTCTTTCTTGAGTTCGTTCTTCTAAAGCATATAGAAATTCCAAACTTATTTCATTTTAAATTTTTTAGTTCATTTAACAGAGATTCAAATATACCTTCACATGTTAATAAATTGGCATTTCGTCGCCCTAAGCCTTCAGCTGCTAGACGAATCGCTCACAAAACTTTATGAAATTCTAAAAATTTAGGATATTTATTTTATGATATGTCTCCAGTTTTCACTTTAGAATATTAAGCAAACGTGTCGTCATTCAGGACGGATTGCACATATGTATATGTACTAACATAAAATAAATCGGTTAGGCATGTCTTTTCCAAGTGCGAAAGATGTTCCACGTGTGGCCAGTGCTTGTGCGCAGTGCATAAGCACTGGCCAACGCAACTCGCAACGTTGAAAAAATATGTTTGCTGTCCGTTGCATAGAATGAATAGCAAATCAAATAAGTTTAAAATTTATTTTTGCGTAATAATATGAATTCTTTAAACCTGTTTTCTTAATTTAAAAATCGGTTTTCAAATGTGACAAATTTACTTTTAAAAAAACCGGTTTTTTAAACCGGATTTGAAAAACCGTCAAACCCTACTTAAAATAAACGTATGATTTCTCGCCAAGTAATCAAAATCGTGCAATCGTTTTAAAATTTACGAAAAGTCTGCTATCTTTGATGTTTACCAGAAATAGTAACAGACAGCTTTTCCGCTGCAGAAAAAAGTTACATTTGGCGAGAAATCGTCCCAAAATATTTCAACTTGGGGGACTGCATCGATTTTGTCTAGCCGCTAATTTTTACAAAGGGTTTTTATAAAAAAATTACAAATAAATGTTAGCAAAAATTGAAAATACTAAATTTGAAAGAAAGGCGCAAAAGTGAGGCAAGAATCTTATAAGGCTAAATATATACAATTAAGTCGCCGAACTAGAATTTTTCTAGAATGACATCTCGCCAAGGCCATCTTACCGTACTAAACAGTACGGTACGATCGCCAAACTGCAATTTTTTAAAGGCGATAAATTACCAAATATGATATCCAACTGCATTCTTTAGTTAATTTTTGAACAGTTTTCTATTGTTTGGCAAGATTTGACAGAGAGTGGGGACGAATCTATAGATTTATCCCAGATTATTATTTATTATGCTGAAGTTTAATTCATTTTATTGCATTCCTAAAATCTTCGGTTTGGATAGACAATTTTGGTTACAAGGCGGCGGATCTGTGGCGAGTTGTTAATATTTCGCATGATTTGATTTACACTGGAAAAAACAATACTGCATTTTCTAGTTTTATCAAGAGAAGATTAATGAAATAAAGTCGATGTTAAGTTGAAAGTTTTATGGATTGCCTTTACCACATTTGGTATATTTCATTTATACATTTCATTCAAAATATACCGAATTTTATATTTGGGTGTAAATAAACTGACAGGAAACTAATATTTCTTTACTTGGCTTGCTCTTCGGCTTTTTTTGCTCTTTTTATCGCATACCAATTCTTATTAATTATTTCTCTATTAAATCTTTGTAATTTTTGTAAACAAGTATAAAAATAAAATAATTATTAAATTTCTGTTTTATGCTTCAATGCATGTTATTTCATTATTTTTTTATCAATTAGTTTTTACCTCAGGAAAACGAAATTCTTTGATTAGATAACAATTTTTTAATTGGTCTAAATTGCATGATGATGAAGATTCTTAATTCGATCAGTTTTGGTCTCACATTAATGGATTTTTTTTGTGTGGTTTTGTGGAATATTTTTAAAAATATTCTCGTGTCAAGATTATTTAACTAAATATAAGGCTAACTAATAAGGCTGGGAAAATGTATAAAAATTAGTCACCTTAAATTTTGTAACTGTGCATTTATTGACTAATATATCATATTAACTAATATAACATACATTCTCAAATTGGAATGCATGACTATCCTAATTATTGTCATGTAAGAACATAATATTGTTTTGGTTAGGGAGTTCTGAAGCTCGAAATCGCATAGACAATGCATAAAGCATAAATGGCAATTTTTATCATCATCTTTTAATCGCATATATATTTTATCTGCTTTTACCAGTATTGCATTATTACGCGTGCTTCTTTGAAAGCAAATGCGTTTTTAAAAGGTTGGCTTAGAACTATGACATCATAGCTGTTATTTGATCTCAAAATCGGTCGAGCTCCAAAACTTTGTTTGCCAGCTAGAAAAATTCAAAATGAAAGTTTAAAAAAATTATCATTACATCATAGAGAGACAGAGAGAAGTCTCGCAATTGTTTCAAACTGGTTTAAACTGGTTAATGACTTAATTATGCCAAATAATGACTTAAAAAATAATAATGTTCTCACATGATAAATTAAAATTTGCGATCGTATATTTCATTTTAATTTTGAAAAAAAAATGTTTTATTTAAAAATCATTTTTTAGGCCATAATTAGAGAACGCATGTATTACATTCGGCAAGGCTGAAACTTTTACGAAAATCGGTGTTTACATCACACATATGCAATGGTTCTACAATAATCCATCTAGATGTTTCAACAACATTTTTTCAAGATACATTGTCACGAAGAGCATTCATTCCTTCTCAAACTTACTTCTTGTTTATCTCCTAAGTCACT
Organism: Argiope bruennichi; assembly: GCF_947563725.1. NCBI lineage: Eukaryota > Metazoa > Arthropoda > Arachnida > Araneae > Araneidae > Argiope > Argiope bruennichi. The sequence goes on from NC_079161.1 coordinate 27,000,801, forward strand.
ATCACATTCACATGTACAGGAATCAGACAGAACTTATCTCAGGAGATTGTTTTTCGATTCCCTCAGGCATCGCCATTTCCAGAAGGATTCTGAACAGTTAAATATCCTTATCTTTTTCATAAAAGATTTAGCAGGAAGCTATTGCAAATGGTGTCTGTCAATTTTTCCAGAATTTCCATAAAAAATGTGGATGCCTAAATAAACCCAACCGGAGTAGTCTCTCCAGAACTTTCTTGCATACTCTCTAATAAATGCGCTAACACCATTCCTCCTGAGCAAGGCCGCGATTGTCTTGAAAGATATTACCTTACAATAGCTATGCGAGCATGAAAAATTTCTGCTCTAAAATTGTCGCTTAAATAGCATTTTGCATCATTTCTTTCCTTTTCATGAATTATCGCTTATTGTATGGAAACAATATCGGGCATTTGGTGGGTGAGAGGGTAAAATGCTCCCAAACCCAAGATTTGAGGTGGGGTCAGGGGATGGGTTTCTCTTTCTTTTTTTAATATTTTTAAAAACCAACCCCAAAACTTACTTACACACAGTCTAATAAAGGTGCTATCTCAGAGAATTCCATCCATGGTATTGGCGTACAATAGTTACAAAATATTAACCTTTGGAGCGAATTTAGCATTTTTACTGAATTTGTCTTGTGATCATTGGTGATATTTTTGGAAGGGGATTAATCTCTAACATGCGTTTAAAGGTACAAGAAAATCAAATTTATGTTTTAGATGAATTTTTTCCATCCACTTGAAACAACATTGAACAATTGTAATTACAAAATCACGGAAAGAATTTCATATATTTGATCCAATGCGTTTTTACAGAGTTTGTATGCTTTCGAAAGTACATACGGATGGACAGACAACTCTCTGATATTTTTTATCATGTGAGAACAAGATGTTTTGGCTTGAGGTTTTTGACGAGATTTGAGGCAACAAATTGTTGAAGTCTCAAAATGCGTGGGCAACAAATTGGCGGTTATTCCTTTTTTTTTTATTTTGGAGTCGGCTTTAACAGTATAGCTTTTTAAATATCTATTGCCTGCTAATGTAGTTTTATTTTTGAGTCGGTTTTCACAGTATAGCTCTTGAAATATCCATCGTTTGCTAATGTAGTTTTATTTTGGTATCAGCTTTCACAGTATAGTTTTTCCATTATCTATTGTCTGCTAATATAGTTTTATTTTGAAGTCGGCTTTCACTGTATAGCTTTTGAAATATCTATCGTCTGCTGAACTTAATTGTTATAAATCCCGCCTAAAAGAAATTTTTAAATGCTTTTTAAAATTATAGAAAAACTTGTATCGCAATGTAATTGCAAAGATTTAAAAGGTAATTAAATACTTTTTAAGATAATGTAAAAATAATTATTGTGCAATAAATATTTCCGAAATTATTGGCTAAAAACAACGAAAAGTATCTTAATTTCAGTTATTTAATTAAATATTTTAAGAATTAAAACCGAAAATACAACTATTGGCTCAGAAATATTCCTCAACATATCATGCACAATTTTCTATTTTACTATCATCTTATGATTATAATGTCACAATTTGTTCTTGTGATATCAAACATGCACTTTCTGCATTTTCTGCTTTATCTCATATTGTAGTTAACTTCTTATTTATGAATTTTCTAGAAATTTAATTCCAAGTTTCATATAAAACATATGGGTCTCCATTGTTTATTATTTGAATCCTTTGGCAGCAAAACAATTAGGGTATTAGGGTGTAAAATATACAATTGGGAATCATCTTGAAAATGCACAACTATCATGTTTTCGCAAAATATTACTGAAATGATCCCAATCTTGTATTTTTATAAAAAGAACCAGAGGGTTTGAATTTCATAAAACTTTCTTTCATACTCTTTCATAAATTTGTCATACTAGAGAACGCCTTGTATGGAAATGGCATACTATTGTTCCGTAATGTTAACTTTTGGCGTGGATTTAGCCTTTTTATAAATCTATCGTGTCATCGTTGGCGAGTTATTTAGCAATTAATCCCTGGCATACAGTTTTTATTGCATCCGAAAATCGAATTTGTGTTTTAGACGCTTTTTTCTCAGCCGATTGAAACAAAAATTTGACACAAAACTGCACTCGTAATCACAAAATCCCATAACAAATTTGATATATTTAAGTCATTGTGTTTTTGAATTGTCGCTTTTGCATGTTTCTGAAAGTACAGACCATCAACTCTTTGTTGGATTTGGCTCAAAATTTGACAGGTGTTTACAGTAAATTACAGTATTACAGTAAAGATCTTAAAAATGTACACCGAATCTTATCTGTCTAGCTTTCTTCGTTTTGAAGTTATCGTGATAACATATGTTCGAACAGCCGAACAAACAGACTTCTTCTGAACAGATTTCACTCAAAATTTGATAGAAACCTACATATTCGGTATAAATATATATATCAAGTTTTAACTGTCCAGCTCAAAGCGTTTTTGAGTTGTCTTTGTCACAGACAGATAAACGGACATTTTTTGAAAATGCGTTTTTCGGACTCAAGAAGGCCTGATTCGTCCAAATCTCGAGTCCGAAATTTTCTCATGATTACAATACTTTCTCCATACTTCGTATTTCGTATACGAAAAAGTAAAAATTGTGATATAATCTGATTTTAACAAATAGTTGTTAGCCATTATGCTACAAACAACATTCTTTCTAAAGAGTTTGTAATCGTGAACTTGAAATCCATGAAATGGCTGTTGTCCTCCATTTTAATTTAGTCTAAAAAGGTTAATGTTATTTCGAAACTACATTTAATATATAAAACAAATCTTAACATAAATGTTAAAATATATGAAGATGACAAATTTTGACTTTCTTTATTATAGTTTTTTCTTTGTGTTGTTATGACTTATGGCGCTTTATAAGCCCGCTGACAGTTATCTGTCAATGATTTAAGCCGAGATAGCGTCCCTTGCTTTTTCACTAGCGCCACCTAGGGCCAGGAGTACAACTTAGCTACTTCATGCGTTACATTCGCTTGCACAACCCCTTTTTACAGGGGGGTACATTCACACACCTCACAGATAGAACACAGAAGAAAAGCAACCATAGCCTAACCGGGACGCCTAGATCTCAGGGAAGACGCGTAACCCCTATGCCAGGATGCCGGCGTTTTATTTTTATAAGAAGAATATATATCGAGCTTAAAGATTCCAGCAAAAAAATTTAATAAATTTCAATTTCAATTTGCAAAATTATTCATTGTAAATGTTTCAATATTTTCTTATTCAAACAATTGCATATATTTAATTTCTTTAGGGTTAAAAAAGAATTTATCTGTCAAAGAAGTTCATTGAGAAGAATGTACAAAAAACAAAAGCTTTTTAAAAATTATTGATATCGCGTCAAAACTTCAATCACTTTTATTGCTTTATTTTTCATTCCACTTTTTATGACTTTTGTTAAGGTCAACTTCTTTTTAATAATTAGAGATTTTCCTTCAAAAGCAATAATTACTATAAATATTCTAAAGTTAAACTGAACTTAAAATAAAATTTTGGCTCTAAATGAGCAAACAGATTCTTTGAACAGAAGCTAAGAATAACACAGGATTCTTCGACAAGTGTTTATTGGTTTTTCATTAATGATTTCTAATCTTCCGAGAATTGTTATTGAAATAAGAATTGACGGAATACTTTTTTTATGTGTATACTTAATATTCGTGTACAATATCTGGAAGATCAAGCTTCGCTCGGCAGTTTTTTTTTTTAAAATTTTTATTGTTGCTGTAAAATCATGTTTTTTCGCAGAAAATATTTAGATATGAATCACATACTGATTACACATGAATATTTTTATATAGAGTATACATATGAATAGTAGTATACATAGAGTATACATAGAATATATAGAATATACACATGAATAATCATATATTCCTACTGACCTTACCTACATATGAACTGGTCAGCTAAATAAAAAAATCATGAATGCACTTAGTTTAGCATGTTATTCGAACCAATCTGCTATACTACAGTATTCATTTTACAGTTTATCTATCATTACTTATATTCACGAACTTACACTCAGTTTTTACCATGGTGAAATCGGGTCCGAGAGGGCGCTATATGTCATTTTCAGCATGAGAGCATATAAAAAAAGGCTCCAATAATTAGTTATAAAAAAATTGTATAAAGTCGAGTTTTTTCAGGTAATACACCTATATAGATAAACTTAAAAAGCAAAATCTTATCTAAATATAAAATTTGATCCAAATCGTTACAGCCGTTTCCGAGATACACGAAATAAATTTATATATATAGAAGAATTGCTCGTTTAAAATTATAAAATATTCGTGCACTAAATTCAATTATCGCTTTTTTACTGCAACAGATAAACATTTTTTTAAGTGAAAAATTTTTTTCCAGGAAATATTTTTCGATACACAGAAACAGTTTTTCTAATGAATATTCTAAATTCTTGAAAAAAGTTCTATATACGGAAATTTCCGATACATGGACATTTCATTGTATCTTTCATTTCCTAGAATTATGAAAAAAATTATTGGAAAATTAATTTTACATTTAAAAAATTATTCTGTATTTTTAGATGATTGCTTAATACGGAATATGTAATAGCTTTTTAAATATTATTGAGATCACATCGGAACTTCAATCACTTTGTCGCAACTTCATTTCCCTTTTTACGACTTTTATTAAGGTAAACTAATTTTTTATTATTAAAGATTTACCTTCAAAGGCAATACTTACTAGAAATATTCTAAAACTAAACTGAAAATAAAAATTTGGCTCCAAATTAGAAAAAATATCGTCTGATGGTAAGTTAAGAATAACATATGACTCATCAACAAGTGTTTATTGATTTTTCATTAACGATTTCTAGTCTTCCGGAAGCTATTATTAAAGTAAAAATTGACGAAATAATTTTTTTAATGTTTAGTTAATATTCGTGTTTATATATAAAAAAATTGAATGATCGCTTATTTATTGCAACAGATAAACATTCTTTATATGAAAATTTTTCGTCCAAGAAATATTATTCGATATACAGAAACAGTTTCTATTTAAAATTACAAATTATCGGAAAAGTTCGATATACAGAAACAGATTCTATTAACAATTAAAAATTCTTGAAAAAATTCGATATACAGAAACAATTGATATAAAAAATACAAAATTCTTGAAAAAGTTCGATGTACGGAAATTTTCGATATATGGGAATTCCATTTCATTTTTCATTTCTTAGCATTATGTAAAAATCAATTTTTCCAAGGTAACTAATTTTTTGTTTCTAAAATTATTCAGCATTTTCGGATGAATGCTTAATACGGATATACGTAATAATGAGGGACTGGAAGGAATGTTCAATAAGGAAGGAAATTAGGATGAGGATTTAATAAGGATATATGATTCAGACACTTCAACCATAGTTCCCAATACAGATTGGACTGGTTAAAACTAGTGGATAATAATTGACCCTTTTCTTTCGCCCTTCTGGATTTAAAATAGGTAACATATTTGGTCATGGATCTCACACGTGAAAATTTGTTAAAGCCGTCTTTATTATGAATATTGTTGAGTTTAATAAATACCAGCATTTGTCGGTATTATCTGGTTCATGCCAGCCAATAAAGTACTTTTTATTTAATTTATCAAACCAGTTTTCTTTTTTTAATATGCATTTGTGAGATAGTTTATTGTTAGAACTTAGCAAGACGTGAAATGACACGAAAAAAACTCTCTTAATAAAAATTTTCAAATACTTCATTAGCAAAAATTATATAAAAATCGAATTCTTAATCCGAAATATTGTAGCAAAATAATATTATAGTGATAAAAGCATTTTTTTTTTATTTTATCGTCTGCGTTTTTATAAAACTGTTTCGCTATTGTTTTTAAAACAAGTGTTACACATTCTGAAAACTATTTCAAAATAATATCAATTGTGATATATTTTTGTCAATTTTTAAAATAAAATGCACACATAAATAAGTTTTCTAAACTGAATACTTTAATTTAATGACGTATATTAGAATTTTCTATGTATAAATAAATGCACGATGAACAAATTATTCGAAACGCTGTCAAGACTAAATCGTTGGATATAGAAATACCAAATTTGGCAAGTAGTTATTTTTAGATATTAGATGCTCACTAACAAAAGATTTTTCAGAATTTTAATTAAGTCTTTAATTAAAATCTAATCGAAATTTTCAATAACTTCAGAGAATATTATTTCACAGGAATTATTTTTATATGTCACTTTAAAATTCATAAAATTATTAGGGAATGTATTTTATTTCAAAACTATTTTTCTGTAGTTTTGAAACATTAAAAAAATATTTTCTAACAATACTATCCTTTATTCCAGTTGCTGTATTTATACTCACGTGTAATGCGACGATATCAAATACAGTTTTTGTGTGCATGTGTTTACTGCTTTGTAATTAAAATGAAATAAATTAAAATAAAAAAAATCACCTGTGTTGTCATTTGTTAATATTTTTTGTGTATCAATTTGTATGTGAATAAATAAAAGTAGGTTTAATACAACAATTTATATTGCTTTAGGGATATGAGTTTGAATTTCAAGAAATAGGAAATTTCAGAAATAAAATGTGGCAACAAGAAGGAAAACAAATATTTCTACTCAGTAAATATTCGACAAAAAAAAAAAAAAATCAGACACTGAACAGGTGCTTTGATGACCCTTTATTTTTTTAACATGATAATGTTTATATGTCGGAATACTGTCTGTGCAATGTGTCATGCAACATATGGGATAAAAAAATCAATTAAAATTACCTATTGTTCGCCAACGGATTCTAAAACCCTCCGAGCTTTTGCATATGCGTTAGGATAGGTTTAATTCGACAAAATAGGGTGAGAGGAAAGATGAAAGAAAGAGATGTTTACATTTAACTATAAAGTAAATTCCGGAAATGCGAACATCTTTCCGCGTCTGCACCCCTTTGTGAGATAGAAACGTCGAAAAGCGGTAGTCTCAGGATATTGAAACGAATAGTACTAGAGTATTGGATTTAAATACCAAATTTGAATCTAACCAACATTTCTTGACTAATAAGTGCTCATCAAGAAAGAAATTTTCAAAATTTTAATTAGATTTTTAATTAAAAATAACGTTTACTTTTAATTTAACGTTTTAATAATTTCGGAGAATATTATTATACAAAAACTACATTTAATAATTTCAAAAATTCTGAAACTGAGCTACTAGAGATTCTAGTTAAAAGTTTTATTTTTAAACGTATAATAATCAGTGCAACAATTCTTAACTTTTAATAAATATTTCGAAATATTTTTAAGTATATAATTAATACTTTAAATTCTTTTAGCTGCAGCATTTAGACATATGTACATTGAAGCAATGGTAAACACATTTTTAAAATAAACACATTATCGTACACACACGTTGTCTTTGCTATAATGAAAGATAATTTTTTTTAAAGATTATCGAAAAACAGACGAATCATGTCTAAAATAATAAGAGATGTATTTGTATGTTTGCGAGAAGAGGCTCAACTTTTCTTTATTTTTTTCTAAATAAAGAAGAGTTTATTTGAATAAGGGCTATATGGTGAAAGACAATTTCACAGTTAAACTACTGAGCATTTCAATATAAATCCTTCATCACTTTGAGCATTCTTTCCTAGCTTTGAATATTCAAAAAATTCTCTTTACTTAGTTTCTGCATAATAAATTTCGAAAAACTTTTAAAACTTAAAAAAAAAAAAAAAAAAAAAAAAAAAAAACCGCAGAAAAAGGGTTTTATAATTTTAAAGATAAATTTTTGGAATTTTAACGGAGAGGTATCAGTTTTTGTGTGATTACATACTACGGCATTCTACGAGGAAAATGCTAAATTTTCTGTAAAGTATTCATTATTTAAATCTTAAATTAAAATTTAATGAATTGAAAAAATGGCATTTATAGTTGCAAAATTGCATTAAAAGATATGAAATGCAAATATAAAAATCAGTTTAATTCCCAAAAAATAGATTTGGAAATTTATTTTAACGGTGTCATAAAGAAACCTCTTCAAACATTGAGAATATTAAATAAAAAAATATTCATAAGTTTTAAAAAAATCGACTTTTTAATGTAATCACTTACCTTAATCCTAATAAAACAATTAAAATCTACTGGATTAGCCAATTTCAGTTACATTTTAAGCGAAAAGTGAAATCATTTCTTCCTACTCTCTTTTTGGTTATTTACACAGATTTTCACAATTGTTGATGACACACACGCACGCACACACACAAAATCAAATTAGCATAACAAACATTTCAGTCTTAAAATACATTTATTGTAATAAAATGTTAATAAATGAAAAAGAATCTAAATTTAAAAAAAAATAAAACGCATCAAAAATGCCTTATTGCCGTGTTTATTTTCGAGTACCGTCTATAAATTAAAAAAAAAATAACAAAAACACTAAATAACAATTTATCCAGTTTATCCGAGACAATTCACAATTTATCCATGTCACACCACATGACTTTTTTTTAATTATGGTAAATAAAAAAAAAAGAATGAAATATAAAGAAATTAAAAATAAAATATTTTCTTTTTGTAAATTTCATTGACTTAATTTTTTTTTCAAATAAAAATCTGTATTTCACTTTTATATAAACTCTCTCTTAAAAGAATCCTACTGACGCCTCTGGATATGGATATTAAGGATGAGCAAATTACGTATTTTAATATTTGCGTATTTAGAAATTATCAAAATTGAAACATCTCTAAAACCAGCTTTGCAGCGATTACTTAAGAGTTAATATACAATTGCTTATGTTTTCTCGGACGTATCAACTCTAAAGGCTGAAAAACCTGTAAAATCGTAAATTTCTTCCATTTACGTCACTATCAACAGATGTCGCTACGTGAGAGCGTTATCTTTTCTTTACAATCCAAACGCCGTCGCATTAAGCATTATTTAGAAACCTTTCTTCAACCAGTATTTTAGTCACACGATAGATATCCTAATTTAAACTAAATTTATCTTTTATCTAACAAACAATAGGTTTTATTTGCTTAAATCTCCAAATTTCATTCGTTGAAATTGTTTTTAACCACCATTCTCTTTGGGCGGTTACAGAATAAAACACCTGTAGGATATTAAGATCAATCAATCAATCAAAAGCATCCGCAGCGATCGCAGCGCCCTCTCCATCACGCAATGAGAGTATACTTGTCACAACAAACCTTATTTGTTTAGTAATGGTCTGCAGCAGGTTTGTTGTGATTTGACAGCCAGACGTTCGCTTGACAACACGCTCTTCGCGCGCTAAATTCTACTGCTCTGAGTTCTCCAAGCTTTTCCGAAACCTAGAACCTCTCTTCAATTCACCAACCACCTGCATCAGACTTCATCAAACAGCCTAGCGCTTTAGCATTGAATGTTGCCTGGTGAAGAAGCAACTTGTTGATTTTTTCAAATTTGACATTAGCATCTGAATCATAATGGAAGCATCAGAACAAAGCCCGGTCTTGGAATCTGCACGGACTAAAATGGGACCATCATTCTTCGTTATTGTAGTGGCCGGAATGTCGGCCATCGGTGGGCTTCTCTTCGGCTATGACACTGGAGTGGTGTCCGGCGCTATGCTTCTAATAAGGGACCGTTTCCAACTGAACAGTACTATGCAAGGAGTAGTGGTCAGTGTGACCATTCTCACGGCATGGGTATTTTGTTTGGGAGCTGGACAGGCAGCCGATCGTTTCGGAAGAAAGAAAGTAATAATCACAGCTAGTGTGATTTTCTGCATTGGCAGTATTGTCATGGGGCTGGCAGAAAATGTAGAAATGCTAATTGCTGGAAGAGTCATCGTTGGCATGGGAATCGGTAAGTAATAATCTTATTTAATGCATAACCTTAATTACTAGCTGCATTAATGAATACCTATATTAGTTTTGAATCTTATATTATTCTATATTTTATTTAAATCTAACATTCACCCAATGAGCTTAATAATAGTGATCACTGTCATAATTTACAACTTGGTCAGTGGCAAGAAAAGCAGTGAAGCAAGTATTGTATTTTCTAAACTTTTGTACCATATGAAAAAAAGAGTATGATCCACAGCTAAATAATCATAAAAAATTGTCACGTAATAACAATTCTTTTTCACAGTTTCGCACAATTGCTGCATACATATATATATTAGATTTTTAGTAGAGAATACATATATATTTCAAATTTTCAGTGGAAGTCAAAAGTAAACTTGCAATTGGTTTTGCAACGGAATTGAGATTAATACCACTGCAGCTTTTTTTGATGCAAGATTAGTTATATCTCAGTCAATCTTGTTTCGAGAGTAACTGAAGCGATTCTAAATTTCTTGTCTTCTTGATTGATGGCCAAATTTGGAAAGTGCTGCTGCATTGTAGATTATATATTTTTTTATTGAAATATAATTTTTTTCTCTTTTTTAGCAGTTGTAATATAGATTTTATATTTTAAAATTTGAATAATGGTATTGCCTAGAACTTTAAAATTAGCAACCCAATTGATAAGTTATATGTATATTACAAAGCTGCATTCCAATTTCTTTAAAGTATAGTTATAGGTATGCATTTGTAATATCTTAATTCTGTATAAATACAGGCAAAAAAATTTCTTTAAATCCTCTTTGTAAATCTGATATTAATATGCAAAACAAATATTTTAGTTACATTCATTCTGATTATGTTTTAAAAATTTACATTTTATTTTGTACTGAGCACTGTAAGTTGAAACTCATGAATACATATGTAGTTCAAAAAGATTTTATTAATTGATTTTATAAATTAAATTATTCTTTATTATTTGAGAATATCTTGCTTTGAAAGAAATTAAAATTTTTGTAGAATGGTTCTTGAGTTTAATAGAAATATAATAAATTTGAAGTTTGATTGTAAAAGAATTTTTTTAACATATTTGTTAATCCTGTAAAAGATGAAGACAAAAAAAAAATCCCCATCATCTCTAATAGTTATGTTCAAACAAGCAAAGAATTGCATTCATCAAGTGAAAAATATCAATTTCAAGTTTTAAAATCATTAATTTTCCATGAGATATGCCAAGAACATTTACCAGTCTTCAACAGTATGTAAATCCTTCGCTGTTGTTAGTACCAAAACGTGTTATTTATTATTTATTTATAGCTTTACAGCAATATAATTCAGCATTATAGTTCTTTTATAACTTTATGAGTAATTTAAAATTCTTAAATTTATTATTATAAATATTAAGAGTTAGGATCAATTGAATTGGAATTTTGGAAATGTATTTTAATTTAAAGAAGTGGAAAAGGCTTCTGTTAGTTGTTTGCTTCAATTCTGTTACTTTTTGACATATAAATAGTATTCACTGAAACTCACTTTTTCTTTTAGTTTCCATAAAATGTTTTTTTTTTTTTTGGTAAAGCTATTTAGTATATTTTTAGACATAATTTCTTGCTTTGTTTTATTCTTTCACATTTAAATAAGGATAAAATGCATTTATTATTGTTTTTACAACTGTTTTCAAGTTGTCTTTTCAAAGTAGTATAAAGGCTTCTCAAAATTAAAGTGTTATCTTTATTTCTACCACAGCAGTTGAATTTCATTAATTCATTTTGTATGTGTAGTTTTTAGTTATTACAATAACAATTATTACCTTTTATGAAAAAAAAGCAATAATTTTTAAAAACTAATTTTTTTAAAATTTCCATTTTACTTGTATAGTAAATTATTTTTAATCTGAATGCTGTATTTTGATCCTTTGTCCTTTTTATATATTTATAACTGTTGGCTTAATCATATCTGTAAATTTAAGAAATTTAGTTTTGTAGCAATTTTAAGTACTGTTTCTTGTTGTAGTTTATGTTTGTGTATGTTGCCTTTCCTAATTTTGGATATATTTCTAATAATCAAATTCTTATGCATAGTACCAAGAAGAAAAAAAAAAAAAAAAAAAATAGGAACTCTAAGTGTCAATATCAACTTTAATTATTCATAAAATTAGATATAAATGAACTGATCCTTTAAAATTTGCTAGAATGAATTAAACTACTACCAGAGAAAAAATTTTTAAAATGTTTTCACTCATGATAATAAATAAATAAAATATAAAGGTGAAGATGTTTTAACAGAATGTAGTTTACACGAATGAGTATTCTTGTTCTGACATAGGGGAATTTTTTCATAAGGAAATGTTAATTATATTAATTCTTTTTGTTTCTTATTTAATTTTATTAAAACTAATACAACTCGAAATTCTCTGATTTTTCCCCTCCTTTATTCTTTATGCTCGTATGCAATTATACAGCTAGTGTATAAATGTTATATATGCATAGTTATATCTGAATATGCTTCTTTTTATTAATATAAGGAATAGTTTTCTTCAGATATCAAAATGTTTGTAATTATTCCTGAAGAATTTTTTTAAAGGATTTCACTATATTAGGTAATGTGCTGTAATACATGTCTGTAAAAAATCTGCCTGGTTCAATTAGATATATCCTTAATTTTAATTTTCATGTTTATAATAATTCATAAAAATTGATTATTACTGAAAGGTAAATAGCTATTGTGCTGATTCTTGAAATATACAAGTAATTTTTTGGTATTGGTCAAAACAATTTATATTATTTTTAATACAATTTGCATTAAAATATTATTCATGTAATTTATTTAAATTTTAAAACAGTTTCGTAGCATGTGATAGATATCAAAATGTGCATAATATTTTGAGTTACTTTTTATATCATTATTAATTTTGAATCAAAATTCTTGTAATATTTTTTGGACACGCCTGCCTGCATGCATGCTGTCTATTTAAAATATGTTTACTACCTTAGTAACAGCATACAAATTAGTAAACATACAAATATCATTTTGTATCTTTTAATTTACTATATCTAATTTTGATTTATTTTTTTAAAATGGTATACTTTATGATGAGTCATATATTTGGATTATTTGGTCAATGCATCTGTAATAAGATAGGGAAGAATATCTGAGTTTTAAGTTCTTTTTACTGATTTGGAATTTTTTAATAAATATTTGTTTTTATTCTTGTTTATTTTGATTGCTATATATTCATAGCAGAAGTAAAGGTATAAATAACAAGAGTTTGATATTTATCATCATCGTCATGTATTAATAGTTGTAAATCGTTAATTCTCGAAACCGTAAAAAATTTCAGGATTTTTTAATAATGTCAGAAACAATTTGATGGAGATCTTAATACCTATGTCATAAATAAATAAAAATAAAAAAAATTAAGATCATGTGCCCTTTATATTGAGAATTATTATTATATTATTTTATTCCTTTTTTTCTTCAAATTGTGTAATAAACGTGTACTTTCTTTTCATCCAATAGACATACTTGCATGTAATATGATTATCTTATATTTAAAAGAACACTTTATTTAATGAACACCAAATGACTCCTCTAATTAAACATATCTTCATTTAAACAATCTCAGCTTGCAGTCTTGGCATCAAGATCTCCCCTCCACCTTTTTTTTTTTTTTTTGCATATTTTTAGTTTTTAACTAATTAATTTTGCTTTAGTAAAAAATTGCTTTTATTGTTTTTTGCACATTTTTTAAGATTTTTTTTCAGGGATTCTTTAGTTGACATTTTGACAATTCAAATAAGGCGCCTTGAATTTAGTTTCGTTGCCAACAGGAAGCAAAGGCAAGTAAAGATGACCCTAGCGCTAGTCATAGAGGGCGCCATGAGTACAAAACATTAGTGTGCTAATGTAACTTTTTAAAATAAACTGTTTTGAGGATGGGAAAAAAATAATATTCGAACGCCATTTATACTTGCTGAATGAGATTTCTGTTACTTTTACGTATACATATATCTTTTTAAATCGCATTAATTACAAAAATGAGGATGGGAACTGAAAGGCAGCTTAATGTTCTTGCTGAAAATCTTTCTACAAAAAGATTTAGATGCAATTCTTCTTTTATGACTAATGCTTTTTTAAAACGAAACTGATTCCAATTAATTCTGTGTTGTGCTTACATTTTTGGAATGGATCCCTTAATAATGCATTAAGAATGCTTTATTTATTTATTTTATTTTCGAAAAATTATCAAGAAAGAGATTTTGAAAGGAAATAGTTTAAATGTCACTAAATGATTGTTTCGAAGTCCACAAAAGTAATACCTTATATTGGTCACTTTATATCATCCCGTCATATTAAGGCTTGCTACAGTTTATACCAATTTTGAAGTCAAGGTTACAGTGGAAGTTTAATTTTTACTGGTTTTGAACACATTCTTTTTGTATTTGTATACAATCTTGTTGGCAGTACACTGCAGATAATTGGTAATAGCTTTCTTCTCGTTATAATAAGTACTCTTTACATGTGGTTTGTACTATATCTCTGATTTCTGAATTTAAGAAACGGTATTAAAGTTCCATTTCATTTTTTTTTTGTCGCTTACTGCATCAATTTTATCAACTAACAAAAGAAAAAAAAATAAAGTTATAACCTTGAATAGGAAAAGGAAAATAATCAGAACATTGGATGGAGCTTGAAAACTGATATACTGAAATTTATAAACGTTTTCTTTTCTCTCTTTATTATGCTTCCTTCACTTCAGCCTTAAACAAACAATTAAAGGTCTGAGTCAAGGGCACACTGCGAAATAACACTTTCTGTAGTATTCATGAAAATGCATCTTATGTCAGGCAAGGCTCTACCGATAACACACCCACGTCTTTTCCCATTTCGTAGTATTCCTTTATCGATAATGAATTTAACCATTTCTACATGCAATTTGTTTTCTCTGCTTAGCTGAAAGGAATCAAATGTTTAGATTTTTCCTATACATAAAAAAAATATGATCTTTAAATGTGAAAGAACCGATTTGTACTTCCCAGTAGAGCAGTGGTGTGATTTAAGTCTGACATCGTGAGTCAAACATCACCCTCCCGTTCGGATGCGGAGAGGAGAAGGATGCTAATTCAACCTCGTCATCTGACTGCAACTCAAAAGTATGAGGTTCGTCCAAACTCACTTTTATGTTGCTTACAAAGGGAAGTTAATGTATTTAAATTGAACTAGTAAAGCAGAAGTTCATAACTTGTGGTATAACTCCCTTTTTTTAGTATTTGATCGTAACATTGGTAATAGCGGAAAGCTCAAAATGTAGAGGGAAAAGATATTGAATTTTCTTTTTCCAAATTGATGAGAAAAGTTGGAAGTTATATCTCCAAAAGCTTGCTCAGTAGTGTTAAAAGAAAGGTATATCAAGAATTTGATATAAAATCATTAAAATATTTAATACTTTCTGCAAACATAGAATTAATGGAAAAATCACGCTGATCTAATGCTAATGATCTAATTAATAATAAATATTTCAGTAAGCTTGACGTAATTGCAGACATGAGATTATATGCTCGTTTCTGCCTAATTATTTTTAAACTGATTTTAATCAAACAAATACAAGGACTGTATTCAAATTGTGTAGCATTTGAATAGCTGATTATTATGATGAGTTATTATTAGGTTTTGTCATGAAATAATAAGAATTCATCTTGACGCTCTTTTTTTTTAAAATTTATTTTTCATATTTGTAATTAATAATAATGTGAAGAGAATAGAATAAAATGTATATTCAAAAAATAAATCTCTCGGATGATATTAAATTAATTCGAGTCGTTAAATTAATTCGTCGAGTTTTAAGTGAATTTAAGCCTTTAGCACCTTCTCTAATTCAATAAATGAAGTGGGCAGTATTCATTCATTTATTGCGAAATTCGAGAAATAAATATTAAATTATGATTTGATTAATGCAAATTAAATTATTAAAGATATGAAATTGAACTATTAAATCTCTCTAATTCAGAAATTGACTCCATTTACGGAGTGCATAATCAAAAATATTCAGGGAATACGAAACACAAACCAAATTAAAATGTACATAAAAAAAGGAACATCAAAGCTTAAAGAATCACGAAGTTCTAAACTATATAAAGGGTGTCCCAAAATTAACACAAGAGTTGAATTTGCCACCATTCATGGAGTAAAGTATTGGCAACTCTATTAAAAAAAAACCCATTTGATATCTAATAGGTTAGTAAAAATGGAATGTTATACGTTAGAACGTGTTTTCATTTTTGAACAATATTTAAAAAATAATGAAAGTCTGACGGCCACAGTTCGAAAATGTGAGAATTGCCCCCCTAGATCATGTGATTTAACACCAGTGGATTTCTTTGTATTGTGTTATTTGAAGTCAAATGTCTATGCCAACAAGCTCACCAGCACGCGTGTGTTGAAACAGGAAGTTCAACGCAGCATCAATGAACTTCAGCCACATTTATGCAAAAGCGTTATGGAAAATTTCGACAAAAGAGTGCGTATGTGCCAGCCCTATGTGTTATTCCATACATAAACCTATCCTGGTCCCTTTACAATTCAATGGAAATATAAAAATTTAAAGAAAAAAAAGCTGTATTTTTATTTAATTCAAATCTTACGTTAACACGTTGCCCTATCATGTAACGCTCCTTTTTTTACTAACCCTAAACTATCAGCTGACAAATATTTTTGTTTAATACGGTTGCCAATTATTTATTGCATCAGTGATGGCAAATTAAAATCTTGCGTTAATTTTGGGACACTCTTTATAAATAAAAATGCAAGCAACTAGCAAAGGTCAAAAAATAAACTACACACAAGCACAATACCAACACAGAAGCAACACATCATATAATGAATGTGAAGTTACCCAACGATCCCTTTAAATATCTTACAAAATTTATACAGATTAAAGCTTTTAATGTACTTAAATTTAAAATAAACATTTGAAAGAATACTCTGATTAAATAAAGATCTTGCAAGCACAGTGAAATTTATAGAACCCAGAATATCAATGCAATCGATCGAACCATTGATAGCCTTATAAAAGGAAAGAAGACATGAAATATCTCGTCTGCAGTACAAACTAGGCAAATTAAACATATAACGTAAGCAAGAAGAAGGTATATCTTGAGAGTAAAATCTACTTTTCTTTAAAATCCTGGACATTAGATCTATACATCGCCGGATACTGAGCAGTTTGTACGCGCAGGTGCATCACAGCACCTGCACGTATCTCTGTATGATCAAGTTCATTAATTGGGAGATAGGTTAACATTAGATCTAATTTATGGCAGATGATAAACACGCTAATTAAGTTTTATGTTTTGTATACAATACGGTTGACTTGACATTATTAAATTCCCATATAACGCAAAATAATGAATCTTTGTTGCAAGGATTCGTCTGAAAAGAGTATTAGTTCGAAATGGAATTTTAAAAAAATCGTGTGTAGAAAAACAATAGACGAATGTATTTCAAAGGAAACGAATCAACATTTTTATAATGTGTATCAAATAAATTCATTCAAGTATATTTTAATTTAGAAGCAAAACAAATCGGAAAGTGCCTGTAAACAGTTTTTTTTCCTTCATATAATTAGATAGTTTAATAATAGTTTTTATTGCAGCATTTTGCATAAATATCAAATCAAAGTATTAAGACTATTTGAAAAAGTAAAAGTTCTAAACCTTTGACGTAATGTCATTTTATAGACATTAAATTTCTTCGCTATCTTTTTTTTTTTTTTTTTGTATACAAAGTACAGTAATTGAAAGCATTGCAATGCTTAAAAAAAAAAAACAAAAAAAAAAAAAAAAGACAAAGATTTCGATGAATTTTTACATTTCAGACCTCACTGAGTTCGGACCTCACTGAAAACACCATTTTAGAACTATGTCTGTTTATCTGTTAGCTCCATAATTAAAATAAAATGCTTTGAGACAAACCGACGAAACTGTATGTGTTCTTTAACACCAAAATTATAAATCTCTATCAAATTTTGAACAAAATCCATTTTTAAGAAGACTGTCTATCCTAGTACAAGTGAATATAAGTTCAAAACGTAAAGAGCTATATGGTTAAAATTTGGCATATAAATTTAGCATTTAAAGTGTAGATTTGTATTGAATTTTGAAACCATTTCGTCTAGAAGTTGACCATTTGACGATCTGTGTGTTTCGCTTGCATGTAAACATGATGATTAAAAAATGAATAAATGAAATTAGTCTTTGTCAAACTGTAGTTATATGAAATTTTGATTCAGTCTGTCTCAAAAAAAGGTGCCCAAAATGCATATTTGTTTTTTCTTTAACTATGCTATGTCGCAGAAAACTATCATATGCTGAATTTTGAAAATAAAGTTCTGTACTCTAGTGTGTGGTGAAAGCTTATAAGCCAGTTAACAGCTACGCTACCCGAGCAATTGCTTTTGTATCGTGGTCATGTTACTGGACTGCGAACCACAAGGTCCCAGGTTCTATCCTCACTCATCCCAAACCGCCATCTACAAGTGCATAGTAGGAGACAGCATCTTTGTTAGAAAATATACAAAAAAAAAGTTTAGAATATATACAACTTTTACTATTTCTAATCAATAACATCGCCATGACTTATAAAAATACAATTTAGTTTGTCTGGGTGATTGATATCAAATCGTGGATTAATCAATTTTGATTGACGAGTCAGATGTATACGAAGCAGGCCTCTGTTTGTCATGTACAATTTCTAAGAAAAATAAAAATAACTTTTCTCAGCGGAGAATGTTTGTGGCCTTGAACCGCCCGTGGCCCGACTGAAATATAAACATTTTGAGATCTGAATTATCCAACAGTGCACTGAACGGTCTATTGATCCTCTGATGTAAACTCGTTACGAAATCTATTATTCTACGTCGGATCAAAAATCATCAGTTCCATCATCGTCAGTTTATACTGGATATCTGTACACTATGAAGCCCTCGTTTCAATCACTGCAGATAATCACTCTTGTACTCCTGTTCAGAACTAAACTTCGATTCGCTTTTAGTTTGTATAAACATTGTATTGATTATGTAATCTGAAAGTTGGTTGTAATTATTATAAGCTTAATAGATTAAGATAAACTTCATGATTAGTTGGGTAAATGGAACTCATTTTAGCTTCATTCAATGGAAATTATTAGTATGCCTCATGAGTTTTTTTTTTTTTTTTTTCCGCACTGATTTTAACTTGCTATATTTATAAAAAAAAAATGGACTTACTTGTTCGTCATCTGTGGCATCAGTTTCAATTGATCTAGAGCTCTTTAAAAGTATATTTCGTTGTACATGATAGCTTTTTACTTTCTTGTATAGGTAGGATAGTGAAAGCTTAATAATCGTCAAAAATTTCGAACTCAAGATTTTGACGAATTTCCACGTGTTAGATCTCCTTCTGAGTTCGAAAAGTATATTTTTGGAAAACATCCATCCCTCTGTCTGCTGTCTGTGACAAAGATAACTCACGATCGCTTTGGGCTATACGGCTAAAATTTGATCTATTGTCTTCATACCAAATTTGCATATTTCTATCAAATTTTGAGCAAAATCTGATCAGAAGTAGTCCAGCTGATAATTATAAAACGAAGAGAGCTAGATGGATAAGATTCGGTACGCATATTTAACACCTATAATGTAGACATCCGTCAAATTTTGAGTCAAATCCAAATACGGGTTGACTGTCCGTCGGTTTGTACATTCAGAAACATGTAAACGCGATAATTGAAAAACGCAATGATTTTAATATATCAAATTTGATATGGGATTTTTTTCAATTTGTCAAAATTGTGTCAAATTTGTGTTTTAATCGGTTGAGGAATACGTGTCTAAAACAGAAATTCGATTTTTGGATACTTTAACGCATGCCTGAGTCAATCGCTAAATAACTCGCCAAGGATGATAATAGATTCAGTAAAAATGTTAAATTCACGCCAAATGTTAATATTTCGTAAGTATTGTTCGCCAATGCCATATAAGGCGTTCTTTTTATGATAAATTTATTAGAGAGTCTGCGAGAAAATTTTGGGGAGACAACGCCCGCTGGTTTTACATGATTATTATGGCAGATTTGAGATACACTGAAGTGAATAAAAGAAATTGGTTTAATAAAAATACTTTTTGATTTCTTTAATGCAAAACAAACCATCAAATATTGTAAAAAGTGAAATTTGTAATTATTGTATGATGCAGTTTAGTTAAAATTATGTTGAACTCAATTTTTCAAACGTATTTTCATAAATCAAAGTAAATATTTTCTACTTTTGAGTAAGATATGAATTGATAATATGATACACTCCCTTTCATTCTCGAATTCCAAGCATTTCTGAGTCTGCGTAGTTGAGATGTTTATTCAATATAAGAAGTCAGAAATAACATGATTCATAATTTAAATGTATTCTTCGTTATGGTATAAGGTATATGATTTATTTTATTTTTAAAATATCTTGATATGATGTATTGCAAAGTAAAACTTAAATATCTAATAATTAATTTTAAAAAATATAATAATACTTGCAAGATATATATTTAATTAAAAAAAAATAGAAGATTAAGTTAATAAGCAGCTTATGTATGATAGAAAATTTGCGAAAATCTCTATTCTTTACTGCGAATTTTCACCTATATTTTAATGCCATTATGTGCTTGCTATTTAAAAATATTTTTCCTAAAAATCTTTAATTATAGTACTCTACTGAAATAATTAATAACTTAACTTAATAAAACTTAACTTAACTTAATTTAAATAAAAAATTAATTTATTTGATTGATAAAGCAAACGAGAGTTTTACTCATTCCAAATGCATTAATGAAAAAAATATTGTAAATATCGTCTGCTAACTTTTATATTAATTGCGATTTTCCCTTTCTGCTATAATAATTGATTTTTCCATAATTTAGATATACAGTGGCTCAAAAAATTGAGAGTACACTTTAGTTTTACTTCATAAATCCGACTTTCAATATAAATAACACATTACCGGGAAGTGCAAACATGTTTTTATTTTTACACATAACAAATGGTTAAATTTAGAGTAAAAATAAAGAAAAATTAACAAAAAATTTCTAAATTGAAAATTTTCAGAAGCATTTTAAATAAACATACGCAGAATTTTGCCTCAAAAAATTGAGAATACACCAATGAAATTTTTGCAATATCACGCATAGAAATAAAGTGTCACTATTAAATTGCATGTCTTTTGGCTCTTATAATGGCCTCTAAACGTCATGCTACCGATTTGACCAATTTTTGGTGGTATCTGAAGATATTTTACCCCATTCTTCTTGCACCACTTTTTTTAAATGGGTTTTGTTTCTAATTTTGTGTTTTTGAACCACTTTTTCGGGTATGGTCCACGAATATTCAATGGCATTGATGTCGGGGTACTGTGGTAGTGTGTGTAATTGCTATTTACAATGAAAAAGATACCATATTTTGAAGTTACGTGTATTCTGTTTGGGGTCGTTGTCTTACTGAAAAATGAAATTTCCATCTAAACCCAAATTTTTAGCACTTTTCTTTAGATTGCTGTGAAGTATATCCAAGTAAACCGTATCATTTATAATGCCATTTATAAAAATTAAATTTCCTACCCCGGATGAAGCCATGTAACCTCAAATCATCACGGAGTCACCATCATGTTTAATTGTAGGACGTACATTTTTTGGATACAAAGCAGTATTAGGCTTTCTCCATACAGTAAGATGGTTGTCACTGCCAAATATGTTGAGGTTTCTTTCATTACTAAATATAGATTTCTTCCAAAGGTTATTGGTCTTCAATTGATGAGTTTTTGCAAACTTCAAATGCTTTTTTTGGATTTACAAGCTGATGAATGGTTTCTATCTAACAATGCGACTTTTATATCCAGCTTGTCTAATGGCATTTAGCACAGTTTCAACACTTACACTTCTGCCTATCATTTGGAAAGTTTCTGCAACAAGTTGGAGGAACCATATGGTAGCAGCAATCTAAAGGAAAGTGTTAAAAATTTGGGTTTAGATGGAAATTCCATTTTCCAGCAGTACAACGACCCCAAACAGAATGCACGTAACGTCAAAATATGATGTCTTTTTCATTGTAAACAACAGTTACACACACCACCACAGTACCCTGACATCAATGCCATTGAATATTCGTGGGGGATACTCGAAAAAGTGGTTCAAAAATACAAAATTATAAACAAAACCCATTTAAAACAAGTGGTGCAAGAAGAATGGGGTAAAATATCTTCAGATACCACCAAAAATGGGTCGAATCGGTACCATGACGTTTAGAGACCATTATAAGAGCCAAAAGACATGCAATTTAATAGTGACACTTTATTTCTATGCGTAATATTGCAAAAATTTCATTGGTGTATTCTCAATTTTTTGAGGCAAAATTCTGCGTATGTTTATTTAAAATGCTTCTTAAAATTTTCAATTTAGATATTTTTCGTTGATTTTTCTTTATTTTTTTTCTAAATTAAACCATTTGTTATGTGTAAAAATAAAAACATGTTTGCACTTCCCGGTAATGTGTTATTTATATTGAAAGTCGCATTTATCAAGTAAACGTAAGGTGTACTCTTAATTTTTTGAGCCACTGTATATGTTTATTTTTCGAATAAAAGCTTTCCGTATAAATTAAAAACAGGTAGTAAAAAAAAAAAAAAAAAAAAAAAAAAGACTGAAGCAATACATGAAGAGATTTTTTTTTTACCCGAGATACATCATCATTGCAATGCTTTTTTTCCCTATAAAATGCCAATCATTGCTATTAAAATAGTTTTTCTTCAATCATTTTTGTTGTGAAATGCCATAAAAGTGTGTTCTGGCATTTAAAAGGGTAATTTTAATTTACCATCTCCTCATAAACGATTTTTATAGCTCTCATTTTTTGATATCATGCGTATTTGCGTATGTTATATATTTCGTTCTTGTTGGCTACGTCATACAAGAAACTTTAGTATTCTTTGGTCTTTTTTTCTTTTTGGTCATTTTTTTTTATTTGAAATCTTAACAATAATTATCTTCCAATAATTTTTGCTCTTACATCACCATTGAATGACTGAGTTCCCTGTGAAATGTGCATTTAAGACGCAGACCAAGGGATGTCACAATTATATGCAGTCAACACAATGTTGCGATTATGTAACTTATGATATTTCGTCAGAAATTTCTCGCACTGGTTCGCCAGGCGCGGTTATGTATTTTTTTTTTTTTTATGAAATCCAAAAACTGCCGAATTTAAGATAAAAAAAAGGACATAATTGTTCAGTTAAAAAAAAAATTGTGTTTAGCATATACAAAATGTAATATTTAATAAAATCGTTTTCTTTTATTCTGAACTTTTACTTCTATTTTGATGAAATACAAACGAATAAAAACTTACTTTAATGTAATGTTTTTATGAGAAAGAAAAAATCATTTTTTTAAAAATATTATTTGCTAACTTTTAAATAAATATGGTTTTGTTTTTCTGCTGTAAAAATTAATTCTTCCAAGAATGATTGTGAATGAGAGTTTTCCAAAATGAATTTTCCCAAAATTGTTGCGAAAAATGAAGGGCAAGTCCTAACAACAAATTTTAGAGTTCATTTCATAAGATGATTTCTATTCTTTTTTATCTTTTCTTTTATGAAACGTCGATTGCTGCATTTAAAATTGTTTTTATGGAATTATTTTTTATTGCAAAGCACTATAAAAGTATATTTTGAAATTTAAAAGCGTGATTTAAATTTTACTGCATCGTCATAAACATACTTATTTTATAACGCACATCTTTTTGGTATCAAGCCATTTGCTTATGTTAAAACATTTTGCGCTTAAAGACTATATTACATGTGAAACTTCACTCTTATTTGCTCTTTTTTTTTTTTTACGATGTGTGAATTTACTGGTTTATCTTGCATCGTATTGGCAAGAATCTTCCATCATTTTCTGTTCAAACACTGCCATTGAGTGACTAAGTTTCCCGTGCAGCTTGCATGAAAGCGCGGATCAAGGCCTGTCACAGTAATAGAAAGTCAACACAATATTGCACGCTTATGTAACTTGTGACTGAATATTTCGTCACCATTTTTTCCACTTTACGTCTAACTCGTCATTTTTTTTTATTATTATTATTAAATCAAAAGATTGCCGAACTTGAAAATGGGGAAGGAATTTGTGTATGTGGATTTATAACAGATTAAAGATAAGATAAATTTTTAAATATTCGAACTATTTTATTTTATTGTAAAGCGTTTATTTTTTTAATTAAATAACAAAATACAGTTTCAGGAAATGAAACTTATAATCTAAAACATTTCAGTATTCCCACTAGAGAATTGATGATTTTTCATTTGCATATAAGAGATTATATAATTAAAATATAATAAAATCTGTAAATAATATTCTTTTTATATGCATTTAATAACCAGATGCCGCAACTCCCCTATTTGCTCGATTTTTGTTAATTATTCTTGCGTAAGGCAAATATAATCTTTCCACAAATGCTGTATTCGAGAAAAGTATTAATTATTTTTAATTATTAATTATAAGTTTTTAAAAATTATTAAGTTTTTTTCGTGCTCTGTTTTACTGTCACCTTTAAGAGTTTCAGACACGCATAACCTTCCCCTTCAACGTAAACTTTGGAAAATTAATTTTTTTTTATTTGCTCTTATATAATATATAAATTTTTCAAAAAAAAAATGAATTCTACGTTTTGATGAATCTCCAAGTTTCAAATCTTCTTGAGTTCGAAAAACACGTTTTTGGAATTACGCCTGTATTATTGTGAACACCATAACTAAGAAACGCTCTGATCTAGACTAATGAAATTTGGTAAGTGTGTTTTTTAAACCAAATTTATAAATTTTTATCAAATTTCAATAAAATTTTTTAGCCCTTAAATGCATGATTACTTGTTTTGAATTTAAAAAAAAAATCTTTTATCATCGGAAATTAGTCATAGGTTACTTCTTTATACTTATAATAAAGCTCAGTGTGTGTGTTGGCGTTCTACAGGCCAGACCGTTTGACCTACAGATACCAAATTTGGTACATATATACCTTGGAGGTCGAAAATGTGCTCCTGGGGTCCCTTTTTTTGAATTTTTAATTTTAATTTTAATTATTAATTAAAAACTAACTTTCCCGCCAAAAAAATTTCATTTCCCCACCGGCCAATGAGTAAGGCTTCAGTTTTTTCCCCCACGCTAATGAGGCTGGGCTTAACATTTTTCGACCGACTATTTCAAACGATTCTGTTTATTGTTTTAATGTTTTATGCATTTAAAATTAAACATTGTTAATGAATCGATCTTTCTGATTCATCCTGAAGTACTTTTGAATTAAAATAAAACAGAATAAAGGAAATTAAAAATTTCTAATCTGCATAGCGTTACCCCAACTGGCGTAGAAAAATTCACGCATTTGCGTTACCATAACTGGCGTTGAAAATTCAAGCATGCGCATTGTGTTCTGATTGTCGACAACTATTTTCAACGGATTCGGACTTGATTTAAATTATTTTTTGGTTAGTTGTGTGCTCTTGTAATTAAAAATTGTATTTATGTTAGTCATATATTTTTTGTATGTGCTTATAGTTTTAAGTATATCGGTTTTTACGTAGTTTTTTTAACCTGTTTTCGACTGATTATTTTAAACGATTCTGTTTATTTTCTTAATGTTTGATTAATTTAAAATTAAGCATTATTAATTAATAGACCTACTCAAGATGAATCTGAGAAAATTTTGTTGACAAATTCTTGAGATATTGCATAAATTAAGAAAAATATTCTTTATTGCCCATAAGTTTTAAATGCTCAGTGACTCTGTTTTCGGTAATCATATTATTAAAAAAAATGCGTTGTTTCAGTAAAAAATATTATTATATTAATTACAGATTAATCATTTTCACTTTAATTTAAAGCGCAAATTCTACGGGAGCTAACAGAAAATTAGAGATATACATATTGCGTTATGACTGAAGGCCTTTATAATATTATATGACTATCAAAATTTGAAGTTTTAAAATATTTTGATGAAGAGGAATTAAAGTAGGTATTACATAAAATATTTAATTATTAAAATTTTAACGAACATGATCGGCGAGCCAGCTGGTCGGCAAAGGCGGCTAGTAATTTAATATAAACAGAATATCGACACTATTCAGTGCCCAACAACTAATTTTTTAAACTTTATTAATTGGTATATATATCTAATAAAAATAAACTAAATGAAATTAAAATTTATTTTACGTAGTTTAAATCAATAAATGTTCCGATGAATTAGCAATTTAAAATTTTATGCAGATCCTCGGTTTTTAGAGTCATATTTAATAAAATATTCTGTAGTCACTAATATTTTAAATTTAAAAAAATGTCCTTTCTTTTTCAATTAAAACTGATTGGGTTATCAAAATTTGAATGCCTGTATTCTATAAAAACGCACGATTTTAGGCCTCTCCATCGACCGTCTTGAGGAAAATACGGCAATCGGCATTTGGACATTTCCGAGACTGATTGTTTAAAATAATGAAATTGTTCGTTGTCCTAAATGAATAATATTCAAAGTTTTATAACTCGGTCAAGCGTGATTGCAGAGGATTGAAATGTTAGTTTGTCAAGATTATTTCATTAATATGGTTTATAGGATCGAAGGAATGTATAAAATTTAGACTTCATAATGGTTTTCAGAAGTACATTTATTGATTGAAATAAAATATTATTTATCGCATTTAAATCTGTTTGAAAGTAAAACTGTATTTTATACTGAATCAGAGAAATTTTTATTTAATAGTTCTTTGAAATATTGCATAAATTATATAAAAAAATATTTTGTGGTACGCATATATATATATATATATATATATATATATATATATATATATATATATATATATATATATATATATATATATATATATATATATATATATAAATTCTAATTTCAATTTAATTAATTTCCAAGATTTTATCTTAATTTAGCCCATAGTAAGTTCATTCTCTTATTTCTTGACCCAATTCCACTTTCTCTACTTAATTAATTCAAGAGAAGCTTTATAAAATTGCTGAATCGGCTAAACGCCGACACATTCTCAAGGTCCGCTTGAAGTGGTAGAAAAATGTCCAGTAAGCACATTCTTTCTTAAAAGATCCCTGTGTCTCCTTTACATGTGATTGGCATGCACAGAAATCCCTATCAGAATCTTATTAATATATTAACACTATGAAGAAATATTTTCCCTATCAAAATCTCAGGTTATATAAGACGAGGGATAATTTATTTCTCGATTATGCTTTCCCAGAATGGATATTAAAATTAATTTTAAAATGTAAAAAGTCTTTTCAATGTCTTCGAACCTGCCGTCTGCTTCACATAAAATAATGCTTACACTTTATATATATATATATGTAATGATATTTTAACTCTAATTTCAATTTAATTAATTTTCATAGTAACTTCATCTTAACTTAGCCCATAGTAACTTCATTCTAAAATATTCTCTTATTTCGTGATCCAATTCCACTGTCTCTACTTAATTAATTCAAGAGAAGCTTTGTTAAATTGTTGAATCAGCTAAAATCTAACTTTCCCACACTACTCGTGAAGAGATAACATACCGCTGATCAAGCAAATTCTTTTTTTAAATCTCCCTGTGTTTCCCTTACCGTGTCCACCCGTGTAACGAAAATCCCTATCGAAATCTCATAATACATTAGCACTGTAAAGAAATATTTTCCCTATCAAAATCATAGGTTATTTAAGACCAGGGATAAAATGTCTAAGAGCTCTTCCCTCATTCCTTTCTGTGTCGTTCTGTGTGCTCGTCGCTTGTACATATGCTTGCTTCTTCAAAATGAAATAAAACGACGTCACGAAATGAAAAGTATCTTCATTGTCTTCAAACTGCATCATGCTTCACAACAAATAATATTATATATATATATATATATGTTTGTAACACGGAAATGTAAATGTATGTCTTCAAGACCAAAAAAAAAAAAAAAAAAAAAAAAAAAGTACTTGCGACTTGCGTTCTCGATGATCATCAACAAGGCGCAATCACTTCAAGTGTGCGGATTGAACCTAAAAAGTCCATGATTTTCACATGACCAGTTGTATGTCGGATGTTCACGATTCGAACAATCAAGAAATATATTTATTTTTACTGAAGACGGAAAAACAAAAATTGTCTACCCTAAATCACTTGAATAATAAATAATAAAAAATTCAAATAATAGAATAAGTATTGTTTGTACTTATCCCTTATGTATCATTCAATTTCAATGAATATATTCACTATCGACAATCAAATAAATATCATTGTTTCTATCATTCCTAATTAATCAAGATAGCTATTTCAAATTTCCAAAATTATTTCTTCTGCGGCAGCAACGCGCCGGGTACCAGCTAGTAAAAAATAAATTTAAAAAATCCAGGTAATAATATGGTATATTTATTTTGAAAAAAACTGTGTGTTGACTTTTGGCAACATATAGTATTTCCCAAAAATTCAGCTTGTATCGGATATAATTTTGAAATACAACATCAGACATTGATAGCTTACCTGACAGCAGATGAGAAGTAATTTTTTAAAAATTAGATTAGATAGATCACTCTTTCATAGGGAACTTGGCAATAGGAACTATCTCTCAAAGTAACACACTGAACTGTCAATTTTTTTCTTTCATACATGATTTATTGTCTATAGTTATCAACGAGTTTTTGAATAAACTTAAATGGAACTGGATGTGGACAGTTGGCAACAATATGCATTGAAGAATTAATATTGTTTGGCTGTCTGTCTGGGTTAAGTACAAGTGAAATTGATAATTACAAAATCCACAGAGCTAGATAAATATGATTTTTATTATTATATTAATTTGTAAATATTATTTTAGCTTTTAAACTGTAAATCTATACCAAATTTTAAGCCAAATCCTTCATTAAAATTGACCGTCTGTCGGTCTGTATATAAATGTGATAATTTCAAATCGCAACGATTTAGATAAATGAATTTTGGTATGCAATCTTGTTAATAAAATTATCATAACGTGCCAAAATGTATATTTTGTTTTCTTCTGTGTACTACGAAGCACAAAATGCTCATGTGCGGAATTCAGAAAATAAAAATTTCAGTATTCGTTGAATTCACAGTTTTCCACTATCTCCACATTGTTTATGCAAAAGAGAGGAAAAATGCACCTTTAAGACGGAGTATGCAAGAAAGTTTGGTGAAAACCACTCCCCCTATGTTTTATGTTTTCCATTATCATCATCAAAGCTTTCGCCTATCTCTAACCTTAAAAATAAGGGGACGAGAGCTTGAAAATTTCTGATTTAGATAAATATGTGAGGTAAATTTTTAATCCCAGGATGCCGAAAACAAAAAATGAATACTTATTGTAAGCCCTAATGAAGATTTTTATATTTTTCCTATATCATCTGAGATAAAATCTCGTGGACGTTCTTTTTTTTTTGTATATTATTATTCTTTTTCTGATAAACACAAGAAGAATATGCAAAATGTATAAATAATGCAACTTTTTCTATGTTAGTGACGCGTCTCTGTCATGTGATGGTGCTGGTCCCCGCTAGCAGCTGCTACCAACCACTATGACTCTCTCAATTTGGAAATGAACCACCTGCTTTCTACTTAGCATGATTGGTCTTGATTTTTTACTCTCTTTCATTTTCCAGATGTGAATGTATTAATGTCTTCATTATTATTTTCCGCGATGGTTATGCTATCTGAAAGATTAATCAAGCAAAAAAGCGCGGAAATATTTATGAGCTTTAATCGTATAATACTCGCATTTTTTTTTTTTTTTTTAAACTTTTTATCCTTTGCTTGGCGAGAAAAATCTGTTTTAATCTAGATTGCTCCATTAAAAGAAATCACTGATTCTCAACTATTTATTAACTCTGAGGGTTGCTGTAATGTCTGATTAAATAGTACTTTCTTTTTTTAAAATGTTCTAATTGATATACAGGATGTTGCTGTGTGAGTGTGGCAAAAAGAGCAATATTTTGATTAATTACTAACTATTTAAATATTTAATTAATTTTTGAACTTTGAATTTATTTTTTATCTTGCTTTAAATAATAAATGTGTAAAATGGTTAAATTCGACCGATCTAATCACCGATTATCGATTGTCAATTTTTTAACTCGGAGGGTTCCTCTAATATCTAATTAAATGACACTTTCTGTTTTAAAAATGTTCTAGTTGATATACCCGGTGTTGCTTGGGATTAAAATCGTTTTATCTATAATAACTTTTAATGCAGTAAGTATTTTTATATAAAATATTATAATATGCAAAATCCTTTTCAAGACATATGTATTGGAATAAAAGACAAAAAAAAAAAAATAGTGTTATGGTAGTTTTAAGTCTTAACGTTGCCTAACAGAGGAGTAAATTTTCCGATTTCAAAATTACCTGCATTAAATTTTCTAAAGAATTTATAAGAAACGGCAGAAAAATTCCATAAAAATAAAGTTGGCATCGTAAAAAAAGTAAGTTTTGAAAGAAAATTTTTTTTTTTTTTAAGGCTGTACATTTTTTTCTTCAGAATGATTTTCTCCAAATTTTCTGTGAAAAAACAATTTTTTTTTTGGTTGATTTTTTATAAACTGAAGAGTCTACTGTTGTCGAAAATCTGTTTCATTTGATCTCAGGGGCTTTATTTTTCTTGACTACGTTTCTCCAAATCATTTAAATCTGCTTTTAGACATTGTTAAATCACTATTTTGAAACAAACGAAAATCTTATAAAAATAAAAGAGCAATTTAAACCGGGGGGGGGGGGGTAGTCTTCGAAAAACTTTCTTGCAAATACTCTAATAAACGTGTTATTCTAGAGAAAGCCAAATATGGAATTGGCGTTAAAATAATAACGAAATATTAACCTTTGGCATGAATATATCATTTTTACTGAATCTGTCATGTGATCCTTGGAGATTAATAGGTGGTATGCGGATAATAATATTCGAAAATCAAATTTGTCGTTTAGATGTGTTTTTTCCAATCCATTAAAACAAAAATTTGACACAGAATTACTTTTGTAGCCACAAAATCACATTCAAATTTGATTTACTTAGGACATTACGTTTATGAGTTATCGCGTTGAAAGTACATATCAACCGACGTTCAATCCTTCATTAGATTGGCTCGATAATTGTTTACACTGTAGAAGTTAAATACGTATATCCAATTTTCATTCATCTAGCTCTCTTCGTTTTGCAGTTATGTTAATTTATATTCAAGAACTAATTATACATACAGAC
This sequence comes from Argiope bruennichi, assembly GCF_947563725.1. Taxonomy (NCBI): domain Eukaryota; kingdom Metazoa; phylum Arthropoda; class Arachnida; order Araneae; family Araneidae; genus Argiope; species Argiope bruennichi. Next base: position 27,031,942 of record NC_079161.1, read on the forward strand.
TTCCTTTGGACATATTTTGCTCAAAATTTGATATAAATCTATATATTTGGTGTGAAAACCGTGTACCAAATTTTAACCGTCTAGTTCAATGTGTTTTTGAATTATCATTGTTCGATAGACAGACAGACGGACGGATATTTTCCAAAAATGTGTTTTTGACCTCACTGAGGTCTAAAACATGGAGATTCGTCAAAATCTCGAGTACAGATTCTCTATGCTAAGTACATGAGAAAGTAAAAAAAGAAAAAGAATTGAAATCTTTAACTTTTTTAAGATTTGAAAACTAATTCGGCCATCATTTCACAATCAGTTTATTTATTTAAAATTATATATATTTTTTTTTATATAAGAATAAATAAAGTTCGAAGTAAAAACATTGCAGATTAGAAGCACTTCATTTCCGCGAACATTGTCCGCCCTTCAACTTTCGGTCAGTGTTTCTTTTATAAATAGAAAATCGATGAAAGATAGATTGATTTTGATTTGAATCACGCTCGTTGCCATGAGATTTTAAATCCCATCATTGAATCTCTTAATTATCTGTAGCCGAACAAATGTTTGTTTTTCTCAAGGCGCTTCAAATCAATGGGTGCCTCTCATTAATCGGAAAATGATTTCATATCTCGGATGTTTATTCACTTTCAATGGGAAAAAAATTGGCCTTAATGGGAAAGCACCGCTTTTTTAGCCTTCTTTCCGAAGATAAATTGAATTTTAATCTGAGAGTGACCAGATATTGGAAGATCAAGGGATATGGAGTTATAAATGTAAGATCGAATCTAAATCAATTTCGATTAATACGGCATGTTTAGATATTTCGTCATTCTCTGTAATGAAAACATGAACCTCGCTTTGGATTAAATAATAAATATTCAAAGTAATTAAGGTGCAGAACTGGTGGCATTATTGTTTTCTCGTAAAGCATAAAGAAAGTATAGTTATCGTTAAAAAAACTCGAGCTCAGTATTTCGTCGAATCTGTACGTTTTAGACCGCTCTGAGTTCGAAAAATATATTTTTGGAAAATGTCCGTCCGTCTATCCTTCTGTGACAAAGATAAATTAAAAACGCTTTTGGCTAGACATATGAAATTTAGTGTTCAGGTTTACCACCCAATTTGTAGCTTTCTGTCAAATTTTGAGTAATATCCGTTTAGAGGAAGTAGTGTATGCGGCTGTTCGAATATAAGTTATCACGCTTATTACAAAACGAAGAGAGCTAGATAGATAAAATTTGGTATACAGATTTAGTATTTTTAGTATAGAATTATACCAAATTTTGAGCGAAATCCAATGTGGGATTGATCGTCCGTCTGTCTGTACTTTCAGAAACATGTGAACGCTATAACTCAAAAACACTAAGACTTATATGTATCATATTTGGTAGGCGTTTTTTGCGACTTTAAGTGCAGTTTTATTTTAACTTTTTGTTTCAATCAGTTAGGAAAAACATATCTAAAACATAAATTCGGTTGTCAGATACTTTTGACCGCATATTGTGATATAATCGCCAAAATATTCGCCAAAACACCGTTTTTCATAATCGCTGACAGTACGGAAAACGTACATATGCATCATTATATCCTAGTCCTATAATCTTATGTTTGATTCCTATTATATTTAAAAATAATCATCGCATCTGTTCAAAATACCAATAATCGATGTATTGTAATATAGTGTATAAGTTTAATATAGTGTAACTGTTATACGCCAGTGTCATACAAGGCGTTCTTTATCTTCCAGCAATATTTTGCAGCATGGTCCACAATATCATGCCGGGGGTGGGAGGGGGATCACACTTTTTTTAGAGTATGCGAGGCAGTTTGGAAAGATCATACCCTCTGGTTCACGTTCTGTTAACTTAATTCGTTATTGATTATAATGTAAAAAAAAATAATAATAATCCATACTTTTCTGCTGATGTTTATAAAAAAAACACGCATTTATTCCCGTTTTCTCCTATCAAATATAGTTCTCTTTTAATCATATACAGTACACTCCCGATTATCCGCGGAATTGGGTGACGCGGCCGCCGCGGATAACAAAAATCGCGGATAATCCGAAAAAAGCTAAAAACGGGTATAGCATAAGAGAAAACAGTCATTCCAACTTTGAAAAATCGTAAACAATAAAACGTAAAAGAAACAGCAGGAAATGTTTCACTAACGCTTAATATTTTAGTATATCACTCAAAACTAACCTAAAATGCATATTGTTAATAAAAACAGAAAAGTGCTTTGTACTTACGAGAGGCGTCAAGGATACACAGAAAAATGAATACATATGTACTGCTTTAATGCTATAATGTATTATGTAATTACAAAAGCATAACTGTAAAACTACACCTTTTTGAAGAAATCAGTCATTTGTGTTTGCTTCTTGCTTTGGAAGCATTTTCTCTTTGCTTGGAAGAAGAAAAAAAAAAACTTTGTACGGCAGGCGCGGATAATCCGCTCCGCGGATAACCTGCCCTCGGATAATCGGAAGTCTACTGTATTAACTTATCGAAAAAGAATAATGCTATTATAATGTTTCAAAATATGATAATCTTTGAACCAAAAACTTATCTGGATGTTCCCTGAGGGAATGGCAAAAATCGCCATTGCTTTCGATTTCAACCCCCCCCCCCCCCACACACACACACATCACCTCCTGATCCTCAGTTCGGCCTTCTGTTTTGTCTCAGTTCCGATCTGAAAGACTAGCCTCGTTTCCGCGTCAAACCACGACCTCCGTAATACAAGGCCTCACAACTCCCAACGCGTTCAGCCCGTGACGTCACGAGTTAGGATGAATTTTCAGGAAAATTCTAAAGGCAGCTGGTGTAAAAGAGTGCGGTTAGTCACGGTAGATGTTGGCGTAGCGAAGTGCTGGTATTGTGTTACTGGTTTTATTTAAAAGTTTTCTGATCTTTTTTTCATATTAATTTTAATTTATTGTAATAAAGATGCCTAGTGCGTGCTGTGTTCCTAATTGTAAAAGTAATTACACGAAAAATAGCCCCAATATTTCAGTACTTTCGTTTCCAAGAAATGAAAACACTAGAAGAGCATGGATCTCTGCAATAAAGCGGGACAATTTCGTGCCAACTAAATATAGTAAGGTAAGTTTCATTCTTTTTTGTACAATTTTTAGTTAATTAATTCTCTTGAACTGTGAAACATTTAAAATTATGTATAGCTTCCATTTCTGTCATTTTGTTTTCTCTACATTTAGTTGCTTATGCTTCCAATTACTTTGGTATTGTTTGCTTGAGCTAAATAAAAAATTTCTTTGTTTTATTGTTACTTCTCATAGTCTTTTTTTAAATTTGTTCTTAATATTTAAAATGTTTTGTTTCTGTATCTTTTTAATTATACTTCATATATATTTTTTTAAAATTTGACCTAAGCCTAATATTTGTTTCATATATGTAGGTCTGTGCTAAACATTTTCCAGAAAATCAGTTTTTAACTGTTAGAGAAGCGTTTAATACCAGTACAGGAGAACTTATTCAAGTACCAATGGAGTATAAAAGGTAAGTTTTTTTTAGAAATATGTAATAATTATCACCAAAATCTTACAAAGTACTTAAGTGATTTACTGTTATTATACTCTTATAAAAAAAGTTTAAAATCATCTAATGAATAATAAAACTTAATTTTTTATTATATATATCATGACTATAGATTGTAGCAAATTAAATTTATATTTTGTTCTAAAATATTATGTAAAAAAGTTAGATATAGTTGTAAAACAATATGAATTGCATGCTCATATAGGTTTAGAAAATGGGGGTAAACTTTCTTTCCCGCAAGAACATATTTTAAATGCAGTGCTCTATAATTTTACAGTATTTAAAAAAATATGCAACGAATATGAGTCTGAATTCCTAAAACTTCACGATCAAAGAAAAATAGTTTCTTGCCTTACATATTCTATTCTAGAAGAAAATGAATTCTGTGATAGTGGAGCATGTGATGAAGGTCATCAGTTTAATTCCATTATCTGGAAAGTTTGGTGCTCCACAAATATATTTTTAAATAATTATGTTAAGAAAAAAAATGATAATTTAGCTAAAGCTTTAGTTCAGAAAAAAAAAACCTAGCTGTAAAGAAAGCAGAAAAAAGAAAGGGAAAAAAAAAATTAAAAATTACTAACTTGAAAAAGAGGAGGGATGATAAAAATATTTAATATTAAATTTTCAAGCATAACAAGTAATATCAGTATAAATTGTTAATTGACTTTTATCACAATTGTTTCTTTTAATATTGTTATTAACTTTTATTTATAAATTTGTATTTTAACTTTATTTAATATTATAATTATTTTCATTTGTCTGTGTGAAATTTATAATAAAGTTAAGAAACAAAATGTATTTTGTTATTGTCTCTGAAAATAAAATGTTATGAATCAAATAGTGTGTGATTTTTTATTTGTGTTATCCTTTACTGTTACTTCAGATTAAGTATAAGTGCATTGAAATGTGAAATCAGATGTAATAAAAGCTAGTTTATTAAATTGTATGAATTACTAATATATTAAATGAAAACAATTCTTAATGTGAAAAAACAAGGTGTGAAAGTAATTCTTTTTTATCAACAGAATTAGTTGGTGTAAAATTTAAATCTGATATTAAATACATTAATGTTTTATTTGAAAGCTTTAAAATCATTAAGCTTTAAAAAGTCTTAATGATTAATTTAATTTCAAGCTTTAAAAAATATTTTCAAGGAAAAAATAAAACGATTTTTAACAGCTTTTAATAAAATAAAAAAAAACTATTAAAACAAGAAAACTAACAATACCTCAATGTATATATCTAATAAATTCACATCTTCGAAAGTTTGAATGTTATTAATTGGTCAATACGCTATAGAGGACTTTTAAGATTTTCTATCATGCCGTTTCTTTTATTCACACGGGAAAAAATAAATCTTGAATTTTATGCAAGATTCATGTCTTAATATTAGGAATAGTAAGTTATTTTTAAGTGAATTTAAAATATACCTACACATCAAGGAAGAAAGCAGGATTCTGCTCACGGCAGGCAATCATCCTAATTGTGTGACGTCACAAACTAGTTGTGAGGCCTTGTATTACGGAGGTCGTGGTCAAACGTGCGCATTCGACTGTCATGATCTCGCGGCACGTGCGTACAACTTGAAAGTTTTCCAAACTTTAAAGTTTAAAGAGGCAGAAAAAACGTTACAAAAATAATTTGAAGGTAATTTAACTGTATATCTGAGGCGTGGAATGCCACACATATTAGGTATTGATAACGTCATAAACTTATTCGAACTTGTCAAACAGGCGCGGAAAGTGAGAGTTTGTTTATCATAGTTTTCCATTTTTTTTTTTTTTTTTTTTTCGAAAACATTCCTAGTCGAAAACATTTCCTAGTCTTTTGTGTTTCCTTGATCAAGGTCAGAAACTTGTTCTTGCTTTTACTTGTGAATGAAAAGCTTCCTCTCCTGCTCATTGGCTCATTATTGTTTGAAGAAAGTATAACTGAAACTTTTGTGTGAAGACTATCTCTGAACAGATTTTACTCAAAATGTGATGGAAATCTGCAAATTTGGTATAAATGCCAAATATCAACCGTCCAGCTCAAATTGTTTTTGAGCTATCTTTGCCGCATACAGAGGGACGGACATTTTGCAAAGCTGTGTTTTTCGAATTCATAGAGGTGTAAAACATGGAGATTCGTCAAAATTTCGAATTCGAATTTTTTGACTATTATTATACGTTCTGTATACTACGTATACGAGAAATTAAAAATAAATTTTAACTATATTCTAATTTTTGCTCTTTAGTTTATAATTCATTGTTATATATATATTAAAGACTCTTGAAATCAGTTTTCTGAAATTCGCTATTTTGTACTCCACACATATGAATCAGTTTCATTGAATTTATCGATTGTTAAGCTTTGAAAATATTAAAACAATATTTTGCCATTGAGGACACTGCAAGCGTACAAAATGTCAGAACTCTTTCATATCTATAATAAGAAAATCCTACAAAATCTGTAATGCTGGGTGGAATTAAAAATAACCCAAATATTTTAGTCTGCATCATTATCTGTTTTTCCGCCAAACAACTATTTTTTTTTTTTTTACCATGCTTAAATTGATGTATCGTTGTGGAAACAAACCTAAATTTGAATAAAAATTAGTTATGGAATCACAAATTTCAAATTTAATTTGGATTTTTTATGATGGACTGTTGCAAAAGTTAATGAGCTGAGGTCTACAATTTTTATTACGTTATATTTATGCTGACTATTACTATACGCTTCTCATTTTGTGTGAAGATTATTGCTGATATTTTCTTTCCGCATTCTTTTTATTTTGTAATAAGTACTGCTTTTTTCTGTTTGTGGATCACTATTTGTTTTATCCTATTTTATGATTTGTTTTAATTCGAACGTTCGTGAACATTATAGATAGGAAAGATTCTACTGCGACGATAGATATAAGCCACAAGAGATATAATAAGATGGCAATAAAAATGAAAATATTTTGCAAATGTAATTGGAAATCCCATTTGCTGGGAGTATGTCTATCAGAGTTTTCCAGTTTTATAGATTTATTATGACTATTTTTATTTTTGTGTTAAAAAATATCTACCTTTTATTACCTTAATAAAAACATGTTTTCGAAAACTTTATTTTTAAGTTTGTCTTATTTTGCTATCTCATTCTTGCTAATCTTATATGTTTGGGTACTCTTAATGAGATTTCTGAAACATTGTTAGAACATAAAATTTTTCTGGGACTTCTTGTTTAATCTAACTTTTCCTGATGGTACTTTCTTGATCAACAGTTTTTTTCCGGTAGGAGTTTTAAGATCTTTTTCTGAAACATTAAGAAACATTATTCTTAAAGCAGCGTCGTATATTTTTAAGAAAAAACATTTCAGCGTGCTGTAATTTAGACTTAGGTTTTTAAAATGGGGAGTGTGGACGGAATCATTCATATATTAGAATTTTAAAACTCAAAAAGTAATAATTTGCTAGCTGATTTGCTGAAAATGGAGTTAGTGATTTATTAAAATTTTCATTTCATAAGTATAAAAATGGGGGACATTTTACGGAATGCATTTTTCTTTTTGTGGAATGCATTTTTTTTATTTCACTGAGATAACTATAATAAAAGAAATTATTATACTATTAACTTGCTTTTATTATAGATAGTAAATACAGTTTATTATAGATATATAGCAAATTTAATATCTATAAATTTAAAATAATATGGAAAACCAAAATAAAAAAAACAAAAACAGTCCTAACTATTTTTATTTTGAATTCATAACCCTTAGGTATGTCATCAGTGATTTCCCCCACTTAGAAAATCCCGATTACAAAGTGGCGAAATTAATTGGCGAAATCAGCTCAATTACTAAGTCGGGGAACTGTGTTAAGATTCTGTTTTGCGATATCTCTGTAAAATGAAAGACAGATGGGTCTTTGACATCGTCGTACGACCATTAATAGCATATCTAGGGTTCATGAGTTTTCATATAATGTATAAAGAGCGCATATAGTACCGTATTTTATGATCACTCGTGTATCCCCCCCTCCACCTTAGAAAATGCATGGTTAAGTAGCGTTGCTATAATTTCTGCCGAAAATTTGGGAATAGAAGAGAATAGGCGATCATTAATGACACCTTTGGGGACATGAGCTGACATTTAAAATAAAAGTTGACAAAATCGGATCGGTAGTTAGGACTGGAGAACTGATTCTTTGATTTTCAGAATTATTTTAAATTTATTAAAAAAATATTATTTTAATAATTTATTATTATTTATTATTATTATTATTTATTAAAAGTTGACGAAATTGGATCAGTGGCTAGAACTAGAGGACTGATTCTTTAATTTTCGTAATTATTTTAATTTTCGTAATTATTAAATTTCGTAATTTCTTTTTAATTAGATGAAAACTTTCTATAATGAAAAACTCAGAAAATAATATATATTGAATTACCGATTTTGTATTGTGCATTTGAGAGTGCAATTAGTCATTAATGGCATTACCGAGTAAATTTGTTTATTTGTATTATATTGCATTAGAATGTTTATCTTAAAAAAATCTATTAAATTTATAAAAAAAATGTGGGCTTAACTAGCAACCAAATTCATTTGACTCTGGAAATTCGAGAAATAGATTTCCACTTCTTTGAACGTACGCTTGAAATAAATATTACTTTGAGAGGAAATGAGAAAATCTTAACTGTAACAGTGACCCTATTTAAGTGAAGCATAAAGCGTATCAAAACATCGAAAACAACCTATTCCTAAACATTTTCATAAGATTTATTTTCCTCGACATAATCATTAAATATTTATCAGGTGGAAATAAAATATCTTTTGGCAGTTTGGGATATATATATTCGGCGTAAACTCATCTGTGAAAAGTAATTAACAGAATTGTCGCTTGAAGGGAATGGCCATTTTCCACTTCGTTTATTTTTACAGATGTACAGCAAATTTCATTTTGTCGGCGAGTTAGATATTGCATTTTGATACTTTGAGTTATGGGCTCTTTTTGAAGCGTTCATTGCTTGCGAATGAATTATGGTTCGTTTTATATTGTATTTTCAGGAGCTGGTGATGTGTATCAAGTTTATTTCGTAAACTTTTGTAGCTAGCTGTACAGCTACTAGAATGGATGTCATTTTTGTAACCAATGAATGCACCCGATACATTCTGATAGCAGTAACTTATATTTGAGGGGTTTTAATTTTTAAAAATTTTCTTATTTCCTCGTATACGAAATAGAAATATACAAAGAGGATGAATTGTAACCTCAAAGAATATGAACCCGGAATTTTTGATGAATCTCCATATTTCCGATCCTTCTCTGAGTCCTAGAAATGCCTTTTTTTGAAATTCTGCTTGTCTGTCTGTGAACTCAAAAATGTTTTAAGTTAGATTAATGAAATTTGGTATATGAACACAAAATCTGTAGATATCTATTCAATTTTGAATGGAATCGATTCAGAGCAAGCCCGACCAGCTGTCTAAATGTAAAATAACACATTAACTACAAAACAAAGCGACGTTTGATTCACAATTAATATGTTATTGTTTTTGTTGTTGTGTTCTAATAGCACTTGCCATAGACAGGTCGTCCACTGACTTCACAATTAATAAGTAAAGAGTATATATTATGAAATTTGGAGCCAAATTTTGTAAAGAGTATATAATATTATTATCAAATTTGGAGCCAAATTTTGTAAAGAGTATATGTCATTATCAAATTTGGAGACAAATCTTGTAAAGAGTATATGTCATTATCAAATTTGGAGCCAAATCTTGTAAACAGTATATATCATTATCAAATTTGGAGCCAAATCTTGTAAAGAGTATATATCATTATCAAATTTGGAGACAAATCTTGTAAAGAGTATATATATCATTATCAAATTTGGAGCCAAATCCGTTTATGAGAATTGGTTCCTATCCATCAAAATTGAATCCAAATCTGTTTATGCAATGACTTATATATGTGAAATTTGGTGTATGATTTTGTGGCTATAATTATAATTATGTGTCGAATATATGTTTTAATCGGACAAAACAGAGACGTTAAATATATACATTTAGATTACTGGTATTCTTGTATTAACTTCATCCTACCGATAAATCGCAATAATAATAATAATAAATAAAAAGAGGAGGTGCCAAAGATAGTATTATTAAGCTCTTTTGTAGCTGTTGTTCGTCTTTGGTATACAGTTAATAATACACAAGTACTGTTACTGTTATTAGAGAAATTTTCAGGGAGATTACATCCGTTATATTTTTGAGCTGTTAAAATGCCCTTTCAAAAATTCTAGGGTTATTTCTTCATATAAACGTTATAGTTTTTCTTTTTAAATGTTCGTGAAATGTAAGCAAACAAAATGCTGTTTATCATATTAATATAAACTATTTTGTATCGAAACTTGTACTCTGACATGAATTTTAATTTTCCGCTCACAATTGTTTGCATAGTGTAAAATTTTGTTTCTAAGAACTAATTTCTTTAATACTGCCAAGTTTAGCTACTTAATGTTACATGAAGAAGCTGAAATTCTCAAAAGCAATATTAAGAAATTTTTCTAATGTATTAGCTTTAAAGATTCTTCATTTCATTGTTTGACTGTCAAATCTTGTATATTTCAGTCTTCATTTTCGATTGTGACCCTAAAAATAAAATCGAAATTCTAGAGCGAATACAAACCAAATTTATGCTCTATTTGCTTCATCAATTTTATTCTTAACATGAATCTTTTGCTGCTTATCTGTGTAATTTGCTAGACAGTTCTGGTCCGAAATCCTGATTCTTCATTTTTCTTTTTTTCTTTTTTCTCTTTCTCTGTTTTGGATAAAGTCATCAATAATATGATTGATTGCTGTGGTATGCTAAATTGTATATATTTTGTTATTTTTGAATGTTTAGTATCAGCTGCTTATTTGAGAATATGTTTGTTAAATTTAACTATATGAATAAAATCTCATTATATAAAATTTATAAAAAAAAAAAACTCTAACTTCATAAGAAGAATTTTTAATATGTCCTTTTGTATTTTTTAAATAAATAGTGGCAAACTTTTGATTCTAAAAACACTAAAGAATATATAAGAACATAAAGATTTCGAATTAAATGTTTTAAACTTAAAAATTTTTATGTTTTTTATAATGCTTTTACGATTGAATATATTTAATTTGTATTCCTCTATTTATTACTTTTTCCTATACGTAGAATTGAGATGATATGAGTATTGGATATGTGATTTTATGACTACAGTTGTCGATGAATCTGTTTTCGAGTACAATTTTGTGTCATATTTCTTTTTTAATCAAAAATATATCTAAAATTTAAATTCGATTTTCAGATACCATCAGCGCATGTCAGGGATTAATCGCCAAATAACTCGCCAAGGATGACACGATAGATTCAGTAAAAATGCTAAATTCAAACTAAAAATTAATATTTCGTAACAGTTGTATACCAATGTCAAGGCGTTCGCTTGCATGACAAATATATTAGAGAATATTCAAAAAAATTTTGGAAAAACCACTCCCGCTGGTTTTTTTTTCCCCCTTCCTTAATGTTTTAGTTTGAAATTTCGAAATAATTTTTGCATTTTTGTTTTTCTGTATATATATATATATCTTAGCATTTTTTTTTTCAATAATATTTTTTCATTACATTTCGTACTAAATATTTACCACAATGTTATATCTGAAGAACAACGCGGCTTGAATATTTATTGTCTATTATAACTCCACTTTTAAAGTAATATACATATTTTGATGCATGCAATGAATTCAAACTCAGTAATACATGTCATAAAAATGTGGTTTATTTTTGTTGAACTGTTTGCTTGAAAATGCCTTCTTAAGAACTTTATTTCCTCTTGATTTCGTTGTTAAAGGTCTTCGCATATGAGTTATCGGATATCTTCATTTAATTCTTTCTTAATATTTAGAAAAAGCGGAAATAAGCGAAAGTTCCGTGGCAGTTGAAATCATAAGACGATCATTTTACATGGTAGAAATTATCTTCAATGAATTGTTTCAAAGCACGTGTTGATATCACATGATTCGGACAGAAAGGAACTTGCGTAAGTAAATCGGAATGATTTTAGTTGATGGAATAAGATTTTTGCCTGTATGGTTTGTCTTGTTTTACTTTCTACATATACTTTGCTTTACATTGGAAAATAATAAAGAGAAATGTGAAGAAAGCTAACAAACTGAGAGAAGTATAAAATAAACAAATAGTATATTGACTAAAAGATTCCTCTTTTCTCTTCATTTAAAAAAATAAAATAAAAGATGTGTTGCAGTGTCGTGCCATTTTTTGTTTCATTTATTTAAAAATTTGTATTTATGTAATTAAGTGAAATTCAGAAATCGTTTGCTACTATAGAAATTCACATTTGAGTCAATTTCTTTAAATTACGAACAATTGCTATCAAAAATAAGGAAGATTTCATGAAATTTCATTAGATAGTTAATTTTTTATTGGTCAAAAATTCCATGCATAGAAAATATTATTTCATCATTGGAGGTATTTTAAGTCATTAAATAATTTATGTCCAATTTGCAATTTATAATATTTAATTAAATTATATATCAATCTTTAAAAAAATATTATTAACTTATAAAGGAGAAATCGACTTTTTTTGTTTGTTTTATAAAATTGTAAAATCGTTTGATACAATCTAAAATTTTTCGGGAAATCTCAAGATTCTAGGAGTGAAATATGTTTTATGAGGTTAGCGTCAGTAGTGTAATTGTTTCATTAAAGCTGTAGACCTGATGTGATCTAAGAACTTGTTTTTACTTTTTTTAAATCGTTTTCAGTTAGTTTTCCACAATGCTGATTCAATAAATAACAACAATATATAATAAATAAATATTTAAATTAAATAAACGAGTAAAGGAGGCAGATAATGAATTAGTAACTCGGATATATGCTGGCGTAGGGCTGCGCGCCAACTTAACATAAAAATAACTGAACAAATAATCATTTTATTGAAAAAATTTATCAAATATTTTATAATGTGTAAATATGATACCAACATTGTTAATGTTTCGACAGGGTTTAAGTTTTTCGATGTTTTACACTAATATAATTCATGTTTTAAATTATATCCAGGTTGTTAAAAATGACGTATTTTGCATTCATAATATTAAATATACTCTCTTTACCAAATGTAATGAAATCTGCCACTTAAAAATTCTGCAAATTAATTTCTTGCACTCTATTGACGTGCTATGCACATTATCATACATGCCTTTGACAATTTATATTGCGAGAGGCTAATTTATTAATTTATATTAAATAATTGTATAAATTCATAATTGATATGCGATCTAATATTTACTGTTAGACATAAAGAAACCATTGAAAATAAATATTTCTTATTTAAACCACTTTTAGTTTCGATTTTCTCATTAACGATACAATATTTTTTTTCCAGACAACGATGAATCTTCATGATCTGTTGATTTGATTAAATGTCATTCAGTGTTTTGAAGCTTTATCAAATACTAGCCTCTTTCAGCGACCAGTTGTTCGCTCGCCCTATTAATAGTATTAATATAGTCATATCAATCCATTTTTATAAATTATACCTTATTACGACAGATGATTCTCCATAAAGATTGAACAGCAAAGTAGTAATTTTGAAATTTCTACAAAAATAAAGATTAATGGTGGGCAAGCGAATAGTGATGGCATATCTAGGTGCCACGATTTTTAATATAAAATAAAAATTGGTGAAATAGGAAGAGTGGTTAATGCTGGAGAACTCGATCATGGTTTCCTCCCACAGAGAATTTACAGTGACGTAGTGTTGTTGAGATTTCTCTCGAAGATGGAAGAGGGGCATATCTAAGAAGTATGAACTTTAATATAAAAGTTGGCGAAATCGAGCCATTGGTTGGGACTGGACAATTGATTTTTTAAATGTTTTCTAATTATTTTAAATATATAGTTATATTATAAATATATTAATAATTTTCCTTTGAAGTTGATTCTGTTTTTTGTAATATTCCTAATTAGCCTTTGGTTATATACAGGATATTTACCTTTCTTATTCTTTACAGTAATTGTAATTTTTGTAATTTTTCGCTGATATTCTCTGGTATAACATATTTGGGAACACGGTAATTTTTAGAATTCGTTTATATCAGAATTCTCTATTATTCTATCGAATATTCTATCGCTGTAAGAACTAATATAGTTTCATCTTTTTACGAGTGAAATTTGTTATTTCGAATGTTCGAATTGCACACACCTTCCACTAAAACGAGATAGAAGAACAATCAAAATCTAGGATTGCCGCTGCCCTGCTTCGATAAAGGAGCACCTTTATCAAAGTGTGACGCATTCCACCTACCTTTCTGGATTCCACGTGAACTGAAGGTACACCGCACGTTTTCGGTTCTTCTATCGCGCTAATGATAGATAATATTCTAAAATTTACACGAGACTGTATCTGACCAGTTTATTGCACCAGGAACGAAAGTTTACTACGCGAAACGTGATTGAAAATGAGAGTTCATTATTGTCATAATGTTTTGTTACGATATCGAAAAAAATATGAATTAAATTTTTTCAATTCGCAAACCCACTAGTGGCAATGGTCTCCCCCAAACTTTCTCGCATGCTCTCTAATAAAGGTGTTAATCCCAGAGAACGCTTTCCATGACATTGACGTGCAATAATTGTAAAATTATCACCTAATTCTTGGCATACGGTTAATAGTATCCGGAAATCGAATTTGTGTTTTAGACGCGTTTTTCTAACCGATTGAAACGAAAATTTTACAGGGAACTGTACTTGTGGTCACAAAACCTCATGCCTAATTTGATATATTTAAGTCATTTCATTTTTGAGCTATCGTGTTTACATATTTCTAAAAGCACAGACCGTCAACCTCTTGTTGGATTTCGCAGAAACTTTGATAGGTGTGTACTTTATAAATCGTAAATCTGTGTGCCAATATTATCAAGCCAGCGCTCTTCCTTTTGTAGTTGTCGTATTAACATATATTCGGATAGCCAGACAGACTTTCTGAAAGGATTTTGCTCAAAATTTGATAGAAATCTAAAAATTTTGTGAAAAGACCTTATGCCAATTTTCGTCCGTGTATCTCAAAGCGTTTTTTTAGCCATCTTTGTCAGACAGACAAACGGACATTTTCCAAAAGTCTGTTTTCCAAGCTCAAGGAGGTTTAAAACGTGGAGATCCGACAAAATTATAATACTTTCTTTGCACTATGTATAAGAGAAAGTGAAAATGGTAGCAAAATACAAAGTGAACATTAATTGAAATAGTTTAATAGAAAAATGTTTTATATAGAGTATTATAATTTAAGAGTTTTTCATCGAAATTTGAAATTTGATGTATAGTCCGTATAAAAATATCGCACCCTTCTAGTTCAAACGTTTCTGAGTTATCCTATTTATAGATAAGTAGATATATATAATTCTAAAAAATTGTTTTTCGGACTCTGAGAGGTTTATAACGTGGAGATTCGTCAAAATCTTGAGGTCAAATTTGTTGATGATTATTACAATTTCTCATACTACTTATACGAGGAAGTAAAAACATCTTTAAAGATTACAGAAAATATTTATTGTTATATGAAGCAATTAGAGGATGCTAATTTGTTATTGTCAGTAAATATTTTAGCAGACTAGCTCGTATTATGCTATATATCTAAATCACGTAATCCAAATCGCATAAATACATAACTATATATCCGTACCTATTACATAATTGAAAACAATACACACGGATTTTGGTAAAACTTCAAATCCAAACAATTGAAAAGCAGAAAATGAATGCTCTGCAATTTCATCATGCATTATTTCGCCATGTATTATTTCAACATAACTGTAAATTATGCGAGCGAAAGTGGCAATGAATAGGTGCTTGACTGAAACGCAGACAGCTGTAAAAACAACAAACGGGAAATGAATTTGCGTTTTGTTTTTACTCGAAAAATGCTCCGTTTGTGTAATAATAGTGAAATACAAGCATGCGCTAGGCGTGACTCATCTAATCAAAAATAGTTTTTTGTTCTTATTCGCATTCTAAATATAGGGAAAGGATTATTATTTATTTTATTTTTTGTGCTGTGTTAATAATGAAGAATATGTGATCTGGGCGTCCCGGGTTCGAATCCCGGTTTGGGCATGGTTGTTCTTCATCTGTGTTCTATCTGTGAGGTGTGTGAATGTGCCCCCCTGTAAAAAGGGGTTGTGCAAGCGAATGTGTGAATTTCATCTTCGTATGAGCTAGAAATCAGACTTCTGCCCGCAGGTGCTCAGGGGTCTTTACCCTCAGAAGCTACTGCACCCCCTTTCCGTGGGAACGCGGACACGACATCATCATCACTAAATAAATGTTTAATCGAGCATTTATTTATTTATCATATAATATGATAAAATGCGACCATGATTATCTGTTGTTTTAATATCAAAAAAGTCAACAAAAAAGTGTTTAACGTAAAAAATTATTGTTATTTGTTAAAAAGCAAATTACCAAATTTTAAGCACACAAGTCTTCCATTAATTTTTCTACTTCCCGAAGGGGTGAGATGCGAAAAGATAACGCATTTCCGGAATTCTTTATCCTTGCTTCAATAGATATTTTTTCGTTAAATTTTTTTTAACGAAAAACAAAATTTAATGTTTAGGCAGCCCTTAAAGTAAATAAAAATGCTTTAAAATATTTTATTGTGAATTAGCTTTTTTCCCCGACAATATTACGAATTACCCGCAGTTTTTACGCCTCGCAAATCCCCGAACAGTCCGAATTCACCTTATTGTTAAATGTAAACTTCTCCTCCTTTTCTCTCCTCACCCCTATTTTGATTAAATAAATGTGTCCTGACTCGTGCGCAAAAACGCGGGGAGAAATAAATGTGCAGTTTTAGTTATCTTAGACCAAGTATTAAATACTGTCTGTTCTTGATCGTTCTATTTTTGAATTATCGCTACAACATATTCGCGAATATTTACATAAACAAATGAACAACCTTAAATTGATTTGATACTGATGACGACACAATATACTGTGTAACCAACCTCTTTTAACGATCATAATTCGTTCCCGAACTTACTCGTGATTCGAAACATTTTAAATGAAACAGTTTTTTCCTTGGGAATCCATGCAAAGTAAGACAGTGTGTCCATTCCAAAAAAATATTCAAACAAATATATATTGATGTAATTTATTACTTACAATGCTGTTTTTTTTTTTTTCATTATAAAATTATCTAAAGATATTTGCCTTTTGCTATGCTTCACAATTTGGTGAAAGTGGGGCACAAGATTATCGTTAAACAAATTTTTAGTGCACATAGCTAGTGTCTTTTTACTTTCTCGTATAGCATGCTAGTATGAAGAAAATATTGTAATCGTCAAAAAATTCGAACTCGGGATTTTGACGGATTTTTACGTTTTTGGGAAAATGTCCATCTGTGACAAAGATAACTCAAAAACACTTTGATGAAATTTGATGTATGGTCTTTGCACCAAATTTGCAAATTTCTATCAAATTTTGAACAATATCGAATTAGAGGAAGTCTGTCCGACTTTTCGAATATAAAATAACCTAGTAACTGCAAAAACGAGTACATAAAATTAAGTATAAAGTTTTAACTTCTATATTGTAAACACTTTCCAAATTTTGAGCTAAATCCATCTAGGGATTGACTGTCTGTCGGTCTGTACTTTCAGAAACACGTAAACGCGATAACTTAAAAACGCGATGACTTAATTCTATCAAATTTAGCTTGGGAATTTATGACTACGAATTTAGTTTTGTGTTTAAAATTTTTTTTTCAAGCGGCTGTAAAAAACAGATCTGAAAAACAAATTCGATTTTCAGATACTATTAACAGTATGAATGAATAATTCGCCAAGTTAATCGCCAAAGATGGCACGATAGATTCAGCAAAGATGCTAAATTCGCGCCAAAAGTTAATATTTCATAAGCATTGTATTCTAATCATGCAATGCGTTTTCTGGGATAACACCTTTATTAGAGAACATGCGAGAAAGCTTTGGGAAGACTACTCCTACTGTTTATATTCTGTTTTATTATTATTATTATTTATATGAACCACTCGCTAAGAAAAGTTTATCTGTACCGATTTAATTCATCTTACTAGTTGTTCATGTCTTTTAGTTACCTCGTTCCCATGGACGTACAGGTAGATAGACGTTCTCTAAATATATTTCGTCCTGTGTTTCAAAAAATTTTCATGTTTGTTATAAAAACCACATATCTAATTTCATTTGTATAATTCGATGTTATTTTATTTTAAGTAATCGCATTTACTGACAGAACAGACTGTCATAATTTCGTATTGCTCCATTACCCATAATTCCATGTTCCAATTATGACACTCAAGGAAATCTGACATGTGGATATCTATCAAAACCCAAAGGCCGAAATTTGATTTACTTTCTTTATGTGTATTCCGGGGCCGGGATAGCCTGGTTGATATGGTTTTAGATTCGCGTCCCTTGGGTTGCGAGTTCGAACCCCGCCAGCCGAAGACTCCTCGTGTGTGTGGTGGCTGGCGCACGTATAAATCTGTCGCGCTCACAAAGTCCTCCATGTCGAGAGTAATACCACTGGAGGTACTGGATCAGGGGTGATCGTTCTCTGATTCAGGTCTAAACTGCGATCTGTGGATGAGTGAATGAAATGCATGAATGAAGTCCACCCCGTAAAAAGGGTTGTGACGTGTGTGGCTAAGACGTAGTCTTGGCCCTAGTTGGTGCTACTGAAAAACAAGAGACGCACCCTTGGCTTAAAATCACTAACTTGTAAAGTCAGTGGGGGGCTTGTCTATGATAAGTGTCATTAGAAATAACAACAACAATATGTGTATTCCGTTCGCGAGAAAATAAAAAAATGATAAGAATTTGCGTTTGCAATATGTTTTATATTAATGCTTGATGTCTTCATACATAAGCGTGCTAAAACGCTCTACCTGGCGGAACGATTCAGATCGCCGCAACCTTTTGAAAATACTTGGATTTGTTATTCCGCATAGTTTTTGTTCGATAAAAAAAAAAGTGTGTACGTGTGTTTTTATCTAACAGGAGGTGTGCTCCTTTGGAATTGATAGAAACCGAGTATTTTCGGAAATAACTGATAAAAGAAAACACATCCAGACAACGTGACATTTCGAAATAGGCAGCTGTCTTTCTGTGAAATTTTTTTACTTTTCGCAACTCCATATTTCTTTTACTGATTTTATTGTGTTGCGTATACCGACTGTGATAACTATTTTTCTACCACGTTTTCACGAAAATAAAATCTAATATAATTTTTGTTAACACTATCAGAAAATAAATTCTATAAACTTATTTTCAGGAAATGATTTATTCTTTTCATATACAACAACGTTATTAAAGGTTTATTGGAGTTCATTTTTATTCCTGCGGAAGATTCACGGTTTATATTGCTTAACCAGTTAAGTGCATTTGACGTGTATACATGTAAATCTAAATCATCATTTTGGCGCGGACGTTGTGCAATTTTTTTTTTATTTTCTTGTATAAGAAATAGAGAGAAAATATTTTTATTGTTAAAAAATTCGAACTTCGATATTTTGACGAATTTCCTCGTTTTAGACTTCTTCGCGTTTGAAAACTACATTTGTGAGAAATGTCCATCTGTCTCAAAAACGATTCGAGCTAGACGGATGAAATTTGATATACAGTTCTTATACTAAATTTGGAGATTTCTTTCAAATTTTGAACAAAATCCGTTCACAGAAAGTCAGTCTGGTAGTTCTGATATAAGTTAACATGATAGCACTGCAAAATGGAAAGAACTAGATAAGTAAAATTCGGCACACAGATTTAACGCATATAACGTAGACGCATTTCAAAGTTTGAGCCAAATTCGCCAAGGGGTTGACCGTCTATTGGTCTGTACTTTCAGAAACCCGTAAATGCGAAAGCTCAAAAACGGAAACACTTAAATATATTGAATTTGGTATAGCATTTTGTGATTAAAAGTGTACTATTGTGTCAAATTTGTGTTTCAATCGGTTGGTAAAAACGCGTTTAAACAGCAAATTCGATTTTCGGATACTATTAACCACTTGTCAGCGATTAATCGCCAAGATTCTCGCCAATTATCGCACGAAAGATTCAGAAAAAGTGTTAAATTCCCGCCAAAGGTTAATTAAGTATTGTATGCTAGTGTTATGCAAGGCATTCTTTGTAATAACGCAACCATTCATATTGCCTTCGACGTATATATGCGTCATCAATTGACTTTAGAAAAGGGGAATTTGAGGGACTTTAAAAATTTCCGCTGTTAACTGGTTAAAAAAGCCATGCATCCAATGTTGCATTGCTTTAATTTCTTCTTGTGATCTCGCTGACTGCAGAGCTATATTACAATGGCAAATGCTTGAATGTCAGCTCCCTGGGCACCCAATACTTAGCTTTAGTATTAAGTTGTCCAGCGAGCTTTCATCGGTTAAATCTTCCAACTTAGAAAATGATTGTTCCCTGTCTGATCTACACTTACTCTTAGTGTTCCCCTAATCCGCCTGTTGATGGTGGTTACTATACTCTTCTGATGGCCACTTTTGGAAAATTCGAAGATCTAATTGCTATTTTCAAGGAGCTGAAAGATTCTTTTCTCTTAAATCTATTGTTTGTTTCTTATACTAGACGTATAAGAACCTAGATGTACTTGGAACCCAGTCTGTCCATGGGTTGATGGCTTACGTTGGTGTGTACTTTTAAATGTATGCAAATGCGGTAGTTTAAAAATATATATATATTACAACCTTAGTAAATGGGGCCGCGGTGGTCTGGTAGTAAGGTCTCGGCTTGTGAGCCGTAGGGTTTCAGGTTCGAGACCCGATTCCACCGAAGAACCGTCGTGTAAGGGGGTCTGTTGCACGTTGAATCCGTCATGCCAAACGTCCTTCTGCTGGTGTGGTGTGGCGTGGAGAGGGGGCTGCCAGCTCAGGTGACGTCCTCGTCATCTGACCGTGGTTCAAAATGACGAGGTCCGTCCCAAAATAGCCCTAGTGTTGCTTTACAAGGGGACGTTAATATAACTAAACTAAAAAAAACCTTAGTAAATGAAATTTAGTTCACAATTTTGGCAACTCAAGCCTAATTTCTTATCAAAATTTGAACCATGTTTGTCTGAAGATTGCTCCTCTGTTGGTCTGTATTTTCACAAGCGTGTAAACGCAATAATTCAAAAATCCAGTGACTGAAATATATGAAATTTGGTGTGTGATCTTGTGGCTACAATTATAGTTTTTGTGCTAAATTTTGCCTTCAATCGGTCGTAAGATAGATGTTCAAAGTTCACAGTAGGCTCTTTGGTAACTGTTGCCCACCAATGAATCGGGGCTAATAATAGAGAAATACATTTATTAGAAAGTATGTGAGAAAGATCACTTCCACTGTTTAACTCTTGTTTTTGTAAACACTTGATCTTAAAAACATCAAAATATATATTAAACTATCAAAGTCTTCAGAAATCTTGTTAGAATTTTTATATAAATTATGTATATAATCGAATTTAATAAATACAGAAAAAGTTCTGCTCGGAACAGCAAAATGAATATTTTGTAAAAATATCAACACGATCGATCATATGATAGATGACTCTAAAAATAGATCAAACAGGGGGAGGGAGAAAGCACACTTAAGAAAGCTTTTGTTGAAGATAAGCTGAGTTTTCAGGAATTTGGAGCATCTTCAAAAATCAATAATTCGCAACTGAATGGAAATAAAAAGAGGCCATTTCAACAACAAAAAAAAAAAGTTATGAAGTCAAGTCCCTCCCTTCTAACAAAACCTTAATCTATTTATTTACTTAATATTTGACTTTGGCTACCAGCTGTATCCTCGGGGTTATTGGTTATATTTAATTCCAGTTAAATCATTTAGATATAACTTCGTGATTACGCCATATTATCAAACGTTAAAACTGTGCTATTTTAATTATCTTACAGTTGTTCTCTTTATAGTGCACATGGCCCTTTCTATTGCAGACAATCCCATAACAGCATAGATCTGTTAAAAACGTAAATATTTGATTTATTTATCTCTAAATGTCGTGATATTGTAATTTCACTTGTTTATTTCTCTTGTAAACTACACAAATATATTAAAGACTATTTTTCTCTATCTTTCAATATGTCATGTTCAACATTCAATGTCATGGGACTAGAGGACATCAAAGAGGTTCAAATAAAATACTTTTCTGAGAGAAATATCGAGCAAGTTATACATAAGATATTTAATTTAAATTATATATTATCAATGTAGACAGAACCAAGTCACCAAAGGCGACTAATAGGAAATAAGAAACTAAAGTTACATGATCGCAAATAGTTACATACATTTTGAAATAGATTCTGAGGACGCTTTATTTTGAATGGCATTATGATGTCATGGGACTCGGTTCCATTAGGAAGATTCATGTGATCAATGAATAGAACATGAATAAGGCTAAAATCACACGGTTTTATATCAGTTTTAATACTTTAGTGAAGAATGGACAATCTATGTATAAGAGATTTAATTAAATTTAAGCATTTCTACAGCTCCCAACAAACCAGCTGGTCTGCAAAGATGGTTAAAGCGTAAATACTTTATACTAAACATTATTTCATATATCAGACTTTCGAAATATTAATAATAACTGTTGAGTATTTGAGAATTAAGTTTAATGATATCTACCCGTTACAGTTAGAGTCAGTGTTTACGAGTTCTGAAATGGCCGTTGAATTAAGAGATAATACCCTAAGAAAATCGGGAGTTCTCTAAGAATGAAGGGGAAGAGGGTAATTAATTAAATGAAGGGAATGTGCTTGACTTTCTGTGGACGAAGCATTTTGGCGCACTGTGACCACATCTTTGGCGCCTAGAAGGCGCGCCATGACAGTGATAGATCTCAAGGATCTATATGAAGCATCTGATGGCTTGTTGTTCAAGAGAAAGAGAGAAGTATGGAGTGGAATACAGAGTTAGAATATGCTCATAGAACTGTAAATCTTATTATTATTTCAATTTAATTGGTTGCGATATCAATGACATATGAAGGGTAACTTTTATCTCTCTTCAGTTTTGTGAAACTGTTGAAGAATGGATTGTTTTGATCTATTCACAGAACTTAATGATGTAATCTTTCTATTATTAGGGGGATTTGTACCTTCTAAAAAATTCGATTTTTCAATTTGAGTCGTCTCATAAAATTGGAAACATTTCATTTATCGCAGAAATGTATAATGCACTTTGAAAAGCTCAAAGAAAAAGTTATAGTTCCATAAGATAGAAAAAATACAGTAGGTTTTTTTTTCCCTCCTTTTTCCTCAAACATTTTTTTTATTTCAAATTTTTGTCCATATAAATAAAATTCCTTTCATTGCATCTTATTTGACAACATTTACGAACCGCTGTGCATCTGTTATATCTATTTTTATTTATTTTTGTGCAATAATATATTTTTAAGAAGCTATTTATAATTTAAAAGTACCATATATAACATTAAGTATTCTTTAAATTGTTTTGTTTTATAATGGAAATAAATTCGTTGCAATTATTTAACTTATACTCATGTAAGATTCTAATTTTTGAATGATTTCATTCAGAATTCATTTTTCTGAACGCATTGATTTGTAGCTACGAACTTGAAGATTGCTTCAGAACGTATATTCGACGTACTGTTAAAAAGAAAATCTTTTAAGGAGCAAGTATTTTTTTTTTGTTATTTTATAGTAAAAACATCTTATGTTTTGATATATATTTATTAAATTTGAAATCAAATGTAATTCTTGGGGGGGGGGAATCCCTTTTATTGCAAGTTATTTTTCGAAGATTTTCTTTTGTCGAGAACATCTCAATTTCTTCAAGCAAATAAAATCAAATAATACAATAGAAACTTTTGTTTCAACTAAAAAAATTAATTAAAAAATGATGTGATATAAATAAAATAAGAAAAATGAAAAGAAATAAATATAAAATTTGAAAATAAATATGAAAATAAAATATATGCAAATAAAAAATTATAATAATTTTAATTGTGTATAAGAAAATATTTATTTAATTACAAAACATTTATTTTTTATTTTTAGTATCTGAATGTTTTAACGAAATGTTTTGTCTTCTTTACTGAGGGAAAACGATTTTTCAATATACTAGCGGTTATTGTCACATTAATTTTTATAAGATATCATGAAATCAAAATAATTTTCTTATGACGTCAAAGTAAATCAAAATTATTTTAATACTCCGATTTTAATTTTTGAATCGAGATTTCATTTTATTGCATTTAATTTGTAAGTTAATGTCTGTTGTTTAAAATGATTTACTTTAAAAACTTGTGTTTATATATTTATTTCCGAAATTATTATTTAGAAATTTTTAACATCGTTGAAAAAAAATCGTTTGGAAACTCTTTTTTTAATTATTTTAATGGTTTAATATTGTTCTATTCTTTCTTCCATTTACGATTTGATTTTGTATCAAGTCGTGATTTCTCGGTAAATTGATCGGAACGAAGTAATAGATGTATTATTTTTTTATTGTTTTTTATTCCAGATTTCCGCGAGTATCTTTTTCTCTGATCCTTTTCTTTCGTATTTTTCCTTTGAGATCTTAAATTGTTTTTCTGTTTACAGAGACATTATTCCCGGTTGTTTCGTTCATTTGTTTTCCTTTAATTACTAATACTTTCCGAATTGTTTCCTTTTCTTTATTTATTTGTCTACTAGTTCCAATAATCAGCGTTATCTTAATTTGTCGATTCCAAATTATTAATATTATTTTTATCATTATTACTTTGCCTTGGGAATAAATACCGGTTTTTCTTAATTGTAGTAACTAAATCAGTTGTGACTTTGTTTATTTTTAATATTTCGCTATGTTAACTAAAATTTCAACTGACTGAATCTAACCCAGTTTTGGGCTCAATGTTTCTGTTTCTAAAGATTTTTCACATTCAGTGAAACACCCCAATTCATTCATTTTTTTTATATATAAGCAAGTAATTCATATTGAAAAAAAATATTTAATGATTTGATTAGTTAGATTGAGTTTTGAAAAATCAATTTCGAAAAAAGTTCCCTTTCCATTTTTTGCTACATTAAAAGTATGATTAAATTAATTTTGTAGAAGAAATTGTTTGCTAATAATAAATTTACCAATCCATAAAATATTATATTATTATTATTTCTTAATTCTATATTAATTAAATATAGTATTCTATAATATATATTCTATTCTATAATATATAATATATATTCTATATTAATTAAATATAATATTAAATATATATTAATATAGTAATTAAATAGTTCTATATAATTAAATATAGTATTATTTCTTAATTCTTAAGAAATAATAAATTTACTAATTTCTTAATTTTTTAAAACTTGACTGCTATCAAAAATATTTAATGCTTATTTTCTTATGAGGAATTTTATGCAAAGACTTCTATGTTAAAAGTCCAAAAATTTGCTTCAACTTGAAAAGATATATCAGAATGTCCCCTTTTTAATTATTAGCGAATACTTTGCATGAAAAATTAAAATATTTTCTAGATTTAGATTTTTTAAAAACTGGTGTCTGTAGAATTTTTTTTCAATTTTCCCTTTATGCGGGATATTGTATTTAATGACAGTTCATTATAATACTTCTTTAAAATATTACTACTTTTAGTTACTTTTAGAATAATGCCATTATAATTATCTGAAATAAACAATCATCATAATCATCATCAAAATGCTATTATAATTATAATCGTGGCAAATGCCTCTAATCAATCGTATCAATAGATTTTTATTTTGACCCCTCTTCCGCTCCCCAGTACTAAAAGCCTTCAGATTGAAGTTCAGAAAATCTTGATTTGTAATAAAGGAGACGTGTGTCTGTTAACCCTTTCTAGGGACGTAGGAAGTATGCTTCCCACCAAATTTATCAATCTTTGTATGAAATTATGTAGGTTGGCATAAGTTCTGACAATTTTTTTTAGAAAGACAGAAACTTACATGCTTCAGTTCTTTATCTTATACAAAATGATGTGTCTTGATTTGGTTAATTAATTATTAACCAAATTAATTAATTAATTAATCAAATTAAATTTATCTAATAAGCTAAATGAATCCCTTTTCTTATTCTAATTTCAAGCCTAAAAATATTTTAACATAATATGACTAGAAAAAAATGGCCCTTTAAAGGGTTAACTTACTATACATTAGACCGTTTGTTCTAAAACTACCACATTTATACCTTGGAAGGTAACAAACAATATGAATTGCCAAAATTCAGGAAAATTTTGCGCGACTGTTAAGGTGACATCCTTAAATATACAACTTTTTAAAAAATATTGAAGTGGTGTAAAAATTATTTTGTTATTTTTAAAAGAACGTCAAAAGTCGGCTTAATTTTCAGAATTAACTTGAAATTTTTTAAAATCCTTCCGAGGTATGAATTTCCATCTTCTTATATATGTGTCAAATTTGCTAGTTGTACGACAAACGGTCTAGCCTGTAGAGCACCAACGCGCATACAAACATTCATTTTTATTTGTAGTAAAGATTTATTGATTTTTTTGGTTTGTGTCCACTAGTTTGTTTCATAAATTGCCTACTTGGGTCATCGTTGATTGAAACTAAAGTCTAGCCGCTCTAGTTTTAATCTTTTGGTCTGTTATCACTACTATTTCTTCTTGCATGCATAGAAAGTTCTTGAACATCAGGGTGTGGGAAAAAATGGTAGTGAAATAACTGCGTAACTTTTTTTATCGGACCTTTTACAATCCATTTATATTTCATCTATCAAAATATTTCGCCATGCAAGGGCAAATCTGGGTAACTACAAAAAGCTGTTATTTTTTATATACAACAAATATTTATAATTGATTGATTGAACAGCTGATGATAATTTTTTTTTATATATATTCTCGTGTTGGTTTCATCTATTTCATTTTTTTTTTCATCTACAAAGCTTTTCTGGAAATAGCTTACTTGCTTAAAATATTTTCAGGCTTTTTCTGGAATATTCGTTTTTTACGAATCGGCTCTACCGGTATAGTTTACATAATCGGAGCTAAGTTGATAAACCCTGTGAACTGGTTCTTTTAGTAATTGGTTGAATTTTTTTTTTTTACTTCCTTCATAATTTTTTTTATTTGTCTTCAAAATCTTCCTTTTTAAGTAATTGTATATATTTCAGACATCGTTGATGAAGTTTTATTTATGTAGTTTTATCTATATTTATTCCTTAATATCAGAACCTTCATACCAAGGGCAGAAGGTTTATAAAAAAATATACACGTGAGGAAATAAATATGAATGGATGAGAACTTTTTTTTATTTGTTTTTCTTATATGAGCTATGATTTTTAAATGCTCTAAAAAAGAAACCAAGTGAAAAAAAAAAATCCTTTTTTCAAGTCATTAGCAAATGTTTTTTTTTTCTGAAATATTTTTGTAAAGAATTTTATATATCGTTCTAAAGAATATAAATACATTTATAGTCGTTTGAGAATAGGTTTGACTGCTTCTTCAGGTTGCCCTGAATTTTTAAAATACATTTACAAGGTGGTGGTATTTTCCGCGATTATATAAAAAAAATAATTGTTAAAAAAATACTATTTTAATTTAACATATTGTTTGTGTTATATTGTATAATCGGTATATGGTATCTTGTATAATCGTTTATCTTCGTAATTCCGTAAAAAAGTTCCATAATTCAAAAAATAGAAAAGAAAGGGAGACTATAATTAATGAAAAATCTAAAAGAAAATGTGATTAGAAACTATATAGAAAATATTAACGAAGCTCTTTAAATCTAGATAATCTAATTTTGGTCTGTAATAGACCATGGGAGAATTTTTATAAGCCCAATATTTGCAATTGTTTTAGGAGTCGTTTTGATTCCGAGAATTCCTGTGATTCCGGGAATCTTACATTTTCTTATAAAAAAAAAATAAAGTGGATTTAAATTATGTTATTTAAATGGGAATAATTTATTTAGTTTTCTTCAAAATTTAGAATTTTGGTAGGATTTAAGAATGCAAAAATATAATGTGGGAATGTAACCAAAGATGGAGAGCATATCTTTGTAAAGCTATCAGCGGTTAAAAGTGATGCAAACTACACTCGATATGGGAAAACTTGTACTATGATGCAATAATTAGAATTGGGATGTAATGTAGGATTTGATTTCAAGAAAATAGTAATTAGTATGAGTTCTTGAAAGTTATTGAAGTGGTGAAATTTTACAATTTGCAATGTCCATACGTTTCTGTCTACTTGGATTTTCGTAAAATAAATCGCCTTTATCTTTATAAAATCCGAATTGAAAGCATTTACTAGATGTCACTTAAGCATTACATATGGTACCATCCAGCTAAAGTTGCTGATCTAGCAAGGCTGGAATCAGATAATCAAAGTTAGAAGCTAGCTACACATCTAGTTTTGAAAAAAGCTTTGAAACTTTTGTGTTAGCATTGAGACCATTTATAATTATTCCTATTGCTTTGATCAATAAAAATTCGATATATTTGGTTTATGTGCCGTCAACTCATTACCATCATAGTTATTTCCTTTGCCTTGATCGACGGACATTCGCTTTATGCGGTTTATGTATCGTTGATTAATTACCATTAAATTAATTCTCATTACTTGGATCAATAGAAAGTCGATATATTTGGTTTATGTGCCATCGATTAATTACAATCATAATAATTTCCATTGCCTTGATCGGTGGACATTCGCTTTATGCGGTTTATGTATCGTTGATTAATTACCATTAAATTAGTTCTCATTGCTTTGATCAATAGAAAGTGGATATATGTTTTATGTATCGTTAGTTCATTACCATTATAATTATTCCATTGCTTTGTTCTATATAAATTCGATATATATGGTTGAGGCAACATTGATTGATTACTATCATTATTATTGTCATCATGATGGTAATAACCTTTATGATCTTTCTTATGTCATTAAAAGTTCGATATATGTGGTTTATACATCTTCGATTAATTGCTATTATAATTTTCCTCGATACTTTTATCATTGGAAATTTGATATGCATGGCTTTACATCATTGTTCAATTATCATTAGGATTATATTTTTTACTTTGATAAATGGGAATTCGATATATGTAGATTATATATCGCCGATGAAATGTTATTATAATTTTCCCCCAGTTCTTTGATCATTGGAAATTTGATATACGTGGCTTATACATTATTGATTATTTCCATTTCTTTGATGAATGGAAGTTCGATATATATGATTTATACATCTTTGATTATTTAATATAATTATTCTCATTTCTTTAATGAATGTAAATTCGATATATGTGGTTTATATATCATCAATTAATCACCATTAAAATATTCCCATTACTTTAATGAATAGAAATCTGATATATGTAGCAAATGCATTGTGAGTTAATTACCGACACTGGTCAAGGGATCACTGAATTTACAGAAAACTCAATCTGTGTTTTTTAGTTTCATTTTGTAACCTTGGGTCCTACAGTATTTCCGAGTAATGCTGATCCATATTGAGTCACGTGTATGAGATCGTGACACGTGAATTCGCCCCACGTCGCATGTTCTAAGTCGGCGGAAATGGTATCAGTCTCGGAGATGGATGGTTCGAAAGCAAGTGAAGGAATAAGTTGCTTTCTGTTTGTATAAGAAACATGAGTAATTTCACGAGACGAGTTGCTAAATTGGTTGTGACCTTCGGGGGGTCTTTTGAGTGTCATTCAAATGCTGCTTCTGTTATAAATTAACTTGCACTTAGCAGCTATATCATATTATACGACCTTTCATATAAAATAATGACCTTCACAAAGAATATTTTTGTAATGAGATTTCTACGTAAACCCAGGATAACGAATACTGTTAGATTCTGCTTCTGCTACGTTGTGAATGTATATGGATAAACAGGGTCGACCCGAACAAAAGTGGGCTTAGGGAGAAAGTGATTTGAGGGTCCTTGAAAAGAATTTTGAACAACAAAATAATTTGTTGCATATCGCTATATACAAATTTGCGTGGTGAGGAATACGTGTAAATAATGAATAATTAAAGTGTTTTTGTAAATTCTCATCAATTTCAATCAAAGATATAATAGTTAATAAATGGAAAATAAAAATTATTGCTTCATCTATGTCTCTACTTATAATAAAGATGAATATATGTATATGTGTGTATATGTTGGCGCTCTACAGGCCAGGCCGTTTGACCTAGACATTCCAAATTTGGTTCAGATATATTTTAGAGTGTGGGAATGTACATTTTGGACTGATTATTTTGAAATTTTGATTGATTAAAAATAGGCTAGATTTTGGATGTTTCCTCGCGATAACTTCCTAAAATATTTCCGCACAAAAATAATTTTTATACTATTTTGAAGTCTAAAAATTATCTTTCCAGTGATTCCAATTTAATTGCTTTAATTCAATTAAGCCTTAAACATAATTCAAAGTCAACAATTTCCTCATTGTTATGAATGAAACGAAACCGTTTTCATTATTTCTTCAAATATTTATTTGATCGCGTGATTTTCTTCTTTTCTTGAAGGCTAAAGATGAATCCTGTTTTATAATATCTATGTAGTTTATAGGACGAATAAAAAAGTAAAGTTGCAATGAACCGGACATAGTAGCGCTATGATATCAGGGAACTGGTCTCCATTAGAAAAGTGTATGTTACAACGAACGGAATATATGTAAAACTATTGAAATAACTCAGCTTTAATATCTGGCAATATGAAGGAATCAGGAACATGAATCTTTATCTAAACGGTTTCACTGAAATTAAAACAGTATCTCCGCCGAACCATTGATCGCGAAAAGCTAATAGTAAACTTATAAAATACAACTTGATATGCAAATTGTTAAAATATGCTATTTTTGTTTCATTTTCCCGCACGTTTATAGCAAATTTCAGTATAATATTATTATAATTTCAGGGGGGAGCGCTCTAATTAGAATCAGATTGATAAAATGCTTTAAAAGGTCAATCGTTTTTGGCTAATACTGGATTTCAAGTATTTTTGTTTGTTTGTTTTCAATCTTTTAGTTAGATTCAATTCATTTGTTGTCCATTATAATAATTTAATTTCGCCTCCTGATTCCTGATGTAAATGGGTCAAATAAATAGCAGTTGAATACCTAATTATTTATTGCTTTTTATTAGTTATTAGTATAATAGTTATTGAATATCGGTAACATAAATGCTTCCCTTTTTAAGTGTAGAATTTTTTGGCACTTTTCAATTAAGTTCCCCAGATAATTTATTTTGAAAGTTGGATTCATATGTTTCTAAACAAAAAAAAAAAAAAAAAAAAAATTTAAAAGATTCGTTTTGTGTAGATTTTATAAATTTCTCTTGTTTTATTAATGTGAAACATTTTTGAAAATTATAAAAACATTGTTAGCATCCTTTTTACTATTCGTTGAGTGCTTAAAACGCTTCGTACACGTGTTGACCTGATTTGGTTATCAGTTTTTGATTGAAAAACGGAGTATTTGATCCGAGCTCTTATTGTTTCATATTATCTTACTATCGAAGTCAGAAATATCTTAGCAACAATTTACTTGCGGATTTCTAATTACAAAAACGTCATAAAACACGGAAATCGTTTAGGACGGGTTGTTATCGACGTATCTGTTCAACCTTTGAATAATAACGAAATTTTAAGATATGAATATGCACGTGTCCCATTAATATTCTTATGTGTAATACTCTTGAAAGTAAATTATTTTGAAATAAGATTTGAAGCCATGCAGTATTTAAAAAAGAAAAATGATTTTGTTTTGTTGTGTAACAAATTATATTATTATAAATTGGAAATTAACTTACCACTTTTGACTTTTGGCTATCAGCTGTTCTCCTGCCAATGACGTAATCAATACAGCTATTGAAGCTAAAGGATTCTTTTTAGATTTCCACCCTTGGACAATATAAAACTGTAATGTTTTTGGGATTTATTGCGAAAATGAAGGATAGTGGTAGCTAGACGACCATTGACGGCATAACTGGGAAGTCATTAACTACCATATAAATTAAAAAGTGGTGTTATCGGACCAGTGATTGGAGTTGAAAGATTTTTTTTTATCAATTATTTGAATTACTGGATTGTTATAATTAAAATTCGCTTCTTCATGCCTGATGGCTGATAATTTTATAATAATAATTGTACTTGCAACATATGCACATGATTGAAGCCTTATAATCTTTTGGTGTCTTCACCAAACTAGTTATTCTTTTTTATTAATGAAAAATTAAGTATTTCGCAATAATTTTACAATAACATATTTATATTTGAGGGTTTCATGTATCTATAACATTACAAATTTTTATAGAAAAAGTTACAATTATCACATTATATTTGTTAGTTAGCATTAAGTTACTTTTAATGAAAGACATTGTTTTATGCGATTTATTGTAATAAACAGAGCTTTTTAATTTATTTGTTATTTAAAATGTGAAAATCTGTTGCATCAAAGAATCTCATTCATTCTTAAAAGATTACAGACTGTTTCAAATTATGTTTTAAAACCGCAGAATGTTAATTTTTTCCTTAAGTTATTTATAATTTTTAAAGAACAATATAAAATTCTACTAAACAGCATGAGTAAAAATTTTAATCTTTTTACAGTTTAGAATATAAAAAATATATTTGAAATTCGGCCGTCACCGGCATATAAAAGTAAATACTAAAGTTAAGAATGAATTCTTAAGTACCAGAAAATCACAAACTTATTTTCGAACTATAGAAAGCTTTTTCAACATCATTAAGATAAAGGAAATCTTATTTAAATACTTTAATTCAAATATTTTGTTTAATTAAAATTTATTTAAAAAATCTTTGGCACTTCCGTTTTGTTTGTAGCACAATGAAAATATAGTTTCTAATTAATAGAAATTTTAACTGATAGCTTCATTTTAAGAAACATTTAATAAAGCCTTTTTAATGGTTCATACATTTTGTGAACAAAATTTTGTAAGAATATATTCTCTAATTTTCATTTCTAAAAGAAACAAAAACTCGGGTATTTTGGCTTTTATTTATATGGTCGAACCCATGACTACTAGCCTAGCCTTCTCATAGAAATATGAATTGTCAAGAAATTTAATTGTAAAGACAAGGTTTGACCTTTCTAATCGAATGTCGAATTTTCTAGCTTAGCCTATGCAATAGGTCCTAAAATTAAAAGTATAATGTTTAGATTGTATTTGTATTCGAATTTTAATCGCTTTTTCAAACAATATTTCAATGCTGAAGTTAAGAAAATTTTATTGTTATTGTAAATATTATTATAATTTAGACTTAAATTATTGAATGAATAGAAAAAATTATTTGTCAAATTTAATAAGAAACAAACATAATTATGGATTAAAGAAATGAATTCACATATTTAAGCACTCTTTTAAATCAAGTCATCTGTTTCCTGTATGTTCGGAAGATAATTAGAAGAAAGCAAACATTACTCTGATAAAGCAAATGAACCAAAATTCACAATAGGAAGTAATGCTCTTTACAATAAATAAAACCGAGAATCGTCTTGTTATGTCAACAATTCTGCAGACACGCGAGGTGGCTAGAAGAATATTATAGAAAAACATTTCGATGATTTGTACGGCGGGAAGGTCAAACAGCAGCTGAATCAGCAGTTCTCAGTAAAATGGAATCAGCTGATTCTCAAACAAAGTTTATTGACAATGAATTATAGACTATGCGGGTCAAAGAATTCGTATTATTCTAAGCGGATTATTTTTTATTTTTTTTTTATTTTTTGATGTAGTTTAGGGGAAATAAATTTTTGAAGTAGGGATTGAAATTTTTGTAGTTTAGGGATTGAAATTTTTAAATTTATTGTGACATTGTTCTTTTTTTTTTAAAAAAAACATTCTACATTTTGCATAAGGCGGACTGGATTTTTTTAAGTTTCAGCTGATTTCCTAGACCTTCACTTTTTTTACTTTCTTGTATAATGAAGTATTTATAAAATGTGCTTTTTTAAAGTATTCGATTCGAAATTTGAGAAATCGGCACGTTCCATATCCAGAAAAGACATTCTCGGAAATTCTCAAATCGCGCAAAAACAATTTTTGAAACTATGTCTGTATGTCTATCTATCTGCAAACACTGTATCTGAAAAACGCATTGAGTTGTAGTTCGTAGTAATGGAATGAACTGCGTAGTTTTAACGCCAAATTTTTCTATCGAAATTCGGGAGAAATCCATCTGTCTACCTGTCAGTCGATATAAACATGAAACACAATAATTGAAAAACGCAAAAAAAAAACAAAAAAAACTGTGTGGGTGAAATTTGGTATACAGATTTGGATCATGATTGTAGACATTGATTTTGGATCAAATCTGTCAAAGATATGGCCATATATTGGCTTGTATAGTTACGTGTATGTAGATGCAGTCACTCATAAACGCAGCGACGTAGATAAATGAAATTTGGTACGCGGACGCAAATTTAGATTGGAGACAAATTTTTTATCCAATTCATTCGAAAAAAAGACGTTAAAATGCATGCTCTGTTTTATTCATTATATTATGGCGCACAATATGAGGCAAATTGCTTCACTGCACGCGGAAGTCTGAGATGGGAGTATTCACTCTTGCGGATTGGCCTGACCTTTGGGAGTTTGCCGCCTCTTTCTCCACATTTCTCCTTTCACACTGTGCTATCAACGGGCAAAAGAAAACAGAAAAGAAAGTACGACTGTCTTAAGTAATGAGAGCGTTGAGGGGGCAGTATTGTCGCTATTTTATATTGGAATAATGCAAAAAGAAAATCTGGAAACGTTATAATGGATTTTTTTTTTTTTTTTTTTTTTACTTCTCATTTTAAGCAAATCCTAGCATCGTCCCCTTTTTTACGTAAAAAGTGCCATTTTCACGTCCATTCCATTTTTATCTAAAGACTTTTCACACCTGTTCCGTTTTTATCTAAAAAGTTTATTGCGATTTTTAAATTAGAATATTAGAAAATTTCTTCTGAAGAAAAAGTATTTGGTAGATTTTATTATTTTTGTTAAATGGAATAAGAATTTTATATTTAAAAATATTTATGTATGTCTTTTAATGACTTCTATGTCGGAAAAGGAGCACTTATTAAAGATTGCTATCTCATCATCATGTGGCCTATTCTAATCCTACATTTCTAGATCTTACTTAAACGAAATTCTTGAAATATTTTGTCTTTTTATCTCTTAATTATGGTTGATCTTTAAAAGATTGGTGATTAATTTTCCTTATAAATATCAAGGATGAAAAAAACAGCAATGTTGTATTTTCGATTTATCATATCTAAATATACGATTTGTTTGTATGAGATTTTAGAACTCTTTAATAAATTCATTTAATTCATTGCACGCGAAAGACCCTTTTCAAGTATTATTCTTGATTGTTCATAATTTTAATGTTTCTTTATTTCAAAAAATATAGAGGGGAGTTAGTTGTAAGATAAATCCGCAGTTTAGTATTCACTTCCCGACTTTTCCATACAGTTGGAAAATTAACTCCTTTTTGTTCTCTTTCTGTCCTACTCTGCATCCACTAAATATGTGAGAAAAAAGGCAACAAACCTTCGGAAACCACGACAATTTGAAGGGAAAAGCGAAAGTGCTTTATAAACTTTACGAATCCCACCACCCTATGACAGATTTGGTCCAAAATTTATTTCATGTGTACAATTCTTCTTTCTTTCGCCACAGAATATCCCCGAACTTGGAATCTCTAGGATTCGCTGTCGGTTGAAAGGATATACGTGGAAGTATTTATTAAGATAAAAGAAATACACATAAAAAGACATAAAATATCATCAATACACATGAAAAGTAACTATATACTATATCATAATGATGAAGGAGGTGTTTGGTGGAGAGTATGAGTAGATGAAATCTATTGAAGTTAATATATTCTGGAGAAGAGCTTGGTTGAGAAATGAAACAAAAATTTATACTGGGCTTGGGTCTGGGAGAAATCAATTCCTCGTTCTCTTGTAGGAACCGTACAAGATTTCTAGTTTTAACCTTGGACATCTTGTTTCTCATAACGTTGGTCCACCAGATATTTTCTAGGTCGTGGGTGGGTTTTTTGAGATGAAAAGATGTGGTGAGAGGGCAGGTAGTGGCATAATGAAGGAGAGCGCCTACTTCGCCGCAGCCACATTGATCCGATCCTTT
This sequence comes from Argiope bruennichi, assembly GCF_947563725.1. NCBI lineage: Eukaryota > Metazoa > Arthropoda > Arachnida > Araneae > Araneidae > Argiope > Argiope bruennichi. The sequence continues at coordinate 27,067,679 of NC_079161.1, forward strand.
AATATGGAATCTCTTGAAATATGAAGGGAAAGGGCCATGGCCAGTTGCAAAGATAATGTCAAGCCTATTCCAAGATGATGGGTTAAAGGACACTTTCGAGATGATTTGATGGATGTTTCTGCCAGTTGAGCCATTGTCCCATTCTTCTTGCCATCGCTGTAGGCTCAATTCATTTACAATACTTTTCAGATGGCTTCTAGGAGCTGGGTATTGGACTGGCATACCTGCAGAAATGGCCTGTTCACCCATGTTGCTTTTTGCGTATCTCAGTTATCGTCTTCATGTGGTCACAGAATGTCAGACTTCCGTTTGATAAATTTTGACCAAATTTGATATTTGTATATTTCATATAGGACATTATTAAAAAGTAATTATTTTTTTAGGTTTCCAATTTTTAAAATGTGCATTTATATTCAATAAACATTTATATCTCCAATTAGTTTTCCGCGTGCAAAACGTTAAATATAATTCAATTTTTACAAGATGCATTGAATCAGATATCACTCTGCTTTTAATTTTTAAAAAATAATGAGTAAAGATATATGTTTCAGATTGCTAACTTTTATTACTTTCATTACAAATAATTTACAATCACTATCTTAAATAAAGATGAAAGTACATATAAATAAACAACATGGTTGCATGCCATGCAGATTTCCATTATATTGCTCTAGCGAAGGAATCGCATTAATATTTAAATTCTCAATTTTCCGTTCCATTCTAAATGTCACATTCTGTTTGGGAATGTTTTATATTGATCGAGTTAAGAATAGAAAGTACTCTCGGGAAGTTTAAGTTCTCCATGTAATTTTTATTTTGAATAAAAGCGACTTTGAGCTGCTTAGTTTAAATTTACCGACTTAAAATCCAATAATTCGATAGATGCGTCGGATTTTTCAAAGCACGTCGAGCCGCAAATTGCGTTATATAAGCATTCTTAATGAATGTATCTTGCATTTTTAATCAATGTTTCAACTAAAGGGAAGTGTCTGGTCGAAATTTCTGAAAGAGATACGCGACAGCGGATGAAAAGAAAGCATTAATATGCAAAGTAACATTTTTTAAGTGCTGTTAAAGCTGATTTTCTGAAAGAGTTACGCGACGGCAGATGAAAAGCAAAGCATTAATATGTAAAGCACATTTTTTAAGTGCTGTTAAAGCTGATTTTCTGAAAGTTTGTTCGAGGAAGAGAAGAAATGTATTGATGACAATTCAATTTAAGAAATAACCAAAGAAATTTAAGCACAAAGAAGAGGGGCAATATTATAATATACTAACCGCTTTTGGCTACCAGCTGCTTCAGTCCAGAAATATTAGTTATATTTAATTTTAATCAAATCTTTGAGGCATAGTTTCATGTTCATGAAACCGTTAGCAACTTGTTTTGAAGACCCAGTTGTCATATTCATTTATGTCGTGTTATTTTAATAATCTTGCACCTATTCTCTTCACTGTATACATGAACCATTCTAACTGTGTCAAGTGCCATGACATCATAATGCTAATAAATATGTAAGATTCATCTATGTTCTCTTTCTTATTTCTCTCGTTAACTATTCGGATATTGAACACAATCTCTCTTTAGTTTTCAACGGTGAAAAAAAATTGCGAGAACAAATTCTTCACGAAATAATGGAAATAATGAAAACAATTTGAATTTTTTTGCAACAATCTAATCAGTTGATTAAAATTATGTAAGCAGACTTTTTTTTTTTTTTTTTTTGAAAAAATTTCCAGAATGCAGAAAAAATTTGCTCCACATCTAAATTGATGTCATTAAAAGGATATTTTTTTTAAATTTTAAATGGTATAAAAATTAATTTTTTGTATTAATATTTTTGGGGAGTTGTCGCAGAAAGACGACACATTCTCACTTAATTTTTAACTAGGGTGTTTTAACTAAAATTTCAAAAATTGCTCCGAAGTGCACATTTACCATTTCAAAAGCATGCTTGTGCCAAACATCGTAGCTCTATATTAAATGATTTGCTTATAAAGCTTTCTTCTTTATTATTACTGGAGATTACTTAATCATTAAAAAAATGATTTACACCTGGGACAAAAGATATTTGATTATTTCGCTGATCTTACTAATGGCTAAGAAGAAAAGTATAACGAAAGACAAGAACGCAATAAGTAGTAAGATTATAAAACATTGCACTGTCACCAAAAAGAAGAGCGCTTCACTTTTTAACTATTTTATTTTTAATTCGAATAGAATACACAAGTGTTACTTGGAATTGAAACTAGGATCTTTCGTGTGGCAACACCAAAATAAAAATATTAACGCGTAAATTACCTTAACTAGTGGAAATAGCGTATTTTAAAAATTTTCTATAACACGTTATGGAAGATATAGTATGTTGTAACTGGTGTTTTATAGATCCATTTAATTTTCACTTTTTTTCTGAAAATCGACCTTTTTAATATCATCTAAAATTGCGAAATAACATTTTTAAATTAATATTTTTTTCCCCTGTTTTCCCGCGAATTCAGATAGATAGGAAAGTACACTTATACACTTATTTAGACGAATCTGTTTTCATCATTGCATATTTCGAAGAATGATGTAAATATCTATCTGTAATTCTTGCCAGGTATTCTCTTCTGTGTAATGTGTACACAAGTGAAATTCCAAAAATTTAGCTGAAATTTTAAAAAAATCATGATAATTAAAATATTTTTCAAAATTTACTCTTTTTGTAATTTATTCATGATCGATTTGAGCTATCTGGACATTCGACGGCTTATTTGATTATTTTTTAATACTTTACTATTTAAACTCTTCCTCTCAGATTATTGGACTTTTATTTAAACACAGAAGGGAGAGGGACCGATGTTTCAACTTTCCTTTCCTCTTTATCCTTGAGGGCCGTGGTGGCCTGGTTGTAAGGTCTCGGCTTGTAAACCGTAGGGTTTCAGTTCGAGACCCGATTCCACCGAAGAACCGTCGTGTAAGGGGGTCTGTTGCACGTTAAATCCGTCATGCCAAACGTCCTCCCGCTGGTGCGGTGTGGCGTGGAGAGGGGGTTCCAGCTCAAGTGTCGTCCTCGTCATCTGACCGCGGTTCAAAATGACGAGGTCCGTCCAAATTAGCCCTTGTGTTGCTTCACAACGGGACGTTAATATAACTAAAACTAAAAAAAAAAAAAAAAAAAAAAAATCCTCTTTATCCTATCTGATATTTTTGTTATCCGGTTTGGATGGTTAACCCAACAACTTGTTGCCGCAACTTTTATATAGCTTTACCGTTTCGAAGAACAATTTGATTGGATTAGATTAATGAGAAATATTATAGCTATTATTCAGACTTAGATCTTCCAAATTATTTTATACTTATATACGAAAGATTGCTTGAATCCCATTCTTTATAATGTTTTTATTATAATTACTCTTTGTGACTCGTAATTTGACGTGAATCACTAATGTAATGCATTCCCCCCCACTTCACCCGACGCTTGCACGTGCCTCATGGCTTGGGAGGAGTTAAAAAATGTGATTTCCTTGTACCATTTCGAAATAATTCTATTAAAGCGTAAAATCCACAACTTCAGGTCTGTATTTGGTCTGCCAAATAGTTTTTCTTCCTTGATATGGTAGCAAACCAGCGAGAGTCGTCTCTCGCATAGTCTCTAATAAATTTATCATGGCAAAGTTACACGGCAGTAGAATATAAAAATTATGAAATATTAACTTTTGGAAATTAGACATTTTTACTGAATCTATCATGTCATTCTTGGCGAAGTATTTGGCGGTTAATCTCTGGTATGAGGTTAATAGTATCTGAAAATTGAATTTTTGTTTTAGTGCGTTTTTGTCTATCGACTGAAACAAAAATTTGATTTTTGATTTGAAAAACTGTGTTTGTAGTCGCCAATTTTCGTACCAAATTTTATATATTTAGGTCATTGTGTTTTTGAACTATCCCGTTTGCTTATTACTGAAAGTACAAACAGACAGACAGTCAGCCCATTATTGTATTTGGCTCAAAATTTGACAAGTATCTCCACTATGGATATTAAACCTGTGTACCGAATTTTATCTATTTAGCTCTCTTCGTTTTGTAATCATTTTGTTAACTTATATTCGAACAGACGGACTCTCTCTGAACAGATTTTACTCAAAATTTGGTGAAAAAATCTGCAAATTTGGTGTAAAGACCGCATATCAAATTTCAACCGTTTAACTCTTTTTTTTTTTTTTTTTTAAATCTTTGTTCAAGCACTTTTGTTTGTTCGAACGGATGGACAAGTATTTTCAAAAATTGGTTTTTCGAACTCAGAGAAGTCTAAAACGTGGAGATTCGTCAAAATCTATAGTTCGAATTTTTTGAAGATTACTATGCTTTCTCTATATTACGTATTCAGGAAAGTAAAAATAACTATCAATGCTTCTTGTGATCTTTGTGTCATCTGTGAAAATAAATACTTTTATTTATTTGCTATATGATATCATTCTGACATAATGCGTCTTAAAAGTCCTTTTATATAAATGCTTATTGATATAGTGTTGAAATTTGAAGAAGGGTTCTGTCGGCCAGGGGCTTTTATAGCCATTTAATTCTATTCCGAATTCACTAAATCCAACTCAAAATCATTCTTATATTGCCTCAAAATTAAACTAAATACAAGAAATATGCAAAATAATGCGTTTACTTTTTAGAATATTTCCTAATAATTAATGCTTTATTACCAAATATGTTAATAATATAAATTAATGTCATGTTAATAAAAATAAACAGTTTCAGAATCTTGATTTTTGTTATTCTTGGCATTTATATAATTCATTGATAAATAAAAAATTTCTGATTTCATTTATCTGGAATGTAATGTTATGAGCGTTACAACATCTTCCCGAAATCGTAAACTAACCAATTTTAATTTCCTTGCTATTATTTTTAAATATCGCATAACCTTAAATTGCTTATGACAAGATTTATTTTTTAATAAATTTATTTTATCATGATAACTATATTGGCAGATAAAAGTGTCAAAATTGCAATAAATATTATGCGGTAATAGACATTATACCGATGTCGATAAAACGTTTTTTGCTGGAAACTTCTTTTTACTTACTATTCCATACCGAAACAAATACAGGTGCTCACACTTGACGCTTTTCTGGAATAATTCCCTTCTCCTCACATGTAGCGCAGACGATTCCGAGTTGCCTCTCACGCTGGCTGAAACGCATCGAGGAACGAAATCGATCCGAATTCTATTCGGAATTTGTTCCATAATCCTGGAAATTCTTATTCCATTTCTTCTTTAATCGAAAAACGGTTCAATTCATGTGGCTTTTTATTACTTCGTTTTTTGTTTTTGTTTTTTTTTAATTTTATTTTCGTCGAGTGGGTGAAAGCAGTTATCGTTTGGTTATTTCCCTCTTCGCCTCTTTTGTTTGTATTCTTTTGGCGTCACGTGACTATTGACATTTTGATGACTGCATTCTTAATTCGGAACATTTTTCTTCACGAATTTTCTAAAGAAGACGTTTAAAGAATTTTTAATGAGGAATTACTCGTTCTTTTTTAACACGTTTTCAGAAAGTCGTTTCTGAATGAAAGTGGCTTTTTCGTTTTCTCATTTTTTCTCCCTTCTTTTTTTTTTTTTTTTTTTTTTTTTTTCTTCAAACTGTGATATCCATTTTTTTACATTGAATCACATACTGAATAAAGCGCACTTTTTTATTTAGCTAATGTTCTGACAAATAAATGAGCCCTAAATTTATCTCGAAATGACTAAAATGGCACATTCTACAAATTCTGTTTAATTTAGGTAGATTTTCTCGAGAAATGGTCTATTTTGCTGACCCTTATGCCAAAACTTGCTCCATCGGAGCTAAAACCACTCATCTTTCAAAAATTCACGCATATATATAATAGTTTCAATTTAATCGTGGTCTTAAAATTAATTATTTTGTAATTACTTCGATTCAAACTTCACTTTAACTTCTAATTTGCATTTCTTAGTCTACACTTCAGTAAGATTAAAATACTTGCTCAGCGAAATTTCAGTAACTTTTAACTATAAGATCTGAATGATTTTGCACAAAATGAAACTAGAATTAATTATTAATAATAAATCATTCAATATATCATGAAATTTAACAAAGAAATTTAAATGTATGTCTAAAAATTGAACTTGTTGTCTGATAAAGTAAGTTTTGTTGTCTTTGAGCTGGCGTGGTATATATTGTAGGGAGGATAAAATGCTCTAATGAGTTCGTAATTCAACCCATATACCTCAGCCTCCTTAATTATTAAATATTATATAATTAACAGTTGGCTCATTATAATAATAAACAATTTGCCATCCTTCTTAAAATGAAAATTATTAACCCTACTCATAAATAAAAGTAGCACAATCTATTCCCCCCCCCTTAATTCGCTGGAGGTCCGGTAATTCGAAATATAATTTTATTTCGGGACTAAAGAGATACGAAATCGACATTCGATTCTACGGAAAATCAATCCTTATTCATGTAAGTTTCTTGACGTTTTTTTTATGAGCTATTTTTACAACCAAGCTATGAAAATCCTTCATGATTTTGTGCATGCGCCAGAAAGCATTTATTTTATCAAAAAAAAAAAAAAAAAGAGTGCGAGGAAAGATAAAAAAAAGGAGATATATACATTTAGTAGCAGGGTGAATTCAGATAATTCACGGAATTAGTAGGCATAATAACCGCTTGTCTTTCTGCGTATCATCCCTTAGTGAAGTACAATCATCGAAAAGTGCTAGTCTCGGAATCCTGAAACGGACAGTTATGATGAAGCAAATAATTTGATGCACCACAGGCTAAACTGTTAGATTGCGAGAAACCAAATTTAGGGCATATATGCTTTAAATATTGGAATGTGGAACTTGGAAAGATTTGACTTTTTAACTAGAATTAGTTACAATTAATGAATTAAAATGAATCGAAATTTTGGCGTTTTTCCGCAATAACTTCCGAAAATATTATTACACAAAACTGATTTTCACATCACTTTAAATTTAAAAATTTGCCTTTTTGGTGATACCATGTTAATTGTCGCCCCATTTCCCCCTGGATTTTTTTTTTCAATTTTTAACAATAGATTTCATTTTTGCACTGTAGTTTTGAATGTTTTCATTGTTCTCTCAATTATTTAATCGTGTGATTTTTTTTTTCATTGCTTTATGCAAAGTACGAAAAATTCTATTTAATATCTCTATAATTCATTAGGATTAAGAAAGTGAAGTTATAATGCAGCGAAATCTAGAAGATAAATAAACTATTTAATGCATTATTTCTCTATGATGTCGTGGGCCTTAACTCCTTTGGGTAGGTTTATGTGTACAATAAATAGAACGGGTGTAAGGCTTTTAATATAGCATTGGTCTAATATTTATTACAATTTGATGCGCAAAAATACTTTTCCGAGAGTATGCATAAAAGATTTAATTAAAAGTAAATACTACAAATATTTCTGATGAACTAGTTAATCACCAAATGCGGTTGTTAAATAACTGTGGGACTGTAAATGGCTTGGAAATTCATTTAGTTTAGTAAATGCATGAAAACAAAACTTTTTTCAAATAAACACAAATTCAGTTTTTGAATACAATTCATTGACTTGCTTAAACGCTACTTTATTCCAAATTGACTTCAAAATTGACTTCTAATCTTTTCTGTGCGCGTTGTGTTGACTGCTGCAGAATAATGGTTGAGGAAAGATACATTATAACAAATAATAACATAAGCAGATAATTATAATGCCAAATCTCATAAGCAGATTAAATCGATAAAACAAACAGACTGAAATACTGATACAGAATGTTTACTATTAGAAAGTACCAGCTAGTTTTATGAAATATACAAAAATGTTAGAGAAAACGAATTTCTGGAAAAAAAAGATTAAACAATTGATATTATACAAGGAGTATTGTTTGATATATACAAGAGAATTAAAAGCCAACAAACGAGTGTGAGAAAAATGAATGTGATGGAACAATCTTTTAAAAGAAAACACGTTGCCTAATATAAAATATTTTGCTCCAAATAACCAACATAAATAAAGTGTTTAGTACAAGTGAATTAGAATGGAGAATGTTTGAGAACAGATAACTACCTGCAAAATGTTAAGAAATAGAACAAAATGGAACATGAAAATACGTGGGAAAACAAACAAAAACATTTCGTCAGAAATATTGGGTAAGTGATGTAATATATGAGACATCAATAAGAGAATGGGGAAAAATAAATTCAGATTAGTCAATATGACTAAAGTCGTATTCAGTAATCCTTGTATGTAAATTGGTGACCTTAGCTTTCAAAATGATTCTCTCACAAAAGGTTTTTATATCATCTTAAAACTCCATGAATTATCTTGTTAATGACCTTTATTTCTGTAGTATACTTTTTATTTTTTATTTTTAAGAAATATTTAAATGTTAAATACGCAATTGTAACAATTTTTCATAAAATTCAAGATTTTTTTTTAAGGAAATTCAAACTTTTTTTAACATTTAATCGCGTGCTTTCCCATTTTTTAAAAATTGAGACTAAAATAATAAAAAAAAGGCATTTTTTTTTTAATTTCGAAATATGATTTTTACTTCCCTTTTTATTTTTTAGTATTATTTTTTATACTTTTATTTTATAGTATTATCAATTTACATGCATTTTAATTAATTTTTGGCTTAATTTAAATTTATATTTTTGAGTCGTCAAATTTTTGAAATTTCAAAAATATATATTCCATGTTAATAACATTATGCGCGAAATATTATTATGCAAACACTTGTCAACGAAAAATGATAACTCAAGTGTGGGAAAAATGAACATGTCCCTAAATCTTTATCTCATTTCGGGTACTTTCTTTCAAAGATATGCCTTTCCCTCCAGATAATGAAATGATAAAACGAGGAAATTGTTCTGAATGTTTAAGTCATAGAAAATCTTACAAATGTTGAAGAATGTTGCAAAAACAATTTTTAAGAAATATTGAATGTTTGATTCTCTTTCAAAAAAATCATCATTAGGCCTATGTTGGAAGATAAAGATTAATAAATCAGTTTGAGGATGTAACTAATGTATTCTTATTTGGTCCACTAGAAACAACAACTTATTTAAAATCATTCAATTCATTCAGAATTGTTTAAGTAAAAGAGCTGTTGCAAATGATATAATTTTAAAATGAGTGGAAGTGATGCTCCCAAGATTTTCTTCCATATTTCCTAATAAATGTGTATATTTTTAATCGTTTGCCATTGACGAGCAATAATGACGTAAAAGTCTATGAATGTCCGATCTTTTACGATGAATCGCTGTGATGCAGTTAACATACCAGTATATCGAATATGAATATATTTCAGATAAACTTTTTCCCGTTGATTTAAATCAAAATTTGACAGAGAACTACAATTGGAATCCCAAAATCAAATACCGAATTTCATATGCATTTTTGAGTTATTGCAATGACCTGCTTGTAAAAGTACAAGCCGACGGGGGGGGGGGGTCAATCCTTTGATAGATTATTTAAAATTTGACACATACTATATTTTAATTGCTAAATCTGTGGGCAAAATTTCATCTCTCTTTTCGTTTTATATTTTCATGCTTACTTCTGCGGGCGTCCTGGCCTAGGGATAGCGCGTGTTCCCCGTGATCTAGGCGTTCCGGGTTCGAGTCCTGGTTCGGGCATGGTTGTTCTCTTCCTTGTGTTCTCTCTGTGTGTGTGCTACTTTCATTTGAGCTAGAAGTCAGACTTCTGTCCTCGAGTGCTTAAGGGGTCTTTACCCTCAGAAGCTACTGCGCTAAAATTTGGCTTAAAATAGTTACACGACGAAAAAAAAAAAAAAAAAATGCTCACTTTTATTTAGACAGCTGAACAGACAGACTGCCCGTGAATAGATTCTGTTCGAAATTTGATATAAACTTACTAATTTGAGATGAAGATTAGCTATTGTCTAGCATTTAGGTGGGTTTTTGGTTGAACGTATTGTAATGATCATTATCTTTTTTTCAATTATTTTTCTAAAAAAATTGGCACGTAAGATCTGACATGTAAAAGTTTTTAAAATTTGATTAATGTTATCTAAAATTCATACATTGTATGTGATAATATGCTGCATTTCAAACAAAAAATATCTATGTATATGGTTATATTAGTTTAAGTAAAGTAATTAGCTTATCGCATTGTGAACTAACATCGTTTTGGAATGATTCCTTGAATAATGTGGAACAGGTTTAACTGTAAAAGTATCCCTCCCCGTTCCTCAAACCCCTGAATAAACTAATAAAATTAAATTAGCATATATTTTTAACCCCAAAAAATGTTTGATTTGCATTGCCTATATGTCATTTTATTTGAATTTGTTAGAATTTTTAACCAATGTACTCATAAAATCCAATATTTAAAAACTATGCGGCTCAGAAAAAAAGTTTATAATGCTGTTTGGCGTAAAATGTTTCTTTAATGATTTTAAAAATCAGTATTTTGCGTTCATTTTTATAAATTATAATAAAATTCGAACTTTCTTTTTCAGTCTTCATTATTGAGTCCCAATTTCAGGGGGGGGGGGGGATGAGGATGAAAAGTGGGAGGAAATTCTGTTGTTAAGTGCGAAATTTGTTTGCCTCATACAGAAAGCGGTATTCCACTTCTAGTTTTTCGTCATCCAATATGAGATAAAATATGATGTTAACGTTCTCTTTTGTATTCCGAAAACAAAAGATGAAGAAACCGATGGTATGCTTTCGTTAATACCAATTGTTCTTTGTAACATTGCTACAAAATCGGCGCTATCAGTGGCACTTCAGATGACGTCTATAAAAGTATGCGATGTGTGTTCTAAAATTCACACCTTTTTTATTTTCATTCCACTGATAAAGAAAAACAGGTTAGCTATCAGTATTGAATTAAATGTTTTCTTTATTTTTCTTCAACATGTGAAAGCAGCCGCTGATAAAAACTCATTTTTATTATTCCAAAATCAATAAGTATTTATTGCGCGAATAAACATTTACTCGTAACTCTGTGTTACAGAGATATTACAAAATGGTTACAAAACTGAAAATTCGCTCAAGTAGGACAGATAAATACTGCACTTATTGATGTTGTGTTAATGATTAGGAGTGCTGTGAAGTATTAAAATATTGTCATATTTCCTGAAAAAAAATGTGAAATAAACCAACTAACCCCCTTTGCTAACCAACTGTTCGCTTCCTATATTAATAGATGATCATTTATTTAGTAATACCTACTAATTTTGATTAATTAATCTGTACCAAATGAAATTATTGTTTTAAATTATTTTCGCATAATAAATGGGGAGTATTACGATTGGTTAGTCGTGTGCACAAAGTGGAAAAAATTGCTTAGCGAAATCGGTCCACTTATTGAGGCTAGAGGGTGATTTTGCGATATCTCTCGAAACGGGGCTTGTTACAAATTGCTCGAAATTTTCCAATTTAATTCATTATGGACAATATGTGCTTTATACCGTACTTTTGATGTGTGATTGGTGACGACCAAAAACTCGGATGTGTGAATCGATCTAAGGAAAATGGGATCCCACCAGTAAAAGCAGGATAACACGGCAGTGTGTCGATTCCCTGCCGACCAGCAGACGAGCGGCTGATGATGAACTGGATGTTATGAGACGCCTGTTAGACGAAGTTGAGGAGTCATAACACGACCATTGTACTACAATCGGTATTGAACATTTTTGACATTTTTTTTCCATCATTGCTGTCGGCTATGCAGTAATGTTCCGCAACCGTAACTTCGAAAAATACCTACTATTGTCCCATTGTCTAATTTTCACTTACTTTGCACAGAAAGAAAGCATTTTTATCATCAGAAAATTTGATAAATCAAATGATTTTGATAGATCTTCAATTTTTAAACTTCACCGAATCCTGAAAACATATTTCTTAGAATAATGTCTCGCTATCCATGTGAACACGATCATTCAAAAACGTTTTGAGCTGGATGAAATTTGGTATATTTTCATTTCTGCAAATTTATAGATTTTCTATCAAGGTTTGGACGAAATTCATTCAGAGGAAATGTGTCTGTCCCATTATTCGAATATAAGTTAACACAGTTACTTAAAACAGAGTTGAATGTATAAAATTTGGTGCGCAAATGAAGCACCTGAAATATAGTTCTATATCAGATTTTGGACCACATCTCCTGTAGAGTCTGCATTTCGAATTTATGGTCTGCATTTTTCGAATGCATGTACACGTGATCATTCAAAAACGCAGTGACTTAAATATGTGAAATTTGATCTGGGATTCTGCCACTACATTTGTAGTTCTGTGTCGAATTTTGTTTCCCATTGGTCGGAAAAAGGATGTATTCGGTGTTCTTGTGCTTATGTATTAACCGCATTCTAGCGGTTAATCTCAAAATAACGCACAAATAGGCTCTTTCATAATTAATGTTCGCCTATGGCATGTGATTAATAAGCACAAATACATTTATAAGAGAGCATACGAGAAAGCTTCGGAGAGACTACTCTCATTGCTTATTTTCTCGCATGCAATAAGAAAAATTGCAACGAATAAAAAAATTTGGCCTCGATATTTTGAAGGATCTCTACGTTAAGATTTCTTTGAGTCCGAAACGCACGTTTTTGGAATGATGTCTGTCTACTATATGAACACCAGAATACAAAAATAACTTGAACCAGAGCGTTAAAATGTGATATTCGGGTTTAATACCTTGATTGTATATTTCTACCAAATTTTGAACGAAATCTATTGAAGAAAAATCTGTCTGTCCACCTGCATGTGGACAAAATGATTCAAAAAATGCAATGAGCTATATGGGTGGAATTTGGTATCTTGATTTATCATGAGAAGTGAAGGGATATTTTAAATTTTTAACCAAATGACCATTTGTTTGCCTGTTTATACAGATGAATGCTATCACAATAATTAAAAAAAATTGCTATGACTTAGATAAATGAAATTTGGTATTATTAAAATTTGATTCGATTAGGGAAAAGGAGGAACGTCCAAAATTTGCACTCATGTTTTCTTCATTTTTTCCCGAAACAAAACGTTTCTTGTTGAATTACATGCGGAAGTCAAATGACGGAAGAGAAATCACTCTCGTAGAATTGCTCTGACCTTGAAGCGTTAGTTGCCTGCTTCTAAATGCTATATTTTCTAAATAAACGAGAAGACGGATGGGAGAATAACTGTCAATGTCAAACGAATATTTTTGCTCGTATTATTTTATGTTGTACTAGCCACCTTGATTTGCCATATCATTAGCGCTATTCCTAATTAAATCTCTTATGCGTAGTTTAAGGCTGGTGACTACTTAATAATTCGTTTTTTTTTTTTTTTTTTGTTGCGAAATTATGATTTTTTTCTTTTATTTTTTATTTAACATTCTTAATATTTGAATAGGATTCATTATAAAACCATTAGAATTTTTTTACTAAGTCTATTTTGGAGGAAGTTACACTGATATTTATATTTGCTTTTACATGTTTAATGTAAACATTTAAGTTTACATTTTTAGATAGTATTTTCTCAAATTCATATCTTTGATCGAATTTTCGTAGGAAAAAACCTCTTAAATTAAAATAGAATGCATGTTTATGGTACAAATTGGATATAATAATTTATCAATATGCTTTGGCAGTTCCTGAGCTAGAGAATAACTAATCTATTTATTTAGAAATATTTTTTGTTTCTTTAAAAAAAAGGTTTTCTGAAGAAAAAAAAATTGAAAATCTCGTGCTATTTATTAGTGCAACCCCAATATTTTAGGAATGGATAGAAATACAGCTCAGTTTTTTAGATTAGAAGCTCGATAATATATTTCTTAAGTTATCTGCTAAATTTTAAGCTAATCATTTAATAAAGCTCTAGATAATTCCAAAATAATACCATAATTCACCATAACCGTATTCATCATATATTTCACCATCATTCCAAAAATGTGTTTCTCATGCTCATAGATGGTGTGAAGCGGAAATTCTTCAGAATCTGTAAAGAAAATTTATTGATGATTTCAGTACTTTTTCTTTGCATGATTCATATATTCAAAAGTGAAAGTTCGGTGATTATCCTTCAAAGAATTTTGAATGCATTCGGATCTCGAGATGAATAGTGTCTTCAGATGATCTTTAATAATTTTTTTTTCCTTCGATTGTAACATTTTCTTTTATCTGGCAGATATCAGGTCATATGCGCCAGTTTATGCTGGCTCTTTGGCATAGAAACGTCATGAAAATGGAAATTACTCGTCAGAAATAATGGACATTTATTATGCGCTGCAGTCGTTATCGCTATAATAAAAACTTTAAACCGTCTTTACTGCATCTGCTGACGTATTTTACTCTGCTTATTTAATCCGTCCTTCACTAACCTCCTTTCCTGTTGTCATCCTTCCCCCACCTATAGTTGTAACTTACCTTTTGGCTCTTTGTTTTTGCCTATATAGTACCTAATATTTTCATTTTCTCGTATCTGAAGTATACAAACCTGTATACAAAATTATACGAAATTTCTTCATATACTTCCTAATAAAGGTGTAATCCCAGAGAACACCTTTCATAGCATTGACGTACAATAGTTACGAAATATTACATTATTATCTATTAGCATTTTTTATGAACATGATGAAAATTTATAAAAAAAACATTCTGTCGGGAAATTTATTGACAGGAAATTTGTCTATCTATTTATCTATCTGGCTGCGAATTCTTTTTGGTTTTAAATTTTATTATTATTATTTTCTTTTAACATTCAAAGACATGTGTAATATCTGTGAATTGTATCATTCAAGTCGAAATATCGTTCAGAATGCTCTGTTGACTAGACCGTTAGGCTTAGAGCTGCTAAATTTGACACCTAGTTATTTCTTGGATAGTAGATGCGCATTTCGGAAAGTTTTTTCAAAAAGAAAATTGTTTACATTTTTTCTTAGTTAAAACTCAGTTGGAAATGTAATGTTTTTCATCAATTAAAGCATATTATTGTGCAAAACCCCTTTTTTATGTCATTTTAAAATCTAAACAATTAAAGTTTTTCAGTTATATCAGTTTTTATTTTCATAAACATTTTCATTAATTTAAAGAATTTTTAAAAAAATATTTGTAATTTGTGCTTTTTGTTTTATTTGACTGCGCATGTACTTACGCATGTTACGACGATATTAAATATGTGTGTGTGTGTCATTGTTGCTATATAATTATTATTTTTAATGAAATTTTAAAATGAAAGGAAAAAAATCGAATCAAATCAAAAATCTTTTCATACGTTTCAGATTAGAAGCTATTTTTCCTTTATTAATTCACCCTTCAATTATTATTTTTATTGAGTATCTTCTTTCCTATATCCTAATGATGTTTTTGTCTATTTTGGCTAAAATCTCATTGGAATAAATTCGCTTAATAAACATTTCTATCCATTATCTAATGATACGTTGTCCTTGTATTCTTGTACTATGATGTCATATTGTACTACCAGCAAATGCAAAACATTGGTTTCCAAAATTTTGTTGCATGAATTGGCAACATTTAAAATCTGACAGATGATGGCATCTGGAGAGATTGTTTTTCCACGATTTTCTTCTCTGCAATATTGCCATTGCGGAATGCCGAAATAGCTAGTACGGATGAATGTCTTACCAGTGGCATTTACTTATTGTAAAGTTATTTTCTTCTCAATCATTGCACTTAATAAGCCCTTAAATAAATAAAGAGAATCTGTTGGCGTCATTCCTTATTAGCTGGGATTGAATGAGTGATTTGAGTATCATGCCACTTCCCTGTTTTTTTTTTTTTTTTTTTTTTTTTTTGTCGAAGAAAAAAGAGTTACTATTGTTTTAGTTTTATTTTTACTTACTGTTGTTGCTTTTTTAAAAATTTATTGCGAAAATCCTTTAATATTTTTTTAAATTTAATTTCAAGCTAGTTGTCTTCGGCGACTAGTTGTTCGTCCATTGCTAGTTCGGTTTAATAATGTCAACTAACTTTGATTAACTTCATTTATTACACCAGATGAAAGCACAGTTTTAAATAATTCTTACATCATAATCATAGAATATTCTAATCGAGTGGCAAATAAAATAGAGAAAATCGGTGCAGTTGTTGAAACTGGTGAACTTTTTTTTTTCCCCTTCAGAATATACAGAAAAGCAGTGTTTTTAAGATTTATACCGAAAATGGAGGTAAGAATGGGGGGATGGTGGCCATATTTCTTGTGGTCATGAGTTTTCGTATGAAATAAAAACTGTCGAAATCGCACTCGTAATTGAGGCAGGAGATTTGTCTTTCCCTTTTTTAATTATTTTAAATGTATGAATTTGGAAAAATTATTTTATATAATATCCAATGTCTCGTATAGTAAATTCGATTGGTGATTTCAGAGAAAATTTTCAATAGTCAGATTTCAAGTCAAGAGCAGATTAGATGGGATTGGGACAACTGGCCCCTTTCTTTAAATGTCTAAAAAATCTATTCAGGGAAACCCCGTCTCTCCGGCTGTTCGAATATAAGTGAACACGGTAATTACAAAACGAAGAGAGCTAAATAGATAAAATTCGGTACATAGATTAAACATCTGTACTGTAGATATTCATCAAATATTGGGCCAAATTCAACTACGGTATTGACTGACTGTCCATCTGTACTTTCAGAAACATAAACTCGATAATTCTAAAATGCAATGACTTAAATATATCAATTTTGTTATGGGATTTTGTGACTACAAGTGCATATTTGTGTCAAATCACTGTTTCAATCGGTTGAGAAAATTGTGTCAAAAATCTAAATTAAGATACTACTAACGCGTGCTGGAGAGAAAGTTGTGGGAAAGAGAATATGCGAAAAATTTTTGGGGTGACCTCGTCAATGAGTCGGCTGTCTGTCCGCATGTGATGAGTGAGCACGATTTTTCAACACCGTGAGCTAGAGAGATGAAATTTGGTATGCGAATTTGGTGTCAAACTTATATTTCTATACCAAACTTTGGATCAAATTGTTTCACTGGAAGTATAATTCTCATCTCTTTATTTTAACTAAACACAAAACACACCATGTTGTGAAGAATTAATAAGAAATGCAATAACTTAGCGAGGGTGAATGGTGCCTGGGGGCATAATATGAACTTTCCCGGCTGAATCGTCTGTATTGCTTTAGTCAAAATAAATGACGCCCGGACATATTATTTTACCCCCCCCCCACTCTTTCATGCATAGTAGTATTTTGAAAAGTAGCATAAATGCAATAATATTTTGCCACCATGACCCCTCTAAAATGGATGGCAGGGATATTTATGCCCCCCCCTTCGCCCCCAGGTGCTACACCACAGGAGGAATGGAATTTTTTTACTTTAGTGTATCCTTGAAATGACTCCTTGAAATCCTTATTAACAAAAATAAATAATAAAACATTGAAAGCGGACTGACCGTCTGCAGGGTCAAATTTCTTGCGTAATGAATCCAGTTTCAGTGAACTGGTAATCTACCAGTTTCATCTGTATACAAACTTCCACGAGTTGAGCAAACTCACTCCATCTCCTTGCTTCTTGGCCGGTTTATCTGTAATGTTTATAAATAGTCATTAGGCGAGTCTAGATAACAGATTGTCTTGAGGTGCGAAAACGAATGTTTGTCCACACTGCTTCCCCCCCCCCCGAAAATCGTTTATAATGGGAAAAAAACCAGTTTTCGGATATCCATCGGTAGAATGGAAAACCGGTTTGATTCAGTTTACGGATATTTGTGGGAAACTAAAATGAATCGTCCATTTTCTCAGAATTGTTTCATAGTTATTTATAGAACCATAGATAAAACCCTGAAAAATTTAGGGCTGGATTTTATGTTTTAAAAAATGGTAGTTTCTTATTGTTCAGAATATCACCGAGAGTGTATATAAATTGAAAGGAACACCTACGAAATGATCTATGTAAGTTGTGGATTCACATTTTTACGAATTAGATGGTAATTTAATTAATATTTCGTTTTACAGAATTTTATACGAATTCCGATCTTTCCTCTGGTATGGAACGGAGAGCTAAATCAAAGATTCCGACAGACATGCTCTTATCTTTACTTTACTTCGATATGGTTGTCAAAAGAAAACGACTCTTGTAGTTCCCTAATCTATATATTTAAAATCATTTTGAGAACCAAGAACTCATCCCTCAATCATTGGTCCGATTTCGTCGTTTTTTATTTTATATGAAAGGTCATGACCTCCTAGATTTTACAAAAAAAGAACAATAAACTCAAAAATTCTGTAACTTATTCTGCTTTCCATGTTGAGTCGGAACCCATTCTATTCCATTGTCAGAATTTACTCCTGGCGTTCACACTAATGCCGCGCCATCTATTGGTAGATACAATATCTAAAAGTTCATTCATTTTTTTAAAAAATTATTCAGTCATCTTAAGGGTCCATTTATCCGCATTAATTGCACCCAAATTAAATTAATCGAATAAGTGGCGAAAAAAATAGATTCTTTCTCATTATAAAACTACATTTGTTTATATCGTGTGAGTTAAATGAGTATTAAGGCAAGGTTCTGTATTTTTTGTATATTAAATACTCTTTCAATATAAAATGTCATTACATGAAACATGTCAAAAAAATATTTGTTTTACTGTTTTTATTTGGGAAGATGTGTATGTGGTGGGATTACTCCCCCCCCTTTAAGCGATCTGCATAATTGAAATTCTGTTGCCAAACATTAATTCGTATCTTTTCTTTTCTTTTCTTTTCTTTTTTTTTTTTTTTTTTACTCAACTTTTCTCGAATTATATAACTTTCCATCGGTTATCAATTTTTTTTTCATCTAAAAATTGGTTACATTAAATCTGCAATTAAAAATTATTTCACCAAGTTGGCACAAAAAAACAAACAAAAAACAAGGGGATGAAGATAAGAATTATTTATGTAGATAAAAGTGGAAAATGAACGGAATTAACTCTTTTACACTTGTGCTTATGCGGCAAATTATTGTATTAATTTAATTAGGATTTTAAAAAATCTAGAAACTCTTAGAATTTTTAAAAAGGAATTTTGTAAGCAATTTTTTTTTAAATTACTTTTGTTGTAGTGTAGATTTGTGAATTTTGCTGTCGTAAAATTTGGAGCAGTTGTAAAGTGTGTTCTTTAAAAGTACCGAAGTAAAAAACTTAATTTTTTTTTCAGAGAAAAAATACACTTTGTCAAAAACAATATTATTAAAAATTGTGATTTCATTTGTTAGTGTTATTCATGCTTCAGAATTATAAAAATTATGATGTCTTGGTTCCGTTTATCATAAAATACTGTAGTACAAATTTTGTGAATGAATTAGGTTCATGTCGTTTTAATGGAATATTTTTCTAAAATACGACGATCTTTATTACTCTTCATTTGCAAATGAACCAGATAAAAATTTTTTTTATCTGAAATTGAAAAATGAATAAATTAAAGTCATTTTTAAAAATTGAGGAGTGTATATCTTATACTCTTTTTCTATTTGTAAGTATTTGAAACACTTTTACCTAAACAAGTACTTTTTTCCGATTCATGATTGCTATTATGAAATTTCTATTTTATACATATTATATATTGTTAACAGCTGTATTACAAATACAAAATATTTCATTTGACGGTTATTTCCATTATATTCCTTTCATTGTTTTTGGGAAAATAATAGTCTATGTTTCCATCGCATTTCAAATTGCGTTAGTTAGATGCGCTATTCGAAATTTTTTTTGAATTTTAAATTTGTTTCAATTGTTTATAAACTTCTTGCGCGCTGTTTCATACTAAAAAGAAAAAAATATATATATATAATAAATCATTTTTTGTGAGGCTATCCTTTCTCTTTGTATTCTTACGTATGTATTTACGCAACATTGCACAGAAAAAAAGTAGTAATAATAATTTTTCAATCCTAAGAAAAATTAATAAATAATAGAAATTTCTAGAATATATTAAATTCTATACTGCAATGCATTCTCATTGATTTCAGAAAAACACCCGTCTAATGGACAAATATTACTTAAATCTTATTTTGTCTTTTGTAACGTTAACGCTCAAGTATTAGTATGTTTTCACAATTGATCGTGACCATAAAAAATTTGGAGGTCTTTTCAATTCAAGGAAGTTTAAAGGTACTTTCAAATATATCGTGTTTTTCTGCTTCGTAATGTAGTTATAAAGTTTTGTTTTATTCCAATAAAATACTCAATTTTTTTATGTTTGTATATGCGACTGTGATTTCCCTTGTGTTTTATATGAATTAATTAATTTCGTCAAAATATATTCATTCTTTTAATTATTTCAATCGAAAAAAAATTAAATTTTTACTTTCTCATATGCGTAGTATAGCGAAAGTATAGTAAACATTTAAAAAATTGAATTCGAAATGTTGACGTATCTCCACGTTCAAAAAACTCATTTTTAGAAAATGTCCGTACGTCTGTACGTACAAAGATCATTCAAAAACGCTTTGAACTCGACAGTAGAAATTTGGTATATGATCTTTATACTGAATTTGCAGATTTCTGTCAAATTATGTATAAAATCCGTACAGAGATAGTCCGTCTCTCTGGCAATTGGAATATAAATGAACACAATAATTACAAAATGAAGAGTGCTATATAGGTGAAATTTGGTTAAGATTAACATCTATATTGACTATCACTTGTCAAAGTTTGAGTCAATTTCAATGAAAAATGGATTGTCTGTCGGTCTGTACTCTCAGTAACATATAAACGCGATAAATCAAAAACGCAATGACGTAAATATATCAAATTTGGTATGGGAATTTACGACTGCAAGTGCAGTTTTGTGCCAATTTTTTGTTTAAATCGACTGAGAAAAAACGTGTCTAAAGCAATAATTTGATTTTTGGTTATTACTAATGTATGCCATGGAATAATCGCCAAATAACTCGCTAAGGATTATAGATTCAGTAAAAGTGCTAAATTCACGCCAAAAGTTCATATTTCGTAGCTATTGGACGCCAATACCGTGCAAGGCGTTCTCTGCGATGATAAGTTTATAACATAATATGCGAGAATGTTTTGTGGTCTTATCACTCCCGATCATTGTTATAAAACTTCTTTTCATCAATCTCAATTGTTGTTGTTTTTTCTAAACAACATATATTATTGCAATAGAAATTGAATGAGAGGGAAAAAATGGAATGCACTGTTAACCATGTATTTAATTTGTTTGTAGTACTAGTACTGTCATTTTTCGCTAAATTTTCCTTTGTATGAAAATTAAAAGTGGCATTTTAATCTATGACGATTGTTACTGATTACATTATTGATTTCTGGCAGCTTTTGGAATATGGGTTGTGTTTAACTTCAATTAAATCTCTTATGCATAACTTCCGCATGCTCATGATTCCCACAAAAAATAACCCCCCGGTGGAGCATCTGGAAATGAGGATGAGATGCTTCCGGCATGGTGGTTGGATGTCGCCACCCTGGAGGGTACACTAATGGGGGGGGGGGATTTGACTCCTCCCATCGATGACGGGACGTACTTCCTTCGGGGAGGGTTGTACCGTCCCCGGTGACGGCCCTTAGGATTCAACCACAGTTCCCGCCAATGTTGCTGTTGCAGCCGTCCAGTCATTCAGTTTTTATGGTTCAAATTCGCGTGCCTTCGTGGCGGGTCGGAGAGTTAGATGGTTGACTTCCCACAAAAAATATTTTTAAACATCAAATTAGGACAGTTAATAAGCCTTGCACATGTTCTATCGATCGTAGGCATGAATGATTCTTTTGCAAGAATATAGTTTCACTTTCTGACTTCTAAATGAAAGCGAGCAAATAGTATGCAGAAACGTTCTTCTTAAGCAGAAAGAAATCCGCGCTGTTAAACATTTGATGAATCTATGAAAATGGTTTTTAATTCCATTGCAGTGAAATTTTGGTTAAAAATGTGTGCGAAAAAACTTTTAGCTATTAAAATTTATGAAAAAAAAAGCCGACATTTTAATGAGTATACTTAAAATGCAATTTTTTAAATTTTAAAATAATGTAAAACTCAATTCTGTGCAATAATATTTTCGGATGGTATTGCAAAAAACGCTAAGCATTTTTATTAATTCAAATTCTTAATAAAATTGCAACAAAAAGAAAACATTTCGTGGTCCTCCTTCCAACTCACCAAATTGAGTTCTGATACCTCTGAAATCTGATAGCTTTGTGTCAACGATCTATTCTGTAGAAAGCCAACACACATATACAAACTTTCCTTTATTCTAAGTAGAGATTTGAACTCCGATCTTATGTTTAATGGCGTGTTTACCGTAAATGAAAAATTAAAAAGAAATAAATACCAACTTATACATCACGTACAAATATTTTCTTTGCTATTATAATTAACGTTAGATTCTCTTTTTAAATTAAATCATTAAGTATTAATCAGTATTAATTGACCCTTTAATTTTTCATTAGCATAATAAAAATTTCGCTTTTGTAGAAATCGGAAAAAAATTTACTGGAATAATTTTAATTGCCCAACTGATATTATGTAAGGAGAAACTTAATTTTATAATATAATGAGCAAGTAACGTTAAGCGCAAATGTAAAATTATTGCATTAACAGGAGAAAAAAAATATTAATAATAAAAATTTATAATTTTTTTTTTTGTACAAAAAAAAAATAATTGAGCACGGGAGAAAACTGAAATTTCGAATTTTAAATGTCCGCAGTATTACTTTCATTCCAAACACATCATCAAAATATTAGTTTTGTAGTATGCCTTAGTGAATTCTTGTGATAGGATCAATACAAAAAATTCTTGCACATTCTTTCATTTCCTTTCTGAGGCAGGCTCATTTTGTCGAATGCAATTCGCATTTGCTATTTTTGTAAGATAACCAGCGAAGCATTCATTTGTAGCGGACTGGACTTTCCTCTGAATCACTCTTCTTACGTTTCCTTCTTTTCGTTCAAGGAGGTTTGCCCCTTTCCTTGTACTTCCAACAAGTTGTTGAAAAGCAGCAAATGTTTTCTTTATTTTGTTGTTGTGAATGAATCAGTTTGTTCGGTCCAGGGGAATTTTTCTCTCTGCCTTCCTTTCTCTTCCATTGTTATCTTGCCTTTTTTTCCCCCCTTTCTTTGTTTCTCTGCTATTTTTACGTTACCTTTTTACCCCAGTATCTCAGTCTCTCTTTTATTACTTTTCAATCATTATGTGAACTTGCTTGCATGACAATAGCTGAAAGATGAATTTAAGTAATTAATGAGAATAAGAAAAAAAAAATTTATAAACCTTTTTAAAACCTTAGTTGCAATTGTAGCATATTTTAGACTGTATAAAATTGAAATACATTTTCAGAATTAAAATGACTGGTCATTTCATAATACCAGCGATTGATATGATAGCAATTATGGTGGCTTCAAACATTTTAATATCATTTTAAATATTTCTAAAAAATTTTAGGTGAAATTTAAATATTTAATGATAATTACATCAGATTTAATAATTTTTTTAAAAAAATTTTTAATAAAAATCTATTAAAATTAAAATTATTATAATATTTTTATCACTGTTTTTTTTTTTTTTAATCTGTTCTAGAAATTTTTCTCCAAAATGTGTAGCCCTTATTATTGCCAATTGAATTAAAAATTCCTTGTGATTTTAAAATCAAATAATGACTGATGTCATAATTGTTAATTTATGTTAAATTTTGAGATTTCTCCCCCCTCCCCGTCTTTTTCTGGATTTTTTTTTTAACAGGTAGTGATTTCCTAATTGCTGTTTTTGATTCTTAATATGAAATGAGAACAAAATTTTAAAATTATTTACAGCATAAACATTTATACAATGCCCATGTTGTTAACAGAAGTCTCTTGCTTAAGATCATACCACATTTTATTTAATCTAGGCGCCTTTGGCGCTCAGGTTCTACGCCCAGATTATAAACTTTTTAAATGATTACTATGGAATATTTGAGTTATAGCAATGACTCATCTGGTGACAGTTGTCTATTTTGGCGTTTAATAAACTTTCTGTTGGCACCTGTTTCTTGATTTCTTTTATATCTTGTTTCTCTGACTGAATGGAATGCCAGTCATTTTCAAAGCATTTCTAATAATATTTTGCACCTTTTAATAATTAGCAAAGCATTGAATTAAATACAGCTGTAAAAAATGTCTGCGAAGCAGTATGAAAGTTCATATTGCTTTGTTTGTTCTAAAGTGTTTACATTTGACTATCGCGATTAGGTAGTAAGTAATAAGCAATATATATATATATATATATATATATATATATATATATATATATATATATAATTAATTCTAACTTCAATTTAATTAATTTCCAATATTTTATCTTCATTTGGCCCATAGTAAATCATTCTAAAATATTCTCTTATTTCGTGATCCAATTCCACTTTCGGTTTAATTAATTCCTCTGTAAAGCTAATGCGCCGTAAGTACTACGTCTCAAATGAAAGTGATGCCTTCAGTGCCCTTGAAAATTAGTCAAAGGTCACCACGTGTATTGGCGCGTGGCCAGAAATCCTATGTTATATAAGACTAGTGATCATTTGTTTCGCGCTTCTTTCTTACTTCTGCTTTTGTGCCGCGTTTCTGCTTGTAAATAAATTGCTTTCCCGGGATGGATATTAAAGAGAATCAAAAATACAATGTCTCGTCTATGTCTTCAAACCTGCACTTTGCTTCAACCAAAATAATGTTACATACATACATATAAAATAAAGAGAAAGATATATTTGTGTCTGGTGTCCGTGACAAAGGTGAA
Organism: Argiope bruennichi; assembly: GCF_947563725.1. Classification (NCBI taxonomy): domain Eukaryota; kingdom Metazoa; phylum Arthropoda; class Arachnida; order Araneae; family Araneidae; genus Argiope; species Argiope bruennichi. The sequence goes on from NC_079161.1 coordinate 27,092,408, forward strand.
GTTATCTGACTGTCTGCAGGGACATCAGGCATGAATGCTATCTGTTCCATTGTAGGATTGTTCTTTGTTGAGAGGGTAGGCCGCAGGAAGCTTACTCTTTACTCCCTCTTTGGTAAAATATTATTTCCTTCTTTATTTTTAGGGAAATTTGACACTGTTTTATGAAAATTAATGTAGCGTGTAAGCATTTTCCCTCCTTTTCTAAAATTACATTCTTAAAATTGTATCAAACTTTATTTTTTTCAGATAGTCACTTATAGAACAAAAATAATTTTTAGATGCACAGGCAAGGCAATTCATATTAAAATATTTCTTTTTATGTTGAGTTGTTATTTTAAACCGAAACCTTCTCTTTCTGTTGTTGTAACATATTTCGCTTGTTTTTTGGTAGGTCTGGCATCAATGTGTGTGCCTATGTACATTGCTGAAGTAGCTCCTATGGAGAGCCGAGGTCTTCTGGTGACGATCAATAACTGCGCCATCACTTCGGGGCAGCTGTTGGCCAGCATCGTGGCTGGGCTCTTCTCTCATGATCATATAAACGGATGGAGGTAAATTGGATGTTATTTTAATCCCGAAATGTCAATTTTCTTTTCATTTTTTGTTGCTGTTTATCGTAAACACATCAATCAAAAATCACATGGTATGAGATCCGGGGAGCATGGTGGCCATCTGAAATGAAATGCACAACTCATTATCTGCTCAACAGTAAAATGTTACCGTAAAATTTGCTGAATGCATAATCCCTCCTATATAAATATAATTGAAAGCAAGTATATATTCTTCGCTATTCTGATCGTAGATGTTTTAAACTAACAATGTCAAAATATAATTTGTAAAGGAAATTGAGATTTCTTTAATTCATTCAATTAAGTAACTTAACCACGTATTTAAAACCTCATACTGCTGTTTGCGGCAACAATCGAATTTTTTTTTTTTTTTTTTTTTTTTTTTTTTTTCTGTATGAATCGAAATTTTTTGCTTAAAGTAATATGTGGACCAAATTTGGTTTTATTTGCAGTAACGTATTGTTGCAACGTGTACAAGTTCATGAACTGAATGGCCTGTAACTATTAACGACACACAAACAGAAATTTATTTACATTAGTTATTTAAAAATATTTACAGTTAATGAAACAAATATTCTGTTTTAAATAAATTACAACAGCAACGCAGTAGTTCATTCACAGTACATGTGAAGAATTCAAAACGCTACTTCACATTAGTTTTGAAATTTAGAATGCTATCATTTCATTGAAATGGTATGAAGTGATTGTGAATGCTCAACTTAAGGATTTGTATGTTTGAAATTCTTCCAGTTTTTTTTCTTATGTGGTAGCATGTGATTTAAATTGTATATTTTTATTGTTTGAAATATCTTGGATAGATTATATGATTTTACTTCACATTTTACATAATATTTTTTATCCATTTACTGAAACATTCACAATGTTATTCAGAATATATAATACTGGCTTGTATCAACCAATTTTTACAAATATTAATACATTCAAGTTTCTTTGGTAAATCTTTTGATATTTTAAGATTTTTTTCTCACATTATTTAGAATAATTTGTTGCTTGTTTACTGTAATATTCACATGAGGAAAGGCTATGTACCCCATTCTATTTATTAAATACTAACTTATAAGTCAGCCTTTCATAAACATATGCATGTTGAGAATGTTAATATATAATTGTGTTGATTATTTTTATCGTTTGATTGATTTATGTAGGTACATGTTGGGTTTGGCTGCCATTCCTGCTTTCCTTCAGTTTATTGGTTTCCTCTTCATGCCAGAGTCACCTCGGTGGCTAGTGGCAAAAGGGCGATATGAAGATGCTGTGAGTGTGCTTCACAGGGTGCGGACCACAGATGATGACATCCAGGAGGAATTCCGTGCCATCCAAGAAAATTGCCAAGACAATCAACTTGCCAATGGTAGGATTTTAATTAAATCAAAAATAATGTACACTTGATGATATATTTTTCCTGTGGTGGAAAATGAATCATACTTATAGCTGTACAATAAGTTCTTGGCATGTTGTAACATTAAATATAATATCTACAAACAATGATGAGAACAAATATGAGAAGAATTTTAGTGCAAACTGCTGTGATTACTTACTATTACTTGATTTTATATTTCATTTTAAAGTATGTTAAGTATTTTTTTGTACATCTTTTATATCCAGAATTGTTACTCTGTGATTTTTTTTCTAAAGTTTGATTCATTTTGTACTCTTTTGAGTGCACAGTTATAATAGACAAAAAATAATACATCTTGATGGTACTAAAAAGAATATAATTATCAGGGAGATATTTTATTGAAACAAATTCTAAATTATTAAAAAAGGTTTGTCTGTTCGTGTTTGGTTATTGGACCCTGCTTGTAATGGTTAACTTGCTTCCAGCACCAATAAATTATTAAGTGCTGATTATCAGAGTAGCTCATGAACTGGGCTTCATGAATTAACCCTTTGAACAGCAATTTATTTTCAGTTCAGATGATTCAGGCAGATGATTTATTCTTCTTAGTTTTAAAAGACAATTCATATAGAAACTTAAGGGGGCTTAAGGCTTTTCCATAAAAAATGTATCAACTCTCAATAATTTCTGGCGAGTGTAGCTCATCATTGTCAGTTTGTTCAAGGAATTCATTTGATATAAATCATTTTTGTGTTGAAGTTCTTTATGATTCAATGAAATATTGGCATGCTATGAACCTATCTGAATCGAGAGCACTGTCTCAAACTGACAATTGCCTTTCCCCACATATATCAGTTTCAGATTTCTTATTATTCTACATAGAGATGAAAGCCAGAGTGACATCTAGTGACATGATGGATAATTATAGCAGTTACAAGATTAGAATATGAAATCATAATTAATACCATTTTATAATGTAATTAATATAGATGCCAATGCAAAAATGTCTAATTTCCCAATTGCTTTATAAATCTCATGCTTAAGGGTTGTTTATAACTGAGTGGAAAGAAAATTACTTTCACATTTTGCAAAAATGGATATATTCCCATTATTTTCTGGGAAAGGTTTATTGCTGTATAAAAAGAAGAAATAATGATTGAGACAGAACATATGTAAAATTAAGAAAAGGAGGAAACAGTGTATAAGCTGAAGCTTTCTATTCTGCTCTTTGTATGAAAGAATTATTTTATCTTTAGAATGAATCAAGAATAATCATGTAAACTTTTGATTACTATGATTATGTAATGTAATTATATTTGATTGCATTACATTTACTATGATTACCTTTTTTTTTATTACTTTTTTTACTATGATTATGCATTGTAATCATAGTTCTAAAAAATTTGGAAATTTCTTTTTTAATTTAAGTGATGAGTGTTGCTTTAAGCTCTATGAGGTATTTAAGCATGCGGTTTACTTTTCCAGATGGTTGGTTAGCTGTAATGAAAAAAGTATGTAGTAGCTCTGCTCTGAAGATGGCTCTCCTGGTAGGTTGTATGCTGCAGGCTATACAACAGTTGGCCGGTATCAACACAGTCATGTAAGTACTTTCAGCATTTAAAAAGTTATCACTTTCTCATATTTTCTGATATTGACTCTCAATTTATGAAGGATGGTATCTTGTTTTAAAACTGGAATGTGTGTGTGTAAAAATCCAGAAAGTATTCCTCGCCCTTTTCCCTTCCAAGAAGTAATAATATCTTGGGATATAATAATCTTTGATTACTTTCAGTTGTTTGTGAAGTGTGGATTCACTTGCTATTGTTATTCTTCATTATCATTCAATCTAGCCATCAACGTCTTTTTATACAGCTATCTGCCTTTGATGATTAATGGTTTCTATCCCCCCTCCCTATTTTTTTTTTTTTTTTGTAACTTGGTTTTAATTGCTTTTTTAGCAAAATATTTTTAAACGTGAAATTTTAATAGACATTCATTTTAACTTTCATTACTTTAACAGCCTTATATCATTCTGCTCATTGTACTATGCAATTTTCTTATACTCAAATGATAAATATTGATAAACTTTGTCTTAAATTATTATATTCTGCCACTTTAATTGAATCAATCATGTCTTCAGTTCCAAATTGTACAGCATTGTGATCATTAATTCATTTTGTACCAGGAAATTCTAGGATTTCTTTAAAGGTATAAAATAAGTTTTGATTCTTATTCAATTTAAAGTTTTAAGTTTTAAAGGCAATATAATACATTTTTATCTAAATTTTATTAATTGTATTTAAATTAAAAATTTAGAAACTTAAATTGTGAGAAATGTTTAAATTTCTATTAATATGCATGTCAATATCATTGCATGTTAATAAGATGTCTACATTCTGAAAACAGAATTCTGATAATGAAAATTTATTATTACACTTATTATGCTTTTCATATTTTACAGGTATTATAGTGCAAGTATCATCGAAATGTCTGGTGTCCGTGACAAAAGCGAAGTTATCTGGCTGTCTGCAGGGACATCAGGCATGAATGCTATCTGCTCTATTGTAGGATTGTTCTTTGTTGAGAGAGTAGGCCGCAGGAAACTGACTCTTTACTCCCTCTTTGGTAAAATATTATTTCCTTCTGTACACAAAATTTATATCATGAAATAACAGAAATAATTTTCTTACAGGGATAACTCTTTGCTGTGAATTTGATATTATACTCCACATTTCTGCTTTTGGACTTTCTGGAATAAATATATCAAGGGAATTTTTAGTTCTTTTGTCATAAATGGGTTCTTTATTAGTTATATTCAAATCATTTGGAAACAAGTGCCAAAAATTGTAATTTGGTATTTTTCAGAAAATGTCTTTAATCATAATTGTATTGTACATATATGCTCTAAAATGGAACAAACACTACTTAAGTAACTGATGTAAGAAAACAATCAGTGTCAGTAAATCTCTCTGCTCTATAAAATTACTAATGCAGTGACACATTTTATTCATTTATTTTATCTGTTAATTTTGTTTTAATATTTCATCTTTAAATTCATAATCAGTTATTAAATTATGAAGTTTTCTCATATTTGTTAGCTGTAACATTCATACGAGTTTTTCTAATGAATTTGTGTAGCTAGAATCGAGTTGCAATAATGACTGCTATAATCGAACAAAGTTATCATTTAGAGATCTGTAAATATTGCCAGGAAAAAACACAGTATTTTTATTTATTTGCTTATTTACTGATATTTCAAGTTTCATTGATTAATAGTATGTGAATTTGGAATGAGCATTCATTATAATTTTATTGTTAAATGCCTTTTTTGAAATCATTAATCAATATTCAACTTTTAAAAAAATGCCTGTGAATCATCCAAAAAAAATTATATGCAGCTAAGTCGAATCAAATGTGCATGATAATTCTTTTTCAGGGTCTGACAGTTTGTCTCCCCCCCCCCCCTTTGACCTTCAACATTCATTTTTTTAGTGTTATTATTACATAATGATAGAGAACTAATTTAATAAAAATGGAGATTTGTAACTTTTTTTCATTTAATGCATTCATAGTTTGAGAAATCATTATTTAATGTGGTCAAAGTGCTTGTGAATCTTCTAAAATAAAGAGTATATGTTGTGTGATAAAAACCAAAAGCTTACAAGAATTCTCGTTGAAGGTGTGGCAGCTTGCTTGTTTCTTTTGGGTGCCAGTTTCAATTTAGCTGACAAGGATGCTCCCCCAGTTTCTTATCATGATCCATCGGCTAATGGAACTGCCTGCTTCACTATTGAGTAAGTTTTTAACATAAAATTCTTATAAATTGTGGAATCTATGAAAAAAATCATTTGAGTAAAAAAAAAAAATTCAAATATGTTTGAACCATGGCTGGATCTATTGCTTTTTATTAAATTATGTTTTCATTAATATTTATTTTTATGATGATTTGTTTAATCATTATATTTGTAACGATTTTTCTTTTTAACTAATGAGAACTTAACTATACAATTTTAACTATATTAATTTTATGTATCTAGTTCATTTTTTTTTTTAAATTTATTCTACATAGTGAATACAAAGTTGCATCTTATTCAAGACAGTGGGGGGTGAGATTTTGATATTTCTAAAAATAACAAATAAAGATATAAACTGCCAGTATGATTATGTCTGATTGCTTTCTATTAGTTACTAAATAATGTCTAGCGTCCAGCAGCTAATATTATTTTTGCAAAGTATTTTTTTTTTATCCTAGAAAACCTTTTTCAACATGAAGCAGAAAACATGCTCTTAAATGTTTCCCATAAAAGCAAAATTCCTTTTTTTAAATAAGAACTTTGTATTGTTCACTACAACTGTGCTTTTTTGCTTTCTTCTAACATTTTTATTGCATTCTCTTTTTCTGTCAATAATAACTTGTATCTCAAAACCATATCATTATTTCTATAAATTTCATCCCACCCATTTAATTAATTCATCTCTTGTAGCTCATGTTCAGCATGTGTCAGAAGTACATCATGTGGCTTTTGTTTCTTGGAAGAAGGAACTCGTTCTTATAATGGTACATGCTTACCTGTCAGTCCTAAAATGAATGACATGTCAGTGGGTGGAGAATGCAACACCACTGAATTGCCCCCACACATCACATGGGCCTTCAACTGGTGTCCTTCCATGTATTCGTGGATGACCTTTGGAGGACTTCTGCTGTATCTTTTCTGTTTTGCCCCTGGTAAGTTTCCTTCACTATTATAATCAGGTTTGCAAAATGAGTACATGTATAGCCATTAACAATAGAAATTGTCAAGAAAGACTGAAAAATTGTAAAAAGATTCCAATTTTAAGATGATGATTGTATTCAAAAGATAATATCGTGGCATTTACTTTAGATTGATCTTCGATGTTTCAGTGGATTAATTAATAAATTTATTTAAATTTTTTTTAAATGTATAATTTTTTTAAAATTTGTTCATAGAATTTTAGAATTTCTTTGTTTAAGTTTTTGCCTCTATTTATTAAATTTGTTATATAAAACTAGGGAGAACAATAATAATTTCCCCTCATTTTTATAGGAATGGGATCTATGCCATGGACCATCAATTCCGAGATCTATCCCATGTGGGCCCGAGGCACTTGCTATTCCATTGCCACCTCTCTGAACTGGCTCTTCAACTTCATCGTTTCACTGACATTTCTGGATCTCATGCAATTGCTCACCAAGGAGGGTAATGCAACTGACCTTTTTTTAAGTTGTTTCCTCTATTTTCCCATTTTTTTTTTGTTTGTTTGCTTAACCAATATTAAATGGGAGAAAAAAAGCACGAATCTGAAGTGGATATTCATAATATCAGGAATTATATATTATATTTTTTTCCTTCCATTTCTCTTTTTAAAATTTGTCCAATTAGTTGCTTTATCTGTTTGTCTACACATCAATGCATCGTTAAAGTCTGTTTTTTCATTGACAGGCTCTTTAATTCAAAAGTTTTTGAGATACATTCTTCCTCTTAAAAAAGCTGTTGATCTGCATGATTAGTATTAAACACAAATTCTTGCATTCAGCATTTGTTGTTCCATTCTTTTTTTCGTCTATAAAATACAAATTATAAGTAAAATTGTGAATTGCTGAGCTGTTTTATATTTAAACAATTAAATTTAAGTGAGTTTATTATTAAAACTATTTCAGAAGTATGCATAAATTGTTCACCATATTTCTAATTAATGTTACACTGCTGTTAAAAAAATAGTATTCCAAAATTGATTTATTTTTTTTCCTGTCATTGAAAATAATTCTTGGAATAATTCATTGATTATAAGAGACATTTTTAAAAACTATTTTAATAATATGTATTAAGCCAGAAATATTTCTTGTAAATATTAAAAAACAATGAAACCAAGAAAATAATTAAATTTGGGGCTAGGGAAGAGCATCAAAGTGATTTTCCCTTTCTTTAAAAATCAGCTTCTTCATCCAGAGGAACCTTTGCAATTGCACAAATCCCAATTTTCTCTATTCTCATTATCAATACAAAAAGAACTGCTAATATAACAAAAAAGATAAAAAGTTAATTTTTTAAATAATTGCAGTTACAAAAAACAAATATCCACTGGATTGTGTTAGGCCTTATGTTTTAGAATAAATTATTCTTTTTTCTACAAGTTTTCATATTCATCCTTGCTATTTGCATTAAAATAAATAAAGTGCAGTTAAAATATAAAGCAATTGTATTTTGCTATAAAAATAATCCAATAACTGGCTACATCAAATCTGCAAAATTTGAGAAATGATTAGAAATGATGCTATTATATTGAGAGGTTATATCTGAGAATCCAGATATTTTTATCTCAATCGAAACAGGAAAATTAATTTCCATGTGAACCTTAATTAGCATATATCTTTAAAATGTTGTCCAAATTCATTTTCTTTTTATTTATAATTTATTGATAAAATCAAGAAATGTGACATTCTTTTAAATTTTATTTTGCATTTTGTTGAGACATAGATTAATAAATGGATTTTTAAACACTATTACTCTTCAAAAGAGAGAATATTCACTGAATTGTCTTTTTTAAAAAGAAGAAAAAATTTTAAGAAATAAAAAAAAAATGTGAAAAAAGAAATTATTTAGCATTTGCTTATCATGATATTTAGGTTGGGTAGCAAAGTTTTTAAGGCATCTACTATTCATATATATATTGCATTTATCATTTTTCAAGTGCAGATTGAAATTTTTTTTTAATTTTACAGCAATGGAAACCTTTTTTCTGTAAATTTCAGACTTACTCATTGTATTTAAAACTTGTTGGTTTTCTATATCATTTCATCATAAATTTGAAACCAATTTCGAGTAACTTAACTTATTATTTACAATTTGTATTTGATTATTATGTCATGAAGTCCTCATGTAATGCTACTCTGTACATACCAATCTATACCAGTTGCATTTAAAACTTGGTGACTTTCCCAAATCATTGTGCCATAAAGTTGAAACGTATTTTACATATCCTAACAATTTATATTCAATTTGTATTTGATAATTGTGTCATGAAGTCATCCTGTAGCGCTACTTATTACAAAGCTATTTAATTCTAACCCTTATTTTACAGGAGCTTTCTACTTGTATGGTATCCTCGCATTTCTTGGCTTTCTTTTCCTCTTCTTCTTCTTGCCTGAAACGAAGAACATATCCCTGGAGCACGTCGAAGAACTTTTTGAAGTTCCATGGTGGAGAGACCGGACAACCAGCTCTGAGAAGAAAACTCTACAGTATGTACAGGTCCATGGCATCAATCATGCTTGCGCATATGATGACTCTGAGGAAGACAGTTGATTGCACCTCTCCCATCTGCAATGAGATCTCTGTTTACCCATTCGGGTGTCAAGTCGTATCTTATTTCAGTAGAACAAAGCAATGCAGCCATTCCCTGCACAACATAGCTTAAAAAAAGTGCATCTTAATTTAAGCCTTACACATTTTGAATTTATTTGACTCTGAGAGTCGAACCCTGGTTAGCTTGAGTTGTGTGGTAGTAAATAGCATTATGCTTTAAAATATGATTATGAAACAAGAGTTAGCTCTCGTAAATTTTTATCTTAGATTTTAGGTATTTCTTGTAACTTAAAACTGAAACAAGGGGCAAATGATCAATTTTTATTTTTAACTTGATAACTGACATTTCTCAACTTTTTAAAAGGTTGGCTAATATTATGAAAGTTTGAATTATTATAAATTGTCTTGCAGTACAAATTGGTGCAAAGAATTTTGTTTTATTTAATAACTGACAGCTCAAAATTACAAAATGTGTATTTTTGCAAAACCCATATTATAAAATTTAAGCTTATAAAAGTCGTGTATTTCACATTATTAATATTTTAAGGTTGTTTTTTTTTGGTTGTGTATGCTTATACATATATCAGAAACTTATGAAGATAAGCATAACTCTATTAATTTAGGCATATAATTATCCTAATGCTTTTTTTTTCATACATTAAAAAAAATGATTTTACTGATCTCGGTATTGCTACTACCTAGGCATTCAATATTACCAAGATGAAGTAAATTAGTTGCATTCCAACATAATTTAATGTTGTATTTGATAAAACTATATTTAAATCTTTTTTTAATTTTTTGAAACATTAAAACTTCCGATTTGAGACTCTAATTTTAGGATTTTAGTTAAAGTTATCATTGCTAGTGTTTCCAATATGCTTTTTAGAACACTTCTAATCAAGAAATATATATATATATATATATATAATCAGTTCCCTGAAATATTAATTTATTAACAGGTTAAACAGCAAACATATCAATATTACAGGAATAATAATTTTAAAAATGAAATTGAATTGCATTTACAATGCACAGTTACATTAATAATTATAACAATTCACATCACAGTTACAGTTGTCATGACAAAATTAAAAATATCATCAGTACAATTTTTGATTTCAGGATATACTTTATTCCATACAAATCTTGTGCAGTTATAAAAGCAAATGTCCTTATATAATGTATCAAATATTTGATTTCCCTAATAATAATGCAAGTTGGAATGTTTATTATTTTGTAATTGTGAACAAAACTAGTTACTGTTGGGTGCCAAAAACTATTCTTGCTAGGGAAAAACAAAACTCTTAAGGGAAAAAAGCTTAAATGACTTAAATCTTTTTAATGAAACATTAAAGGACATAACACACGAAAAACAATAATAGGACAAACAATTAATAAAATCATTTAAGGAAACGTACAATTCTCGGGGTTAAACATGGTGCTTAATCCATGACTCCAGAACACAGACTAAAGTTTTATCGAGCGGCCGCTAGGTGGCAAGCTGGAAAAATGGTCCGGTTACAATTTGAGTTTTCAACTCGCAGCATAGTAAAAAAAATATTTACGGCCAAATTGCTCTGATGACCATATCATTTCACTTGGTGATGAGTAGCAAATTGTAATTTGGCCCATTTTGCTAAAGACGTGACTTGTATATTGCCTGATCATAAGAATATTTAATGACATTTATAATTATTTGTTTTTAACAGAAGTGAGAATTCTGTATGTTTCAGTTTTATTGACACTATCAATACCTTTGTTTGGTCATAACAAATTTTATTGATATAACAATGACATGTTGGATTAAAATAAAAAAAAATCAAGCATGGTTATTTTTTTTATATCGATAAAAAGTAAATGAACTAAATTTGAAAGAAACTACACACTTCAGGCATGGTCAAAAATTGCTCATATGCCATAAAACATAAATGAATCTGGATCATTTTTATTTGAAATCAAATTATCCATGAGCTTCTTGTTGTTACTCACCATCATTATTAATGTTTATTGAGCAGGCTCTGTAATTTGAATTTCAGTTACATATTATATTTCTACTATATTATTGCCGGGTATGAATATGAAATAAATAGACACAATTTCATCCTTTCTTTTAAAATTAATGTACTGTTCTTTAATATTGGTTTCATCTAGATAGAATAGTAATTTCAGGTATTCCATTTAGTTCTTAGAATTTACAATTGGAGTTGAATGTTTTGAAACATTCTGTATTATTTCGAAAAATCCTATGTAATTTGATTACATATTATAAAATATTTTAATCTAATTACAACATATTTATTAAAAAAGTTTCAATTGTTTTTTTTTTCCCTGGAGAATTTTTCAATCTGCATGGACTTGCTTAGAAGAGCTTAAATCTTAACTTTTCTGTCCAACAATAGCATTTACATGATAGATAAGGCTCTAAAATTATATTTTCAAATGATTGCTGAACATATATTATTGACTTTCAATTTCTTTAAAGAGCCAAGAAATTCTAAAACTCAAAATTCTTCACTTATTTGATTACATCAAATAATATTTGAATGCGGGAAATTTGAATTAATTTTCAAAGATACTGCAGAAAAAATTTGTTGTTTTTTTTTTAAATATTTTCCATTGAATAGATGAATTTTAACTTTTATTTTAAAACGTTAGTATGCTATTGGCAAAACCTATACCAAAAATGTAATTTTAAAAAAAAGGTAGACGTTAATACAGTACTTACATTCTTTATAAAACTTTTTAATTTGGCACATTTGTAGTGATTTCAAATTTAAAATATGCTTTGGATCTCAGTCTTTTACTGAGAAATATTCAAATGCGTTTTGAAAATCATTTTACTAAACAGAACTCAGAAACTAGCTGGATTTTTCTTTCACTTAAAACTGTACAGTTAATAATATAAAATGAGATTTCAAACAGCTGAGTTAAGAATTGTTATAAATAAAAATTGTTTTATAAGTAAAATTTGCCAGATTTAATCTTATTCTGAGAAAAGATTTATTATTTAGTCACTATAAGGTTTAAGCTTTTTAATTCAAATTTTTGATAATGGTTTTTTAATGTGTTTAATATTTAACAAATAAGATTTGGTTAATATTTTTAAAATTTATTGGTACCAACTCGATAGTTTTAATTATATTGAATATCTTGTGATTTAGAAAAGAATCAGAACTCATTTCTCCTCAATTTTTAATTTGTGCATTTTTGAGCTCGAAGTGTTATTTGATTTGGGAAATACTTGTCATGTTTAAGGCATCTAGTTTACTAAATGTTCAAGTAATTAAACTGCAAACAATATAGTCATGTGATATATCCCTGCAGGATTGGTTTGACAAAAGTTATTTCCCTATTCTGGATGCTTGCTTTTCAGTCTTTACCCAAGTCTAATGATACTTTTAGTCTGATGCATAACCTGTTATTATATAAGAATTGTGTTCTGGTCCCTTTTTATTCACACGACAAAACATACTTTTTTTAAATATACACAACTTTCATGATGATAAGTATTGTAAACTGTTTCATATCTAGTAATTTTTCTATAAAAATCATACTGAAGAGTCCAAATTTGCTTTAAATTTTACACAAATCATCTTAACTACTAATCTAGATTATCAAGACACAAGTTGTTACGAGCGCCTTTGGCTAAAAACTAATTTTAACTTTAATCATACTAGAGCTATAACTTGCTTTTACAACTCTAAAATCAGAATTAACTGCGCGCGAAACCAATGTATGTTTTTGTATATGGCAACTAAATATAAATATAGCATGTAAATAGAATTGTAATTTAGATAGATAATAAAATGGAGTCGGATTAATAACGAGTGGATTATTTCACATTACGATCCCACATCTTTGAATCTTATTAGCGGAGAAACGACTGAATGAAATGAAATTCAGGTAGAGTCTCAACATTGTGGTGACCCGGACGTGATTGCTAAAAATACGGTACGTCTGTTTTTATTTGCAATAAGAATTAAGTAGTGAAATAAAAATGGAGATGTCCGTTAAGAAGCGAATACCTATTAGATCTAACTTTACGAAAACGTATAATGTTTTAATTGAAAGATTAAAGGTCGATGAACCTCAGGAAAAAGAGATTAAATCACTTTTCGGCAATTTGGAACGAATTTATTCGGATTTGGCCAAATTAGATAATGAAATATGTAGTTTTCTTCTGGAAAATTCTGATACCGAAAAGTATGAAGATGAGTATATGAAAATCGAAGAATACAGCACAAAAATGATTGAAGCGAAAGTAAATGTGGACATATATTTGACTAAACTTTCTTACGCTGAAAAGGAAAGCGTTGGTTCTGTTTCTCCTAGAATTAAACGAAAACTTAAGTTACCTAAAATAGAACTCGTTAAATTTAACGGTGAAATTAAGAATTGGCTGGCTTTCTGGAGTCAATTTAAGCGTATTCATGATGATGATAAATTAGAAAATGAAGACAAATTTCAATATTTGATCCAATGTGTAAGTGAAGGAACTAGAGCTCGGGAAATTATAGACAGTTATCCTCCAACAAATGCGAATTATTGCAAGGCAATAGAAAGTTTAAAATCGCGTTTCGGAAAGGATGAGTTGCTTATTGAATACTACGTTCGTGAGCTACTAAAATTAGTTATAATAAATGCTTCAGAAGCTAAAAGGAAATTAAGCACGTCGCAAATTTATGATAAATTAGAAACTTACTTAAGAGCTCTAGAATCAATTGGTTTAACATCAGACAAGTATTCAGCAATGCTTTTCCCCCTGGTGGAATCCTGCATACCTGAAGATATATTCAGGGTATGGCTGCGTAATCCAATTATAATAGCAAATCATGACCCGGAAAGCAATGCTTATTCAGAAAAACTGAAAAACTTATTACTCTTTCTGAAAACAGAAATAGAAGGTGAGGAAAGAATTCGCTTAGCGAGATCAGGATTTGCGCCTAAGGTGTGTAAGGAGAGGAATTCTGATTCTGTGGCTACTGCTACAGATTTGTTTTCAGGAGGTACAGAAAAAAGAAAACATAATACCATCTGCGTTTTTTGTGAAAACCCTCACGAAAGCAAAGAATGTTACAATGCCAAAAAATTTGATTTTGAAAAGAAACAAAAGATTTTGAAAAATAAAAAATGCTGCTTCACTTGTTTAAAGCCTGGCCATAGGTCAAGAATTTGCAAGTCAAATGTACAGTGCCTGCTTTGTAATAAGAGGCATTGGACTTTGATGTGTCCAGATCTGCCAACAAACAAACCAAAAGTCAAAACACCTGAGGTGGAAGAGAATCTAAATGTCAATTTATCCAATCAGTGTGCTGCTGAAGAAGTTCTCCTTCAAACATTGCAAGTTAATATTAAAGCAGAAGGAAAAACACGCAGAGTACGAGCTCTTATTGACAGTGGTTCGCAGCGATCATACTTATTAGAGAAAACAATTAAAGAAATGAATCTGAGGCCCATTGAAGTTAAAAATATCATACATTCGGTATTTGGTGGATCTACGTTAGAAAAACAAGATCATGGACTATATGAAATAACCCTTCAGAATTTGAATACGGGATTCACTTACGATATGCAAGTCCTCGATCAACCAATTATATGCGGAAAAATACCTCGGATCCACAAAGGAAATTGGCAAAAGGAGTTGAAGAAAAAGAATATAATACTCTCTGATCAAGGCAAAGATTGTCCGGACATTGAATTGCTGATAGGAGCTGACTTTTGCGGACAGTTATTCTCAGGAAATATATATGCTCTGAAATGTGGATTAGTAGCATATGAAACAAAATTAGGCTGGCTGATCATGGGTAAAGTTTTTGGAGGAAAAGAGGAAAATACTTCCGCTCAACTGGTGACTTCAATGCTAATACAAAATAGCTCTATCTCTGATCTTTGGAAATTAGAAACTTTAGGTATTATGGATCCAGTTGAAACTAAATCTAAAGAAGAAATGAAAAGAAACGCAATGGATCATTTTATGAAAGCAGTGGATAGAGATGAAAATGGCAGATACATAGTTAAGCTACCTTGGATAGAAGCAAAAGAAATTCTACAAGACAATAGATCCACAGCTGAACAACGTTGTATCCGTACTTCACAAAAGTTAAAAGATGAAAAGAAATATGCAGAATATGAGGCTGTTTTTGAAGAATGGCTTGAGGAAAATATAATAGAGAAAGTGCCCAAAATGGAGGAGGGAAATCCAAGTTATTATTTGCCGCACCGAGGTGTTTTTAAGGAAAACTCATCAACCAAAGTACGTCCAGTGTTTGACGCTTCTTGTCGAGTTAAGAAAGTTCCGTCCTTAAATGACTGTCTGGAAAAGGGACCAAATTTAATAGAGCAAATTCCACCCATTTTAAGAAAATTCAGACAAAATAACATTGGGGTAATTTCTGATATTAAAAAAGCCTTTCTTCAAATCTCATTTGCAAAAGAGGATCAAGATGTTTTGCGATTTCTTTGGTGGAAAGATTACGAAACAAGAAAATTTGAGATACTTCGTCACCGCCGTCTTGTTTTTGGCCTCACTTGTAGTCCTTTCCTCTTGGCAGCGGTTTTGATGAATCATCTAGAGGAAAGTAAAGAGTGCTTTCCTGAAACCTCCGAAATATTGAAGAATTCCTTTTATGTAGATAACTGTGTGACATCCGTGCGCAATGAAGATGATCTTACCCGATTCATTCAAGAAGCAAAGCTGTTGCTTTCCAAGGCTTGTTTTGATCTTCGAGGTTGGGAATATACAAGGGACCTAAGTCGGGACGAGCCAACTGTTCCAACCTCAGTACTTGGACTGTTATGGAATACAAATGAAGATTTCCTTTTCTGTGATTTACAAAATACAGAATTTAATTTTGATGTTTGCAGTAAAAGAAATATTCTGTCAACGTCTCAAAAGATATTTGATCCACTTGGATTTTTATGTCCTGTGACAATATGTTTAAAACTCTTAGTGCAAAATATTTGGAAAAGAAACTTAGGGTGGGATGAAATTCTACCAGATGACATTCAGAAAAAATTCAAAACTTTGATTGTTGATTTGAAATTGCTGTCTGAAGTTAAGATCCCTAGATGTGTAAAGATCAATGGCTGCACCGAAGGACTAAGTCTTCATACCTTTTGTGATGCCAGCAAAGTTGCATACAGTACTGTCGTATTTTTGAGAAATACCTTGGGAGAGGAAGTCAAAATATATTTTATAGAGGCAAAAAGTAGAGTAGCACCTTTAAAGGTTATTACAATACCTCGTCTAGAATTACTAGCATGCTGCATTGGAGCTAGGTTAACTTCAGATATTAAAAATTCTATGTCTTTGAGAGACGTACCTACTTTTTATTGGACAGATTCTTCTGTTGCTCTTCATTGGATTCAAAAAGAAGATCATTGGGGTACGTTCGTGAATAACAGAGTAGAAGAAATAAGAAGTCTTTCTTCAAAGGATGCTTGGAAGCATCTCCCAGGCACTTGCAATCCTGCTGATCTCCCTTCCCGTGGTTGTTCAATCCAAGGATTTTTGAAATCGAGATGGTGGGAGGGCCCACAGTGGTTGAAACTTCCAGAAGAAGAATGGCCAGCGACAGACTCTGAATACAATTTTGAAGAGGTTTTCCGGGAAAGGAAAAAGAGGGTCGTAACTTTAGTCAACTCTACAGATCTGAATAAATCCTGGTATTTGTACAAGTTCTCAAGATATTCCAAAATTGTGCGAATGATAGCATGGATGCTACGATTTGTACAAAATTGCCGAAATCCAATTAACAAGATGAAAGATCTTTTAACTGTTGCAGAACTAGATGCCGCCGAAAGAAAGGTGATACAAATCGTGCAACAAGAAACCTTTAATAACGAAGATGCAAGATCAAAACTTAAATCACTCTGTGTGTTTAATGATTCTGATGGACTAATTAGATTGAAAACTAAAATTACTAGACGAGATGATGAAGAAAATTTTAGATACCCTCTAGTATTGCCTTGTAAGCACCCATTAGTGGGAGATATTGTTATAATTGAAAGTGATATCAAAAAGCGACTAGACTGGCCTTTGGGATTGGTAATCGAAGTGTTTCCTGGGAAAGATGGCTGCATCCGAGTAGTGAAGCTAAAAACAGCGAGTGGGGAACTTGTGCGTCCAGTGCAACGTTTATACCCCTTGGAATTAGACCATGACGATCCTGTGGGTGCGAGAAAAAACGAACCGGTTGCTTCGTATGAAGAAATCGAAATCCCGAGCTCGGAAAATAACGACTATGAAACAAAAACTAGAAGTGGAAGAAAAGTGGTTAAACCTTCACGTTTTAACTAACTTTTAAACTTTATTATGTACTTTTCAAATATGTGCATTTCATGTTTTGATTTCTAAATATTTTGAATGCAATATTTTGTTAATTTTGATTTTGTAACCTCCTAATTTAAAAATCAAAAGGTGGGAGGATGTTACGAGCGCCTTTGGCTAAAAACTAATTTTAACTTTAATCATACTAGAGCTATAACTTGCTTTTACAACTCTAAAATCAGAATTAACTGCGCGCGAAACCAATGTATGTTTTTGTATATGGCAACTAAATATAAATATAGCATGTAAATAGAATTGTAATTTAGATAGATAATAAAATGGAGTCGGATTAATAACGAGTGGATTATTTCACATTACGATCCCACATCTTTGAATCTTATTAGCGGAGAAACGACTGAATGAAATGAAATTCAGGTAGAGTCTCAACACAAGTATTTCAAATATATATTTTTTATCTATATAAATTTGCTTTTGAGCATTAAATATACTGGATAGAACTAATTATAAAGCCCATTGAGTACAGTAAACATTTACATTTTATTGATTCTTTACTACACTCAGGTAGTAAAAACCTTAAAATTCTTGTTAATGCATGCCCTTATTTTAATATTCAATCTTCAATGTATAAAAACAGTATAGACAATATAAATACAACAATACTTCCTACTCATTTTTAAAAAAATGTATAAAAAAGGATTTTCGACGAATTGCATAAATATGGCGGATTTAATTTTTCATTCCCAAACATCTTGCCTTAATACAGAGAATAAGATTTGTTGAACATTTGAAGAATTTTAAAGCTAAACTACACTGCTGTATGTGCCTCTAAAATTAAGAAAGTAATTTAAATCATATTTTTCTATATCAAACAGAAAGTAATCAGATAAAAAGAAATCAGAATAATATTTTTAAAGCAAGGAATTGAGAAGTTATATAATATTTTATAAAATACTATACAAAATTTTTTTTTTATTTCTTATAAATTGTAGTTTTCAAGTTTTGTTGACATTTTAGTTACTTATGATTTTAAAAAGTTAGATTATTATATATTCTGCAAACGCACTTTAAAGTGATATCAGGAAATGCCTGTTTAATGCTGTTTATAAGATAATACATAACTCAAGCAAAACCTTATTTCACAACATTTAATCTTAAAATGAACAATTGTGCATGTTTATTTCACTATAAATCTAGTCAGTGTGTTTTAGATAGTTATGTACTTGTTTTTTTTTGTTTTTTTTGCTCAGAGTACTTTTTTTGGCATTCATTTGCTTTTGCTATAGTTACCCATTAAGAAAACTTTTTCCTTGAGGGAAAAAAAGTGCTTGTTGAAGTTTGAAGAACAATCAATGAAGATGAAAAACGAAACAAGTTTATTTTGCAATGTTTTTTACCAGAGCTGAAATTTTGCAGCAAATGTGTGAGAGGTGCTTAGATGTCATTTTATTTTAATGTATCCAGTAAATACTTGTCGTACCTCTCTTATAAGAACAATTGTTTGAAGTCAAGCAATTGTGTTAAAGTCGTATATTTAAAAATAAGAATATATTGTTGAAATCTTTATATTGTAGCTGCCTGACAAATCATATTCTATGTGAAATTGCTTGCATAAAGATTAAAATCTCTTAATATGGCTGGATTTGTGTGTGATAGTTCTTCCTGAATCTGTGTATTAATTCAAACATGAATTTTGCCTAATAGTTTAAATTTTAACCCAAATATTAATTCTGATTTGTAGTCAAAAAAATATTTATTGCCATTCTAAATTTCAATAATTGGTATTTTAAAGATCCATTGTAGCATTGTAGAGTTTCAGCCTTTCAGACAGGTTACAGATTTGAGACCCATTTCTATTAAAACATGTCTTTCACTCAGACCTTATGTTAATCAAATCAAAAGGGTCAAACATCAGCTGGTGTAGTGTGAAAATCTAGTGGAAAGTGAACTTTTTTTATTAATCTCATCTTCTGGCAATGCACTAAAATTATAATGTTCATCTTATGTGTTTAATACAATATTCCAGTTAAATTAAAATTTGTAACTTTTGATCTACAGATTTTGGAAGAAATGTCATGCAATTTGACATGGTGCTTTAAATAATAATTTTGTATTATTACTTTTTTGCGATTTTTTTTTCTAACAATTGCTGTGAGGCTTGAAGATGTTTGGCTGATACATGTTCATATTAATGTTGTGCCTGTTTGTCATTAGTGTATATTCTGGAATGCCTGTCATCGCTTTTGATTTAAGTGTGCTTTGTGACTAACATGAATTATGTGTTCTTTCTTATTGTTTGACAAAAAAATGTGACATGTTTCTCTTATATGTGCTTCTGTTTCTGTATAGTTAATTTATTTCCTCCTTTTACTGTGATATGTTATTGTCTTTTTTTTAATTAAAAATCTTATTGTGTATAAACCAGCTGCTCATTTGAGTTGCTGAAATTTTTATCTACGTTTTACTGTGTCTTATTTAATATCTGCTAAACTCTGCTTATTTGAAACCTTAAAAATGAATGTTTATGCATCATTTATAAGATTCTGTTGGCAGTGTTTGTGAAATATTTCATAAGCATTAATGTTTGTCACATTTTCACCCTTTACTATCCATCGAATATGCCATTAATATTCCTACCAGTTTAATTGTTCATGTTCTGTCCGTGTGATGTATAATTTGGGATGTCCTCTAAATAATCTTAAATATTGTTAAAAGTTTTGTTGTTACCTGATAATATCAACGAAAGAATATTTCTGTACTGTTTAAAATTTTGTTTAATGCAAGAACTCTTTTATTTTTAATACCTATTGGTTATTAATGGCTGTAAATAATTTGGATCAGAATATGAGTTGTTTGTTACTTAGAGAGTCTAATCATGTTACTTGTGCAGATACTTATTTGCACTTTCCTGAATCAAACGAACTATGCAAGAACTTTGAGTTCTGGTGATACATTTGAAAATATATTTTGATCTCATGAATAGGACTTTCAGAAGAAGATTTTTTTTTAGCAGTATTTGAAACACTTTTAAAAATGAAGTGTTGAGATTTTACTAAGTTAAAAAAGTTATTTTTACTTTTTTATGATTTTTTTTTCTTTATTTTTAATAGGTATTAAATTAATATTTATTTATTTTGAATTCATAAACGTTTTGTACTCCTAGTTATTTTGTGATTTCCTTTGTAAATAGAAAAATTCAATAAAAATCGTCATGTGATTGAGTTGCTTATTATTTGTCAACTGTTAAATGATAATAGAAAGCAGATGCTTTTCCATGAGAAAAGGTATGTAATTTTACAGTTGTAAAATTAATTTTTAGCGTGAAATGCTTTCGGTAGAAATAAATAATTTTTGTTAAATTTATATTCCTTCATGACTGTGTGATTTAATATTTTGAGAAATTTAGTGTTAATTTTTTTCTTTTTTAAATCAGAGAAGCATTTTAATGTTCTATATTTTCAGTGGGATTAATTTGGATTCATTCGGTTCCTTAAAATGATTACAATTATTTTAATTTTTAAAAAAAATTAAAATTTTGTTAGGAATTAAAAAGCAATATGCTAGATTTTTTTTAAAAAATTAGCAAATTTTTATTTTATTAAAAAGATAGTGCCAAATAATATTTTGACTTCCTGCATTTTTATGTTACAATAATAATTCACCCAGCATTTAAAATTAAACAGAAATTCCTTTATTGCCACCATTTTATTATTTTACCTTTATAAATATTACCTCCATTGGTAGCATATATTAGTTATTTTATTGGGGAATGCTTATTTTCAGCCTATTAAATTAAATTTAAAAAATGATGATTTAGAATTATTGTTAAATACATGAATGGTGTGCTTTTGATTGACAGACACTTTCTGAAGGAAGAATTAATTAATAATTGCTATACTTACAGTATAGCAATTATTGTAAATAAAAGTTTTTTTTTTCCAATATCAAAATTTTATTTATTTCCAAACATCCCTTTAAAATTTAAGGATAAAATAAAATTGTCTTGTTATTTAAACTGTGATTGTGGAAAATTAAAAAAAAAAAAAAAAAAAAATGTTTGTTGAAATGGGATTGATTCACATTTAAACCAGACATTTTTATCCAAAATTTATAATTTGTTCCAATTATTTGGATGCCTTCATCCGCATTTTTTCATATTTTACTGGAGATGTCATTTTGTAATCTCTTTACCACAGTAACCTTTTTATAGTGTCATTCTTACAGCCTACATGAAAAATTGGAAAAGAAAAGTAGAATAGATTCTGCTCGGAATGCTGAAATTGTGTTGGCAAAAAATTCCTCTTGGTTTGCATTTTTGTTATTGCTGTGCTTTGTTATATTTTATATATATATTGCTTTGTCGTTTATACTAACCTGTTTATTATAATGTGATGCTGCATTGTGATCTTAAATTTTTATCATTTAAAGCTTCGAATTGCTATCAAAATGTGTATTGCTTTATTGTTTTTCCCCTTTCTCTGTCTACCTAAAAAACAAATCAGCTTTCTTTTTGTTTTTCTATTTTGTTCTCCCTTTCATTAAAAGTTCTGCATGATTACATTTCTTTTGTGAGCATGTGCATGACTTATAATTTTTATGTTATTTATTTTAATTGTTAATGATTTTGAAATCCTTCAACTGCTAGTAATCACTTAATCTTTTTTTTAAGAATTTGTCTGTGTTTATTATTAATTATGTTAATGAAATATTACAAATAATTAATCTTTTTTTGTAAATGCATATCTAACAGTTTTTATTAATTCATTGCATGTTGTATTATTTCTCTTTTATTTTGTTTAGTTATTAAATAGTTTTGGATAATAGCATAAAATTCTGGTAAAAAAATGAATCAAAATCTTATTGTCCATTTTGGACTATCCCAGATCTTAAAACAAACAATTTGCTTTTTTTTAAAAACATTTTATGTCATATTAGTTATTAAAGAATTTTAATTACAAAAAATAATTACTGAAGTTAAAAATATTTTTGCACCATATATTGAGATGTTTCCTAGACTAAAATTCAAATATTTGCTATCAAGTCTACAGTATTTTTTCTGCATGTTTATTTCTATATAAAATTGTGATTTAAAAAAATTAAAGAATTGCAGCCTAATTTTAGCTTGATAAAATAATGCTTTGCTATCTTTGAGTCCCTTTGAATATGAAAATAAGTATTCAAAAAATAATAAATGGTAAATTAATTTTTTTGTTTATTGTATTGCTTTTCTACCTATTAAACTTCACACATGATAAATGACCTTTAAATTATAAGAAAAAGTAAATATATTTTAATTGCAGCCTTTTTTTAAAAAAAAAAAATTCATTTATTGATAAATTGAAATAATTTTTAATTTTATGAAGCTTAATAGAGAATAAAATGATTATTAAATTTTATACATTCTCATTCTAATTTTATTCCAAGTTTGATCAATGAAAATTCTATTTTACAGAATTCCTTAAGATAAAGCTGTAATAGAGCACATGTTGTTAATTTGTGAATCATGGTATTAAACAAAAGCAAAATGTTAATCAATAGCTATTGTTAGTGATTTAGTCCATCAAGTATTTGTTGAAAAACATTTACTGTTAGTGATATTTTAAAACATTTTATAAATCTTTTTTTTTTCTTTCACAATCTGTAGTTGAAGGATTTATTTATTTATTTCCCCTTTTTTTGCATGTATTATATTTTCTTTTGAGTTTTAGAAACTAAAATTTATTGTTTCATTTTGCACGTAGATCTCAGCCGGGAGTAGGGAATACTACTACCATCGCACATATTGAAGATGTAAAATTGAATTCCATTAATAAGAATGGCTTCTAGCTTAGAAGGATATATTGTGGAACATTAAATTGCTGCAGGAGGTGGTGACATGCAAATAAAAGAGTTTGCATTTGTATAATACATTTTTGGAAAGAAACGTAAGATAACCTTAAAACATCTTTATTAACAGGTGCCAGTGGCATGGATTTTGGAACAAAGTATTGCAATATTTACAGAAGTCATGAACAGTTCTATAATTTATACCTTTGAGAGTCTTGATCTTTTTTAGAGTTATTTATTTTTCTGAAAGTCACTTTTATATCATATATATTTTTCCCTTCAGTTTTCTTTCAAAATATTAAATTAATTCAAATGTCTATTGCAAATGAAATGTTACAATTAAAAACTGTAATTTAATCTAAATTAGTATATTGATTTTACTTCCTTTCCCCCTTTTTTTAAAAAAAAAAATGTATGTGTTTAAATATATAGGCACAATGATAGTAATTTTTATGTTATTTTCCTTAGTTTCATTCTGATAAACCATTTTGTATGAATTGTCAGAAGAATTTTGGAAAGGGAAAATAATATACTGAGAAAGAAATGAACAGCCTAAAATTTTAATTGTGAATGTCGGGAAGTATACTCATCTACATTTGTTAAGAAACATTTGTTGTTATATATATATATATATTAGTTGTATTGAAATAAGTAGTAAAAAGTTTGTAGGATTAGTAGAGTTTGTTATTATTATTGTTGCATAGGTTTATTATTGTTATGTTCCTTATTTATGTTTTATTATGTAATTGTATACATCTGTAAGTTTTGAACAAAATGTATAGGAATGATCTGTCAAATAGGTTGTTGGAATCTCTGTTCCGATTTTTTTTTAAGAGATGATTTCAGTATACCTATTGTATACCACACTATTGGCTCAATATTTTATATTTGTTTAAATCATTTATACTGGTTCTTTACAGAATTTTTTTCACATTCAGCCACAATAATTGTAAATTAAATTTATTGTACTGTTATCACTGTTTTAAAAAATTTTATCATTCACATTGATTTTAATGAATTTTTAAAAAGAAAATGAATAAACATGTTTACAAAAATGGTTTTTGAAGAAAATTAATATCTTTTATCATCATATACAAATTTTTATGTGGAATTCTAAAAAAGTATTTGTGTATCTTCATAATTTTGCTCAGTTACAGTCATTTCCCTGGTACTTGTACACTGGTGCCTCCAAATCCAAAGACAAAGAACATTAATTCTTAAAGTTATAGATTCTGAATATTATAATATCAAATTTTCATGGTAACTTTTTTATACTCATTTGTGATAAAATCAGTACAATGTTCAACTTCAATCTCATATATGTTTTATCTTCCATAGCATTATCCATTATTTTTATTGACTGCATTTTCTTGTAGAATTGCTTACATTGTTCATTAAGACATTGAAGGTCTTTATTCTTAATAATATTACAAAGGTCTTTATCCCCATAAATTATATTACAATTAAAATTTTATTTCTTTTTACACACAAAAAAAAATCTGTATTAATGCATAGTAAGATGGATAATTTTATAATAATAAGCTGAAATTCATAATACAGTAATGAAAAATTAAATGATTTAATTGAAATAAGTAAAAAGAAAAAATTAAAAATATTAAATTATAGTAAAATTATGGCTTTGATACCCACTCAGTTTGTAAATAAATAACTCATCATTTTGAAAATCGATTGCATTAAAAATAGTATAGAAATAGAAAGAACTGGAATTAATATTGAATTGCATATTTTATTTAGCAGATACCACTTGAAAATAAGGTAATAAAATTATAAATTAAATTGTGAATTTTATAAATTGTTTATCAGTTTGGAAATTTATTTACTGATTTTATTAATAATAATAATAATATCCAGTTGATCAAAATAGTCATAAATTTTATTTTATTTTAACAAAAAAGTTTCCCTGGTGGTCCTTTTCTCCTTCACAAATTTAATTTACAAATGAAACATATCAAATGGAAGCAAGATGTTTTATGAAAACTACCAATTTTTGCTCAGTTATATTAAAGTTGTGGTAGTTAAATTATACTTTCAATCAACTGTTGCCTTAACGAAAGAGGCAGGTGATAGATAATTTCTTTTAATCAATGAATAAGTTTCATTTTAATCTCTTTGTTTACACTTACTTGAAAATCAATTCTTGTCCTTGGATTTGAAGTGCCAACCATTTTGGGTCATGTGACTTTAAATGTGTATAGCAGAAGTGCGTGTGTTGTACATATCAGTTGATCCAATTCCAAACAACTTTGAATGAATTTGTTCATTTATGATTTGTATAGTAGGTATTGTTTGGGTTGTTATTTGTAAATAATGAATGATGATCTTATATTATATGTATTGTTATGTTACTCGTTTATGTGATCTATATAATCAAGATTTTTAATTTTGTGAATGTTTCGTTTTTCTTTTATTTTGTTATATCTATGTAGTGAACAAAACTAATTACAACTTCCAAATGTTTGTAATTTCGAGTAGTACATTTAAGGAAGCGACCAAAGAATGTGTTTGTATCAATGTTTATACAAATTTTTATTCATTTATATATTTTTTCATCATGCATTGATGAATTGCTTTGTGAAATTTTGTTTAAAAATGTATTCAGGGTGTCTACCAACCACAGAAGTACTGTATGTCAAATCAAGTAATGATTTTTTTTCACTGAATGAAAACTCCCAAAACTCAGTGCTCAATGAATTAAAACTCCCATATTGGATTATACAAGCAATAGATAATTTTAAAAAAAAAAGTTTTTTTTTTAGAATTATAGACAATTAATAACAAACTTAATTGCAAAACTTATCATTAATCTGAGCTTTTTCATTTCCAGCTTTACATTGAAATCATAAATTTGTTTTATTGATTTAAACTTAGAACTCTAATAAGTAGACAAAAAATTGAATGTATATATAGTAAAATTTTTCAACATACATATTTTGTGGCACTGAACTGTTTAAGGAATTTTACAAGGAACTTGTAGACAAAAGCTTGTAGTTAAAAAGCATATGATAATTTTTTTGAAATTGACATATAATCTCTTACTTACTTTTTTTTACCAGTTTTATAGCAAATTAAAGATCAAATAATCTCAATAATATCTTTATTAACTGAATTTTTATAATTATTTTTATTTCATGAACAATTTTAAAAACTGTCTAACTATCTAAAGAATACTTAAAAAATAAAGTTTACAGACTACTTCTCTTTGGACTTCATAGACACCCTGGGATTTAGTTGTGAAGATGGTTGTTTCGCCATTCCATTTATACTGAGTGATGTAAAAGAAAAAAGTGATGAAAAGACTTTGTGATTTTAAAGCGATTCAAAAGTATTTAATATTCTGATTAATTGCTGATAAATGTGTCTTGAACTGTGCATTAGTTAGATATACCTCATTTTTAAAGGGTTCTTTTCTTAGAAGCTGAGGTGCAATACAAAACTAATTATAAATTAAATTTTATAATAGTAAAATTTTATTTTTGATTGAAATAATGCAGATTTGCCACAATAACTTTCCTAACTGTTGGACCTCCTAACATTTGATAGCATAAACTAAGCATAGGAATGAAATAATAACGAGCAACTCCGTCCTTTAGCATAGTACCTGTAACATCTTCAAAATACTTGCCTTTTAGATAAACAATCCATTCTAAAGTCGTATTTTCTTGTTATTCTACTATAAATCATAATTTCTTGATAGAACAATCTATACATGGAAGAGATATTTTTCTTGACAGATTTCACTGCACGGTAGAATTATTTCTGAAATCCTCTGTCCACTAACTTTCATTATCTCGAAATAAATTCTTATTCCAATTATTATTTCATAAATGAATGTTCAAATTTTTCCATATTAAAGGTCATAAATTCCTTCTGATATAATCCTTGATATTCCTCTTTACAAAATGGCAATACAATAGTATTCTTTGTTTATTCATAATTATTTTTGTTATTATTCTTTCTGTTATTTTGAAGACCCAGTTTTTTAGCTTGTTATCTCATTTTTATCAAATAAGAACAATTTCAAATTAGTTATTTTGTAATTGAAATTTTGAGAAATGTTATAAGTAATCTGTAGATATATTTCAAATCATTCTGTTTAAAGGGAAAAAGAGCTTCTGAGATTCAGATTGGACTTTTTTTGCGGATTTTGTTGTGGTTTTAATTGAGAACTGATATTTTATTTACACCTTTTAAAATTGATATGTGTGTGGTTATTATTACTAAATTTCTATTTTCTGATTTTAAATTCCTTTTTAAAGCTATATCGACTTTATTTATACTTTATCTGCTGTTGTTTTTTAACCAAGATTTTCATACTTTAGGTCCATTTTTTTTAATTTTTTTTATAATTGATGATTAATTTCTTTCATAGGAAACCATTTTATTTATAATAAGTCAGTTCTGTCTAATGTTCTATTTGCCTACTTCTTGAATTTGATATCTATTCATTTTGGAAAGTATTTGAATCAAATATTTAATATTTTTGCAAATAAGCATGTTTTTGTAAATTTGTATTGGATTAATTATTCAGTGATCATGTTTTATGGACATCAGGTCTCACTTTTGTATTTTGGCTTCTTTAAATTTCTCAAACTCATTGCCTACTATATATAAACATAAAAAGTTATCTGCTTGATGCTTAAAGTTAGATGCCTTTCCATCATATGTTAAGTTTTCTCTTACAATTTTTTTTTTAACTTTATTTTCCTTCCTGCCTTGTCATTTAAAATTGTATAACTAAAGAATTCTGTGGTATAGCCAAATAATGACAGTGATAGTGGTCTATTCTGGGTGGGACTTCAAAAAAAGTATCGCATATTTTGATGCAAGCATCTATTTAATACATTATAACCATTTATTAAAATTAGGTTTTATCTAAGATCATCAATAAGCAATTTGATATTAAGAATTCTTGCAACATTATCTGTTCAAAATAAACTAAATTTTTTATAGATTTTATTGTTATTATCAATGATTTTGTTCATGAAAAAAGGCAAGTAAAGTTGTTTTGTAATTTTTTTGTTTCACATTTCTTGATACATTAATGGTTTTTTTTTCTTTAAATTTATTTAAAAGTTTATGTACCCTTGCAATTTGCCAGGAAATGAACACAAAAATCACAGCTGAGCCACTATTTATGCCTTATTTCAAGCAATAAAAATATTTACAATGACTCTAGTCAGATTATGAGAATATTTGAATCTCACTAATTAATTATGAAGCTCCAAAAGCATAACTTACTGTTTCAGGTTATATGCTCTTATCTTACTAAGAATAAGTAGTTGGTAGTTTTGATTTCGGTAAATGTAGTGGTTTTCTTGTATTTTTTCAAACTAGTGTCTTGCATAGTGACTGCCATTTTGTAGTACAAGCCATCCAGCAGAAGGTTTAGTACCAGTTTTATGAAGTATGTTGTTTCTCTGGTTTTGATGATGTTGAAAGCTTGCAGTCTGATCAATTTTTTTCTTTTGTTGTTTTTATATATAATATTCATAAAAAATTTTTACAGCACTTGCATAAATTGTAAAATTGTCATTCACTTGAAATAAAAGCTGTATAACATTTTACTAAATATATCCATTTTAGAGGATTTTATATTTTGAAATTTTGTCGACGAAAATGCTTATTCTTGTACAGTTTTGAAAATATACATTAATGTTTCTAGCAAATGTTTTTCTATTACAAATAAATTTAACTGTACTTTTTAAAACTCTCTAAAACCTAAAATTTGTAAATGATTGATATTTTTAATTCAAATCTGTAATATCACTAATTGATTCCAAGAAACCAGATTTTATAGAGCTGTATTTTTTCCAGAGTGTATAATTGTGTTCAAATGATAGCTTTTCATTTTAATTCCATTTGTACTCTATAAAATTCTTAAATATTCAAAAATGTTTTTTTTAATGCATAACTTTGCTAGGACAAATAAAAGAATGTCGCCTAAAAGCAGTCCTTTTATTTCATAATTCTGTATTCCAATGAGTTCCTTACATTTCAATATCGGCAATTAATTTTTACTTGCTTTAGTCTGAAACTTTTATTACAAAATGAATTTTCAGTCTTTATATCCATGAAAGGAGCCGGAGAGGGATTTTAAAATAATTTTACTAAGTGATGGGAAATTTTCTTATTTTCACAAAACTATTACAGAATTAATTTTTATGTGTGTTTTTATAAATTTTTATAATTTAGACAGTCTTGTCATAAAAAAATCAGTTCTTTTTTTTTTTAATGGAAGTATTGTAATAAATTTTTCCCCTGCAAAAATCATTGGCATCTTATTCAAATTGAAATATAAATTAGTAATTCTGCGAGATTATTTATCGCTCGCAAAAAGCGATTAAGAATAAAATTATAACAACAGTTCCTTTAACATTCTGAGACTCATAATTTAATTATAATATCTAAAATTAAATAAGAAGCGGAACAAATTTTTTTCCCACTCAAATGTATTTTCAAAAGAAAAAAAACCTGGCACACCTGACTACATTCGTTTTTAATCAATTGTCACCACAACGTATGAATACATATTCCTGAAATATTGGGACTGCTTTTCTATTCAGTGTTTGTATATTACGATTGAGGTCTAAAAAGAAGGCTACATTGTGAGTTAGCTTGCACCTTGGCAATTCAACCTTCATGAAGGTCAAAGCAATAAAGCGATTCCGTCTTAACACTTTCTCGTAGACAATGATTTCCCATAGTTGTATACTCTATGCTGCTAAGTCAAAGTACATTTTTGTGTCGCGTTTCTTCTTTTTCTTGTATCACGTACTGTATGCAAGAACTGTACTTATTTTTCTCGATATTTCATTAAAGATTATGCTGAAAAAAAAAGTGTCTTTTCTTTCGTCTGTTGATTTTATCCTAATACCAGGGACGACGGGAGTATCTCACTTTTGGAGGGGTGTGAAGTACTTAAAATATTATCGTACAAAAACAAATATTTTTGATGTGTCAAGTATGTCTTTTGATGTTCAAAATGTCTTTACATTATTATGCGTAGTATCATTTTCGCGTATTTTTTTTTTTAAAGTGGTATTATTTGAAAGAATGAAAGCAGTTATGTGTCGATGCGAAAGGTTTAATTTGTGAGGAAAAAGGACAAATAAAAAAAACATAAAAAGCAATAAAAAAAACAAATATCGGAAAATAAATTAAATGTTTGAAAGTAAATACAGAAAAAAGAATTGACTGAAATAAATTTATTTATTTACTTTTATGAACAGTGATGGAATATATGAAGATTTTTTTCAAACAACTCAAGCCTACTCTTTTTTTTTTTTTTTTTTTTTTGTACGAATGTTAATTTGAACAATTTTATTACAACATTGCTAAAATTAAACCTATTCTTTACACCCTTAGAAGGAAATAGCAACATAAATGAAACCAAACTTTCATCGTCCATATTTAAGAATAAAAGGTTAAGTAACATGAAATTTTTTAACAGGAGAATGATTTTCGGCAAACTGCGGGATGCTTTTGCAAGTCAGTTATACATTTTCTACATAGCAGACCGTTAGATCTAAAACTACCTAATTCGAGACGTTGTTACTTCTTGATAATAAATGCTCTCAAAAAGAGTTTAAAATTTTAATTAGATGTTTAACTGATTAAAAAGTCATCAAATTTGAAAACTCCTCTGTCTTTCTGTTAATTAACCTGAACAGCTTTAGGAGCTTAAAAATAATTATAATAATCCCTTAAAAATAATTTTTAAACACTTTTTAAAATTCAAAATATCAGTTTTATGGTGATACCAGTTTTAATTTCGTGCATTTCTTTTTTTCTCTTTTTAATATCTTTCCTATATTGATTTTAGACACAATATGTTACAATTTTTTTACTAAACAATAAAACATTAAACAATGTGATTTAATTTCATCATTTTTCAATAATGTTTTTCTTCTTTTACTTTTTTTTTTTTTTTTTTTTTGTCAACTTGAATGAATTTATGATTGAGGATTTTTTTGTACTTTATAACTTTCAAAAGTACTTGCAAAGTTTTTATTTCATATTATGATAAAGTTATATTTCAAATTGTTGTGTAAAAATAGTTGAAATAGTAAATAGTAAAAATAGTTGCATAAGATCTTTTGGTCAGAATTTGTCTCATGTATACAATGGAATATTAACTTCTTGACTTTATGCTCATCACTCAATTGTGGCTAAGTATTTTCCTTTTAAAATAAAACCAGTTGCAACTACACTAGACTTCTTAGAATACAATAACTACTTTTAAAAAAATGCAGCATTACAATTATGTTACCGATGTTTCTTCCTCCAGATGGCGCTGTTTAGCGTCTTAAGTTAAACATACTTGAGCAGGCAACGAAAAGGAAGTCTTTGAAATAGTCTCATATTTGTATCCATGATAATTATTTTACTATAAATAATGCACATAGTTTCATGTAATTTTTAATAAGAATAAATACTTAAAAAGGCTATCTGAAATGCCTTCACCATTGAATCATATATGCATATACGATTTGAAACAACAATGATGTGTGGGGTTATAGGGAAGCTCCTAGGCTCGGTGGCCTTACACAAAAACAATAACTTTTTAAACGGAAAAAAAAACAGCCTGAAAAGGTCTTTTCTCGTTTACTTTGAGGTGAAATGTTAAGTCCTGATTAATGCATTGGCCATTAGCGGATGACAATCATGTTGACGAGGTGCGGTAGTGGGTCAGTTATAGAAAAGCTGCTGGATCTTCTATTCCTGTTACTTTTTGGATCATAGACTGGGATTTCACTAATCGCTTAGTTGCTGTTACTGTCTAGTTTTTCAAAATAGTTAGTGGCTAGCTTTATAAAAAATTCTTCGATTGAAGATAACTGTAGGTCTTCCAGGATGTCTTGAACTGGTTCCCGAATGCATAATTGCAGAGCCGTATTAAGCCCTATAAACAATCCTTAAGCAAATAAATGTGGAAACTTTCTTTTTCCAACCTAAATCTTCAAAGCCAGGTATTTTGTTATTGGTTTTGATCTCTAAATAAGCCATTTGTAAGGAATAAAGATGCCCAACTTAGAGAAAATATTTAATGGTGAGTCACTTTCAAGAAAGTCAGTTTCCATTTCTTCCATGTAAATAAAATTAATTTAAAAGCATTTTTTTAAAAGATGATAAATTATTTCAAACTCTCTTAATACAATTTAAGATTTAAAACAATCTTACAAACTTTTAACTTAATACAATTTTATAAACTGTTTACTCGGTTCCTCTCAGGCATTGTTGTGATTTTTTTTTTATTGTTATTATCTACAGAATAGTATGGAAATGTAGATGATGAATTTTTCGGGAAAATTAAAAAATAAAAATAAAAAACCAGCACATATTTACTTTTCGGAGCAATAAAAATTGCTACCTGGCATTTTTCTGCTAAATACAACTCTCTTAATATTACTGAACTGAGCTGAAATTCCATAGTACTTTGGAGCGGGGATATTATTTGGGAGCAATTAGTTCAAACGAATTTCATCAAAGTATTCCATGAATT
Organism: Argiope bruennichi; assembly: GCF_947563725.1. Lineage (NCBI taxonomy): Eukaryota > Metazoa > Arthropoda > Arachnida > Araneae > Araneidae > Argiope > Argiope bruennichi. The sequence goes on from NC_079161.1 coordinate 27,125,298, forward strand.
CTAAATTGAAATCAGTACGTCGGCAAAAAAAACGGAAGATGACATCTAATTAATTAATATAATAAAAGCACAAACAGTTGAGGGGTTATTTGTAGAATTAATATGTCTAAATATTAAGAAACATCAGAAGATCATTTAAAAATGATAGGTTTTAAGCATACACACTATTTTATACTTGCATGATACCCAATAATAATGGTTGAAAAAGAAAGATGGATCAAACTGGTAATAAACAATAAACTAAGCAGGTTTCATAATAGTTTGTTGAATCGGAGATCAAAATGAGAGACGAGTAATATTCAACGCCGAAATTTCTACTAGATAGCTGTCTAGATCCACTTAGCTGAAGGGGGCGCACACAGGGCGACTAAAAAATATTATTATTGAAACATTTATAAACTCCTGCCTTATGAAATTATTGAAACATTTATAAACTCCTGCCTCCTACTTAAATAGTGTTGTGCATAAATGTGCATATCGTAAGGCCATGATTCATATTTACTTTTAACACTCTAGTAGCACACACACACACACACACACACACACACACACACACATATATATATATATATATATATATATATATATTGTATGATATTAAACAATATTCGTAATATTGTGTAATATTGTTGAATATTAGGTGATATAATATCGCACAATATTGTGAAAGAGGATGCGCTATCTGGATTAGAGATGCATAATCTACGATTTTTTGAATAACAAATAATTTTGCTATTGTTATTTTTAAATATTTGTTCCAAATATCTGTTATTTCAATCATATTATTAAATTAATTAAAAATTATTAATATTAAATATAAAATGTATTAATTGTAATTAATATTTAATTTACTAATTTAAGTAACGTGTGATTGAATTAATTTATCCATTTTAGCTTACTTGATTTACAATTTGATTTTTTTCAAAACTATTTATTTAATTTCTTTATTGGAATAAACCATTTTCTGAAAAATTTGAATTAAATATATGTCCTTTCTTTAAATTGTTTACTTTAGTTTTATATTCTACCAATAGATGGCGCCAGCAGTAAACGGAATATATGCAAAGTGAAGTCACAAGCAATAAAAAAGGATTTGTATGGAATAGTGCATCATCAAATGCATATATCGGAAAGTCAAGATTACTCTCATGAAGTGGAGCGGCGACTTCACACTTTCCAGTGAAGTCACTGCTCCGATAAATTTCATAATACGATAATTCCAATAACCGGTCCATTCACTTTTCAATCCATTCACAGATTTGTCCTATTCTGTTTTGTTTGTTCGAGAGCTTCCATTGGACAGATCGTATCGATTGTTACTTTCTGGTGAAGTCACCGCTCCGGTTAATTTCAGTGATATCTTATCCATTGTTACTTTCTATCGTCATTCAAAACCTGTAATCGAAATATTACCAGTAAGATCGTGTAGTGATTGTAGCGCCACCTTTCATTCATGCCATCTAAAGCGCTGTCTATCTACTTTCCTTAATACAATTTATGTTAATACTTCGCCCGGGAAAATCCCCGTTCTATGTACAAGTGCGCTAAGCAATGATGTTCCGATGGTTATTAGTGAAATAAAGAGTTAATTTCCTAATAGCGATAAAATGCTTTATACCGCACTCTACATGAACATCACCACAATCGTATCAAGGATTTGAATCACACCCCTCATTGAAAAGTATTGATCACTGGTATTTGTGACTTTATGATATTGGTTACGTCATTTCCGCTCGTAAAAAATTCGTCATCCCTAATCTGGATAAAGATGAATATGTGCAATGCACATTATGCATGTATGTGTGTTGGCGCTCTACAAGTTAGATCGTTTGACCAGGTGAAACCAAACCTGGCACATTTAAAATGAAGATGGGATTGTGTGGCTCGGAGTGATTTTTTCGAAATTTTAATTGAAATTCTCATCGATAAAAATTAAGCGAAATTTTGGCATTTTACCGTAATAACATCCAAATATATTATAGTACAAAATTGATTTTTACATAATTTTAAAATTAAAAAAAATTATGTTTTCAATGATGCCAATTTTTAACATATATATTTAATTTTTAATTTTAAAGAATTTTTTAAAAAATAATTGAAGCATATTTTTCAACAATTTGTTCAGCACAAAATAAAAATTAAATGTAATCTGTACGAGTATGTTATGAGTGCCTGGGAAAATTATCTTTTAACAATGTGTTGCCATGACGTTCAAAAAAGCTGGAATTAAAAGCACAACCAGTTATAAGATTCCTGTAAATTTACGCATGCTCTGAAAGAACCACCAATAGCAAGTAGGACAATTGTCCTTGATGGGACAAGTACTTGCTACTGTACTGTCCCTGCGCATGCCGTGGTCTTACTGAAAGGATTGTAGCTGGTTGAATGTAAACTCTTACTGTACTCTTACTGTAAACTAAACCTAGAAAAATGCGATTTTCCATAAGAAATGAAATAAACATGAAGCATGATATTTTCTAAAATGATAAGTGTAAGAAGATCATTTCGGCAAGCTTTTAAAATATTTTTATTATTAATTCCATAATTCTGTAATATTTACGACAACATGCTTTATATATAAAGCTCTAATCGAATCCTTATCAATGAAAAAAAAAACTTTGCTGATAAAGAATGATTCACAAACCTTATGAATTTTTATTTAATTTATGGTTTTTTTTTCCACAAAAATGGAATATTAATCCTTGTTATCAATATAAAGATATAATTAATGCCAAAGGAGGTTAAGGATCTAATTAGCCACCATCTTATATACCGATTTATTTTTCCCCCTTTATTTGATAAGGTCGTAGACAAATGAATGACGACTATACCTTATCATTAATTTGTCAAAGTGCGTGTATTAGAAAGTCAGAATATCTTAAATAGAAATAAAGATGAATGAGTGTGTCTGTTGGCGATCTACAGAACAGATTGTAAAAGTTAGAATACTAAATTTGGCTCAAATATATTATAGTACTGAAGTTGTGCATTTCGCAGTTCCCTCTCACCCTCTCTCCAAATTTTAATTATTCAAATACTAAGTCAACTTTGGTGTTTCCGGCCATTCATTTCTAAAAGAGTCATCGCATAAAAATTATTGTTTTCAACTTGTTTTATACGTAGTACAGAGAAAGTACAGTAATTGTTAAAAAACTCTAAATTTTGACAAATCTCCACTTTTCAGACCTTTCGAATTCGAACAACGCATTTTTAGAAATTATTCATCTGTCTGTTTGCGACAAAGAACTCAAAAACGCTTTGAGCAAGTGTGCTGAAATTTGGTATAGGATAATTTTCACCAAATTTACAGATTTCTATCAAATTTCGATTAAAATCTGTTCTGAAGAAGTCCGTCTGTACAGCTGTTCGAATATAAATTAACACAACTACAAAACGAAGAGAGCGAGATGGATAAGATTCCCTACATAGATTTGACATCTATGTTGTAGACATCTATAAAAGTTTGAGACAACACCAACAAAGGTTTGACTGTCTGTGGTTCTATATTTTAAGAAATATAGAACGACATAGGTAGTTCAAAAATAGTTAGTGACTTGTATATGTCAAATTGGATAGGGGATTTTGTGACTGCAAAAGTAATCTTGTTTCAAATTTTTGTTTCAATCGGTTGGAAAAAAACATCGTTTTAAAAATACCCTCTCGATGACCCATCAACTTGTTAGAGTAGTTAAATATATCGAAAAGGGTTTTGCCAACAATCAAAAGTGCGCCGCTGTTTTTCTAGATATTCAGAAAGCCTTTGGCAGAGTTTGGTAAAAAGGCTTTATTTACAAGCTAATTATTTATAATATTCCTCCTTACATTATCAAAATTATTATCTCCTATTTAAATTACAGATTCCTATTTAAATTAAAGAATCTGTAATTATCATTACAGATTCTTTTGTGTTCGCTTTAACAACAATCTTTCAGACATCAAACTTATTAAAGTAGGCGTAGCCCAAGGTTAAAAAAAAAAAATATCCCAATAATGACTTGTTCCAACTTTATACAGCTTCTGCTAGCAGTTATTAACATTTTATTGGTTCCCAGAACAAAAACAGTAATTTGTTATTAAAGTTAGAAATTACAATCCACTTCATCACTGTGTTTGTTATTCAGATTAAAATAAGAATAATTTTTTGTATTGCAAATGTTTGTATTGAAATCAGAATTAAATTCTCTTTAAAATGATATGCAAGAGCTTGCATTTTGTGAAATGCAACATTTTCTATAAACATACAAAGTTAGAAAATATAACGATTTTCGTGTCCACAATTTTGGCTAACACTGTAAATGTAATGAAAATGCATAATCTATTTAAAAACAGGCCGCTTGCAGCGCCATCTACTGGTGTAATTTATAACTAAAATAGTGAAGTTTCTTCTGAATTTCCTACTGCTTTTTTTAATAAAGATACTACTGATTTCATGCTCCACTTCCAAGTTATTAATTTATAAATTTAGGTTTTTGTCGTAAAACACTCTTCATTTATCTTTGGTTGCTCATTTAAGCATTTTCAAACTCGGGAAAGAAGGTATTATATTTGATATTTAAATTTTAACTTTTTACAATTGAAAGAAATTTTGCTATTGTGCACGTTTTTCTGGGTGGAAACTTGCAGCGGATGTAAATAATTACTCATACAAAATTTTTTGCTCAAAATAGTATAATAAATTTAAAGATATACAATTAAAATATATACTTCAAATATTAAAGTTGTGAAACAGTTGAATTTTCTACCACTAAGTTTGTAAAGAATCATATTATATAATATTCTGTTAAACATTTAGAACTCAACCGTTCTTGTCTTGGGCAGTATCTGTTCAATGAAGGTCACCTGAGAGCAGAGTGCTGACGATCATAAGACACATTTACCCGCACCGCCGAATTTATCATAGTTTGGTATGGGTGCAATTTTTGGAACCCTAAGGGGTGATCGATGTTTAATGTAGATATAAGCACCTAAAATAGTGACATTAACTGGACATTAATCTCATATCAGCTGTTAAGATTCTTGATAAGTTAGGTAAAGCAGATAAATTGTATAATATGAAATAGGAAATATGATGAAAGAGATTTACAAGCATCTTCATCTTAATATTCTTGTGTTTTGTGCTGTATCTCTTCTCTTGTCATTACAATACAATAACTTAATGCTCGTAATCAAATATAAATTATGCATGTTTTATTATAAAAATCTCAGTCGCCGCCTTAATAAGCTACTTTTTAAAGAAATATAACAATCGCTTCAATGCAAATTGTGATCGATCGTAGCGCCCCTATTAAGTAACCGTTAACGCTGCCTTCTGAATTTTAAATCCCCAAACTTGAAAATACAACAGAAGTTGTGTTTTCAATTTGGGTATCAATATAAAAATGAAACACAGCCGTTACTTGTCAATTTGATAAATTATTGAAGTGCTTACGCATTGTAAGACATGTGATCATTAGCGCCACCTTCTGATTAAGATGATGTCTCAATCTGTATTAAATTTAAAAGCTCGAAAAATGGCGGTATTTGTTTAAGTGAATATTTTTTCACTCTGCCTAATGAATTGATATTTTGTGTGAATTTTTATTCTTAACTAAATGCAATTTTTTTATGATACCTTCTTATTTTTTAAGAAATAGAATTTTAGTTATTCGCGGTTAGCATTTTTGTTAGTTGATGTAAAGAATGTTTCAAGATCCATCAAAAATAGGAAAAGTAAGTTTTAATCTTGTTTTAAAATTTTATTAAATGTTAAATAAAAAGAAAGTTTATTTTTCTGTATAAAATGTTTTGCTGTTTTAGTATATGATTAAAATATCATTATGAAGTAGTGTGCTAAGTTATGCGTTATTTTATTTTTTTTATTTTGAAAAATTTAAAAGAAATTTTTCTGAAATGAATCAAAATATTCAAAATAAAGTATTATCATAATATAACTAGATACGTATTATTATTCTAATCATAAATCTTTTATTAACACAAGCAGAGTAAACAAAAGTTTACTATTAAATCAGAATAACGTGTGATTAATATATTTCTTATTTTATTTAAGTTTTGCATATTAGGATTGTAATATTTTCAGATGATTCCGATATTTGGGAATTGGTTCTAGTTGGAATAGGTGTTTTATTGTTTTAGAATGTGTTCGTTTGATTTTTTGATAAGAGTAAGAAAAGATGCAATATGATTATATACTTATATGTCGAAATACTTCTCTTTTTTTATAAAAAAAAAAATATTTTTGAACAGAGTTTGATTTGGTTTTTTGGCGCAAGGGCCATAGATTTGGCCATGCTGAGCCAGACTAAGTAAAATTCTTTCAAGTTAAAATTTCGAAATTTCTTGGTATAGGAAACAATGTGGAATAAAAATTAATAGTAGGTAATCTTCAAAAAAGGAAAGTAGACTAAATATATGAATAAAAACCAATTGATTTTAAAAAGGGTAAGAGGTTATCATGAAGAGCTTTTTCAAGTAAGGTAGATAAAACAATATTACTTAATTTAAAAAAAATGTAAACTTTGTGTATAAAAATTTGGGCATTCAGAAAGTATATGTTGGACGAGACAAAGTGCACTTGCACCGAAACACATTGCAGCTGGTTCTCCTAATAGCATATCGAGTATGACTTACTCGTGACGTTTTGAACATAAGTAATAATTTAAAGTTAAAAGTGGCCCTTCTCAAATTGATTATAATTTCTTTTATATTTCTGACTAAAAATTTCCTTAAATGATTTCTGTCTCCTTTTTATTATAGTTATTTATAAATGATTATCTTGTTGTATGATAATGTTTGAAATTATGTAAAGCGAGATCTGACTTTGGATACAAATACATGCAAATTTCAATTAGAAGCAAATTCCTCTTGGATAGGAGGAATTTCTTATAAAAGCATATCATTAAATTTTCAAAATAGTATAATAGATAAACAATCACACTGAATGAAGTTATTTTGAGGTTGAAAACTTCATAAAATCTAATTAATCTTCTTGCTGACACTAATTGCTTTCTCACCTACTAATTCTTTTGTGTAACAACTAATAAGATGCTCTGCAATTTTGTTGCATCTTCCTGATATCATGCAATATTCAGAATATCTCACAATATTATAATCTTCTAGGAATTAATGTCAATAAAATTTTAAAATATGGCTTAACGGAAACCAGTGCTTCTGAAATCTTTCGGGCCAATGCTAAATTTCATTAATTCTTTGACTATTAACGGAACGCGTACATCGCATTCAGCATTTAAAATTAGCTATTTGCAAAGGATTGGGGGAGGGGGGGAGCGTGTTTCAACATCACATTCCAACCTCTGACTTAAAAAATTATTTGAAAGAAAAATTTCAAATAAATTTTCTTTATTCGGAATCTAATAGGACACGAGGAATATCATTAGGAGCGCCATCTCCGGTCGACTAAAACTTTTTGGACATGGCTACATCGTCTAGTCATGAGTAAGAGATCGGAATCTAATAGTTTCACTTGTGGAAAATAAAGAGAAGAATTTTCAAAACAATCGTGTCAAAGATTTAGACCCCAATTTAATTAGTTTTTCAAAAATAAAGAATTTTTAAAAAATCTTTCAAGATTAAAATATTTTGGTGTTAATTATGAATATAAAAGTTAAACCAGATTAAAATTCATTCCATCTTTTAATCTAGTCAATTACTTAAAGTTTTGATTATGAATTCGCTTGCGTTTTTCCTGTATAGGTGAAAAGACAAAAGTTTCACTAAAGAGTTTGGAAATTTGCATTGATCTCCCATATTCCTTTCGAGCAATGTCATTTTTTTAAAACTATTCTCGAATCATAACTAAATTCCTTATCTGTTCATGAGTGGTGATGAATCATTTTGAGTACAAGGACCAACTTTGGTCATGCTGTATCATGCATTATATTTATTCACAAATTATTGATTCCCCGAGTAAAAAATATGCTCAAAAATTTAATAAACCATAATTTAAACCAATGAAAAAGTTGCAACTAACCAATTTATGCACTACCTTTTGTTTTCTAATGATCATGGCATTAATTTGATTTGGCATAATTCTATTGTCACATATTATTTATTGTTAATTTTTTTTTTTAATATTTCCGCGTTTGATATAATTTATGAACATCGTCATCATTCGAATATTTTCTGAAAAATTATATCCTCGGACAATTTTTAATAATCGACAGATATTCCCTCAGAGCAGATTCAAGTCATTTTTTAAAATGAAATTTTATCTATATATATTTAAAATGAAGAATAAAATGAAGAAAATAAATAAATAAAAATTGGACAAAATTAGTTTAAAAGTGTTCGTTCTCTCATGGAATTATATATCTTTGAAGAAAACTTCAACTGCTTTTTTTGGAAAATTTTGTAATATATCCCATAGAAAATGGAAAAATGACTTAATTGCGATGAATTCCAGTCTAAAGATTTTTGCATCGCTTTACAGGAGACATTGAAGGTCAGTCCATAAAACTGTTTTGTCAATACTGTGCAAAATAATTGGCTGATCCACAGATTGTTACCTTGAAATGAAACCAATAAAATTAAAATTCATAAACCATATTTTAAACGAATGCAAAATTTACCAAATAATTTATGTAATGTTTTGTTTGTTTTTGTTTCATTATTGCCATGAGATTTTGAATTCATGATCAAATGCTAAATTCGGCTATGCTACATGTTTTGTTAGGATTCTTTTGTTTTGCATTTCATTGTCTTAGTGTTTGAGTCGGGAATAAAAATATTTTTAATATATATTATTGCATCCTTACTTAATTTTTCCTTGTTTCGAGGCGACATGCTTCGGAAATTGCAGACAAGCAGGATGTGCTTTATTGTGTTTTGTTTTTAACACTAATATTTACAAAATTAAATATGTTTGTTATATGTTACAAAATTGTATGTACGTATCCACATCCTAAACACATTTCCTGCATGAAACTCGATGACTTTAAGCTTACTTAATATATTTCGAAATAATTTCATTCTGACTTTTTCACAAGGTGACAACAAGTTTATTTTTCACGTAGCTCACGATTTCATCAGTACAGTATCTAAATATCATATTTATGTTATAGCTGTTGTAATTTTGAATTAAAAAGTGAAAGGGAACAACGTTACCTCAGAATCACCTGTAATATTTATATGCAATATTATATATGTGTCTATTTTAATAATTCTTGGCATTAATGAAATGAATTAAATGAAATTGGATTAAATGAAATTCTAAATGAATTTAAAAATAGGAATAATGATAGTTATATGTAAAATAAGAGAGCTTACTTTAAGTGTTTCGGCGTTTTCATTTGATTTTCGTTCTGAAGGTGTTGCTTCGTGATATTTCTGGCATTTTCAATAAACTCTGATGCTGTCATTTGTGATCACAGTAAGTAAAACCAATTAAAGTGTTTCAATTATGATGTCTTAGCATTGTAATAATATATTACGTTGGAAATAACCAATTTTAATTAAACAAAAATGATGACTAATAAAAAGACCATGTTTTGACTACCATTACAATAATTTGTTTGTTATGTATTACTAAAATATTTTATAAATAACATTTTGTATGATATTTCTTTAAAAAATTTTATCCTAAATTTTAACTTTAGATATCTTTTTTTCAAAAGTGATTTTCATAACTACATATTTTTTTATAGACATTTATTCAGTTATCTAATTAAATAATTCATATTGAAAGAAATTCATTCGTATTCATAAACATTCGGGACAAGATACTCTTCAAAAGACAACAAACACCCAGAGATGAACCCAAATCATGAGCATAACTGAAATAAAAATTATCTCCTACAAGAAAGAAAAGCTTTCTAAAGAGAACTTCCTATCCTGATTGAAATAACAAAAAATATTGCAGATAGAGAGAGAAAAAATTTTAATGCATCTAATTAAAATCTTTCGTGATTACTACACCATTCAATGAAAGAACAAGAATAAAATTGAATGGAATGTTCGCGAATGGCCGACCAAGACGGTTGGACGAAAAATTGAAACATGCAGGGTGATCATCTATAATTGGCTAACTTTACATGCACACTAAAATTGCATTGGACTAATCTTGATAATAACAGCATAAGAAATGAATTTATATAAATTACTCGACTCAATAAAATAAAAATAGTGGTGTGGTGATCATACTTCAATGTATAATGTTTCAACAATTAAATATGATGAATTAAAACATGAAGCTAAAACTTAAAATATATGTTTGTCATTAGAATTGAAACGGTTAAATTTTTAATTTATGGATATTTGTTTTAGAAATCTTGATAAAATTATTAAAGACATCGATTTAATTCGTTGTCTGCAACTCATTTCAAATATTGTTTTGTTATAACTTTGATAATTATTCTGCTTATAATGAATTAATATTTGCCCTATAAAATTGTGAAACTTTGTTTTCCAACGTTTTGTAAATAATAATCTTTCTCGATAAAACCAAATGATATTAAGTATTTAGTATTTATCATAATATATTATTTAATTTGCTGCGATTGAAAAAATTCAGAAAAATGAATTTTAAAAACGATTCTGTTCTAACAAAAATGTGATTAATTATAAATGTTTTAAACATTGTGTATAAAAATTAATTTATTGTTGAAGTTTAAGAAAAAAAATAGCAGAATAAAACTGTATTATTTAAAGTTTAATGAAAAAAAAAATCCAATTTGGCAGAACTGTGCACATCAAGAGAAGGAATTTATAATTTGAAAAACACTAGGTACTTCGTAAATAATATATTTTACATGTTTCATTATTAAAACGCAAGAAAAAGAGAAGGCTTTCCATTGTTTTGAATGTCCTGAAATTAATTTTAATATGAATATGAAAGGGAAAATATTCTGAGAATGACGTATAAGTACCGCGTCATTATCATCGCAATACGGATTCCATTTACTCCAAAGGCAATTTAGAGACATTTTTCATTTGTGCAACAAAAGTAGCACTACGCGATGTTGATCGGGTTAATCTTAACTTCTAAAGTTGTATGAGAGCATGCATATTTCTGTTCAAGTGTGTATCATTTCTCAGTCTCCTCTAATCCTGTGTGGGTTTTGTCGTGAACTAACAAATGCTGTGATACGAGAATTCTTTTCTCCCTAAATTCAACTCAGTGCAACCGTGCTCTGATTTGTTCATCTGCTATTACATACCATATGAGATCGTTCATTGCGTTATTCAGATTTTTCTAAAAATCATTTATATCTCTGAATATAGTGTTCGCACGATGATACTTAACAATTCATTGATAATCACATTGCTGTCCTTACAAAATTTCAAATTGCTTGATGGCTATTGAAATTGTATACTAATTTAATAATCTACTGGTGTTTTGTGTAATCTCATAATCAATCAGTGACTTTGTTTCATTTTCCTCAAAATCTCATCCATAACAATAAATGGGGCATCTGCAAAATTTTGGTTTTCATTTTGCTGGATAGGTGGGATTATTGATTACATTGAAACCAGGAAAGTGAACATCATAGGTGGAGTTGATTACTCATGCATACTACGATATCGAAAGCTTGCTCCCTCTCTTTGCTTCTCACTACTCGAATATTCAAATATGGAACCACCTTCAGTAAGTTAAAAACATTTGATTCTCTCCTTTGTGCTCCATGATTTGTCCTGCAACATTGCCCCGAGCAATTTACACGAGTGATAAAATGACAATTACAAAGAATCGATGTTTATATTCCATCGCTAATCTGAATTAAATGTTATTAAATCCGTGATATCTTCTTCCTTATAATCTAAGAACCCTGATTTCATTACGTACTTTATAATTCGAATATAATTTATTTTAACATGCGAATAATGACGGTTAAGCAAAAAAAATTAATGTTTGCATCAACATTAAGATAAAATTATTTATTATGCAGGTTTCATTTTGAAAGGAATTTAATTTGCTCTCCGTAGATCGTTGAAAGGTTGCAGCGCCCTCATTTGTGAAAATTGGAAGTAGCTACTTTAAGTCATTGCAAACAAAAATCAACTTAACTAACGCTGCTTTGGTTTTTAAAATACCTTAGAAAAGAATCATTCATGTCTATAAAATCCCGGTCATTGAAGAGTTTCGAATTTAAAATTTCAAATATACTTCAAAATTTTAATAAAAAGTAAATAAAAAAAAGGTATGTTGAAAATTTGTTTTTGCATTTCTATATAAAGCAATGTATTATTGTGCATTTTCTGAAGCATTATAAAATACTTATCACCTTGAATAATCTGTCACAATATTCATTATTTCTTAATTTTAAATCTTTGCAGGGGTATTTATTAAAGATATTATTGTAAAAAAAATATTTTTGCTTATTATTATTATCACTTATTATTGTCACACTAATTATTATTATCAAATTCTATTATATGTTATTGCAAAATTTGGTAAAAAATATTGTGCCACATTACCATATATTTTTTACAATATTAAAACAGTGTAAGATGTAAAACTTTTTGTTGTGTTGGTCATTATTAGATTCCAATATTGTTTAATTCTCGATATTCTACTATGTAGTTTCTCCATATTGTACCTAAGTGCTCTTAATAATACAAATATTTCAAAAATTAATTTTCACTGCCTATTAGAATATAAAGAAATTCATAAACAAACGATATTGTGAAAGATATATTTTCAACCCGTATTTGCAATATGTTTCTATATATGTTGAGTATTTTTTTAGATAAATGTGACGTTTAATCCACAGCATTCACAAGATCTTACAATAGTTATGCTGAAATTACGTTAATAACATACGGTAATAATATTTATTTCGTTAGAAGTGTTAAAATTTATTTCTAATTTTCAATTGTCCTTTTAATTTAATGAATTTTTACGATATTGAGTTGAAAATGTAATTTGAAGTAAGAAGGAGCGATTTCACTCGTAATTATAATTTATTATTAGAATAAAATCTGAAATCAGGTTGGGAAAAAAAAAAAAAAAAAAAAAAGCTTTTAAATGCATGAAACATTTTTAAAAAAAATTTTTTTTTTCAAAACTGTTTGCTGATTTTTGGTTTTGATTTGATTTATAAAAATTAAAATTTCAGTATTAAGAAAAAATTGAGATAAAGTTTACTCTTTGTAAAACAAAGATTGGTAAGCAAAAATCTTGATAGTTTACTAAATTATAATAATTTTTTTCATGTTATTATATAGTAAAAATGGAGAATTTTCCAAATTAGATTTTTTATATCTATAGCTAATTAGATTTTTTTTACTTAAAAAAAATTTCTTTAATTTTCTAACATGTATTTTATTTTAAATAAATAAAGGGCTAGCTATGTTTTTTTGCACAATTAAATATCAAATACTTGTAATTAGGACAGAGAATTCAACATCAAGATATCTACAAATGTGTCTGGATTGTCTAATCCCATTAGGTAAAATAAAAATTAAAAAAATCTACTGAATAATAGACTACAATATTGTATTGTTAAATAAAAAATTAACAGTACTGTCATCATAATGCGGTTCAACTCAGAATTTTCAAATTTGTTATCACAACGTTGTTGAATATAGTTTTTACAAAATAGTTCTAAAAAAAATTTTGTATCTTTGATTATTTAATGAATTTCATATTTTTTCTTAAAATTTCTAGAATATTTCTACATTAAGCTTTCTAATTCCGTTATCTTTCTCGACCTTTAATCAGTGCATTAATTTAAACAATATATCTCTAATTTAAAAATCAAGAATGATCAGAATGCCTTTGTTCCTTGATACTTATTTTCCTGGCATGTTCAAAGATTTTCTTTGCTTTTTTACGGGCAGAATGTTTCCTTCGTTGACTGGCAAGAAGCGAAATTGAGAAACCAAGAATTATGAAAACTGCTTTCATACATTTTGATTTCTCATTTAGTTTGTAGAAAGTTATATTGACAATTTTTTAAACACATTTTCATTTTCAATGATGTAATTTGATATTTACCTTTTATAGTTCACTGCGAAATATCATTGTCCGTACATACTAATACTATTTTACAGATGACTTGGAATTATCCAAAAACATATGTACTCACTTTGAATAATTACATACAATATATAAAAACTTCATACCTAAATTAATTACCATTACAGGTTAGACATTAATTAATTAAAGTTGAACAAATCAAAAACAAATTTTTTAATTTTCTTAAATTCTAATCAGTGTAAAGAAGAAACAGCTTAATGAATATCACCCTTGAAAGATTTTTCATCAAAATATCTGAAATAATGTTAATCAAGATTATTTTCAGGTCAAAGTGAGGATAGAGAATTTGAAACCTAATTTCATCAAAGAACCACATTGTAAAGAATTCGAGGCCAAACCAATTGAAGTAGAGTTCTTGTCAACTAACCATCGTTCAAAATTACAAGGCCCATCTCTAAACAGTCATAATGTTACTTTAAGGCATGATGAATAAAATTAAAGACAATTAGAATTGGCATATTGAGAGCACCTAAAAAGAATAAATACAAATAGCAATTCATGCTTTGCAATATTTGCCAGTTTCAATTGCTATTAATAATTAACAAACTGTATATTTATATTAATAATACATGTAATTGTATGTTATAAATTCTTCAAGTAATAATTATTTGAAATGTGTATATATATTTGGGGCACCCATATGCTATAAGTTTACTATCACAAAATTTTGAATCTATAATGATGTACAATCAACTCTTTCAAGCTGCACTTATATTTCTGAATGATTTGTATTAAAATATTTAATGAATGGTATTTCACTTAATGAAGAAAGTATGATTTTAAAGCAAGGCGGTTTATTCTGTGAACCACATTTTAAGTCTTATATTTCAAATATTATGTATATTACAAATATTTAAAAAAGATGGAAGCACGTAGCTTCTAGTCTTGTTCCAATTTAAAAGATAATATTTATCATTCAGTTGATCTATCAACTTCAATTAAAATATAATGAAGAATTTATTCAATGACTTTTTTACAATCAATGTTATTTATATGTTAAATTAATGTTGATGATTAATTTTTTAAGATTTATTAAAGAAAGAACAATTTTGAGCAATTTATAAATTAAACCACCACAATTCATAAAATTAAGCTTAACCTCTTTTTTTTCCCCCCTATTTCTATGTATATTTATTTTCTATTTCTATATAATAATAATTTTGTACTTTTAAAATATATGTAATTTTTATACATTATATTGAATTTGTCCGATTATCTAAGTAATTCAAACCAAAATTATTAAGAAATTAAAAAAAAAAATCAGTTTGTTATTACCTATTTAGATTTTTTTAAAAAATCTCTTATTTGCTTGGATTTCTAATTTTTTCATTAATTCATGATCAATGTAGACTATAAAAGTACAAATGAAGCATTTTTTAAAATTTTAAATTAGTCACCACAGATGACCAGCTAATCCTCAAAGAATTTTGATGTACTTAATTTAAAATATATCGCCTGTATATTTCATATCCATGATTCCATCAAACTGACAGACATTAATACTGTATTATTTTAATTGCCTTGCTTGAATTCTGTTCATTGTGTATATGAACCTTTCAAATGGAGATAATCCGTTAGCATCATAATGCTATTAAAAACATAAATATTTGGTTTATCTCACTTCTAACTTCCATGGTATTCTAAATTCATTTTTTTTATATTGTTAATCTTGTAAACTAATTTTTTTTTTTTTTTTTTTTCCTTTTTTTCAACAATAGAAAAATTTCAGGTCAATAATGTAATTTATGGATGCAAATCAGAAGGGGGGAAAAATAATAATAAATAAAATAAGGAACATTTTGTCATAATTATTCAGGGTTGCTACTCAAATATGGGTGGGGGGAATCCCCTAAGAATACATACAAACATCCCCATAAGAGGAAATGTACAAACAGTACTTATGTGCTAGTTATAATTAAATAAAAATTCCTCCTAATTTTTAGCAGTACATTAAAAAGGGAAGTAAGCAGCAATTCAACATTACCTGAAATAATATGTTAAATGAATGTTTATATTTATATTTAAAAAAATGTATTACCTAAAATTCATATTAAAGGGAAAAAGAAGATATTGATCATTTTCCTCATGCTCTTTAATTTAAAGTCATGCAAAATTAGATTCGAGTAAAATGAAACAAAATAACATTCTTACTATCATTATACAAAGAATTTAATTATTATATTTGAGTATTAATTTCTGTTACCTCTGCAGATTTTTCAGTCATCAGTTCTATTTTTTTCTTATTGTAAACATTTAATTTAGAAAACTCCTTAGTGTTTTTTGGACTCTATTTTTTTCCCCTGAATTTTTTTTCTGCTTTTCTAAAGCTTCATAATACCTCACACATCATACAGAGTTTTTAGACCAATAAAAGAATCTTCTTTTTTTACAAGCATATCCTTGTGGATACTAAATCTATTTTCTAAAGCCACACTGCTATGTGCCAACCAACATAACAATTATTTATATGATTTCCCAAAACCTAAAAAAAAAATTTAGAACCTCAAAATATAAGAATAGAAATCATATTAAATGAATTCTTTATTAAATTAATCAAGCTGTTCACTTTTTAGTACCTCCCAAGAAAATTTCAAATTGGACCTTTGCAAATTCTGAACATAAATAGAAATTTGCAGTTCGGAATATAGCAGAAGCAATCAATTATTTGCTTTTCGCATAATACCGTATTATTTTTCAATAAATATTGGTTCAAACAAGATGTAGTTTTTAAAACATCCTAAAAATTTTTAGATATGCATTCAAATATATATATTCTCAACAGTAAAACATTCTGCTAAAATGTATATTTTTTCAGTTTCAGTAGCTTCACTAGTATTCAATGTTAATAGTGACTGCAAATAACTTGTAGTCACTATTCCAAAGTTCTTGGAAATCAGAGCGATTCATGCAGAAAAAAAGGTATGAGTTTTCATGGTTTAACAATCATAACGATGACGATTTTTTATTCTAGCAATGTTTAAAGAGATTAAAGCATTTTATTCTAGCAATGTTTAAAGAGATTTCTCAGTTTTTTTAATTTTATATTTTTCATCTACCTGCTAAACTTTCCTTCACATTTTCTGCTTCATAGCTGATTTTTTTATTTCCTGTATTTTCTCGATGCTGTGATAACCCTGTTATTAAGAAGATAATTTTTTTTATAGTTTTAAATGTTTTTGAAAACAGTGGAAAAAACCATTTTTTTGTGCAATAATATTTTTGAAAGCTCGGATAACATTTTTTAATTAAAATTCTAAATGAGAATATAAAAATATTTTCAAGAGTGCTAAATCAAACAGTTTGGTCGATAATTGTCGATGTTTATTATTAGATATACCATAAGGTGAGGCAGAAGTTTCCCTTAAGCTAAAATTGCTAAACTAAAATTATAACTGTGAAATTTAAAATGACACGAATGATCTGTTATTTAAATCTTATTACTATATGTGCTTTCAAAGGGTCAAAATTTAATATCTGAAAGCCTGGTAGTACAAAGTTTCGGCCCAAATTTTAAATTGTGTTAAAAAATTGCTTTAGAGAGTAAAAATAATATTTCTAAAAAATATAAATATTTTTTTAATCATATGTGTGCAACAAGGGAATTATTTTTACATACAT
This sequence comes from Argiope bruennichi, assembly GCF_947563725.1. Classification (NCBI taxonomy): domain Eukaryota; kingdom Metazoa; phylum Arthropoda; class Arachnida; order Araneae; family Araneidae; genus Argiope; species Argiope bruennichi. The sequence continues at coordinate 27,142,909 of NC_079161.1, forward strand.
TTTTATGTCTGAAAAAATTCAAACTTTTTTTTTTGAAAGCGCTTCAGCAAACTTACAATTCTGTACTAAAGAAATATACAATACAAATAAAATTACTACATACACAGATTTATAAAATATATATTATCCATTCTACAACGCACAGTAAAATTCTACAAGCAGTCACAATATTTTACAAAGATTTCTTGTACTTGACCATCAAAATTAATGACTCAGATTGGGACAACCAGATTAGTGAGAAGCTCCCTTATGGCTGGGTAAATGCTGCATTCATCTATAATAAAGAAATAATCGATTAAATGCATGTCATCGATCAAAATTCTTTATTAGTGTCATAAAAATTTATCATAAATAGGTAGTCTAATTACTCTGCAAATTAAAACACCATATCACAATCCGAGATAGGTTGTAAACTGCATGGGAAATGGAGTAAGTATAATCTCACTGAACACTGATACATTTTGCTGGTACAAAATAAATTTTAAACCATCAAAAGTTTTCTCCTGAAAACTTTCTTGCATACTCATTAATAAAAGAACCCCTTTCCCCATTGTGTAAAAACGGTTCACTTGAGCAAAGCTGTAAATGCCGTGACTGCTCAAATTTTTATTTTTGGAGTCCAACACATAAGCATTTTCTGATTCATAGCATAGTGAAGAAAACTAATTATACATTTTAGAATCCTTTATGACTAAATGATTGAAATTTAACACAGTACTACAATTTTAGTAACAAGATCACATACTAAATTTCACTTATATATGCTATTGTACTTTTGAGCTTATCACCTTTACATACATGTGAAAGTATATATGGTCAGGACAAGCCCTAGATAGATCTGATTCAAAATTTGTTATGGATCAACATTTTAGATCCTAAAGCTGTGTATTAAATTTTATCTGCCTAGCTTCTTATATTTTGTAATTACTATATTGTATGCTGTTCGTGTAAATAATTTCCAAAACTGCCCTTCATTCCTTCAAACAGTTACATGAAAACAAAACTTACATTTTTGCTTGCATAACAGAATATTGTAACTGACACTGTAAATAATGAATTTTTATCTTCTCTGTGCAGAAAAGTAACCATTTTTTACAGCTATTAACCTGATTAGTTTAAATAGAAACTTTAAAAAAAAAGGATAATGGTCAGATTTAAATATTAAGCGCAAAAATAAATCATCGATAAATTAACCACTAAAAAAATTACTAGCATTAATTACTGCAGAACGTGTAACCCTAATAAAACAGTTTATCAGAGAGATTTATGAAATTAGCAATCATTGTGGCTTACAAAAATAAATAATCTATGCAAACTTCTAAAATACAGTGCTAAGCAAGAGTTATGGTTTCCTCTTCATTCATTGGGAGGGAAGGATAGGTTAAAAAATCTTCATTATGCTCAATGAAGACTTGCATTATTGAATTTCATTTATAAGAATAGTATTTATTTAGATAAATACTTTAAAAAATAATTAATGCTTTTTTTTTTTTGCCTGACAGGTCTGAATAGTTGAAGATCAGTTCAAATGATATTGAAGAATTCTAAGCTTTCCTTGAATCTCACCTCATAGATTCAAATTTTTAGTAAATACACAAGGTATGTTTTCCATTTTTGATTTTCCAGAAAAAGTAGCAATAGACATATATAAATAATGGACAGAAAGGTTTCGGTTCCAAAATTAGAAAAGATGTTTTCCCTTTCTGCTTTCAAATCCTAAAATTTAAAAATAAAGCCTAATAAAAGATGAATTATTCATGTAATAAACTTGTTTTTGTAGGAGCTATTAAAATTTAAGTCGATTTTTAAATTATAGCACACAGTACGGTTTTTACAGCAGCATTCAAAGGAAACAAATTGAAATATGATAGAAAAAAGGCTGCTACAATGTTGATATGTTCAATAAAATGCTACCATTTTCTGCTGTAAGATAGAATGAGACCAAGTCAGTAAATCAATTTAACCCGTTTCCGCCCAGCGTCATATTTATAGGATAGTTCATTTTCACCATTATAAATAAAGCTATTCAATGTTTCGCCTATTTTTTTTTCTACCTCCTGAAGAGTAATGGTTTCACCCTACTTACTTAAACTGGTTTGGACTGGATGGAAGCATTTTTCAGCCAGCTGCAGACGCGTAAACTTTGCCATTTTCATGATTTTTTCTTGCTGAATTTCATTGTAATCGTACAAAAAGGTTTTAAAGGTAAGTTTAAATATTTTTTCAGAATTTATATTTCAGATATTCTGTTAACAGATATCTTATAACATTTTATTAGTTTTAATTACAAATTTAAACTGCTGGGCGGATTCGTTAAATTTTCTGATATTTAGTTTATTTCATAGGTGCTCAAGATGTCGCGGAAAAAAGTTTTTAAAACTGCCGAGAAAGATTTAGAATATCTATTTTCGTAGGAATTAGAGTCTGAAATGATTGCTTTGCCACCTGAAATTGATAAATTAACAGATGAAGATTTTGATGACACTGAAACTCTTGACCCATCTGTAAGAAATGTTGCAGGCAGTATTGAAATTTCTGTGCCTTATGAAAACCATGATGATCAGAGAGAGAAAGATGTAAAAAGCGAAGTTGCTCGGAATCAGGATCAAATACACGTAAGAAAGGTAAAAAAGAGTTAATAGCAGATTGGAAAAAAGTTCTGCCAAATTATAATTTTTCTGATGAAAGTAATGCCTCAACAATAAACTATGAAAAAGCTGTAAGCACTTTAGAGGGTCTATCGCCCATAGAAGTTTTTGAAGAATTTTTGTCTCCGACATATTTGGAGCATATTTTAACAGAAACAGAAAAATACGCCAAACAATGGAAAAACAAACCAGATTTTTCCTTAACAACTGACGAATTAAAAACATTTATCGGTTTTTTTATTTTCTCTGGATATCATACACTATCAAGTGAACGTGACTATTGGTCAGATGAAGATTTAATGGTTCCTATAGTAAAAAACTCAAATGACTAGGAACAGATACTTAGAAATAAAATCTATGATTCATTTTGCTGATAATAATGAAGCCAAGTCCCAAACAAATGACAGAGCTTTTAAAATTGGAAAATTAATTACTGAAATGAACGCAAATTTTCAGAAATGGGGGATTTTTAACAAGCATCTATCTATTGATGAAATGATGATTCGATATTACGGTCACCATTACTTCAAGCAATACATTAAAGGTAAACCCATAAGGTTTGGGTATAAGATGTGAGCATTATGTGGGAACAATGGCAACAGCTATAATTTTGATTTGTATTGCAGCAAGGAAGTTGTCGATGCTGCTTCTACCGTGGTTCTTTCAAAAGAGCCCTTGGGAACTCGAGTTGTAAAAAAATGCTTCAGCCAGTTACTGATCCCAAGAGCCATATAGTTTATTTTGATAATTTTTTTAATTCCTATAATTTGTTAGTTGACCTAAGAAAGAGTGGATTTCGAGCAACAGGAACAATAAGAAGTGACAGAATACAGCATTGTCTCCTTGAAATTGATTCTACTTTCAAAAAGACTAGCCGTGGTTCACATGATTTCTATTTTGATGTGGTAAAGTGGAATGATAACAAATGTGTTACACTTGCGACAAATTTTGACATAATTGAGCCAATAGCATCTGTTTCAAGGCGTGAAAAAGAAAAAGATGAAAAAAATAAAATCGAACAGCAATGTCTCGTAAACAATTATAACAAAAACATGGGTGGTGTAGATTCTCATGATTGGCTTTTAGAGAAACATACCATAAAAATTTGTGGAAAAAAATGGTATTGGCCAACTTTTACCCGAATTGTAGACATGGCTGTTGTAAATACCTGAGTTATTTACAACATGGTAAATGCAGAGAAAAAGAGTATCAAAGAAATAAGGAGACATATTGCAATAGCCTATCTGGAAAAAGGCAACACAGGACAAAAACAAATAGGTAGACCAAGTTATAAAATTTCATCTCGAGTGAAGAAAATAGACACTGTTGGACGTGATGGAGTTGGCCATATAATTGGTAAAAGAGAAAAACAAAGATGATGTCAAATGCAAAATTGTTCAGGGAAACCTCTTTTTGCATGAAATGTAATGTCACTCTATGTACAAAATGTTTTCCGAATTACCATATCTAGTGTGAATATGTTTAAACTTAATAAAAAGTGTCAAATTTATTTGTGTTTCATTTTATTTTGTATTAAATATTAAAGTTCAATTGTTTGGGAACAGAAACGTAATCAAGTAACTAAAAACAAAGGAGAAGTACCAAGTGTTAAAAAACTTCCATATCCGCCCAGCGTCCTATTTATAGGACAGTAATTATCTCGGGTCCTAAATTAATGGTGTGGAGTTTAGTTGCATATTATATTTAATTTAAGTTGGGCGTTAACGGGTTAAGCAGAATAATAAAATGTAAGAAAGAAATTTAATGAAACAAAGTATGCATTAATATATTGGTAATATTTAAGTAAATTTTTTACACTGTAGACAATAAAGATTAGATATCTTAAATGCTAATCTCTTAAACATTAGAGAATTGCACCATATAACAAAGATGCTAATTTGAAGTATCTGTTATTTGTGTCAATAAATTTATTGATGAAAAAATTATAGCTAAATTTTCATAAACTTTTCAATGAATAGGCATTCAGTAAAATATTCTTTATACATTAATATCTCAAACAGGAAAAGTTAATAACTTTTGAAAACTATAACTAAATTATGGAGCTTTAAATAACATTATTACAAAACCATTTTAGACAATTAAACTTTTTAATATGAATACTGATTGGCTTAAAACAATGAAATTCAAAGATTCATAAGTCAATTTTGATCACAAAAGAATTGAACTTTTTTTAAATATAAAATAATTAATGTGTCAAAAAAATTTTAGGCTCTACATTTTTACAATAAATTCAAACTTTATGGATCTTTATGTCATTTGGCACTTTTTAAAATTAAATGCATATGTCTGATTACAATGGTGTATGACGGGCTGTCAGAAATGGTTCAACTAAATGGACTCACCTGGTATAATAATTGCAAAATACATCAAATAAAATGGAGCTTGTATTTTTTTGCATTATCATCTGAAGCTATACAGCAGGCAAAATCAATTAATTACTGTCAAAATAAATAGACATTTTTTCTCATCTACCCTTGATGATAACCTGTACCGTCATTTCTACTATAGATTGATCCAAATTAGTATTCAAAAGATTAAAAGTGCAATAATTAGCTTTTGGTCTTCCTTTAAAACGAACATCCTATGCATAATCAAGCAGAGTGAATAAAATGAAAGGCAATATTAAGACAGAAGCACTTCGATTCTCAAGCAGAAATAAGTAACTCACTTGGATTAGGGTTGTACTCAGCAAATCTCTTGAGCATATTGGTAATGATGTAAACTGGATCTGTGGGAGAGATCGGCATGGCATCTCTACGATTATCGGGCACAGTTGTAGTGTTCATCTTAATATCATACACAGCAGCAAATACAACACTCTGAGGTTCAACTCCAGGGGCTAGATTAAGACCAATCCTTGTCAACTGAGCCTAGGAAAAAATATTTGAATATTAATAAAAAAATTAATATTTCTTAGTGACATTCCACCATGCCCAAATGAGCTTCAAACAATATTAATGATGTAATCAAATGGCCAATTTCTAGCTTTAGCAATCTATGTCTTAATCATGAAAAATACAACAATATGTTCTGGCTTAGAAAAATGGGAGAGTAGAAAGTGGTTAAGAAAGAGACTGTTCAAAGATAATGGCCACTTCTAATGTTTATTATTGAATTTGTTTATTATAATAATGAAGCCAGCAGGTTTTTGATCCCTCAATAGTCAGTTTTCAGACACTATCTCCTTTCGGTTTAATAATATCAACTAAATTTAAAGAACTATATCTTATCATGCAAGACAAAAATATTTTAATTATACTAACACAATTCATTACAGAGCAAAATTCTATATAACTATCAATTCTAGCCTGTAATTGGTTAGTCACACATACAAAAAGGTGAAATCAGTTCCTGAGATTGGAGGCTGCACTAAGGTTTATTTTGCAATATCTCTCGAAAATGACAAAAAAGCTCACGACTTTTAGATATATGGCATAAAAATTGGTTGGGTTCTACCAGTCATTTTAAATATATATATATCTATATAATGGAAATTTCAAATTTCTTAATAGCCAGGTTCTAACTTCTGTAGAAGGTAAAATTGAAGGATTTCTTTTAAAATTTGTAAAGCTCAATACTTATTTTGGACGCTGCTTGTGTCAACTTTTGCCCCAAAAATAAATATCAGCTTTCTTCAATAAGAATAGATAGGTAGAAAATACTAATTTGCAATTTTAGAAATCATATTAATAAGAATCTGAAAGATAGCTTCAACAAATAGGAGCAAGTTGGGAAATTCAACGATTTGGTAATCAGTAACTTTAATTGCTGGCTCCTTTTAGATTACAGGCTAGAATTGATAGCTATTAATTATTACTGTAATATTCATTCATTTGACAGAACTGAAAGTGAAGCATTTTAGAAGTCAATGTAGTCCAATTATATGAAACATTTTGCTTTTTATTTATATTTTAGAACTTGATGATAAATGATCAAAATTGTTTATCACACTTACGAAGAAGAGCATTCTGTCTTTAACCATGACAATAGCCGACATTCCTGGTGGTGCAATCTGAGGAGCAGCAGGTGGAATGGTGAGGCACCACTGGATGGCCCACTTCAGAGAACGGTCTGGAACCTATAAACATAACACATATTTAACAAATCTCTGCACACATTTGCTATGCTACTTGGATTAATGTAATGATATTAAAGTTAGAAATGTTGGTGTTACTTTGTCTGCAATTACTTATTTTCAATGCAATATAACTTACCATCTCCAGATGCATGATGTGGATGCAATCTTTAAATATCCGGAGTGGAGCATTCAGAATCCTTCCAAAGGCAAGGAGGGCATTTGGCTTGTATGGAATTGACACTACCTGAAATATACCAGCATTTTTTTTTTATATTGTTAACATTTTAAAGTTTCATTAAATAGCAAACTTTTTTTTTTTTAAATCTTAAGCTGCAATTGATTACACTCAATATTAAAAAGCACACATATATCTAACTTGAATAAAAAAAAAGCAATTAGTTTATTTAAAACAAAGAGGGGGGCAATTTTTAAATAATGTTATTGAAACCAATAAAAGTAAAATAACATACAAGTTAAACCTAGCTATCTTCTTCACAATTATTCTATTCAAATTTAATCCTTCTTTGTTCACATTTCTATTTCCAAATAATCTGATTAGAAGTAGAAAATCAAATCACCCAGCATTTCCTATATGCATTTTTGTTTTAAAACAAACAGATGTTTGCTTTAAAACAAAAATAATATAAAAATATATTGCATGTAATTATAAAATTATCAAAATACAGACAAGTGTAAACAAAATTGAAAGCAAAAGTAGGAAATGAAATATTAGGCAACTTGGTTAGTTCTCACAAGAATCAATATTTAGAATATATAATCAATATTTTATATATATATATATATATATATATTGATTCCTATGAAAACTTAAGCCATATTAAATTAAATCTATTCCATTAAAAATACTATTTGAAATATTATTTGATAAGATTCAGATAAACATATACCCATTTGTTAGGGGGGGGGGGACTTATAAATGTGCAGCAAAATATAAAAATTTCTTGCACTTTAAAAAAGGGGAAACAATCATCTATAATTTCTTATTAAAAATAATAAGACATATTATTAATATTCCCTGCATATATTACAATATTCTCCATGATTATATAATTAGTAATCAAAAATGTTTAAAAAAACTGTAAATTCTATTTCAATGAAACTTAGTTAATTAAAACAGTTTAAAGATGAATTTTCAAGATCATTGTATCTCCTATTAATACAATTAATAAATATCAATAATGCAAACTAATTTTGGTTAATTTAAAACCATAAATATTTTAAGGCTCTTTATTCATTCAAAGCTTTAATTGCCATGCTAAATATTCAAGTAGAAATTCTTTTATTTTATAATACTATTGATTTAATTAAAATGCTATATACTATGCAAATGTTTTGTAGTTATTTTTGGATTATTCAATTACAATTATTATTAAGGAATTTAATAAAACTATTCACTGCTTAGTAAATATTTTTAAATATTGAAAATAAATATTTACACCCTTTTTTAGTTTATATACAGTAATTTTCTTTAGCTGTTCTTATTTTTTCTATTTATATCATATACCAATGTTATATCATTGAATTTATCTCATCAAAAATGCAGTATTCTACATAAGTATTTAAACATTTTTTTTTATTTTTTTTTTATTATTATTATTATTAAAAGGGGACTTTAAAAAGTATTAATAATTTCTCCTAACAGATTTCCGAATGTTCTAAATCTGCGACAGTGAATTTTAAAATTTCACACTTACAAATTTTCAGGAAAAATCTTCATGCATCTGTTAAGAAATTATTTTATACACTTTTTAATCTGTTTTTAAAAAGTAGTATATAATCAGGGGTGTTTGTGGGACCCCAAAAAATCCCCGGAAACTTTTACGGACTTACTACCGACATTTTGGAGTTTCGAGAAGGGGGGGGGGGAGAAATGAAAAATTACGATTATGAAGTATTGAATGACCTAATTATAAAAGTTCAATGAATTACTTTTTTTGCAAAATTAAGACCTTTGAACCCAGGTCACGTGATCGCACATCTGGTCGAACGAAGTCTCTCCCTTTTTTTTCTGCCGCGCCTACTTGCCGAAAAGAATCCAGAAGAGAATGTCCGAGAACCGGGGGAATGAGTCATAACTCGCAATAAGGAAAGAACAAAAAAGAAGTTTTTCCCCCTTTTCACGCATTATCACTGCCTTTGGAGAAAGAAAGGAAAAGTTTTCACCACACACACTGACCTTGCGTTTTCTGCTTTCAAAGCAAACAAAATTACCCAGATCAAAATAAATAATTCATTATTATTCCTACTTCCTTTTGAACGACGATCCCCGGAATTTCCGGGTATCGAAGTTCAAAATCCCCGGAATTCCGGGGTTTCCCCGGAGCACAAACACCCCTGATATAATTTTTTTTATATTTAAATATGAAATTTTGCAATTGATTTTATGCTAATTTCCCAACGAGCTATGCTTGATGACAAAATTTTTGTCAAAAAGACAAGAATGTGAACTAATATTGCATTGTCATCGAATTCTGAGCTATGTTTAAAGTCCCTAGCTCATTGAGAAATTAGTTCAAAATCATTTGCAAAATTTGCATCGCACAGACAAGAAAGAAAGTTAGTTAAAAAAAAAAAAAAAAAAATGCTAAAAACGATAACATACTTTTGCATCAAAATATCTTTCAATGACTTGCAACTCATCCTGAGTCCACTGATCCTTAAATTCAGGCGTTGGGGCAAGTTTCAGATGTAGCGACTGTAGTGTTTGAGGATTAAGGCTTACACGGCATTGTAAAGTCTCAGCCTTGAAGAGAGTCACACCTACTTCATTGGTTGGCATAGCCACCATCTGAAACATAAATTTTTATTTACATCTTTATACACTCAACATATAATTGCAAATAAAATATATTCAAAGTAATAATAATGATTATTTTATATAAAACAAACTCAAAGTAAACACTGAATTGCAAATCGGCATTTATCCTTTAGCAAGATTTTACGCTAACATACATATGCATATTATATAATTATATGCATCACACTCCTTATAGTTATAAAAATGTATTTTATTCATAAAAATATAATATAAAAATAGTTTCCTCCACTGATAATATTGATATTAATTTTAGTTTACTAAAATCTATGTTGATCAATGTTATCAATTGCAGAAAACATTCTTTTCATTAATTCTTTAAATTAATTGAATTAATCCCTCTAATAAAAATATGCATTAGCTAAAAAAATTATCTGAACAACACTGATTAAAAACTTTCCCACGTTTCCAAAATGCCCAAATTCATCTTACTTTTTTTTTCATTCAAATAATTGACACAATAGCCTAAACATGAATACAGTCCTAAACAGTTTATTAACATGCAATCCTAAAATTCCTAATTTGAGAATTGTTCAATTTAATAATGGAGAAAGGAGCTTTTAACATAGTTATATATATATGTTCATATGCTTACAAACAATATATATGTTTCTCTTAATTGGAAATATGGAACAATGATAGAAAGATTATAATGTATTACAAAACACATTTTAATACTCACATTACTTTTACATTTACATTACATATATATTTTAATTACACAGATATATTTAATTTATATTTATATTTTAATAGTCACATTACTTGTTTTGTTTTTCTCTCCATAATTGCAACAATATTTGAAAAATACTTACATTCTCTGATTGAATAACACGTCCAAGGCTCTTTCTCATGTAGCAACAACCCAAGAAGCGTTCAAGAGGAGAGGTGTGTACCTGATTGCCAGTTAGGGGACCAGGAGAACAAAGCTGGTCGAAAGATTTATGCGTCAAAAGAGTAGGTGTACCTGCCTGCCATGAACAGTGGAGTACTCTAGATGATCCACTGCTTACACCTGCAAAAAAAGAATGTTTAAAGACTTTTACAAAAAGTTCAAAAATTTCATTTATTAGTTAGTAAATTTAATTTAAGCATTTTTGCTTACAATAATATATCAGACTCCAGCACTAAATTGAAGAATTATCTATACTTTGAATTTAATCAAAGTAAAAAGAGTGCTCCCCCTTAATTATTTTAAATATTTGGACAATTTAGCATCTTCTTTTCTATCTCCTTTTGCATTCCCTGAACATAGAATGTGGATGGATTCATGATGGAAGGATGGCAAACTCTCAAAGTTCATGGCAATCTGAAAGAATGACAGCTCCTTTTCTCTGACTTTCAAATGAAGAGACACAGTATAATATTTTGTGCTTCAAAATACAATAAAGAAGATTGAGTACACATTTTTAAATGTCTTCTTTTTCACAAATTGGATCCAAAATTTGATCTATGAATATGTACAATTTTGGCTACAAGACCACATACTAAATTTTATTTACCAAAATTATGTATTTATGAACTATGTTCTCATACATATGAAAATACAACACTTAAGAATGGTTTCCCTAAGGAAAAATTGCTCTAAAAATTAACACACATTTACAATGTGAATGATAAATCTATATATTAAAATTTATTCTTCTTAGTGTTTTTAAGTAAGATATTTTTATGTAATGTGCAAAGACAGGCAAATAATCATAGATAGATTTTTTAAAAAAATTTTAAGACTTTTTTTACAAATATGATACTAAGAATACATATCAAATATCGTTGATCGAATGCAATATATTTTTGAATTATGTTCTTAGATACAATTCAAAAATATGTTTTTCAAGCTTCAAAAAAAACTTAAAAACTGAAATTTTATGGTAGCTTGAATACAAATTTTTAGATGATTACAATACATTCTCTCTGATTTCTTCATATACAAGAAAATAAAACCCCAATTACTTGGTTGTTGAGAAGTATCTCAAATGTCCTTTATGTTCTTTTATAGCTTAAAATAACAAACATGCTCCAAACATAATCTGCAGTATAATTCAGAGGTGTAACATATTGCAGTATAATAATATCCCTTAGGCTATAGATAAATCTATAGCCTAAGGGATCAAACACTAGAAAAATTCTCTGAACATTGAATTGAATGGTATTTATATCCAGATGGGTCCATTTCCGCTTTATTGCTGAATTTCTTATTGTTATGATTAATTTTTTTTTCATGAATGGCATAAGATATCAGTTTAGCAAAAAATAATATTAATATGTTAATTATATATTAGCTGAAATTATTTGCATTAAGTATTAAAATCTAAAACAAAATTTAATACATAATACCAGTAGAGTAAAAATATAAATTTAAATTAATATTATTAAATTAACGATTAACTAATAAATATATATCATAGTTTCTTTTTTCCAAACATGATTGTTTGCTTATATTACTGAAATAAGTAAAATTTAATTTAACACCCAACATATCATGTGAAATGACTGTGTTTCAATGCATTAGTGCAGTTTCAGTGCATTTAGTGTTTGTACTACGATATTTATTTCGATTAAAAATCATTTCTATCTCAATATTTTTCTCAAGACAGAATAGTCGTGTTTAATATAGCATCTAATATTTTTACAATACAAAAGTAAAGATTATTACAGAATTAAGATAAAATTAATCATGCGGCAAGTAATTATCAAGAAATTCATAATATATTCCATTTTGTATACAACAAATATCAAGTGGTAAAAGTTGTGAATTTGACAGATAATATTTAAAAATTCAATAAAAATGCCTGAAGGTAACGAGCAGTATTATTCTCAATTTATTGGGATGGGGTGGGGGTGGGGGGAATTGTTTGAAGAAAGTGAAAAGCAGTTTATCTCATTTTATAAATAATTTTATTTGATTTTCAAATATAATAAATTATTAACTAAGCAAAGATAAAAGAAATTGTAAAAAACGATAATCTGTGTGGTATAATATTGTTATCAAAAAATTTATATTCTTTAATGTTTAATATTTATATTTTTATGAAAACATATTAAAGAAAGGAGCAAATTTAAACAAACAGATAAAAACTATAGTTTTCATAAAAATTATAATTTTTCAAAGCATCTTTTTAGACGGCATGCAAAAATAAGATATGTATGCATATAGAATAAATCAGAAAATACATATGAAAAAGTATAAGATATAAAGGAATGTAAATTGATAAGCTCATTTGAGCTTTGCAAGTAGAAAATTCAATACCTAAATTTTATAATGATTAATTCCCAATTTTTTACAGTTTTCATTTCCTATGGGAAACACAGAGGCAATTACAATCTTGTTTCAAAAATTCAGGAAAATTATTGTGTAATGAAACACTGGAAATAATTTTAAAAATAAACATATATTTTCTTGCAATTTCAATAGCAAAGAAAAACGAACAGTTTAAAAAATGTATTAAAAATAATTATATTTTAGTGCATAATTTTTCTAAGTTTCTTTTTATGCTTTAAAAAAATCTCATTTTCAGATGGGTTAAGCTAAGACTGGGAAATGATTATATTTTTCTTTATAAAAATTAGTTATTATTAGTATTATCAGCAATTTTTAAATAGATGACACCTGCATCTTACTAATTAGTATTGGCAAAGAGTAGAAAATAGTTGCTTATAAATATAAAGAGCTTCAATAACTTATCCAAATATTTCATAATAGAATTCCACAAAAATAGCATCTTCAAAGGAATGTTCAGATTTTCTGAGATAAGAAGTATGAATTATTGCTTATTTGGTTTAAAAATTATAAATTATGTAATATCAGAATTATACATTCATTTTAAAACAAAATTTGAGAAATTAAAACAAAAGACTATATTCACCGCTCCCCCTGTCATTCTTACCTGATGTTTTTGAATGATCAGACAATCCTCCAGCCTGTGGACTGTGCAATGCAGGGTGACTGCTACTTCCTGGGCTTTGAGCTGTCCCTGTCGGTCTTGGACTGGGCCGTGGAACTGATGGGCTTCCTGGCCATGCTCCAGGTGCGGGTGAAGACATTGAAAGATTACCTGCACTAGCAGGAGCAGCAAATGGAGAGCCTGCATCTCCATGGGATTGCTGCCCAATGAAGCTAGTGGCAGGTGACTGCATTGTCACTTGTGAAGGAGATGGTGTTGGCAAGAAAGAAGGAGAAGGTGCATGTAGAGGATTAGCTGGGGAGTTGGCCGAGAAAAGGTTTCCAGGAGACTGTGCTTGTACATGCAGGATAGAAGGTGAAGGACTGACATGTTGCTGTGACTGTGATCCCAAAGATGGAGGAGAGGCAAGTGAGAAAGAAGGATTAGGAGATGCTCCATAACCTTGCTGCAAAGAAATAAATTTTTATTAGTATACTAGTTTTAAAAAATGCATTTCAATATTGCGAAATGAATACAATATAGAGTCCTATATTAAACACTAGAACGAACTCCTTAAAGCTTTGATGACTATTTAACCACCAAAATGAATGGATTTCTTTCAGTAGTAGCTAATTTATTAGGGTTGCAGAGCAATGGCATTCACTAATATTATTTTAAAAACTTTTCATTTCAAATCTGGTTTGGTTATTTTTTTTCACTTTGTAAGTTGAAAATGAAAAATGATAATTGCAACTATTTTGTTTTGTTTAGGCACTACTAAAATAATAAGATGATGATGCAATATACACAAAATTTTTAATAAATGTTGCTGCCAGTTTAAATAAATGTTCATCATATTGTATAATCATCTAACATTTTTACATAATTCACATCTCAATCACCATCAGTTTACTATGATGCAAAACTTACACATTAAAAACAAACTAAAGCAGTTTAATAAACTGGAAATACATTCATTGGAACTGCCAGAATCTAGTTCCAAAAATCATTGAAATCCATTCAATATGCAACAGTTGCAGGTAAAAACCAAAGATTCCTTCCATTGAGTATGGTAGTGACTGGGTCACTCTGGCCACAGATAAGATTTGGCACATGGTCAATTGTGAGATGCTCACCTCCTTTGTCCCACAAAAGACTAACTTTTGCTCTCTTAGCCCTCCACCTCTTTTAGTTTGTTTTCAAGTTTCATCATCTACTTTAATTCCATTCATTTTCTTTTGTTAGAAATATACAAAAAAGATGTCAATTTCCTAAAATTCAATTTAGATAAATACAATTAAAAATTTAGGGCTTTGTATGGGTAAATCTGGTTATGAAATGTATTATTTTTTTTTTTTGAAGCACCCCTCTAAATTGATGATTAGCTAAGTTCCAAATTCAAAGTATTATTACTTTGACCCCTCAGGGGCTTAACTTCTTTAGTTTGGTACGGGTGTCCCAATCAAGAAGTTCCCAGGGATCTTTACTTTTTCTTCTCTCTTCCTACTCCCTCCTATCCCTTTTCTCTTCTTTATCCCCTTCTCTCTTTAAATTTACTCTCCCCTTACCCCTTCTGTTTACTTCATCCTTCCATCCCTCGACGATAAGCAAGGGAGCTCTCAATGAGAAGCCGACGCCGGTCTGTTTGCTTCTCATGAACAGTCAAAACCCCCCATGTGTTTGCCGTGAGTGGCAACCCATCAGAAGGGTGGTACATTTTGGTCCTTGATGTATCAATCGGCCGGTATCCCAGACATTTGACTGGGCTGTTGAAGGGGATCAAGTGAAGGGGGGGGGGTCACTCCTTGGACTTGGCGTTAAGGGTAGTCACTGTCCCCGGGTATGACTCCCAGCGTATAGGTTCCGGCTTGCATTATGGCAAGTGCTGAGGTTGGGATTTTCCAGAGCCTGTAATTGCCTTCCCATGTTTGGCTCCATGGTGGGCGATGCCATAGAGCCCGAATCTTTTCTAATGTCGCATGGCTAATTCTAATTCACACTACAGTAATGCTTATCCTAATTTGTTTTTAATTAGTGCTGAAAAAAGTACTTAGAGCAATTTATCTCCTATTTTAATTCACAAAACTATTCTTTCAGTTAATGGAGAAGTGAAATCGATCAAGAAATTAAACGGTGGAAACCTACTTGTCAAAGTTTCAAATTCAAAACAATCTGAAAATTATCAAAACTTGAGAAAATAGCAAATATTGAAGTTACTGTCAGTCCACATCGGACAATAAACCATACAAGGGGTGTTATTTCACTAAGTGATTTTAAAAGAGATACCTAAGAAGATATCCTTAACGCTCTCAAAGCACAAAAGGTCATATCAGTTCGTAGAATATCAATAAAAAGAAATGGTCAAAATTTCCCAACAAAACGCCTAATACTGACATTTGATACTTCTATGTTGCAGAAATCTGTCAAAATTGCTTACATTAATTGCCCTGTTAAACATTATACACCAAATCCACTTCGATGTTTTAAATGTCAAAAATTTGGTCACACAGTAACAGCCTGTAAATCTTTTAAACAAATATGTGCTTACTGCTCTCTTCCAGACCATGAAAGTAAAAGCCTGCTCTTCTATCATACCAAAATGTTGCAACTGTTCCGAACATTCAGCTTATTCAAAAATTTTAACACGTTACAAACAAGAGAAGGAGATACATGCGGTTAAATTTACGCGAAACATTTCATTTCCAGAAGAGCGAAAAATAGTAAATGACAGAACCCCCCAACCTGAGAAAAGAGATCAAGATATTTTAAACTCTTACAAATAGTGTCCCTACTAAAGCAGCTATCCGATGATGAAATGCTTACCAGCGACGGCGAAGTCCTTCTCGCTTCTCCTTAGTGTTTTTGTCCTTCTGTTTTAGGCGGTGTCCCCCTTTTTAGTGTTTTTTTTTTTTTTTCTTTCTTTTATGGCCTCTTTCATTTCATGGAACTGTCGTGGTTTCCAAAACAAGAATGCTGAATTAAAGGACCTCATTAACAAACATCATCTCGCCTTTATTGCAATGCAAGAGACTTACCTCAAAACTGACAAACATAATATCCGTCATTATAAAATTTATAGCAAACATCATATCCAAGAACGTGTTTCTGGTGGTGGTGCAATACTTGCAGCAACTGATACTCCTTCCATGCCCTTGACCCTTAATACCAACCTGCAGGCTGTGGCTACACGTATTCAGACACAAACCTGAGTTACCGTTTGCAACATTTACTTACCTCCAAATGAAAATATAAGTCAAATAGATCTTAATAATTTGATTTATCAACTCTCCACCTCCTTTTATAATTATAGGCGATCTTAATGGCCATATTTCCGTATGTTGTAATTCTGATAACAATTCCCGTGGTCTGCAGATTGAAAAATTTCTTTCAGATCATAATTTGTCTCTTAACTTCTGATGAAAAGACATTTTCATTTACCCACACGCACATTTCATTCAATTTGTTCTTTATCTCTCTTATCTTTTTTGAATTTAACAGTTGACAATAATCTGTATAACAGTGACCATTTTCTATTAATTATAACCGACAATAGACATAATCCAAATAGTAATTTCTGGCTAGCTAAATATATTTTAAACGCAGCCAACTGGTAAAGGTTCACTTCATTAGCTAATATTGATTCTGAAATTATTAGATCTTCCACTATCGAAGATGTACTTAATTAAACTGTAAAAATCGTAACTGAAGCAGCAGATAAATCAATACCCAAGACGATTGGTAATTACAGAGAACAAAATAAACCTTGGTGGAATGCCAACAGGCGTATAAGAAACAAAGGAAGACGTGGGATATATTTCGCAGACGTACCACTACCGAAAGTTTTATTATTTTTAAAAAGACTAAAGCGGAATCCAGAAGACCGTTTGTTCCTGTTTTTCATTATTTAAATCCTTTTACAAGTTTTACCAAATCTGACACATCGGATATCATCTATCAAAAAACTTGTTTTGAACACAGGCAGCATTATGTTGACTTTATTCCAATTTATACAGATGGTTCCAAATCAGCTAATAGTGTATCTTTTTCAGTCATTTTCCCAGATATTGTGTTTTATTTTAAAATAAATACTTTCTGTTCAGTGTTCACAGCAGAAATAACTGCTGTTTTATATGCATTGGAAGACATTTCTGATAGTCTGCAAAAGAATTTCATCATTTACACAGACTCCCTTAGTGTATTAGAGTCTCTTGAATCAATTCCTCCTCAATTTCATTATCATCCTCTTGTTTTAAATGTTTTGGATATTTTAAATACACTAGCATCTCGAGATTTTAAAGTTTTATCATGCTCGAAACCATCATCCTGTGTTGGGATTGTGGGTAACGAAAGAGCAGACAAAACTACCAAATTGGCGACTGCAACAAAGAATACTACTGCACCTTTGACAGATTTGAAAAAGTACATAAAAATATTTCTTTTAAACAAATGGCAAAGAGAATGAGATATTGAAAGTGAAAACAAGCTTCATGGAGTTAAACCTACTGTCAAACTTTGGCCTTCTCAAATGAACAGAAAAGTGGATACAGTTCGCACCAGTTTACGAGTGGGTCATACTCGATATATTCATCGTCATCTGCTGTTAGAAGAACAAGCTCAAATGTGTTCTCGGTGCAACTGCACTCTGTCCATCCAATACATACTTTCCAAATGGTCAAATTTTTATACTCAGCGTTTACATTTTTTTAAACCTAATAATATATTTTTATCTACTTTATTTGGAAAAACTCCAAATAACCTCTTATCCTTTTTAAAATCAATAGGTTTTTATTCACATATTTAGTCTACTTTCCTTCCTTTTTTGAAGGTTATCAATTATTAATTTTTTTTCCCCACATTGTTTCCTATATCAAGGAATTTCGAAATTTTAAATTGAAAGAATTTTACCTAGTCTGGCACAGCATGGCCAAATCTATGCCCCTAGTGCCAAAAAACCAAACCATTATTATTTTGAAATTTCTTTTACTGATTTACTTTAAAAATAATGCAAGAAGGAAAGAAATCTTTTTTTTTTTTTTTTTTTTTTTGAAAAATTTTTCAACCTATGCTTTGAAAATTTTACAAATTTTACTCCCCATTATTTTAATCTTAATATTATAACATAATTTCAAGAAATATATTGAAATTTATACTGCATATTAAATTGTGAATTAACAGATTAAAAAGGTACCAGAGTATATCCTTTGGATTTTTTTTTTCATGAATAAAAAATCTACTAAGATACATATAAGCATTTTAATATAAAATACATTATTAATTAATTATAGTGTAAACAGTTCTGCTTATTTTTTAAATTATATATTAATTTATCATTCAATAAGTTTCAGCATCTAATGAAATAATTTTAAAATGAATTAACTGAACCATATAAACATTTCTTATATAAGAGACTCCTTATACAAATTATATTCCCTTATATAAAATCTGTTGAATTTACTTATAAATAAAATCTGCCATAGCATTTTTTTTTTTTTTTTTTTTTGTCATCAAGTTAATAATTTTAGCAATACCAATTGCTAGTAAAATTAGAGTCTTTTCTAATATTGTACATAATTTTTTTTTACATCATTTATTGCTGAGTAAAAAAAACTTTTACTTACCTGTGATAATACTGATGTATGTGGTGATGCTGGTGTATGTGGGTTAGATCCAGAAGGTGGTGTCATGGGCAGATGGAATCGTAGTCCACTTCCACTATCCTGCCCACGACATGATTGGGCTGGACTGCCTGGTTTTACTTGGCTAGATACAGACAAAAAGCCTGAATCAAGAGAATCAAGTGTTGGTACAGGAGACAATGGATTGCTATCCTCTTCAGTTTGGGAGCGACGACGAGCTTGTGTTGCTGTTTCATCTACAAATTTGCTGAGGAAAGCCTTGATGCTGTTGATGGTGGAGAGCTCCTCCACAGCCTTTTGCTTGTCAAAGACACTGTATGCTCCATCACGAACAGCAACGAGGCCCTCCGGTCGGCATTCGATATCTAAACAGAACATATTTCTATATATAACACGGAAATGAGTTGAGGTTTGAGGCATGATAACAAAGGTTTGAATAGGAAGAGCAGGTCTGCTGTGAACCACTCCAAGTTCAGAGGCTGTGGGCAGTTTGTTGATGGTCAGCAAAGGTGCATATGTCTCATGCAGACATTGCATGAGAGTCATGACAGACAGATGCTGGTTAAATTCATGTTGTAACTGTGCTGCAACAATAGTATGAGGATTACTAGCAGACACTGTTTGACCAACAACACCAAAACCTAAATGATAGCGTTTGTCACATGGATTCCAGTATATATTCACCATATTGGCCTTGTTTGGTCCATACCCTATAACCAATCTTTTGTAAGTGAAAGATTTTATTTCCATGATAGATGGAAACATATTGTGTTGGTCACATTTGAGTGCCTGAGCAAAATCTAAAACCACTTTGTATAAATGTCCCATGATGCACCAATCCTTCAACATTTCCTCCACCATTTCTGCCACTTGTTTGTTAGTGCCTGCACCAAAGTCATAGGTGTAATGCAAGGCTCTACAGGGTCCTTGTTCTTTGGGACACACACTGGGTACAGGGCAATTACAGAAAACAAATTCCACAAACCAAGTACGGGCACCTTTGCCATTCAGACGAATAGTACAACTGAGAAGTGCAGAATGAAGGGCATTGAAAGTTTCTGTCTCTTTGACATCAGGAACAGGAAGTTGTACAATCTTAACTTGATAATTAGAGCCATGAGCTTCAATCTGTATACCATTATGGCAAACGTCCTTTTTATTCAATTCTCTGCTCAGTGCTGAATAAGGAATGCGTTCATCACACATTGCTACAATATGTGCCAATTCAGAGATGAAGAAGCCAGTATACTTGACTTTCTTCACACCAGTATCACTCTGAACCATCAGTCTACGTTTTTTCCCAACACCTTGGTGATCATATTCCATCTCTGTACCTGGTCCATGAGTTGCTATGAAACTATCCAGAGGAGAGAAGTCTACTATTTTCAAGTAAGTTTTCGGCAATTCTGTATCCATAACTGTTGTTTCAACTTTTTGATCAATGGTGTCATCTTCCAGAGGCTGTGGCGAGACAGTCATCAAGTAGTAGGCAGGAAGGATTTCACAGCGATTTGATGGGTTTTCCAATAATCGCACAATCTATAAAAGTTAAATATTAAATTAATCATAAATTAGCACAAATAAACAGCAAAACAATAGTCATAAAACTTTATTGGAAAATTTAAACTGCTAAAGAGCCTTTGATATCAAGAAAGATGAGAAAAAGTGAATAAGATGAATAAATAAAATTTCTATTTTAAGAAGCTGAATAAACAAAAAGATTGTTATATCTTTGGTTATTCCATTAATTATAATTTAAAAGTTACAGTTTTATACTGCTATCAGTTTCAAGTTTTTGAATTATTTTATTTATCTTAAACATTGTTAATTTTTTCTTTTTAATTCTATCGGTAATGAAAGACAACTAAATGACCGATCAATGGAACTAAGATGGGCATATGAGACATAGATATTGCTGCAATTAAATGTGACTAAGTAAAAATCTAAGGCATGTGCTTTGTTCATTAGAGACATTCACCAAGATTGATATAGAGGACAGGGAGATCTTTTGGGAACACTGAAAAAATGTCAGAGCCCACATTTAAATGCCATCAGTGAAACTGAGTATTCTTTCAAACATCAATCTCTGAAGAACATGGTTGTCACTGTAGTTTTTGAGGAGGGTAGAAGGTAGGGATTTTTTTCTCACCTATGAAAGATTTTAGAGGGGGGGATCAGTATTCTCAGATATATGAGCTTGAATTATCTTAGAAATGAGAAGATTTAAAGCTCTTCTAGAAATTGACTTAAGATATTTCAAAATTGCTATGAAACTCTTAACAATTGCCATACATTAAAGAAATTTTTAAAAACTGATAGAAATCTCACTGCGATAATAAAGCATCAAGTTTTTTAGTTTTTACCAGCTTCAGACAACATCATGTTTATGCACACTAGTTTTTGTTATTCTGTCATTTGAATGTAAATATTTCTCTTTTCATAAATGTAGGTATGTTAATATTATATATAATTACTGGGGATATTATTCGAATGATCAAATTTATGTCTGCAACTGAGAAAGTACTAGAGACAAGTGATGATTTCTTTGATAGATAATAAGTTACTTCTAATAAATATACATTATAATTTTTCTCCTATTTGCTGCTTTGCTTCTATATTTGTTGCCATACTTCTTTCAATGTGTTAAAAATAAATTCAAATAACAAATTCAATCAAATGGACAGAAAGAAAAACATAATTTCATCGGAAAGCTGTATTCATAATTAAAACACAAAGAAACTTGATTCTTCATCTTTTTTACTTAAAAAAAACCTGTAAAATCAAAGTTAATAGTGAAAGAAAAGTTTATGCACTGAAATATGTATCTTACTCACAATATAATATTCTTGATGCCTGCATAACTTGATGTAGAGTTTGTGTTTAGAAAACTTGTTCAGTTCATGATCAGGTTGTATAATTAAAGGTAAATGTTCACTTGCTGTGGCTGGAAGATGCTGAATTGTCTTCTCGCATCGCCTGACAGTTATCCAGAATCTAAAAATATTAATAATAAATTAAAACATATTATTTTTGTCACTTTTATTAGAATTCAATTAATAAGGTTATCTAATTATCAACTTATTCAAAAGAGAGATACAACTTATTTATAATGAATAAAAATTCAATTAAAGGCACCATTTCCATAAAAATAATATTCTTTCATGATTACATACAGATTGATTGATCAGCTTTATTAGACTCATATCCTATTTCTAAGTTACATAAAAATGATCAGGAATGAAGCTTGAAATTTTGAATTCTGGCTATATGAATACGTGTAAATATGCAAAAAAGCAACAAAACATAAGATTAATTGAAATACCTTGCCAACTGTTTATGACTTTTTTTTTTAAACTTTTGTCATCACTTCAGATATCTAATAAACTTTTTTTTTTAAATGGAAGCAATTTCTAATTATTATCTGCATATAAACAATTGCCTGTTCAACTTTATAATCACATAAGATATATATTCTTCAAAAAAAAGAAAAATGTAATTTCATATGTTTGAAATGCTTTATTTAAAATTTATGACTATATTTGCTGAATTCATAATTAGACAGAAATAAATCCTTCGAAAAACATATACAAAAATTAATGGAAAATAATTTATGCTTGGCTCTTTTAAAAATTTGCAAGATACAACATTACAACCAACAATGACAACTGAAAGAAGAAACTATAAAAAAGCTATATTTTTGTATCAATCTCAACAGAAAAGGAAAATGATACAATTTATCAGTTCAAAGCCCAAAGCAAAAAGAGCCAAATTAGCATTACTTCAATTATCTTCCTTTGGCATATATTAAAAATTATAAGGGAACAACAAAACTTTACATGTGGATATTGACTTTCGAAAATTAAATAATAACTAGCACACAAGCAATACTGATACAAAATAATCTAAAGGATTCTAAAAGTTACAAAATAGAGTTTGTTCCAATGTATACCTTAAAAAAATCTTTGTACAATATTATAAAAGTTTATTATTAAAATAAAATTTATTGAAAACTTAGACTAAAAAAAAACACTAAAATATTTCTCAATGATAAGTTGTATAAATGCAGGTAAGTAATGTTTCTATGATATGCATTGGCATGATATTAAAATACATAATAGAAAAACATGATGCAGAAATCATGCATTAAATAAGCAATTATTAATAAAATTTGAATGATTAAAAATTTTATATGTTTTCCTCTCATTGTTTCCTCTTATTACTTATATTCTTTTTTTACTTTTTTAAGGGGTAGAAAATTATTTATCCAACAAAAAACATTCAAAATACTGTTTTCATACACTGACTTCAAGAAACAATTTTATAAATACCTTGCATTCATTCCTAATATATTCATTTCTAGAGGAAAGTAAAGAAAAACAAAAATACTGACAGAATGCATTAAATTCTGACTAATGTTTCATATATATTATTACTAATATGAATAATGGATACTTTACTTCATAGATCTAAAAATTTTCAAAGATTATGGACGGAAACACAAGTTGGACAGAAGCAAAAGGTAAAAAAATAAAAATTTAAGGCTGAAAGTAAAACCCTTTGATATTGGCATATGAAGATCAACACAAACTGCTGCCAAAATAATACCTTTTTTCAATTCCAATTAAAGTACATTTCTATGAATAATTTTAAGACTAATCAAAATAATTCGATGCTTTTCTGCCTCTTCACTATTTATTTTATTTTACTATAAAATAAACAATTTATGGAATATACAGATTGATATATATACACATATATCAAAATCATTTCATCTTGAAGAAAATAATTTCGATATCAAAATTTTACCTAAGTTCAGAGATAAGATTCTCCACCTTGGTTGGGTCTTTATTCAAACAATTCTGAATATCATCCATCATCGGAGGTTCTGCAAAAGATGTTTTATACACTCAATGCAACTGTTAATAAATGAAATTTAAGCACACAAAAGTCGGCTTCATATGCTGATGGAATTATATGTTTATAACAAAAGTGTGGAATATCTATTAATACCTGCTTTGTAAATAGAATTTTATTCAATATAAAATAATGAATTTCATTAATTAATCAGTTTTTACATGTAATATTTAAAAGGGGAAAAATATATAATGTTTAACATGTTGGAAAAGTTTCTGCTGAATGAAAAGTAAAGAATTTTTAACAAAAATTATTTGAAATTAATTCTCTAAGGGGAAAATAATTTCTTAAAATCCTTTGTCATTCATTTGCTCTTTTTAATTTTTTATACACAAAAGAAATTGAATATAAATTTTATATTAATAAAGATTAGCAAATGATTAATAAAATTAATGATGAAATCATTAATACTATACAGATTAAATAAATAACAGAGTGTATAAAACTCTAAAATTAAAATTACCATTGTTATTTTTTAATATATTGCAGAAAAAGACTTTCATATACATAAGATATAGTTACAGAACGAAGTTTAGATTAAAGTGTGTGTTATCTGTATGAGAAGAAACTTACCAAACTGAGGAACATGGGCCAGAAAATGGCCAGTGTGCGTATTGACAGTGATGAGGAGTTCTTCGGAAATCATGCAAGGTTGTAGAATGGGGCAGTGCAAGACAGCAGGAGAACCACTAATTGTACCTGAAATTAATTCAGATTATTCATTGCAACATTCAGACTAAAAAAAAAAAATAATAATATAAGCATGATCAATTGATCAATAAAATGAATGAATTTATACAAAAAGTGTTTGAAATATTAAAAATATTGCAGAATTATTACATAAAATTAAACTATCGAAATGTGTCATATTTGATTGCTGAATGCAACTTTCCTCCTTGTAAAAGAGATTTATTATTAATTCTAAATAGTAAAAAATCGGGACTTGATTATATTATGAGATGCTCATAATGTTTTTGTTTTTTTTCTGCAGTATCCTGATTGCCTAAAGCTAAAAAAATTTAGAAAACTTAAACAGCTAAAAATTGAAATAAATACAACAAACAAACGCCAAAAATAAGCCTTATAATAATATAACAAAGCCAAAAATAAAACTTATAATGAAAAAAAAAGTAATAAAATGGAACTACTGAAAATAAATTGTAAAGAAACCATTTATTTTTTTTAATCAGAAAATCCATTTTGGAACAACATTATTATTTGTGAGAATCAAACCATATACATAATTCTGGACAACTAAGAGAAGAGAATAAAATGTAAGCTACTGCATCCCTAAAACCTTACTAATCAGATCCTTGATCAGATTTACCACACAAACTTCTCAACATTCTCCAAGTGCAATATAAATTAAATGTTATTTATTTTTACTATATAACCAAGATATACTTCCAAGAATGTCAGATATCATGACTTACATAATTCACAATAAGACACCAGATTCATGAAATATTGAGGAATAAAACTTTAATTAGATAAAAACAAATAAAAAGTTGCTATATATATTCAAATCTTAACTGATCTTATGACACATTTGAAAAAAAAAATTAATTTATGTAAAGCTGTATAAATAAATGATTGGAATTATTTGATTCAATCAAATAAAAAAGGAAAAATTAATTAAATTTTGTTTTATTAATTTTTTTAAAATGAATTCAAAGCATTATTTAATTATAATTACTTTAAAATAAAAATTTTTCTTTACCAAATCAAAAATTAATAAAATGTTTTTTAATCAATTATTTAAAAAAAAAGAATCACCTTTGTTGTTACAGTTTGTGTTAAATATTCTTTTTTCAGCAATAAAAAAAATTATTCAAATCAAAACATATATTGCGATGAATATATTTTTTTAACAGAACATAACTGTAAATGTACTATACTCAATCATCAGATCATGACCAGAAAACTTAAAATCTCCATGAATTTTACTCCAATTTTTCTTTTTTCAAATCATTGAACAAGAATAAGTGGTGGGATCATTGGAGAGAAAATTTCACATAACTAATGATACTTCATATTACCAAAATTTAATAAAATTTGAAAAATTTAGGGCACATTAATAAAAAAAAAATGTTGCACAACTTAAAATTTTTTTTAAGACAATGAATCTATAAAGAAATAAAGTAACAAAAGTAGCAACATGATAAGATAAAAATATTTGCAATGGAGGTATGGATAACGATACAGATAAATAAAAGCTACAATTTCATCTCAACTAATTTTCCTAAAACATTAAATGTTTTTAAGTTTGTTTAGGTTTTTTTTACAGCTTTTCTTGCTAATTATTCACATATTCAATAGTACATTGCCTAAGATAGGGATTTAATTTTGTTTAGAAAAAGAATAACAGTTATAATGACACAAATTCTAAGACTTTATGTTACTTTTTCTACATGATATAAACGTACTTATTAACAGCTATATTTACCTTCTCATTTTTTTCTTCTTCTGATGTATGCATATATATACCTATGTTGTCCCCAAACAGTAATTTTGACTGCTTGGAAAATTTAACTTACTTAAATGAATTTTATTATTGAATTTCATAAATTTTATTTGGAAATCGCAGAGCAATTTAGTGTTTATATGCTCAAGAGAACATTCCTTTTTCCTTATATTTTTCTTCACTTCATTATTGTCCATCATTATGCATGCAAATATCTCACATTGTATGATACATATATTACTTTCTCCAGCAATAAGTGCAGTGCCAAATACCACAAAATATTAGTTGCACAGCAAACAAAAAGTAGTACTTTTTATTATTATTCTCACTTCAACTAGTTTTCCACCAAATATGGAATTACAAAGCAAAGTAATTTAACAGAAACACGAGAACCCACAAAGGTCAATCACAACAACAGCAAATACTAGACATCTTAAGCAATACAGAGTTTCTAAAAGTATGATTTTGCTATAATAACAACACAAATAATCTTTGAGAAAAAAGTAAAATATATGTTCAGTTAAAATGTATGCAAAGATGAATTTCCACATTTATTTGCAAAATATGCACAAATATTAATAAAGTACTTTGTTTTCACACTGAAGTAAATTTTCTTTATAATATAAATTAACATTATGAATTAATTTTAAATACATTTTTTCATGTATTGGTTATTCTTTCACAAAGCAGTTTGAATTGTTTTAAGCAACATATGCATTACTAAATTTCAATATTTCTACTGTTAATTAATGTGTATTTTATTGCGTGTGTGTGTATGTGTGTCTATTAAAGTAATATCATTGCATAATTTAATTTCAGTATCACAATGTAATATCATTAAAAGTGGTTAGTTCTTTTAATAGTACTTTCTATTAGCTGCCTCATTACTAACTATTAATAGTTGTATTTTAATACAGTTAAAAGTTTATAACATGACTGATCTACATTTTAACTTCATTATGCTTGCTTTTCATAATTACTACATTTACTATAACATTTTCAAAGTGATTCATTGGACTTGAATTATTAACGCAGTCATTTCTTTGCCAGAATTTTATAGCAATATCATAGTTTCAACCTTCAAATACCAATCAATTCTAGAATGTCTATAAAATTTCAAAGATAGGAAAAAAATGTCAGGCCTCGAGATAAATCATATGAACATATTTTGTGCAATTTTGAGTTTTAAAACTATTAATATTCCGAACTGTAAATTTACAACAATTAATTACAAATAATAATAATTTCAAATTTAAAACTTAAATTTATCATGAAATTTACAAAAATGTTTTTTTTATAAATGTTAGATCTTGAAGTTTAAGGCAATTTATCATGAAATTTACAAAAATGGTTTTTTTTATAAATGTTAGATCTTGAAGTTTAAGGCAATTACCTATAAAATTCAAGCATAATTAAACTGATGATATAAAAATTAAAATTTATACACACTTTTTAAAGGTTCTTAATTTGCTTTACATAAAATATATTTATTTTCAATTCAATATTTTTTAAGAACAATAATTTAAATAACAAATCAGAAATAAATTTCTTCCAATTACAATTATGTATTAGCAACATGCAAATTTTTAACCTAAATTGGAATTCATGATTTCAGGGGTCTTTATTAACATCAGTTCAGCTTTTCTATTTCCAATTAGCTATCAAATTATAGATATATAATACATTACTATATTATCAGGAAATATAAATAAATTTAAAAAAAATAATGTCATTCAATAATTTGAAACTTTTAAATTTTCCTATCATATTTTCCAGTTAAATAAACTATTAATACAAATAATACATATTGATTATCCTGCGATAAAAAACATTTACTCACACTCAGGTAGTCCCAGCAGAGGTTTTAGGATTTCGCTTAATTCTTGTAGCTTGTGTTTAGTGCGAATATGTACAGTATGAATCAGAAGTTTCTCCACAGATAAAAAGTCAGACTGAAATGAAAAATTATATTTTTTAATATGCAAATAATCAATTGTATTAATTTAAATACAGAAAATTTAAATTAGCAGCAATGCTTAATTGTCTAGCACAGATCTTAACTTATTAATGGTAAATTTAATTTAAATCACCTATTTCTGCAAATTTTTTAAAAGTCATTTTAAAACAACAAGACAGTAGCATAAATTTTTAAAAAATTTATAGGAAACAATTAAATTTTTTTAGTACATACATTAAAAGTTTCCTTAAGTATATATAAATATTTAAAACAAAGATTTCTTCCTAAAATATCAAAAAGACGGCGTTCAGAATTATTAAAATATGGCTAATGGTTGGTATATGCTTACTGAAAATTATTTAAATTTGCAATTGCACATTAAATTGTTAAATAAAGAGAAAAGGATATAAGGGAAGCATTCATTCAGATATGAAAGGGAAATATAATAGTCCTACAAATAAGATGCTGGATATTAGCAAATTAAGTTTAAGAATGATAATCTTATTATTAAACTAAAATTTACAGCTTAAAACCAGCACAATGTACTAGTGTATTAACTGCACCCTATTGTCAAACTATAATTACAAAAAAAAAAAAAATTATCTTTATTTATTTTTTGGGGGTGGGTGGGTAGGGGATTGAGCACTCAAATGTGATCATTGCACAAGCAATGGAAAATCAAATGTGTATTTCAAATTATGTGTATTGGAAATGTGTATTTTATTGACCAATTAAAGCCAAAATTAGTCAATGAATTACAATTGTAATCACAAACTCACGTTCAAAATTTCACATACTTAAATCATTGCATTTTTAAGTTATCATGTTCTTATATGTTGACTGGCAGAGAGTCAACTCCTTGATGGATTTGGTATAAAATTTGATATATGTCTATACTTTTGGTATTAAATCGCTGATCAAATTTTATCTATCTAATTTTTCATTTTGTAGTCATTCTGTTAATTTATATTAGGATAATCGGATAGACAGATTTCATCAGAATAGATTTTGTTCAAAATGCGATAGAAGTTTATAAATTTAAAGAAGTCATTAGCCAAATTCCATCCATATAGTACAAAGAGTTAGAGTTTTTATTTATCAAGAGCAGACATGCATAATTCCAAAGTGTATTTTATGGACTCGAAGAGGTCTGAAATTACAACACTTCCATTTTGCATATTTCGTAAATAAGTAAAAAATTATCATTTTCATAAAAAGATAAAAATGTTCAATTAATCAATTCTAAAATGCAGTAAGCAAGAAATGAGAAGGGAAGTATGAAATAAATATTTGTAGTGAAACATTCTTATCCTCCAACTAAATAAAAGAAATGTATTTTAAGAATCTGAATCTATTTAAATAAATATGTAAATACTTGTTTCTTCCAAATCTTAAATCAAAGTTCTCAATGATTGTTTCGCAATTTCGGCACAGTATTACATCCGAATACACTTATGGTTTTATATATTTATTTAAAAAATGTCACCCCTGTGACAAGTACAAAATACTTTTTAAAAAAACATACCACCTGTTAAACATAAAAGAAACAGAAATTACACTAAATATTTCATGACTCCCTTTCAATGTTCCCATTTTAGGATTTGTTAATGATTTCCAGTTTCATGATTCTATTCCATTGTTTCTAACTGCATTGTTAGATTGCATTTTCAGGGATTTCAATTTCTTTTCATATGCACAATTATATGTTACAAGTTCTTAAGTCAGCAAACTAGACAATCCCTGTATCTGCATAGACAACAGGACAGCAAAAGATATTGTGTACCCAAAAGCATTGTGAAACAAAACATATGAGAAACCTGTACTTTCTCTTTTCTATTTAACCAGACTGCATCACAACAACACATGGCTGAGTACAAATAGTATTTAAATAATAATTTAAGTTTTTTTCACTCTTTTTTTTTATCAAATTTAATTCAAGAAATAAAGAGAATTTGAGAACTGTAGGTGAATTTAAAAAGAGAGAGAGAGAGAGAGAGAGAGAGAGAGAGAGAGAGAGAGAGAGAGAGAGAGAGAGAGAGAGAGAGAGAGAGAGAGAGAGAGAGAGAGAGAGAGAGAGAGAGAGAGAGAGAGAGAGAAATATGTTGTAAATTCTTTCTAAACTTAAATGTATATTCATTATTAAGTCTTTTTTA
Source organism: Argiope bruennichi (assembly GCF_947563725.1). Taxonomy (NCBI): domain Eukaryota; kingdom Metazoa; phylum Arthropoda; class Arachnida; order Araneae; family Araneidae; genus Argiope; species Argiope bruennichi. The sequence continues at coordinate 27,173,500 of NC_079161.1, forward strand.
AAAACTTTACACTGAAATTAGCACATGAGGTTATAAACTGTATAGATGGCAATTCATAAAATTCCAATCACCTTCTGTATTTATGAATTTTCTATAAAATTTATGATTAAATAATTTAGTAGAAACATTTTAACAGAAAATAGGAAAGAATTCTGAATCCAGATTTTCTTGTATAAAAAAACTAATGTTAACCACAAAATTAGAAATTTTGATTTCAAGTAATTTAACTTTCTGTAACTATGAAATGTTTATACAAGCTAGGCTTAACCAGTTTCAGTTAAAAAAATGAACTCATTTTCCATCATACAGAAAACATCATTCAAAACTCAAGCCACAATAACTCATTCTCAATAAGAAATTTTTTTAATGGATTTTTATTGTTTCTATCTTCTTTAAGTATTATCAAGTGAAGTTTGTTGCAATGATAGTTACTGCTCTAAAAAATACCCATGTCACAACACAATATGTAATAAAAATATCATACATTCTGTAGCTTAAAGCTCTGCAGAATAATACAGAGACATCAACTAAAACAAAATGTATGTACACAATGATAATGAAATTTCCATACTATTAATCTACTATATGATAATGCCTGCCTTCATAAAACCAATTGATGCAAGAGTAACTGGATGCTTCAATTTCACTAATACCAAACATACTAGACTTCAATAAAAATTATCTATGAAATTATGCTTCCTTGGCTGCTATAACTTCTAACTGGAATTATTTTATATTTATTTTGTTATTCTTCCGACATTCATCTAAAGAATGTTCCCAAAGTATAACTGAGTACAAACTGTATACCAAAGTATATACTGAGAATAAAATTTCTTCCAAAACAGGATATTTGACAGAAAGACAAGAGGACATAAGAAATCAATTCTAAAGCAAAATTTGTCTCTGTTAACTACATTTTCCACAATAGTTTGAATTAGCAAACTTATACACCCATCCTCCCTCAAATTTCTAACCATCTATATTTACTTCACTAGTTTTGATCGTTAGGCTTTGTATACATAGTCTATACAATGTATGTAATCTCAATCAGATACAACAAGTCTGTTTTGTAGCATTATGTTGGAATGATGAAAATATGAGAAAAATCCATTGAAATGAAAAATTAATGCATTAAAAAGTACAAACATAAAATGGATAATATGAAATAAAATATTTAAAAACCAAACTAACTTTGATGGCTTGATCTGCCAGCTGAGCATCTTTGTGATTGAGGTGGGGGACATGGGTCACCTGCAAGGGTCGACTGGGATCAGTTGGGTCCATCTGAACACATAATTTGCAATTGTTGCTTTCTCTTTCTGCAGTATTTTCCTCAAACTTCGGAAGCCTGTTTAGAAAAGAATTTTTGTCCATAAAGACATAAGGAAATCTAAAACAAAATAAATATAATTAATTTTTTTTATTTGTTTAAGAAGTCAGATAAAAGTACAGCTATAGCTAAAATAAAACATTTTCTTTAAATAAAGATCACAGGCAATAGCAAATCACTAAATCCAAATAACATTAATTTACCAAATCAATTATTTTGATTATATATTTATATAAAATAGTAAACAAAATCATAATCAAATTCAGTAAAATTAACAAATTTGAAGAAAATAAATTTAAGATATTGTCATCAGCAAATAATCAGTTAATTTTTAAATAGATTTATTTTCAAAATTATTATTATCTAAATTTGCCTTCCTGTTTACAAAAATCCAAAAAGATAATTTTCATTGAAAAATATTGTGTCAGGCCATTTAAATGAATATAAGGTATTAGCATATATGAAGCAATACATACTGAAAAATTCCAATATGTTTAACATGTATGAAATAATACATACCTCCAATAGCATAGTACTAAACGGCTTCCAGCTGTATATTCTTCAACGACAATAAAGTCTCGAAGACGATCACGGCATAAACGCAATACCTAAATTATTTACAAGTAATATATATTAATCTTTATTCAAGATTTTATAAAATATAAATAAACTCTTTTGTTCTAAAAAACAACATCAGTTTAAAATATTTTGTTTAATTTTAACAGTGTACTTCCTGTTCAACTTGCATATCTTGATTTTTCTCGATAAATAAATAAATACTAAGAATTACAAAAACTTGAAAATTAATTTCGTCTTGACATATTTCTAAATAAATAAATAGATAAAATTTAAGCCTACCAAAACATATTAGTTAATCATTTAAAAAATATTTTTAACTATTCAAGATGGTAATTTAATGAGAAAATTTCACATAGCAGTCATATCATGCAATTTTCAAAACTAAGCCCCTTTCTATCTTTTTTTACCACATGCAGAGTTATAAAAGACTGTACTAGTCAGGTGCTTGTAGTAACTTGCAAAGTTTAAAACAACACATTTCAGTTACAGTAACTTTGAAAGCTCTTCAAACACATAGCTTGGAACTGAGCATTGCTTAGGTACACAAAGTGAAATCGAAGAATCTCACAATGACATTTAGAAATTTTAATGAAGTATTTAATAACATTCTACTTTATAATTTTTGTTTTATATAGTTTTGGATTCACTTGGAAATTATTTAGATAATCATCAATATTAAAATGTTGAAGAGCTACATAGTAATTGTATATGTTTTCACAGTACATCCATAGACAAATAAAAAATCTTTGCATTATGATATCTATTCAACAGCCCATAACAAGGTAATGGGCAAAGCTTTTAGCCATAACTTTACAACAGAATTATAAACTAACTAAATAAAATGATACTAACTAAATAACAAACATACTAAATAAAATGATCAAATGGCAAAAAAAGTCAACAATTCTCTGATTAATGCTTCAATATTTAAATTAATAAAATATTTTTATATTATGTAATATTTAAATTAATAAAATAAAGGATATATAAATATTGTGTACTTTTTCTAATAATTTAAAAATTTGTAACCAATATTCAAACAAATATGCATTTTAATTTATAGTATAAGAAAAGAATTATTCATGCAATCAAATTTTATATATCTAAACAGTATAGAAATAAATAAACTATAATCATGTGCATATAAACAATCCACATATATTTAACATTTTTACAATGTGACTGATATAAATACAATGATTTTAAACTATCCTGGCTTGACAGGATAGAATCAACATTGCCAGCTATTGCAGGTCAATAGTAAAAAAGTTAAGTTTAAAAATAAAGAGGTACTAACCTGTGAATGTAAAACTTCCAGCTGAAGACTCTGGCAAAATGAATCTAAATAGAATTAAGGTAAAATGATTCTGGGCAAAAATGATTTTGAAAGCTCACAGATGCTTCCATTAACCAATCTTCAGCAATATATTTCAGTAACTACAGAACATGCAATTCACTCATGTGCTTTATTTCCAGTTACTATCATACCTTTGATCACTAACCTTGTTGGGGAGGGGTGGGGATCAGTTTCTAGAATTTGATGCTTAAGCTTACAAATGTGAAACCACAAAAATATACATGTTATATTTTTTTTTAAATATACATGTTATATTTTTTTAAATATATATGTCATATCTTTTTCTTGGGGGGGGGGGGGAGAAAAACTTAAATTAGAACATTTCAAATTCTTGCTGAAAAAAATTTATCTACCGTTCAGCAATGAGGTTAAGGAAATTATCTACATTTCATAGAAAATATCATTTTATGGTTCTACAGAATGTAATACAAATCAAATGAAATAAAAGATAAATTTAGTTAATGTTTCTTGCACTTATTCTCATTTTGTTAATGGAAAACCAATGTAGGTATTTACATTTTGTTTATTTGGTTTATTTTAACAAATCCCAGGTTTACTTTGCAATTTTCAGATTATGTCAAGATTACCAAGTTCTCTTATATGTCATGCAACATCTTGGTGCTATATTTAGACCACTAGACAATAAAACCAGGAGCAGTAAATATAAACAAGCACCCAATTATATTATGGTAATAATAATCTACTTAATTTGCAACCGCAGATATTTGCATGAAAATGAATATCAATGTGAATTTCAAATTTCAGATGAATGGAAATAAAAAAATAAAAGTTTTGAACAATAGCATACAAACAGACACAAACATATTTCACATTAAAATGTATTACAACCATGAATTGCAACACAAAGCTAACTCCAAATTATATATTGTGAGATAAAGCTTTTCAATAAACTACAATACATAAAATTCTAACAATACAATTCTCTTAAATTATTAGTAAAAAAAGTAGTCTGATGTACAATGAATTGTAATTGATTTAATTTCGAAAAAAAATATATACTAGTAAACACAAAATCCATAGAAAGGTAAATTACTTCTAATTTAATTCTAATCCAAGTATCTACAAAGATGGCTCTTAATTTTATGTACTTAAGTAGAGGAGATGAAAAACATATAATTAACTTCAAAGGCTCAATCCATTTTTATCTTCTTTTCATTCTCTTAAACTCTGCTTAAAAAAATTCTCCATAATACAAAGATTCAATCACATGTAAAAAACAAACAAACCAGAACTCTCCTTTTCTGAATACTAACACAAATTTTATCAGATAAAAAAAACTGATACTTGTATGACCAATAGTAAGCAACTAAAAAGCATTTTAAGTAAACTTTCATACAACTTTTGTAAAATATGCATTTGAAAAAAAATAAAAGGATACGAAGGCAGTTATAGAGTTCATGAAGTGGCTTTGGGTTGTCGATGAGGCGTGATTGAATGAGCTGATGAATATAATTTATTTGAAGTGAATGCACAAGAGCCTCTCCATCTGTAAAGACACAATGAAAGTTCAAATACAGTATATTAAAAATATACTTTTACATGCAGAGTGATTTGCCAACTGGAAATTATTATAATCTTGTTGGAAATAATAACAAGTAGAAAAAATTTTACATATAGAAGAAAACGTGGTATGCTGTTTCTAATGCAGTGGCAATATTTTATAAGGTCGATTTTAAACAATATCATTATTTTGTTGCATTTTGTCTTTATGACTTTTGTATTTACAATAATGAATAAACTTAAAAGTACACATAAAGAATACACTAGGATTTGAAAAAGAAGCATAATTCATAATCATGGCCATATTAAACTTCTCAGGAATTTTTAGACAGCACTAGTTTCATGACTTTTTCTTTTTATCCATCTTAAATTAGATATTTTTTTAATGATTTTAATTTAATCTCTATATAAATGGTTTTTCAGTAATAAAAGCAATGATAAAGTAAAATAATTTAAAAGGGGAAAAAACCCCAGTTAATCGCAAGTCATTAAGTCAACCTTAAAGATAATAAGTTTTTGTATCTTGCATATATATATATATATATGTATATATATATATATTGTATTATTAACTTTTATAGGCCAATTAGCCAGTTTGGGGAAGGGGGAAATCACAATCATCTCCAAGTAAATTTGAAAACATATAAAATTTTTTATATATATATATGTTATCCTCTACAAATATTATCCTATTATTCTTCTCAGATTTTTATCTCATTAAGCTAAAGTACTTAGTTCCGTAAATCAAAAGAAATACAAACTAAATTATTCTGAAAATACTACATAAGATCTCGTGTTCAAAAAGGAGCCCAAAAGCAATTTCTTACTTAGCTAATATTTTATATCCTGATCCTGTTACATTTCAGACAATATCAGGTATGAAATGGATGAATAATATACAGTGTTAAACACGTATTCTCCCACCCTATCAATGGTCTCATAAAAATATCATTTGTGAAGGGTAGAAATTTGAATGAATATATGAATATCATTAATACAAATATAATATTGAAAGACATTATTGACTAATTTCAAGGATACATACACGTAAACAAGTATATTTATAACAAGTATTCAGTATTTCTTCATGCAAAAATTATTATGACAGAAAAATTAAAATTTGAGCATTAAAATTCAGTAAAATATGATTATTTGTTTTCTAAACTACTGAATCATTATTGATATGAAATCAAAAAAATTTGAATATTCTTTAAAAAAAAAATAAGAGCATCCAAATTAGAAATATTCTGAAACTTAAACCCTTAAAAAGGTTGAAAAAATAATAAATATTTTTTAAAATCAAAATTTAAAAAGCATGGATGGCTTATAGTTATAACACAAGATATTAAATGCATATAATACAATAACACAAAAGTAATCAGAACACAAATATTAAATTCAAATAACGAAATGGCTGAATAACTTTTGTAGGAATAATAACATGAAGAAAAAATTTCACACACATAAGGAATAATATCATAATTTAAAAATTATATTCTATAAAGTACAAAATTGATTAAAAGAAATCTAAAGTTATAAAATTATAACATAATAATCATAATTTATTAATTATAGACTTTGCAAAGCAATAATACGGGTAATGCATCAACTGATTTTTTCACTTCCCTTCATATAAATATATTATTGCTCATGTACAGAAATCAATTAACAAATCACTGTAAGCAAATATATTCTAAAACTTAACACAGTAAAACTTTGTTTTGGAGCTTCTTTTAAAATCTAGCATATAAACATATGCTTTGTCAGAAAATATTTAATAAAATAAAGCAAATACTAAAGAAAATTGATAGAATTTATTGTGGAGAGCTGCGATGATGTTGGACAGTTCACTCTCTGTTATTACATATTACATATACAATGTAATGGCTTTTAAATTTTGGTATTAATATAGGCAAGATGAGAAATTTAAACACCTATTATCAAATAATTTCAAGGGAAAATATGTTACTGGTTTCATCTGTTCTGTATTTTGTAGGAAATTTTAAAATATTTCACAAATAAAATGGATTTGTGAATTTGAAAATACGATAAGAATATAATATATAGATTTTTTTTTCAAACAAAATATATTTACACTTTTTATATTACATATCAAGAATACTCAATTTATTAAATTAGTGATTGCAATTAACAACATACTAAGAAAGAAACAAAATTAGTTTCTATAGAAAATCCCTGCTATTACAAATCTTTTTAGATTTCCTTTTTTCTTCTTCTTTTTTTTTCCACATAATTTTTATCCAAGTTTTGTTGTTGTTGTTGTTGTTGTTGTTCATAAATTGCAGTTTAATGAAAAAATGTCAGAATATCAGGTGTGATCCTTTTAAAAGTTTGAAAACAGAAAATATTAATCTAATCAAAATTTAACATAAGATAATTCCATTTAGATTGTTGCCATCAATGAAACATATAAACTAAGGAATAATATATATATTTTTTTAAATAGAAAGGTTAATTGAATCAAGTATAATTTTACCTCCTGTTTCTTTATCTTCTACTAATATATCAATGTCCAGAAGGCGCCAAGACACAAGTGGGCTATCGCCCATCAATGTAAGTGATACCTTTTGAGAAAAAAAATTACAGGAGATTATATTCTCTGTGTTGACATATCATAAATAAACAATATTTTAGGACTGTCTCATCTGTATTTTATTGCTATTACAATTGCTAACTAATCTTAATAAAAACAAGAACACAAAAATGTATTTAATTTCATTGCAAAGCTTCTGTTTACAAATGTATCTACTAAAACATTGAAAAACACTGTTGTAAAACATATTCAAAAATATTTTTACAAATTTGTTAAAATTAGAGAAGGGAGAATTGCAGAAGAATTCATATCACGCAAAAGGAAATTTTTTTGAATTTTGAAGTGATGTAAAAATGAGTCTTATATGATAATATGCTCTGAAGTTATTGAAGAAAAATTATACAGTTTTGATAAAATTTTAATTAAAATGTTGAAAATCCTTTTTAAATCAATATCTAGAATTCAAATAATTTTCTGTAAAATTTGATTCCTGTATATCCAATTTGATTCTAATATGGCTATGCATTATAGGTTGGCACATCATCGGCAAATTCCAATATGTGAGGTGCTACATACACGAAATTAATGTCTTGCAAATTCTGATTTGCTCTGCAGAGGAATTTGCAAGACATTAATAATGAATTAAAATCTCATATATTGCAATTTGCTGATAATATATCAGCTAATTAAAACACTGTCATATTAAAATCATATATTAAATTTAACATACTTTTATATAGTAGATAATTATCTAATGAATAAAATTCCTTGTTATTTTTGGCATAATATATGAAAAACAATAAAGCTTCTCCTTTTACAGCAACAAATTATATATAAAGAAATTATGGGCTAAAAATACTGTTTTTCTTAATGTGTATCTCCTATTTATTTTAGCTTACACAAAAATAGTTAACAGAGCAGAAAATAGAGCAGAAAAATTAAACACATAATGAGGTAGAAAGGAGAAAATAAGAGTGGATTTCACTGGTTGTAACAAGTAAGTATTCTCTCTAGAATCAAACAATGGCTACATATTTTGAGTGATTATTATTTTTACTATTTATTGTAAAATAAACTTACAGATTTCTCATTACCTATATATTCCTTTAAACTGTCTCATAATTATCTTAATTTATTATATGCTTATTAAATTATTTTTTAATCGTATTTACTTAATAAAAATGTTACATTTTACATGACAAACTTAATTATAGTAGTGCATATTGTATCATGTCATATTACAAATAATTAAATATACAAAATTCAAAATAAAAAGACACAATTAAAATAAAGTAATACAGCAATAAAGTAATTAATTATTCATCTAAAGAAGTGGGTTTGTGCCTTTTTATATTTGAAATTACAGAGTAACTAACAAACCTCATAGTTATAACTACAGCCAAAGGAGAAAAATTTAATGAATCAACATTTAAAAAGTATTAGGTTCAATAAATTGTAACTTATATTGAATCAAATGATGAATTTGGAAATTTTAGAAATAAAAAAAAATACTATTATAATTAAAATTAAAATAAACTTCAGAAAATTTAGAGCATATCCCTAATTATCACAGAGCATCCCCCCAAAAATGCCCAACATCAAAACATTTTACTCTAAAAATAAAGTCCTAAAGTATACATTTCTGCTGTGCTATATTCTAACTGCAATAAAGCAGGTAGTGAATTGCCAATAACTTATATTAAATAAACAAAAAAGTAACACACAAAAGAAAGGTGTTATTACTCAACTTTTCATTATATTTATTTTTACTTTTAAATTTATCTTTAAGGAAAAGGAATGCCAAATTTGGATCATAACAGTACAACCAAAATAAACAATATGAGTCTACTAAGAGACAAAAATTAATTACCATCAAATATCTTTAAAGAAAGAATCAATAACCAATATTTATAAATTTTATTATATGTATTATTTATCAAGCAAAAGTTTTAAAGAAATATTAAAAATATAATATATTTTAATTCAGTTACGATTTTCTAATATACAATTATTTCTTATATAACATTTTAGCTTTTGTTCAGTTTATTCAGCAACTAGAATACTAGAATATTCTAGATTTGTTTATAAAATCATACAAAAGAATATTTTTTGATGTAGACATATAATTTAATTATATATCTGTATCAATTATACAACATTTTATTCCTCTTTAAGAAATACAAAACATTTGGAACATGAAGTCACAAATTTATAATATCATGAGTTAAAGGGAAAAATTTTTTTGAAATACCCTATTTGTTTCAAGTGAGAGAGAGAAGGATAGATAGACAACAGATAAATTTAGACACAAAAATAAAAGTTGTAAATATTCATATCTAAATATGAAGGAATTATTAACAGAATTTCTATATATTTTAAATTTTAAAAATTTTTAAGTTAGCAACATCTCTACTTTTTTTTTAATGCTGCACATAATTTATATGAATAAAAAATAAATTTTAAAATCACCATTTTTCAGCGATTTATAAAAAAAATGCAAAAACATAAATTTATTACTTACTTCAAATTCATGTTCAACATAAAATGTTACCCTTCCATTTTCTAAAACATAAAAAAAAAAAAAAAAAATTGTATTATTTTTGAAAACTAAAGAAAAATGTAACTTTTTTTTGGCACAAATTAAAAAGGGAAAAAAAACAGATAGAGAAAAATCACACCAAGAAGATTTTGGCTATATAAATTTAAGTACTAATATGCATGTACTATTTCAATTTAAAGATCAACAGAAAATTCTGCTAAATCTTCAATAATTATCACTTCATTCAACAAAAAATATAACGATACAAATGTAGATATCCAAGTCATTAAATGAATATCATGAATTAAATTCATTATTCTTAATGAAATAAATTCCTGAATTCCTGAAACAAACCAATGAAATTCCTGAAACAAACTTTTTCTTTTTACTGATCGAAAATTATGATAAAAAATGTTCACAATATACCCCCAAAAAATAAAATACACTATGAAAGTTGATTCAAATGTTATAAATTGGATTCAATGTTATAAATTGGCACAGCACTAATGCATTAAAGTTTTCCATTTGAAACCATTTACTAAAAATATTGTAGAATGAAGAATGAAGTAGAGCACAAATAGCAAGGCTGCATAATCTTACAGAATTACTAAACAAAAGCAGAATAATTTTGAAATTTTGCATAGTTATTAGATAATAGGGGTAATCAAAATCTAATGATGTTCAGATTGAAGCCAAATTTCAGAGTTGGAATCCTAAATTTTACAAACACTTGCAGCTACATTTGAAGGTTTAAAAACTGGCTAATAAAATTTTTTTCCCATAGTTGGAAGTAATTACTTTTACTAATGAATGCAAATGAGTAAGATCTCTTGTTAGACCCAGAATTAATATCATTTGCCTTTGATTTGCTTTGTTGCTTAATTAATCATTGTGTCTCTTAAAATATCTCTCAAAGTATGAAGGATGGCAACAGGGAAGGGATGCCAAGTATCAAACAGAAAACATTTAATTTCAAAGTTACCTTTCTTTTACAATAAAAAAATTACATATATACAACACTTTTAATATACATATAACACTTATGGGGCTTTTTTTATATAACACTGATCCTTATTTGATTAAATTTAACCAAAATAGCAAAAAGTTAAAATATATACCAATGGTTAGATTCCTCATTTGAGGCGGCAGCTCTGAAGAGACTAGTCGATATTGGATGATCTGGTTGAGACGCAAAAGTGTAGCACGCTTCTCTGCTGGAGTAATGGGATCAGGAGGAACAATCTTGTCCTATGGAAAGAAAAGCAAAAGTTATTATAACTCAAATACTATGAATATCAGAAGAATCAAATAAATTTATTATATGATAATGGTAGAATGTGAAAAATTTGTTACTGGCCTGGATCACAATTATGATAAATCAGAGGTTTAAATTTTGAATAATACATATCATAATTTAGATGCACAATCATTTTTATGCCTAATATTTAACAATAAACAGTTTTCTCAAGGATTACTTCAGCACCAAATATTTCAATGCAGCATATTAGTCTTAAATCACATAAGAAAAAAAAATTAGAAAGTATACCAAAAACATGACAATAATATTTATGGTCATTATAAATCTTAAAAAGTGAAATTTTCATTTAAATTTCCCAAAATGCAATTTTTCATTAAGCCTAGATATGATTAAAGATACTACAAAAAAAGTTTCAGTTTTTAATAATATTAGTCACTTTTCAAAATTATCCATTTAACTTTATTTGTATAGATTTAATTAATTCATTCAAAAATTTTATGATTGGAACAAAAGTGATTTATAAATCTGCAAAATAAGATTTATAAATATAAATCAATTGAAAATTTACACTTGAAATTATGTATATATATACAAGGAGCTTACCCGAATGCATGTGGGGAGACGAGAATAAGTTCCAAGAGTTAGAACTTCTACAGCGCAAGGCAGATGAAAACTTGGTAACCTGCAATAAAATATCAATCTTCTTATAGCTCCAATATTCATATATAACAATCAATTTAAATAATCTTGTTATTTTCATTCAAAACTGACTTTCAAACAACTTATCTTATTCCAGAGTCATTTAAAAAAATTCTTCATTAGTCAGTTTATAGATGAAAAAGAATATGAATTGAAACTAAAAAATTTGCTTACAATCAGAATTTGATATTGGAATTCCGAAATTAGATTTATAAATGAATGAATATTAAAATATTTTACAGTTAAAACATAACAACTTTGGAAAAAATTATTCAAATATTAATTTTGTCTTGATAGGGCTTATATCAAAATAATAAGAAAAGTATAAAAATTTATATAAGAAAATTAGGTTTCAATATTTTAATATATTAGGTTAGATTAGGTTTAATATATTATAAAGTATTTATAATATATTAGGTTCAATATTTTACAGTTAAAATTTAATAACTTTGGAAAAAAGTTATTCAAATATTAATTTTGTCTTGATAGGGCTTATATGAAGATAATAAGAAAAGTGTAAAAATTTACACAAGGAAATTAGGTTTCGAAACAACTGACACTGCAAAGTCTTGTAAAAAATTCTAAGAAAAAAATTCCAGGGTTTGATTTTCAATCAGAATTGTTATTGAATGTAGAAGATAAAAAGTGGAGAAATAAATTGTCATTCCATATAATCCAGTATTTTCACTACAAAATCAGCTATATTTAATTGGCAGAATTCTGATAAAAGTGCTGTTCAATAAGTTACATTTTACAAAACAATACTGGGTAAAAGAAAATTAGTGGTATTTTATAATTAGAAAGAACCTTATTATCACTTTATCTCCTTCACAAATAAAAATAAAATATTCTCATACAATGTTGTTGCCTCTATACCACTTAGAACCTTAATTATTTTTAAGAATTAGAATTATTTTTTAGCTGTAAATTTTGGAATTTTAATGGCTTAAATTAAAATATTTTTGCATTACTAATAAACTTGTAAGAAAAAGGACAAAAGAATCGCATTTTCTATATGTCAGTAAATTTTTATAAGAATTTTATTATCCAACTCAATTACAAACGAAATAAATAGAAAAGATTAGATTTAGAATTTAAAAATCGCATTTTGAATAGCTACTGAATCCATCTTTTAATAAATCATTTAAACACCAAATACATATGAAGAAAAAATAAAGACTACTATTCAGCTAAGAAATATTATACTAGATAAATCAGGTTATATTTTAAGAATGAAATTTTATTTTTATATTAAAATATAACTGTATAATTAAGTTCTAATATTTATTTCCTTTTTATTTCGCATATTATTTCTCATGTTTTCATATTTATTTCTGCAGAACTATATCCTACAGGTAAAGAATCACTATTGGAATGGAACATATAGCATTATAAAAAAGTAAACATTTTACACTAATTAAAATATTTTGAAGATATATTTATATAATGATATTCCATAATTATTTTTATAAATAACCTAAATAAAATAAAATTCAAATTTCAATAATTTATTCATATTTATCAACATTAAGATATCGATAAAAAATTGAAAAAATCTTACCTAGCATTGACTAGGGTATCTCTGGACATGACTGAAAGCATGTCCGCCATTTCCACAAATAACATCGATTGTTTGTCCAGAAATGACATAATGGACTGAGGGGAAAAAAAAAAAAAAAAAAAAACATCAACACATTACCAAAAAAAAAAAAAAAAAACGATTTCAGCAAAAGATTCAATTTTATCACATAAAATTCAAATTTCAATTTTATCACATAAAAAGTAGTAATTTTGACAACAATTTACACATTTAACGAGAACAATTTATCTAAATACAAACATCATAAAACTTTTGAATAATAATTAAAAATTATTGTGAACAATAATGAACAATGAAGCATATGGAGCATAGCAATGAATAAGCATACATCCAGTAGCAAAAACTACTGATGAAACTATGATGATAAACCCATCAATTTAGTAAAACTAGGAAAAATTTGATTATTTATGCAGATTCATAAAATTGCTTACATTGCAATGGAATAAATATATTAAAAAAATACTATATTTGTTCTTTTACAAGCCGTTTTTAGTGATCTCCCAATTTGTTGAAAATCTATTTGTTTTTAAATTCCTTATATATTAATTGAAGTGTATTCTTGATAATTTGATATAATTTTGATTATCGACTATATATAATTTAATATAAGCATTAAATTGAAACAAATATTAAAGATGAAGCATCTTAAAACTCTTGCACCTGATCTGCTTATTGTGCATATGAATCGTTCTAATGGAATTCAATCTCATGGCAGAATAATGTCATTTAAATCCTAACTACCCATGTATCTTCAAACTATGCATTGTCTTCCAAGATTTACATTTTCATTCTTCATGTAAACTGTGTAATCACTAAACATAATCTTATTTTCCTTAACTTTTTAAAAAAAGGAAAAAATCATGCTATTAATTATCTAATGGAACAATGACAAATATTATTTCAGGAAACAAAAGCACCATTGAAAATAATGATAAATTTTTTTTTTTAATTGTGAAAATTTTAGGGAAAGGAAAATTAACATAACAAATTAAAATAGAAATAAAAATAATTAACAAGGAGATATTTTTTTTTTAATTTTTAAATGCTGTAAAAAAAACTATCTTTCTTAGAATGGTATTATTAGCAGCTACAACTGAAAAATTCTAAAATCATGTTTAAATTTTAGTTAAATAAAACTGCAATTACAATTTCAAAAAATATCTTTGAGGTGCACCCTTGTGTCTTTTACATCACATTTGAGGCATTGGGCCAAATAGTTTGGCTTGTAAAATACCAGCCATTAGTCTTCTTTATAAGTAGTAATCATTACTTTGATTTTTTTATATGTCATTTTCATTTTTAAATGTTAAGTGTGAAGCATTATTAATCAAAAATACTTTAAGTCTAAAAAAGTGCTATCACATATCTATACTTAAATTTTATTGGAATTCTTACAGACTTCCAAATTAAGTATATATATAACTATATATATACACACACGCGCATACACACAAAGTACAGACACTAAGGCATTTTGAAATCATATTTGGAATGAGGAAAAACTACAAAGAAAACCTACAATCATGATTATATGTAACTTAATGACTGAAGGAACAGAACAAAAAGATTAGATCACAAAACTCATTAAATAGCAAGCAAAAAATTAAAAAGGCACTGAAATATAAAAGACAATCAAAATATTAACCATTTTTAGCTTTAAAAAAGTATCATGTGTATTACAATGAATATTTTTTAAAAATCTAAGTTTTAAAGAAAAATAAGTTTCCTAAAGAAATAGAAAAGGAGAAAGTTCATTTTAATCACAACAGGCATTAAAATTAAAGATCTTAAACACAAATGTAAAGCAAGAAGAAAAACAAGTTTTTACAAAAATGGAAAGCTTCATTTTAATCATAGCAGACATTAAAATTAAACACAACAGACACTGACACTAAAGATTTTAATCAGAAATATTAAACAAGCAAGTTTTAAAAATAAGTTTCCGAAGCTAATTGGGAGGAAGGAGGTTCACTTATCACAACAGACATAAAAATTACAGATTTTAAACATAAATCTAAAACAAGCAAGAAAAATGGGGGAGAGGGCAGGAGGTTCACTTTAATCACAACAGAGTGAAAACAATTACTCACGGCACACTTCTCCACTTTGGAGGCACTGGCGGCCCACTTGACCAGTGCAAGTAGGCGAATAAATAGTTGTCGAGTACGGCTAGCAAATTGCACAATTTCGATTTTACGCTCCATATCTGTCTTTCTGGGTAGACTATAAGTGAAATAAATATAAATGATTAATGATAAATTATAATTCAAATCAAAAGAATTGTAGAGGACACAATTTCTGCTGGTGGCATACATATCATGTATCTCCTTATTAAGAGGAAACTCCAGAGCTCTCAAATATATATATTTATTGTATGAGTTTTTACAGAAGTGAGCAGTTTACAAGAAAGAGTATGTATATACATACAAATGAAAGCAAATGCGCACAGTGCCACCTATGCCTTAAACATTGTAATTCTTAACAAGATTATTATCAAAGAAAAAAACCCATCAAAACAACAGTTAAAATATTAGTTACAGAATATATTAAAGAGTAAAAATCAGATCTAATCAGTTATTTTGTGCCAAAGAATTTTTATTCTTCATTACATGAAACACAAAAGATTCCTATCATCTGGTTTAATGAACATTGGTTTTTTCATACAATGAATGAAATTCACTATTCCATATTTGATTAAAATCCAGCAATTTTTCAGATGAATAGCAAACAAAATTTATTAAAAACAGTAAACAGATACCAGTTACTATTTATTGTTAAGTATATGCAAAAAGTAATTATAAGTATTTAGTGTAATATTCCGCAATATTTCTAATGTGGAAATTTTTTTCTCCAATCTACTGCATTAAACTTAGACAAACTGCTCTTTCAACAGATACAGTATGTGATGTCTCAAAAATATATTTTGTTTTTGAACATATTTAAATATGTATTTAGCATAAATTTTAAGTATATATTAAGTTTTAAGTGATCAAATTTTCTGAAATTTGGAAATTTGAATAAGCAACCTATAATGCATTAATTATTGAAAGTAATGGGAAGTGGGGATATGTATTAAGTACTAAAATGGGAAATATATGAAATAGCCATTTGAGGTAAAAAAATTAAATTCAAATAATGAAAAAGTAAATTAATTTTAAATAATTTTATTAAGAATTACTTTCTTCAGAAAATGGAATGAAACAAACTTACTTAAACACACACTCCCCTCAAAACCATTACTCTGAATTTATAAATATCTAGTTCAAAGAGTTTGGAGCATTGAAATAATGCAAGTACAGACTTATACTTTTATATAAAAAATCAAATAATAAATAAAAATAAATTTTTTAATTGCATTTAAAAAAAATTATTTAATAATAAGCAAATAAAATTCTTTAAAATCATCATCCCTAAGAAATTAGAGTTTTTAACTATTCAGGAAATTGCATTTTTAAATCTTTGACAACTTCTATAATATAATAATATAGCCTGGTACTTTTATTTTTTCCAAAAAAAATTATTAAATAAAAATTTTACTTTTTCTGTCATTAAGGACTTTAACTGCTCTTGCTTATATATAATATAATATATATATATATATATATATATATATATATATATATATATATATATATATATATATATATATATATATGATATCCGACCAATAAATATATAAAAAAAATACTTACAGCTCGGCCAGCACAGTAAGCTCATGGTAAGTCCTTTGTAAAATGAAGTCAATGAGTCTAGCAAGGCTGATGGTATTGTTAGCAGGTGGAATTGCTTGTTGTGCCATGGTTTGTAGTATTCAGAATGATAATTAGTGTCCCTCAATAAACTGTGGGACCATCTGAAAAAAAAAAAATACTTAACTTATACCTTACATTTATAACTAAATAACTAGATTTTTCAAACTTCAGACAAAATGTTGAGATACAATATGGGATAAAGAAAAGTAAATAAGATTAATTTAGCATGAATTATTTACTAAAAAAAATCCTGACTTATTGCCAAATCTAGTAACTTCATTTCCCTTCTATGAACTGATGTATAGAATAAATAATAATAAAAAAAGGTATCTGACAGAATTACAATATTAAACATGATGCATCAAAATATGGTGCTCATATGCTGTATTAAAAAAAGTTAAGGAATTCTTCAGAAGTTTTTTTTAATATGCAATTTAATGTACTTTAATTGTACAATTGTAATAATTTAATTTAATGTAATGTAATACTTTTTATATACATTTTTCATATAACTATTAATTTATATGATAAATCTTGATAATTTCGGACAAATTATTTAAATCTGGAACAGAATTTGAATGTTCTGAGATTCTTCTGACCAATTAATATCATCTGATCCTTTATATGTGATTCATCCCAGAAAAATAAACATTTCAGAGAGCAAGCTTCTGTCTCTTCTTTATTCTGACTAATACAGGGAATATGGTCATGATACATACATGATTCATTTTTAATACATTTCTAAAACCAAACCATATTGTATTCTAAACATCTTCGAAATTTTAGCCACTACATTATGTGCATCGAAATATTTTTTTTCAAACTATAGAAACAAATAAACATCATCAGAAGGGGGGGGGGATGCATTGCTTAAGACTGATTCAGAAAATATTTATGTTAAAAGAAAATAACTATTATAGTTAGCTTGTTCTTGTTTTTTTGCAATAGCTCTGCTAATACTGTAGTGTTTTGATTTTTACTTCAGTAATATCAGCTGTCAAATCAGAACATGAATTAAAATAATATTTTTAATTTTAAGCCAAAGACAGCTTTTTTTTTTTTTTTTTTAACTTTTTCCCCCTTGAATACAAAGTATAGAGAAAGTATTGTAATCATTAAAAGATTCAAACTTCAGATTCTGACAATCTCCAAGTTTTAGATCTCCCTGATTTAGTAATTCTCCCTGAAAACACATTTTTGGAAAACGCCCATCTGTATGTCTGCCTGGCTGATACAAAGATAACTTAAAAACATTTTGAGCTAAAAGGGTGAAATTTGCTACATGGTCTTTACACTAAATTTGTAGATTTCTATCAAATTTTGAGCAAAATCTATTCAGAGTAAGTATGTCTGTATGGTTGTTCAAATATAAGTTAACAAGATAACTACAAAACAAAGAGAGCTAGATAAATAAAATTTGGTAGATGGATTTAACATCAATACTGTAAACATCAATCAAATGCGGAACCAAATCTAACAGGGGGTGTGATCATCTGTTGGTGTACTTTCAGAAACATACAGACGCAGTAGCTCAAAATGCAATGACTTAAATATATCAAATATGTTATTGGATTTTGTGAATACAAGCGAAGTTTTGTGTCAAATTATTGATTCAATCGAGAAGAATGTATCTAAAATCCAAATTAGAATTTCGGATAATTTTAAACGCATGCCAGGGACAAACTGCAAAAAAAAAAAAAAAAAAAAAAAAGCTCCTAGGGGCACACAATAGATTTAATAAAAATGTTAAATATAAGATAATATATCATAATTATTATATACTAGTGCCATGTAAGGCATTCTCTGGGATGGCACTTTTATTAGCGAGAACATGAGAAAGTTCAAGGACTATCCCTCTCACTGGTTATTCAGACAAAATTAAACAACAAATTTCAGTAAACATTATGATTATATAATTTATTTCTCCATTTAAATTAGATTAATCATACCTTATGCTATGAAAAGTTCAGAAAGAGAATTCTTCAAAAGCAAACATTTTAAAAATTAAACCTAGTAAATATTTTCACATATCTTTTTACTATGAACAACTAACTTATAAATAGGGGGGAAAATAATAAAAAAATAAACCAAGAAACACAAGACAAGATTTTTAAAAGATTGAGCCTCTTTCTAATCTGATACATATTACTCTATTGTTGCTCTTTCTGACATGTTATTTGACAATGTAATTTTTTCATGTTAAAACTTGAAACTTTCTTCCTTTCATTACATGATTTGTCTATTTAATGTGTTCCTACTCAACACCTAAGCATGTTGTTAGCACAAACAAAAAATATATCATTGATAAAAAATATATCATCAAACACAAAAAATATATTATTGATAATTCAGTGATATTTATATGATTCTCTATACTCTGATATACTCCAGACACTTTATACTCTGACAGATGCCCAGTCCCCATATGAATTGGATGAGAGAGAATCTACTGTACACTAATATACATTTTAAAGTATATTTATACAATACACAGGTACATTTTATATATTTATTTTCAGAGGAAATTTATTGTATTAAAAAATTAAAGAGAACAAAGAAACTCAAGTAATTATAATGCAGATATCAAAGCAAACATTATTAACGTAATAATCACAGGAAAATAGAAAAGCAGAATAAAATATCTAAACTAATTATCTTATATTTCGAAACCGCATTGAAAACAGTATAATAAATTCTTAAAACCAAATAAAATTTAAGAAAATTCTGACTTTAATCATAAAAATTTTTTATGATTAATACTCAATGTTCATTAATAACTCGCATTAGGAAGAAGAAAATCAGCATCAGAAAATAATAACGAAAGTTCTGATATGTGCTATACAGCTTCATAGCACAATAAACCATAAATTTTTCAGTTGACAAAATTATTTGAGTAAATATTTATAACATATAGTTCCAATATTGTAAAATATTTACTTCTGTGTATTAACTTAATGCCTGATCCACCTTGTTACTCATGCTTTCGTTTTACTTTAAATTTCTATTGTGTGACAATTTCAAAAATTATAATCAAAGAAAAGATACTTAAAAATAAATTATTTGAAAATGCTAAGATGTCAGTAATGAAAAATTTAAATAGCTTTTTGACACAATAAGTAACTATTATTTTTTACATAGATTTCTCCTTTTTCATTCATATATGGATCTTATAGATTTTAAAAATCTGAATTTGAAAAAACAGCCACGTATTTTTTTTATGCAGTTATTTAAATCTTGGACTATGAATGGGCATAAGCATATAAATAAACAAATGAAACATTAATTCCACACTAATAAAGGATTATATAGGCATAGGTGTATTCTTAGTAGATATAACTTAAAAACTATTAAAGTAGAATTATTAAATTTTGCAACTAAATATCTTGGAAAGAAATGAAAACAGCATTAGGTAATTTTTTATTTCCTATGTTCTAATTTTGAAAAGTTAATTTGAAAATACACATATGAAATTAGTTACCATGTTTAAGTATATATGAAATAAAAAAGATATTACTTTCAGTCCTGTAAAACCTTTCTAAAATTGATTTAAAAAATATAATTTGCCATAATATATCCTTTTTTGTCCAATAAAATTCAAATTATCAACAATTTAATAGCTCTATTCTATTCTTATACATTTTTTTTATTTATCTAAATTAGGGGAGAGTGACTCGCAGTCTCTACTCTACTGTACTTCTCAATTTTAATTAGTCAATAACCATCACAGTTACAAGCTGATAACTGCAAAGACTAAAAACAAGCAACTGTTTGCCATATAAACTTTTGCAATGGAATAATAAGTATAGGTATAAAATGACAGAACATTATATTAGAAAATGAACCATTTCGATAAAATTTCATTAACTTTTAGAGATGGAACAGAAACATTATCTATTTATATTATGTAAAAATAAAAACAAATTAGAGAAGCTTTTATTTATTTCTGAATAAAAACAAATTAGTTGTTTTAAATTACATGGTATAACTTCATATGCAAGATAGTAAAAATATATTTAGCAACAATATTGATACAATGTCAATGCACACACAAAATAATTTTTTTTAAATTAATCCAATACTTCTTTAAAAATGATTTTACATAAAATGATAATTTTAAAATAAATAATCATACCACACAAAATCTCAGTTTAAAATTTTATAAATAAGTTTTTGATAGCATAATCAGTTGAAAAAGACAGACAGTATGAAATAATTAAAAAAAACTAATAAGAGTTAAGTCTTAGTTTGTCATCTCTTTGTTAGAACAACAAAAGCTAAACTAACATTAAGTAATATTTCTTATTTAAGTGAAATATTTGAGATAAAAAGAATCATATGAAAATAGCTACAAAGTAATCCACCGATAATAACTTTATAAAAATACACACACATTTTTATCTTTTAAAAAATAATTTTGCAAATTTTCATAAAACAATAGAGTATATAGACTGATTATAAGCAACAGTTAATTTCATTTCCCCCTCCCTTTTGGGTTGCTAAGTCACTGAATGTCATATGGTTAAATCTTTATGATTTTAAGTTCATGACTCCATGAAATATTTCATCCAATGAAATTTCTGTTAATTCCTTTAAAATTTATGTTTTTATTAATTAATTCATTTAATTTCCCAATCATTCTATTTATATTCAATTCAATCTTATTGAATTTTATGCTTACTACATTATTTTTGTATATTATAGAGAAGTAATTTGGGAAAAAAAATATTTATTATACACATGAATTTATGAAATCAGAAACAACAAAATAATGTTTCTTTTGTTGTTATTTCTTTTAACTTTTCAAATTACAATTCTAAAATTTACATGCAATTTTTACAAAATCGGATATTAAAAACATTCATATACTTGTTAACCATATGAACCCAAACTCATTGCATTAAAAAAAAAAAAAAAAAAACCTTGATTCTAGTCTTTTTAAGTGCAATCTGAAATCTAGGGATGAAAGATAATTTATGACCAGATGCTCATATAAAAGAGATAGCTTCAAACTGTTTTTGCATCGCTTAAGATTATCTTGAGTTTTGAAGCACTGGAATTCTCACACTTACTAAGCTCATAAAGTTAAGATACATGCTTTAATTCACTTTTTATAATAATTCATATTATAAAGGACACAGCAAGCCTTCCTCCCCATTTTTTTTAACTGAAAAAACACACAAGCATCACCATTATAGAAAAATTATTATTCATTGAAAAATTAAACAAAAAATCATTAAAAAGTAAAATTAAGTCGCAATATACATGCATGCTTTATTTTTAACAATTTTATCCATTACTAAAGATATTTCTTTACTTAAGAAATTTTCCTCATCAGTAATGCTTATAAATGTGTAAGAAATAATGTTTTCATTTTGCCATAGCAACTGAACTTTTATGCTTCTTATAGCTGAAAATACATTGTATTAGCTCTATTCTTAGAATCTTCTTCAATATTACTTTGACCTTTATTTTGCATTAAAGTTTTATTGTATTTTCATGAGTTGTAAATTTCACTGCTAATCCCATTAGGTTTTCTACTGGTACAATTTGATTTTCATTTTGAAGGTTTTATCTATTTACTTTTCAATAAACATATTGATTCTGTGCTTTAACAGAAAAATATACTCTATTAATGTAATTCAAAATATAAAAAAAAAAAATTTCATAACTTTTATAAATTAGGCAGAATTATCTAAAATCCATCCTAATAAGTTCCTTATTAAATTAGTAAAAAATGAAATAAAAATTCTCTGGTTTAATGATTGAAGTAAAAATATGTTTGGTCATTTCTTTTTAATTTTGATAAAATTATGGTGATTTTTCTCATAATCAAAAAAATGTTAGAGTGAAGCGTATTGTATAAATGGATTTTCCTAACATTTAAACAATATTGCAGAAATGCCTAATGTATAAAAGTCAAATAAACTTACACAGAATTAGTTCAAGTTCATAATTTTTCTGTTAACATCTAATTAAAATTAAAATAATAAGACTAAAAATAGAACTGATAGACTTTATTAAGATTTAAAGAGAAAATTTTTTGCCAAATTATAAAACTATACTGAACAGTCATAGTACATGGAAATGCTGTACCATGCTGTGCCAAACACAAGATAATTTCATGAAAATAACGCAAGCGATATCGAAATTACAATTTCCAATAAAATACTCGAGTAATAAACAGATCCAAAAACTGCTAATTAATTCAGAACTTATCAATTCCTTTGCTACTTATAATGATAAATTATATTTGTTACTTTATTAAAACAGATTTTACTTTAAATTGCAATCATAAAAATGTAACAATTATTTGTAAACAAAATTGTCACTACAGAATCATAAGGTAACATGCAAACACAATAAATATTTATTAGAAATAAATAATAGAAAAAAAAGAAGAAAAAATTCGACAGAATAAAATTACATGAAATTTCATTTTGTAAAACAAACATAGACTAAATGCAAATTAATAAAATTTATATTAAATGTAAGGACACCTATGGAAATAAATCTTAGTAATAATAGTACTTAAACGATAAATTTTTAAAAAGTAACAGTATAACTATATTACAAATCTTACATTAGGTAAGGCAAATTATCTTTATACATTAAGGTTAGACTAGTAAGGTCATATAAAACTAAGAACTATGCCATAAGAATCCAAACACATGCCTCAGATAATTAAAAAAAAGAAGTAACAAAAGTAGAACACAGAAGTAAAATAAGTTTTTAAAACAGATGTTCTGCTTGATTTAAATTTCTTAACTATTGTAACTAATGACTTTTAGAAATAAATGTGCGATATACAAAATATGAATACTTTGTTAAAAAAAATTTGCGACTTTTACATCATAACTATATTTAAAATAAATTTCTTGACCATTCGCCTGTTTATAATGAAAATAAGTCAATATTATAAGTGTAAGCTATAAAATTAGATTCATTACATTTTTTTGAAAATTGAATCTTCGTTCTTCTACAAAACAACTAGACAAAATTACTTTTTCAGAGGAACACATGCCAGGGTTCCCGTATATCAACCGATCACATATGTATAAATACGATCTACGTAAATTACCGACGATGTAGAAATATAAACCTTTAAGGAGATCAGACACTACTTTTTAATTGCATTAGATCAGAAAAATTACAAGTAACAGAAAACAGTTACTAAATTAATTTCTTGTCAAATTATACTTCCTTTAAAAGTAATTAAAACTAGCAATATTGAAGTTAATTCATAAAATAATCTTACCTCTTTACTCAAACAAAAGAAAACACCCCTCCATCTTATAAAGAATTATTTAAAAAAATATTAAAAACTTTCACCTGATTAAATTTAAACATAAATAAATACAGATGACAACACAAATGGATGTATTTACTAATTATATTTTACTTCTCGCTCTCCCTTCACAGCATTGGCATGGCTGTTGCCATCTTTCAACATATAAATTTCGAAAAAAATCGAGGTTTAATGACACAGAAAAAATTATAACTGACGTCCAGAAAATAAAGTGCAAATATGGAATGCTGATTTTGATACTTAAAACTATATTTACATTTGCTCTTTCGTTGATGATACAACCATACTAGTTTAAATACATCATAAAAAGGTTCCATCGTGGATGGTGCGCTCTTTGACGCGTCGTCATTAAACCGGCGTATTTATATTCTCCAAAGGAAGTTTCGGAGAAGACTACGAACCCTAACTTTCTTTAAAGATAATTTCAGGTCTAAAGAAGTTGAATATCTTGAACTGATTCTCGATAGCAATTTTATTTTCAAAAATGTGCTTATTAAGACGCGAGTTCGCAAATTGTACAGACTAACTATTGCAAACACCGACGTGCAGTGATTGGTCGATTTCTTCGCACAGACTTTCTGTGTTGTAGCTGCTGGAACACAATGTTGTTTATTTGGTTCCTGCGTATTTCTTCGTCTGCTCTTTTTCGAAATGGAGAAATTAAATTTAAGTATAAACTAATTCAGATTGATGAGAATACAGCTATTTTTCGCATTTCGGATATTATAAATAAAGAATTAGCACAGGTAGCAATTTTTCAATGAAGCATTAAAATAAGACTTGAAAATCAAGTTTTTATTTGAAGGAAAATTATTCAATTTTCATATTAAAATTATTAACATAAAATATCTATATGCAAATATACTATATTTATGAAGATATTTAGATAACATAAAACGGTATAGAAATCATTACAATTCTTACTGAATATGCATGTAAAATAAAATAACACATGGAGAGTTAGATTTTTTTTATTTCAAATTAAAATTATTACTTTAAGATGTCTATCTGCAAATTTGTTATATCTATTAAGAAATTAATAAAATTAAATGGTGTATGCATGTAAAATAACACAAGAGAAACATAATTGAATCAAGAGAGATCAAAATAAATGAATTGAGAATCAAACTTTTGATGGGTTTTTCAATTTAAATTTAATATTAAAAATTATCTATGTTTTATCTGAAAAAAAATATAATTTTATGAAAAAAAAACTGCTTCACTTATAAATTGATATTCTAAAATATGAAACATTGATGGTATATATCAAGAAATAAATAGCAGATAAATGATGTAAAGAGGTGGGCACTAGCTGCTCCTTGAATATTTCAACTTCTGTTATGGAAAAAAAATCATAATATTTCTGACTTATCTTGCAATGAAGAAACAACATTCCCAGTGGTTTCGTTTTTGTAAGGGTTGTCCCAAAATTTCTGGTTTTTCTTTGAGTTCTAAATTTTTAAGAAGTCCCTTTTCAACAAACTGGAATTTTAACTGAACTCTATTTAGCATATCAAGATTTATAAATATATAAATAAGTTTATTCGTCTCTTTTGAATATAGATTCTTTTAGCAGTTTTCAAGAATTGATAAATGGTTGATGCATCTGGGCACGCAGACAGATTAAATCATCATGTTTACTTTTTTATTTCTCCAGGTGTAGCTAGAGGAGTACCTATTGAGTGCATCATCACAAATGCAGAAGAAATGAAGTAAGTGGAAGAGTGAAACTTCTTTGTGAGTGTTTCCCTGAAAAATATTGTTTATTGTAAATTGGGCCACTGATTATTATGACAGATGATGATCTGAAAGAAAGAGAAGTTCTGAATGAAATGTGGCCAAATTCCACTTACTTACTCTATCAGTTTCATGTGCTGAAAGCAGTATGGCGATGGTTTATGAACAGTGAACATAAAATTCTAAAAGAGCACCATCAAGAACTGTATTTTTCATTTAAAGCATTGATATAAGCAGAAACTGAAATGCAGCTGAAAGAGTTGCTTAAAAATATGTGGAGAATAGCACGGT
Organism: Argiope bruennichi; assembly: GCF_947563725.1. Taxonomy (NCBI): domain Eukaryota; kingdom Metazoa; phylum Arthropoda; class Arachnida; order Araneae; family Araneidae; genus Argiope; species Argiope bruennichi. The sequence goes on from NC_079161.1 coordinate 27,200,023, forward strand.
CAGGAAATATGCAAGTGTATCATATATTTGAGCAATTTGTTCTCCAAAAAGCAATTATGGTGCACTTGGAATTAAGAAGGAAAAACAATTATGGTCATGGAAAAATGCTTTTAACCAGGGGAAACAATACAACAAAGTTTGTTTAAAGTTTTTAAAAGAGACCATACTTGGACGAGTGAAAGCATTTAGCTTAGTTCAGTTATTGGACTTCTTCCTCACTAAGTTTGAGAAATATCTACATTGTAGATACTTAGACTTTAGTTTTAAGTGTTCTTCAAAAAAAAAAAACTAATAAAAAAAGTTTTTGCTTGATGATAAAAGGATTCAGAAAATGAGATCACTAAATAAGGACAACACTTATTTTGAAATTGATCACCATTTTGTTGATTTGGAAAATTCCATTTGTACTTGCTTTGTTGGTATGAATGGAAAACTGTGCAAGCATTTAAGTGCTGTGATTCTGAAGCAAAATGAAAAATCCACATTTGTCTATTCACTAGAAAGTAGGAAATTAATGTATGAAGTGGCTACTTGGAAAAAATTGGATCCAATTAGTACTTTCTTGCTACCTTTAAGTTTTAACCCATCACAAAGCAACTTTCCCTCTTTCTCAATTTTATGATGCACCACAAATTTCTACTGCAACACTTCCACATTCTTCTAACGATATACTTGCGAAATTTGATAATATTACACTTCCACATTCTTCAAATGACACACTTTCACCTACACATATTGACAATTTTTCACAGCCTTGCAATGATAGCAACATAGTTCTACCAACTATTAACACTACTTCATAGACTATTGCAGCTACTTATCAAAACTCAGACAATGAAACAGATGATGATGATGATTTTAAAAAATTTAATGATATAATTAATCAAATTAAGTCTGGGTACAAAAACAATCCTGATGTTTTTAAGCTAGCAATAAAAAAATGGTGAAGAATGTAAACAAGTTTGGAAAAACAGAAACTGGATTGGTGTCTGCATTGCATAACTTCGGAAGGTACTTTTTTAAACCTATTTTGGTAGGCTTGTTAAGTTTACATTAGAAAATTAACAAGAGAGAAAATAAGATTTGATGTGTAGCAGTTTATTGTAGCAAATTAATTTTTATTTTTAAAGACTAAACTTTTTTATCCAGTTTTGAAGTCTGTTTAGCTTTAGATTTCTTAATTGTTTGACGCTTTTCTTTTAATTTTTATTGCTGTAAAAATTGAAACTGAAAGAGTGATAAATTTAATACAATATACACTCAGTACATGAATTAAAAAATATATTGTTGAAATTTGAGCTAAACAGTGTATGGGTTTCTATTAATTTTATTTTTATATACTTTAAAGTATAGCTAATGCTATTTACTATGAGTTAATACTAATAACTTATCATTTTTTACACCACATTTAAAGAGTTTAGTGGAAGAAAGTGTCAAATGGCAGTTTGAAAACTTATGCATTCATCTTTAATAATATGGTAGGATCTATTCTATAAAAGAATTAATAAGATAGTTTCAATATGAAAAGGAGTTTTGTACGTGGCTTTCTTGTATTTTTATACATTCTAAAGCTAAATTTCTTTAATTCATTAAAATGCCATGTAGAACTTTCTTCCATTGACCTCTTCAGCTGTATGATGAAGGTTGGAGGAAATTTACTTAGATTTCTTCTTTTATTTTTCCCTCTGAGTTTTGAAGTGCAGCAAAAAGAGAGGCAATGAAATATCTGTCCAAACTACAGCAATTGCGAGATGAAAATCAATTTTTTGTGAAAGGAAAAGTGAAGTTGGTGGAAGACCAGTTAAGAAAGCATTACTACCTGCCCTAAAAGAACATGTATATGGAATTTTCTCTGAGTTACCTAAAAAACATCCAAAAACAAAGCATAATTTGAGACACTTTATTGAAAAGAATGTATCTCTTCCTAGTTAATTGTTGAATAGAAGACAATAACAGTTATACTTGCTAACAGGTCTTTTTTATTAACTAATCAGTACTAGACAAAAATTCTGCTCACAGCTTGTTAAGATGATGTCAAAAAGACTCTGAAGATGAAACTGGATATTAATAACTTTTGACGATGTTGTTAATTTATACTTCTAGCTAATTTATACTAATTTTATTACTATCATGCTGCAAAAATATGTGTAATTGTAATTTTTTTTCTTTTGTACAAAGAACATACTACTAGAACATAGTAACCATTTTGTACTAGAACATAGTAACAGGATTTGTATGGTGTTAAAATAATTGGTATTAATAAGGTATAAAATTTTAATGTAGTTATGGTATCAAATAGAACTTATTTCACGAAACTGTTATATGTTAAATAATTTTCAATTTATTATATATATATATATATATATATATATTATATATTATAAATTAAAGGAGTTAAAAAAAAGTATTTACAAGTTGCTCTGTTGTATATCGAAACATTTTCAGAAAATGAATAAAACATACCTTTGAAACCAAAGAGTCCTGAATTTTTCATTGATGTTATTTGTATTCACATATATTAACCATAGTTTTCATATAATCAAGCTTGAGCTGTTATTTGATGGGATTTGAAGTTATTCTTTACTTGTACATTCTAAAACTGCATTAAATCATTCTTCCCTTGCACCTTTTTTTTTTTTTTTCTTAGTTTTTATTATTTTTTGCAACACTCTTCAAAATTCTTGAATAAATTGTTAGTGTTAAGCAGTGTATAAAAGAAACAAACAAACAATGGATAGACTAATTTATAATTTTTTTAATCATAAAAAATAGAAGTTTAAAAATTATTTCCTAGGGATGTAGAAGGGACATTGGGAAGCACATAGCCTCAAAGGATTTTCATTTTCCTTACCAGCTGAAAATTGAAGTAGTTAGTGACATAAAACATAGTTTGTGCTTATTTAAAATATAAAATACTAGGAATTTATGATTAGACATCCGTTTAATAGAATTGGCGAGATTTTTTTAAAAACTGTTATTCTTTTTTCACCCTTATAATTAAATTGGCTAGTCAGGCCAAAGGATGAAAGGCAAAGTGAAGAAGGGATTTAACACAGTGCCTCTACTTAAAAATGACAAAAACATTTTATATTAGAATATATAAAATATTTTTTTAAAATTCAAATATAAGAAAAAAAGGTACTTACGTATTAACGCCACCGCAACTACAGATTTGGCGGCTTTTAAGTGTTGTGTGCGAACAACAGGATTGCTCTTTATTGGCATATTAGCACAAAAAATGCCAAATCTGTAACTGTGGTGGCGTTAATATGTAAGTACCGATAGCAGTTTAATAATAAGCTATGTCCACACAGAAAGAAAATCACAGATTTCATTCAGGAATTTGATAATGGATCATAGTCCCCATTCGCAGCAGGCAGAAATACAAATCACCATCACCATATTTTTTTGTGTTAAGCTTGGTCCTGTGAGGTTGAAACGGGACGTGTAAGTATAATCTTATACATTTTGTATATTAATATTATATTTTGTATTATTAATATTATATTTTGTATATTAATATTATATTCTACGTTTGCTTTTATTTTTTGCTTAGACTTTTTATTTTATTTCTATTTTTTTCTCTATGTATTGTTTTTTCAAAACCAGCGAGGTGAATGTGAATGCCAAAATGATTGGAATATTAAAAAGACATTAAAAACAGGGGAAACCAAAATATTCTATATGTGAAAATTCTGGATGAATATTATTTTGTATATCTACTGATGAGAGCAAGTATTTTAAAAAAAGATCTAAATATTTATTCATTAATATCTTGAACTAAAGAAAATTTCGAATAAGTTTATTTAAGAATATGTATTTCGTTTTTGCTAAAAAAATTTATAACTTCCACTTGTGGCATTTTAATTTTTGTCAATTATCATTCATATAATAATTATTATAATAAATTTTCATCATATGAATAGATATATCTATCATTGATATTTTGATAAGCTTTAATAAAGTATTCGAAAATTTTATACTGACACAGAAAATTCATATTATATATTATTTTCTACATGTTGAAAGGGGTTATCTTAAGTAAAATGGCCATTTTGTTTATATAAATACCCATTTTTTTTAATTTTAAAATTTTTATAAGGGCATTTATTTTTAATTTAGAATTCTTTGTTATAAATATTATAGACTTCTGAATAATTTTTCTAGTTGATCTGACGTTTAATAATCAAAAATAGTCAATTAATTTTGACTAAGTTCCGTTGATATTAAAATAATGTATTGCTATTATTAATTAAGAATTGTGCAAAATTATTAATTCTTAAGTTAAAATTTATTTCAAATTTCAGTCTTTTCAGAACCATGTGAAATAAAATTGTTTAAACATTCATTTAATTCTTCATATGCTGCACCAAATACATGAAATGGATTGTTCACCGTGAAATAAAGGTAATTTGAATAACATATTTTTTCATAATTGTTAAAGTGGGAATTTTGAGTGGCGTTTATACAAATATTACATAATTTGATCCTAATCAAAAATTTTTTGTTTTTTTAGGTACTGAATCACTTTTTTGCAGCTGCCTTGAGTTTCCAACTGCTAAAAGTTAAGAACGTTGGACATTTTCACCACAACTTTTATGTGCAATGTAAAAATCTGAGTATATATGATTTTAATTATTAATAATAAAATACTACAGAATTAGAAGCACGGACTTCATAAAGGATTTCGCATTATAGAATATTCATTATATGTTAGAATTGTTATTCATTTTTATTATTTTGTCAATTGCTGTATTTGTTCAGTAAAATTATTTGATATTATTTTATTTTTTTATTTCATGTGAGTGTTGGTATTATTTTGTGTACTAGCGTCTCAATCACAACATTATCTCTATGAGATGGACGAATCCATCATAAACCGCACTTTTCACAGGTAGGTACGTTTGATTGAGAGGGACACCAAGGATAAGTGTTGTAGATCAACGCATTTCCTGGTTCAGTTGAATCGTTTTTTGATGAGAACGAGGGAAAACGTTGTCATTGCTTTTGTACGTAAATGCGGATATCTTTTTTTCCCCATTAAGAACAGTGTTGTTATCTAGCGAGTGTGAATAATTAATCTTAAATTTCCCTTAATTAATGTCTATTTTTAAATTGCTATTTCTTATCTTTGTAACTGATGTTTTTGCAGTTCACAAATTTGCTCTTATTATGCATTTCATAAACAGATCATATAAAATCTTTAGAAATGTTTCAATTGCATTGTGAATGAAGAGATTATGTGATATTGATATTCATATCACATTATAGGATCTGATTACATCCATATATCTAATACGGAAATAAAACAAATCATTATCCATTCTATATATGTTGCTTTTTATTTGGTCATTATATTACTCTTATGCTTTATAGTTTTAAGCAAATGCATGTTAAATTCTTATAACTTATAATTTTTCAATAACTTAAGGTGATAAACTAACAGAAATTCATATCTGTTGTCATAATTAAATATTTTATGAGTAGAAGACATAACTAAAACTTAATGATCTAAGTCATCTTTATTTTTAAAAAAATTGAGTAAAATAACATTAACATAAATTTAGAAAAATAATTTTTTTATGTGCTCGCTGTAAAAACAACTTGATATCACAATTAACTTCTCAGGGAAAGTATTTAGATCTTTTTCTCTCTTTATTTTCAATTATTCAGTCTTCAATTTATTTCTAACTTAATTCAAGCTGACTAAACAAAGAAATAGCATTCAATAATAGTGGTATAATAAACATGACATGTTGAGTAAGTATATATTGTAATTTTCATTGTATATCAAGGCAAGTCTTTATTCAAGAATCAGGTTTTTTTATATGTATTCTGATTTTATTGAGAGTATTTTGAAATTGATTATTTTTAATTAATTCAGAATTAAGTTTGATTGAGATTTAGCTTACTGTATGCCAATATAGGGTAATATATTATAAATTTCTAAAGTTTTTGAATAAATTTTTTGTTACTACAAGTTATTCCCCGCATCTAGACAAATAAAACAAACTGTTTTTTTTTTTGTTTGTTTGTTTGTTTTTTTACTTAATATATAATTTTCAGTAAATGAGCTATAAAAATATGATGAATCTTTTTAATGCATGAAATAAAACCATATTTCAATTCATGTTTTATTGGTAATTTAATCATTTATAAATTATACCATAATTGAAAATAAACTTAAAATTTTTCATTTGATAAAGTTATTTATCAGCCCAATTAGTGTTATTTCAAAATAAGCTGCAGCTGTTCATGATTTAAAGTTGCAAAGAATTGTATTTTATAGTTATTTTTTTAAAACATAGAACTATTTAAATCCAATTTTCTAGTGACAATTCATACAAAGCCATATTCTGTTACAAAAAATTATTTAAATGTAACTTCCTGCTAATATATTGGAGGACATAAGTTTTTTTTAATACTATTTTTCTAACTGTTAAGTCATATTATGAAGAGTTTCATGTCCATACTTGAAGCTTTCTCAGTATGTTTCAAAATGTAAAAAAATATTGAAAGATTAATAATAATGGTTGATTAAAAGTTGTTATGAATATTCATAATATTGCAGCTTGTTATTGGCACTCTGAATATAGGAAAGGAATCAACTTCCACTTTAAAAAAAATATTACTATATTTTTTCAATTAATAATTTAAGCAGAAATGACAATAATTAAAATAAAATGCTAGATGTTGAACTAATATATCATACAAATATAGAAAGCTTGACTGTTTAGCATGTTCATAATTTCAATATATAAGAATTGCCATTTTTCAATTGAATAATATACTGCTTAGCCAAACAACATAGCTAAACATGGCTGTTGACTCAATTAATTCTAAACAATTCATAGGAATCGATTAATAAAGCATAGATTGTTATGTCAGTTTCTCGATAATTTATCGAAATACAGAAAGGCAATAAAGTAAATTTCGTTGTTGCTGCAACTAATGAACAGAATGGAACTAATGCATATATAGACTAATGACAACTGCAAACTAATGAACAGAATGGAACTAAATTGCATATATAGACTGTGGATGACACAGGGAATTAAATTTCACATACACAAAAAAAAAGGTTAACAGTATAATATATTGTATAAATGAAAGAGCGCTATATTGAAAATGTTCCACATGAACCTTGGGATCCTAATGTTTTGGTTCCAGTAGCGCCAATATGTCTCCATATTTTTTTTTTTTAACCTTTAAAGAGTGTTAATGGAATTTGGCTTAATTCTATTTATTAGTTTTAGTTATAAATGCCACCAAATAGGCAAAGTTATTTTATGCTCACCCTATAGTTTCATTATACAAATTTTTTTGAAATGTAATGAAATTATAAGAATTCATAAAAGAAAAAGAAAAATTGGAGCAAATAAACTATAGTTAGGGAAGAATTAATTTTACTTGCTAAATCATACAACATTTTTTTCATGTTAAGGAGAATGAATATAATACCCTGATAAGTCTATAGTTAAGTAACTGGATTTTGAATGAAGCAATAACATTTAGGAAAATAGAAATGTAGTCAAATATCGAGCGCCAAATTCTTATTGGTTTGATAGTGTAATAAAAATAATTAAATGGCAAACAAATGAATCAACATACGAAATAAAAATTAAAGAAAATAAATAATACATAGCACTGTATTACTTCAATTATTTTAATAAGTTCACATCATAACCAGATAGTTTAAAGTGACGAAAAATAAAATTCATTAATTGTCAGCCTTATGTAACTATAAAATGTAAATAAATGTGTTAATGGTAATTTCTTTCATGTTGCTGTTTAGTTTCACAGAATCATATTTGCAGTGCTTGTGGATAAAGTAATGCTGTCTTCTTCCTCTTGAGAATAATTGCAATATTTATTAATTTGTTTAAAAAATTGTGGTTGGTTTCATTGTGTCATAAAAATGAATAAACATAATTCTTATCTAGAGAATAGATTTTTACTTAATTTGTGATAGTGTTGCATATTTACGAAATGCACAGCCTGAAACATACAAATTGCCAACAAACAAAAATGTCACCGAACAAAGGAAATTCACAATAAAAAAGAAAAGTACAAAATGAAACTAACTGTAATAGAATGAATTTATTCCTTACTGAAATTTAACAAAGAAATATGTCACAAGTATCATTGGTATTTAATATGTTTATCTGTAGATTAATAAAATAAATTTCTTGGCTTCAACAATATATTCTTGCATGCTTATTTACATAAGATTTAATGCATTGTATAATTTATATTTCAACAATAGTGTAAATATAAGAATTAAAGTATCAATAATAGGTAATGAATATTTATTCAGTTTTTAATTATGTTCTACTAAAAATTCTTGCATGATTAGTAAAAAAAATGTTTAAAGACATCTGTGCATTAGCAATCACATAAAAAATTAAATATAATTACTGAATTACAATATCTGAATAGATAAGTTTATTGAGTGAAAGAACTTTTCTTTCCAAATTAATGCATATTTCTTTTAATTTGGGCTCCAGTTAAATATAGAAATTACTAAAAAAATGTATGCAAGTAATATAATAAATGAGTTTTTTTATAGTCCTGTTTTGTGGATTAGATAATGCAAACAAAAATATTTACATAAATACTACTGATGACTTACAACTCTACACATTATTTTGTTAAATGCTGCATACCATATTTTGGCTCCTGTATTAAAACTATACCAAACAATCTAGTGAATCTGTAGAACTTCATCTTTCAAGAATTGCGAAATTGGTGATAGCTCAATGATAGTTAATAGATATTTTATAGAAATTTTTAATTTAATAAACTTTAAAAATAATGATGTTCTATAAAATATCTATTGCAATCAATTTCTTTTGTTATCATTATGGTATATAACGTAAGAAATGAAATACTTTTTAAACTTAATTTAGATACAAATCTTAATTTTTCAGGGTTTTTTTTATTCAATAGCAATTTAATTTTTCTATTAGTTTATTGTATCTAATTATTAAAAAAATTAGCATTGCAGCTTCATTAGAAACAAAGCATTTTGCAAAAGCATATAATATATTTCAGCATTTCATAAACTTAATTTGGGTTATTTCACTTTTTGAGCCGGAATAAACATATATAATAAAATATATTAAAAGAATACAATGAAAATAGTTATTTCCTTTTTTATTAGTACTTATACAAAAATATGTTCTTTTGGGGATACTTACTTTATTGTGGATGGTCGGAAAGTGTTATCGCCAAATAGTAAACAAAGCGAGCGATAGCTCAGCGACGTCAGTTACCCATTCATTTCTTTCCTGTGAGTTTTATGATCTGTTAGGTGTGAAGCGGTTCTTTTACATCCGATTTGGCAAATATATATATATATATATATATATATATATATATTTTGCCTTCGTAGAAATCCGGGTAGTATCCATTCATAATTCTCGCTTATAATGTGCTTATGATGGTTTTAAAAAATTCAGTTTTAATTTCAGAACCAAAGATTTTTTTGCTTAAACTATTTACAACGAATATGAGTTTCCTGCGCATGTCATATCGGGTGTTTCAAAAATGACCGGTATATTTCAAAAATCAAGAAAAACTAAATGGGCAGCGATAAAAATGCACCGTTTGTTGCAATATGCTTGGGAGAACAGTAAATTTTCAGGCAGACAAACTTTCGAAATTAGTTACAATTTTCAAAAACAGATGGCGCTGCAGCCTGGAAAAAATCTAAACTACGATATTTTCCAAATATCCACCATGCGCAACATGGCGTAGTCTCAGAATGAAATGAGCAGAAACCCGTGTAAATGTCTCAGGCGGGATGGCTTCACATGCAGAACAGACATATTGCTTCAGTTGTTCAATTGTTTCTGGATTGTGGCGGTTCACCTGATCTTTCAAGTGTCCCCACAGAAAGAAGTCGCAGGGGTTCATGTCTAGCTATTTCCAAATTTTTCAAACAGGTTCTTTATTGTATCGCTTTTCGGCTTTTTGGTTACATTAAACTTTCGTTGAAAACTTCGTCTTGTTGCAATAACACTGTGTTCTACGCGGTGGAATTCCAACACCAGAAAAATCCTTTGTTCTAAGGAATAAACCATTTTTCACAACAAACTTGCCAGAATGGCTAACTCAGACTGCGTTTTCTTCTATATCTTTCAAATCGGCTGCAGCGCCATCTGTTGTTCTAAATTGTAACTAATTTCGCAAGTTTGTCTGCCTGAAAATTTACTGTTGTCCCAAGCATATTGCAACAAACGATATATTTCTATCGCTGCCCGTTTAATTTTTATTGATTTTTGAAATATACCGGTCATTTTTGAAATACCCGGTATTTAAGTAATAACATATTGTATTTCTTTCACTCACAATGATTTTACTCTACGCAAATGGAAAGTTGTTTAATCGTGCTTCTTTTCGATATTGATATATTGTTACTTACAAATTTCTCATGTCAAGATAAAAAGTTAATTATAAAATCGCTATTTGGAATTTCCGTTTAAAAAGACGCAGCCTCCTCAATTTTTTTCAAACATCCCTGTATTTTTTTCTTGTCGCTCTTCACTATTTATTTAGTTCAGGTTTAACGTCATCTAAAAAAAAAGTTTTGAAAGAAATATTCGTGACGTTTCATACATGAAATACAGTTAAAGAAATGAAGAATTATGCAATAAATGAACATGTTAGCCATTGCAAAAGCGTGAAAGAATCTGCAATGTTATGTTTATCCTACCACTAAAATAAATTTACGTAATTCTGCTCAAATAAAATAACCAATCTCGAACATTTGGGTAGTGGAAGCGTGAGGTGCTTGAAGAACTGAGTTTAGACCGCATGTATACGGCAAATCTACTAGACCGGTTTCGGAGAGAAACCGGCAATATGTTAACCAGGAGATGTACAGAATCGGTTCAATCTTCTGATGAGAACAGTAAAGCATCTGTATCACTTTAGAACATTTGATAACAATAGAAAATGTTTAAAAAAAAATCTTAATTGTCAGTTTACAAGCCTTCAACCTTCCGCTTTTTGCGTTCTGAAAGAAAGTTTGAAGTGGATGTCGTGACTAGTGTTGGAAAAATTTTAACTCAATTGTTCGATGATGTCCGCATTTTATTCGTTACGCACTTATATAATTAAAAATCTGCCAAAAGAGTCATAGCCCAGATAGATGATGATGTCTCAAATGCATTGCAAGATTGTCAACAATAAAGTACATGAAGGTGTCTTTTTTTTTCTACATATATATAATATCATGTAAATACCTCTAATAAGAATAGTGCATCTATTTTACACAAATAAATGGTGCAATCAACACTATTCAGTAGATTGTTCAAAAGACAACATGCATGGGATTCATTTCATGTAAGGAATTAATAAAGATATATTCTTCATACATAATCATGAGGCGTAGTGTTGGAATTATACAAAGTATGCAGAATTCAGTTGCTACAAATTTTAGTATCAAAATTCCGGAATCCACGTCTTTTCTCGCTCCCTCTCCATTTCTTTATCCAAATTAAAATAGGAAGTTGAACTCCTTCGTTATTCCGATAGATGGCGCTGGTCGTTACAAATCTCTTCTGGGCAAATCAGCAGGATTCATGGTTTCTGTTTCTGGTATATACTGTTGCATATGTGATCTAGTAGATATGGAGTTATAATTTACCTTTCCAATTATTTATTTACTTAAATTATGTACATATTCAAAGTAATTTCATTTTGGGATAGGATACTCCGGCGCCTCCCATTTTTCTCCATTCGGTTGCTTGCCACACAAGTAACATATTGAGATGTAAAGCAATACTCAACAGCGCCATCTGGAGAAACACAAATATGTAACTTACGCCTCCAATCTTTGATAGCTGTCAATTGCTTTGCTTCCTTAATTATGTTGTGTATATATATATATATATATATTTACGTCTGCAATAGGTGCCTGTAATGTAGCCTGTGAAGTTGAAGCAAATGTTGCAATTAATCTTTTCCAATTGATCAATTTAATTTATTTGGTTCCATTTTTAACACCGCGAAATAAATAAAAAAAAAAATGGTTAAAATTATTGACTTGTTTTTTGAAGTTTTTTGTGTTCTTGCTCCCCCCCCCCCACCACCACCACCACCACTCATCCCCTCTGCTATCCAGCTAGACGAGACTGCGAACTGCCGGCCTGCTCAAGAAGGGGATTCCGCCTCACTGATCTGCTTACTACATAAACAAACCCAATTTTTTCTCTGCAATGCAACTTAAAACCAACACCGACTTTTTTTTTTTTTTTTCTTTCTTACCAACTTGCTAAGTAAAAAAATTATACAATTAAATACGAAAATTAATACACCCCACTTTTTTTTTTTTTTTACTAACAATGCACAGTAGAATTATGTTAGATTATGTTGTTATGTATCTGCCTAGCACATCGCACTGGAATGGAGGTTATAGGCGCTTCGCGCCCGGGTCATCCATACTAATTTCTCTATCGGCTGGTTAATGCTGTGAACATTCTTTTCCCTTCTTTAAAAATATTAATCATGTAACATGGTATAAAAAAATTTTTTTGTATGGAAATTATTTGTGACTGCTATTAATTTATTGATTTCTCAAATTGTTCCTAACATTATTTAATCTGATGTTACATTTCTCAGCACAAAATTCTGGGCAATATAGATATATTTTAATTGCTTTAAATTTTACGCCGCTAATAGCCATTCCTAAACGTACTTTTTCGAAATGAAAAAGTAGACTGGTTTTTTTTTCAGTTGCAAATGTGGCAAAAAAGACGAACCAGACATGAACGTTGATGATTTGGTAGTAGTACAGGATGATAAATTGTCATCATTACAGCGGCGTTCAGATAAAGAAATTAAACTTTTAGCAAGTGCTGATGGAAATGTGCGCGTTGTAAACCTTACAAAAAAAATGAATGAATGAGCTCAATCGTTCTATTGGCGAACTCATCATTGCCATTTGGCTAATATAATGAATAAAGAATGACTATAAAATTTGCATTGATAGTTAATAATAATTGTTTAATCTCATTTTAATTTCTTGATGGTGTGTTATTGCATTGTAGCTATTGGCGATAGGCGAGGACTGAACTCGCACTGTTTGGGTTCATAACCGAGTAACAAGACAAAAGTAATTACTCGTGTCCCGTAGCTGTTATCTGGCTTACAAGCTTCACCACTAAAATTAATGTCGATGGAAAAAGGACAGTTTTGTTAAGACAGACAAACTGATTAACCACGTCACTTAGCATAGTTAATTAAGTTTATTAATACAATTGATCAACTTCTATTTCAAAACTTTTCCATTACGGAGATAGATTTTCTTTAATAATTCAATTCAGCGGATCTCTTTATCTTTCATTATTACCATTTTGCCAATATAATGCAGAATGACAATAAAATTTGCAGCAATAATTAATAACTATTTTTGGTTTCATTTTATTTTCTTGGTGTCGTATTTTTTGCGTAGCTATTTACAAGTACAGTCGCCAACAAAAGAAAACTTTTTTTTATTATCGCCCCTCTGTCTGATCCAAAAATATTTAACTAACTGCGATATTATAATTCCCGCTAAAATTCGAGCTTCATAAAATGTAGATCTATAAATGCAAATAAATATAGTATATAGATCCTCAAAAAGTGGGTTTTGCAAAGCGACTGCTGGAATTTTACAATTTCCGTGAATATTTCGAAAACTATTTGGGGTATGCGCAATTTTTTTTTTTTTTTCGTATTTAAAATTTTTTTAAGATAAAATCACAAACCATATAAATTTGTTATATATAAATAATTCAAAACGTAATTCATATTTTTGAAAGAGTATTAAATATTTAGATTCATATATATTCATGCACCTAGAAAATTTAGAAAAGAAAATAATTTTATATAAATTAATGAAATAACCAAACGCAATTTATAGGAATATTAATCTTGGATCAGTGATAGTCTTCATTTCAGTACACAAAATGTAAATCACGTGGTATTAATGCATTCCATCTTATAGAGTAATTCATGCAAGATTAAAACGCAATCGATGCATTTGATTATAAAAAGTTTATAAATAATGAAAAATATTATTGCAAGAAATACTATTCCATATGATTAAAATGATAGTAATAAAAATTAAGGATAATATCACAATTTTTCCGTGCACAAATTATTCATTTTCTAATAAAAAAAATGGGACACACTTTGTGAATTAGCTAATTCGATAGTGTATTTCGTCCAAGTTTAATATTTTATCGTGTACCCGATTTCAAATGGGGATATTCCGCAAAGCTGTCTGAACATGTTTTTCCCAGTTTAATACCGGAATTGATTTATAACTTCGACTTCTAAGAGAAGCGCTGCGATCGCTTAAAAGTTACAGCGAACATCCGACTTCGTATTCACTGCTTCACTTTATCACTTGCGTCTCAGGCGATACTGTAGTTTTATTCCCCTTCCTCACACCACATATCATGACCTTTCCTTTGTTATTAGCTTTTGTTTCAAAAGCTTTAATGAGACAATCTAAAATTAACAGAATTAACAATATTATACCAAATGCAATGTATGGTCTATTTTTATAAACGCAATGTATTTACTTATAGTGGTAAGTAATGAAATGCCGAAATGGAGGAATCTTTTTCGATTAGTAACCAAAGATTTGCACACTTTGCTTTCGTTATTTCGGTTGATCTCATGCAGATGAAATCTTACTAAATGAGATCGAATCTCATTACTTTTTAAACAGGTTGATTAAACGATATATGTGAGAAATGGAAAAAAAAAAAAAAAATGATCTGATCGGACATGATAAATTTAGGCAGTAGTAAGCACATTAAATTTAAAAGTTATACGTATTAATTTTGTTGTTTTGGGAATATAGAGATTTCCTACACGTTTTGCATATATATATATTTATTATTAAAATGTAGTTTTTAACATTCGATAAAATATTACAAAGGAAGAGTTTAAAAATTTTAAAACATCATCATCACATCTAAATTTTTGCATGAATCAGTGATAATTCCATTTTTAGCATACGAAATTTCGGTTTATTCTTTTGAATAACTTTTTTCATTAGATTGATTCTGATATAATGTATTTATGCTCAGGCACAAATTTTAAATTTTTATTTGGTATTTAAAAACTGTTGATCATGAATTTCTTTTATCGAATACTATTTTGAACGTTGTTGTGAAGTGGAAACATGCGAAGAATTAAGCTAATTTTAAATTTGACCAATAATGTCTGAGTTTGTAGCAAGTTAGAATGTAGGATTGTTTTTACTCGCCAGCATGTAATATTTCACTTACATGAAATTACTGAGAAACGGGAATTTCTTCCGACTTTCTTCATAAATATATTTTAGGGTTGTAACCATTTATTTTTACAAATTTTCGGATCAAAATTATTTCTGTTTATAATTAACGCATAAAAATAGTTATATCTTTTGAAAAGATAAGAGCCAATTTTTAATTTAATACTTATACTTAATTTTTTTCTAGGTCCAAAATTTCTAGTGAGTCTTAAATTTTTTTTAATTTATCTGTTGTTATTGCAACTATTTTAATGTAGTTAAAATTGTAAGCAGAATTAACGTGAGGCAAAAAAACATTAGTATAATTTTACACACACACATTAGTATTTTACATTCATTTACATTCACATTACATTTTACATTCACATTTAGTATAATTTTTTCGATCGAAAATATATTTTGCAGTTATTTCCTATCCTTGTGAAAACGTCCAATTTGAATGATTTATAAATATTGATTAGTGATTAAATATTTAATTTATATATTAAGTATATTTAAAGAATTTATTCATAGTTCTTAAATAATTCTAAAAGGATTGTCTGTTGATACAAAATAGATTTTAAAAAAGTATGAAACTGAAAAGCAAAAATTTAAAGTAGAAAGAATTTTCGAATGAAAATTGCAAAGAGAAACCACAGCATCTAATCTTCCTTCTTGATAGCACGAGCAGAGAAAACTTCAAAATCATCCAAAATTTGAAGCATTTTTTTATTCCTCAGGATTAAAACTGAACCTTAATAAACCTTATAATATAGTACGTTAGTAATTTAATATCTTCATAAATAATTGGAAAGGCAAATTATAACTCAATATCTACTAGACCACATATGCAACAGTATGTACCAGGAACCTTGAATCCTGCTGATTTGCTCAATAGAGAATCGTAACAACCAGCGCCGTCTATCGAAATTACCAAGGAGTTCAAATTCCTATTTTAATTTAGATAAAGAAATGGAGAGAGATCGAGAAATGACAGAGGTTTCAGAATCATGATTCTAAAATTTATAGCAACAGAATTATAGTATTTAAAAATTAGTGTTTCTGATGTCTGCAATAGTAATAAATAAGTGATTTTCACTAAAAGTAGTTGCATTGCTGGCTGAATAATGTTGCTCATACGATACAGTCAAAATAAAATGGTGGCAAATACTGAGATTGTTTTGAATTGCATAACGATTATATTGGTTGCTTTGGGAAAAAGTCAATGGCTAAAAAAATAAAATAATAATAACCTAAGAAAATGTTCTAAGATTTTCTGTCTAAGGCAAAGATCTATGAGTAAAACTAAAAACATTGAGTGCAAAACGCAATTGAATATCAATACGTATTGTATATGGATCTTTTCGTAGTGAAATATGCGAGTACTAAAAGTGAAAATTGAGGCAAAAACACAAAATAACATTTTGTATTTCACAAATATTGTTTTCGAAATTTCCTGTGAAGGAAATTTTTGATATGGTATTGCCAAATTGTAGAAAAATTAAGCGCGTGAACTATGTATTGAAAGTAAAAATTGGAAGCATTTTTGTGCATTTTTGTTATTCTCAATTGCACAAAAATTTTGCATAATTTATTTAAGAGAGATGATTTGGGAATTTAGTGAAGATTTTGTTTTGATTACCATATTGAAACTACTGACGTCCCAGTTGTACAGCAGTATATACAGAGTGTTGCCGAATTCGACCGACAAATTCATAGAAATGACAGTAGACATCAAAAAGGATAAAAAATCACCTCACAACAAATGACGTTTAGTAGGTGGAAATCGCGAAAATATAGGATGTCCAAGATTTGTTGGAAATTGTAAAAAAATATCAAATGATGTTTCAACCACGGATTCTGTAAATAAAATCATATTCTTAAAATTTTTTTATTAATGTAGGAAATATGCAGATTTGATTATCCAGAAAGTCGTAATATTAGTGAAACTGAATTATCTGCAAAAGTATTAGTAAATGCAGACAAATAATATAAAACATAAATTTTTAAGGAATTTTAGACTTTTTAATTCGATAAAATCACGTAGTATAGTAATAATAATTTACTAAAAAATGCCACAATTTTTGCATAATTAAAAAAAAAAGGTTTAAAATTATATACACGTTTGAAATTTCAAACAGAAATTAATTTTAGGAATAGTACTCTATAATGAATATTTCTCTGCTTTCTCACTAACATTGCATTCAGATATAAAATAAAAATAAAAGCACTGCAGAAGCGAAATATCTGAAATTGAAATTCATAATGGAAAAACTAGAGATTAAATCAAATTCTGCAGAACATTTTTTAATCTTTGAAAGGACCCTCAATCATTATAATCTTTGAAAGGACCCTCAAACACCAAAATTGGCCATTTCCATCTACCCTCGGCAACCAAAAGGATCAGAATGATAGGCGTAAAGCCATTTACACAGAATTCCAAAATGCTTATTGTTCTTAGAGATCCTAAAAATGCAAAAACAAGTACGTTCCGTCAAAGAAATAGGCATATCCCATTCCAAAATTATTATTGTACCTCATACCTACAGGATTTGATTCGATTTGTTTTCGCTGAATTTAATGGTGGGAAAAAAATGCCCTTCTTCTTGCACCAAGTGTTTGATTTGACTCCAGAAGAAACGAGCTTTATCTAACGGCTGCTCATTCGTGTACTATAAATCTTTTAAACTTTTTGTGTTTGATGACAAGTTTTAATTAAAAAATAACTTGAGATTTTTAAAATTCAGAGTTACATTTAACTGTATTTCCAAAAAAAAAAAGCGAAAAAAATAGTTTAAAGTATCTAAAATGTTGTTAAATATTAAAAAAACGCAACAGAAGTTAATATTTTAAATATGGATTTTTAATGTTCCAAATTTAATTAAATCTTTGTTTTCTAACAGTGCTTTTTTTCATTATTTAAATCCATGTTTATTGTTTTCAAGTTGACTGTTATTGTTATAAGAAGATCATTATTATTCCAAGTTCGAACAATAATTTTTACATTATATGAACATCGTCAAAAGTTATTATTATCCAGTTTCGTCTTCAGAGTCTTTTCAACATCATCCTAACAAGCTGTGAGCAGAATTTCTTTCTAGCACTGATTAGTTAATTAAAAAAACCTGTTAGCAAGTATAACTGTTATTGTCTTCTATTCAACGCAGGTAAATTTTTCTCTTTCCAGTGTTTTTTGTATCTTTTATTCCAAATGTTTTTATATACTGTATCGAAAATTGCTTTTTACATAAATCCAAGCAATTCCATAATCATTTTTCACAAGATGTATGCTTAGAAAGAATCTTTCAACCGTCTTCACGAAAATATTTATTAAAAGGATTTTGATTTCGAAAGACTTCAAAAGAAGTTCCTTTTTAGAGTCTTTTAACATGTGGAGCCATCTGTTGCAGTCAGATTAATAATGAATTTCTAATGTATAATTTAAAACGATGTCATTCAATAAAAAATGTGGAAGCGTGGGGTGCTTGAAGAACTGAGTTTAGACCGCATTTATACGGCAATTCTACTAGACCGGTTTCGGAGAGAAACCGGCAATCTGTTAATCAGGAGATGTACAGAAGCGGTTCAGTCTTCTGATGAACAGTTGAATATATTTTGAAATCAAAAGTTTCTGCAAACTGCAAATATAAGTTCTCAATGTCATTTTTTTTTTTTTTTTCCCTTTTATGAAGAATATTTGCAAAATTTTCTTATCTGACATTTCTTCTTGCACTGAGGAATAAAATTTGGATTTCTGTTTTGTTCCCAACTGACTTTATATTTAAATAAATATATTGAACGATGCCAGATATTTAAATTTATTTCCCCTGTGTTTTTTTCCTTATTTTTTCCCCCTTTTTGATTAGTTTCGGTTAATGAAACTTGTTACCTTAAATCAATGAAAAATTCAGCTTTTTAAATTGGTTTTCAAAAGATATTTATGGATAATCCTTCACTGGGGAGTGCAGTATCTCAAACCGCTAAAGATTAGTTTTAGCTCACCACTATTCTATTTTTACCTCAATCCAATGGATTACCCCTGTAGTTTCCCATTTCCTGACCTTCGCTACATGTGCTCTTTTTCAACCGGTTTCAGCGGATGCTATTTTAAATATTTCAGCTATTTCTTTGCGCGGCGTGTGGGGGACCACGCTCCAATTTTAGTGTTCCAGTATTATACAACACTTAGCAGATGGCTTTAAAACTTGATCCTCGAAATATCATTTAATCTACTGATCCTCTTTATGAAGCAGAGTTCCAGAGACTTTTGGAGGCAGCAGAAAGTGATTTTAATGATCAAGATAATTGCGCAGAAGATTTTTTCGATGAAAGTTTTCATAGGACTGATTCAGATACGTATGTTAAAATATAATTAAATTTTCTAAGAATATTGTATTTTGAAAAATTTCTAAAATATATTAATATACCAATAGAAATATCTACAGAATTCATAAGCTGATTTTTATACTAGTTTACTTAACCTGTATGTTTAAAATACCCTCGTAAACCGAAACCGATAATAAACCAGAAAATGAAAATAGAACCAATTTTACCCATTGACAATTTTTTTTTTCTTCATATAATTACTGTATTTTCCATTATATTGTTTTCTACATACCTTTGTATACTGGAAAAATAAATGATTTAAAAAGTAAAAAAATCATATACTTTTTTTCAAGAATTTAATTTGTCGTAATATGTAATTTGAGAAGAAAATGTATGTTCAAACGAAATTACTTTATTCGATGATAATATATTTTGAAAAATTTCTAAAATAGATTTGAATATCAAGAAAAATATCTTCAGAATATATTGGCTGATTTTCGTACTAATATTTTCCTTCGAATATTTAATTTCAGTGTTAAAAAATGCGCTTCTTAATTAACCGTATTAATAATCTTAATTAATTCTTAATTAAACCGCACTTCTCCATTTAAGTCCAAAATTTTCACCTTCGTAGTTCAGGGTGAAAATTGTTTCTGATTTTTTTGCTGAATACTTTGAGAATTTCCAAGGAATAGGAAAAACATTTAACGAAATATAAAAACATTTCGAATGGAACGTTATTGAAATTTATTCTACCCTTGACTACTTAATTTCTGTTTTGAGCGAAAGGTCAACGCATTTCTTATGAAGAATCATTTTTCTGAAAACTATTTTTTACTGATCGGTTATTTATAATAACACTAGTATTTCTGTGTAAATCTCTGCCCATTCTGTTTGGACTATTTTAAAGAGACGGCCAGTTTTTTTCAAGTCATCAACTCAACGTATGATTTACATTATTTTTGGCAGATGCGGAAATAATACGACTTAACCGAAAGGCAAATTATTTTATTATAAGGTATGGCAAGAGGCGTGAGGCGTGGAAATTAAATGTTGCAAATATTTAATTGGAAATTAAATGACGGAAATTAATATTATTGGAAATTAAATGGTGCAAGCATTTTTAATACCGGTTTTGAATTTGACTATAGATTCCTGCGTGAAATCGAAATTAATGACATTGCAGATATTAAACCAGAACATTTAAATTCAAAGAAGGGAAAAGAGGAATCCTTCAGGAAACTTTACATTTTAGACCTACCTGTATTCGAAAATATCATAGCTTAAAAACATATTAGGTTTTCTGGCGTTTTAATCTCATCCCAGCGATTGATTGCCAAAAAAATTGCCAAAAGTTGCACTCTAACAAGTTTTTTCGTAATTATTTTTCGCCAATAAAATAAGGTTAAGGTTAACAATCAACTGCCCTTTAAAAGATGTTATTAAACAATGGAAAATTTTCTTCTGTATAAAACTTTGCCAAAACAGAATGTAGTATTCCCACCTACGAATTCTTATTGTTCCAAATTTATTTTTTAACAATGTTAGGCTATTTAAACAGATGCTGATTACCTGTAACAATAAATAGGTGGCCTGGTGGTAAGGTCTGGGCTTCGGAACCGGAGTGTTTGAAAATCGGAACCCAATTCCACTAAAGAATCGCCATGCAAGTGGGTCTGGCGTACTTAATATCCGTCAGGGCCAAACGCCCTCCCGCTGTTGTGATGTGGAAGCTTGGAAAGTTGGGAGTGTCTGCTCAGACGTCATTCTTGTCATCTGCGCGTAGCTCAAAATTTCGACGTCCGTCCCAAAATACTCCTAGTATTGCTTTAAAAACGCGACTTTAATATAAGTAAACGAAAATCATTATATTTATAATCTTACTTTTCTTAATACAAATGATGGTTATTGCTTTAAATTATTTTGTGACATTTGAAAAACTATCTAAAGAATCAACGTAAGTTTAATGCTTGTTTTATCATCATTTTATGAATTTGGAGAAACCACAATCTATCTGAATCACTCACGTGGCAAGATTGCGCTTTTAACAAATTCGGACAATACCCTGAGGGTTTGGCATCCCTGTAGGCGTATTTTAATTACTGCTCTATAAAAAATTCAACAATAATTCAACGCAATAGCATTTTTTTTTTGTATTTAGTAAATAAAATATACAAAAAAATATATAAATAAATTTTTTTTGTTATTAAGAAATAATTTAATTCATAATTCAGAGATTTGAAAAAGTATAAAATAGTTAGATTGATATGTATTCATACCCCTAGAAGATTTAGAAAAGAAAACATTTTTATATAAATTAATGAAATCACTGAGAATAATTAATAGGAATATTAATCTTGGATCAACGACAGTCTTCCACGAAATGTGAATCACGTGGTATTAATGCATTTTATCTTATAACGTAATTCATGCAAGATTAAAACAATTCGACCTATTTGATTATAAAAAAAATATAAACAATAAAAAACATGAATACAAACGTACTATTCCATATGATGAAAATTATAGTAATAATGATTTACCCTAAAAATGTTACAATTTTTTCATGTCACAAACGAAAATTATATAATTTCTGTGCAAAATTGTGATACATTTTGTAAATTGGCTTATTAGAAAATTCTTCCATCCAAATTAATATTTTAGCATGCACCCGATTTCAAAAAGAGAATTCCTAAACATTGTCGACGCATGTTTCCCCCCGTTTAATGGCGGAATTGATTTGTAATTCCGACTTCAAAGTTAGAGGCGCTGCGATCGCTTAGAAATCACAAAGATAGCTCGACGCATATCTGACTATGGTTGCACGTAGTTCCGTTCATGTCCTGCTAGCCTTACCTTATATATTAGCTTTTGTTTCAAAAGCTTTAATGATAGTGATTTTTGTTTACATTTGAAATTAAACTAATTAATTTTGATATATATTTTATAAAATAATTTTATTTAATAAAAGTGGTGCGTAAAGAAATGCCGAAATGGAGGAGTCATTTTTTATTGATAACCAAGTATTTGCACACTTCGCTTTCGTTATTTTTCATGATCTCATGGGCGAAATGGAAAAAAGAAATGGTCTGATCGGACATGATAAATTCAGGTAGTAGTCAGTAAATTAAATTTAAAATTCACACGTATTAATTTTTTTTTACGTATTAATATTGCCATTTATAAGATTTATTTTTCTTGTGTTTACTAACCACTTCTTTTTGTTTAATTTCGGTGATGGAGGCAGCGGAACTAAATTCATAAATCACATTTTTTAAATTCGCTCCTATTTCTTGGAATTAAGTGTACTTCAGTTTTTTGTTATCATAACTTAATGTACGTCACTTATACTCCATGTTCTCTTTGCACATGAGATAATTTCTTTGAAAATTTTAATTTCAGTCCCAAGTTAAATAGCTCAAAATTAGGTTGATGTATCTTATGTGGCATCCGATTTCTTCGATTCTACATTTATTTAACTATGGAAAATTTTATGATTTAAGAGTGGAGTAGTTATTGGACTGATCATATACAAGTAATGGAAGATTTATGTATCCTTACGTCGTTGCAACAGATATAAATGTATATATATTATTGGTTCTAGAAAGATTATTTTTTCCTACTCAAAGACTATAAAAAATTTAATAACAATTTTTTTTAATAAAACATAAGATGAAATTACTAAACTTACTAATTAAAAAATACTTTTTTAAGCAGAAGACGTGCAATATTTGAACAATTGTCAGTTTATAATAAAACCTACTATGAAATCAGGTTATTCATTTATTTTTTTAAAAATGAATAGTACAAAATACTGGAGCTTACATTACTTTTAAACAAGTGAAAATCAAATAAAAGAATGCGCATCGAATAAGATACTCAAAACTCTCCTGATAAAATAGATTAACTTACACAAATTTCACTCAAAAATTGAAAATCAAAAACAGTTTTGAATTTTTAGTTGAGGGATGAAACAAATCGTTATGCATATTTTCTTTCTTAAATTTTGATTAATCACTTGTTACCTGCATATCACTTCATTTTTACATGTATGTTTAAAGGCTCTAATATGTACTTCAACTTAAAATTTATTATGTGAATTAATAATGATATATTAAATTTTTATTTCCTTTTCATATTGTTTTTTTCCTGTGGCATTTATTACAGAATTGAGTCAAACTTGCCCTAATAAAAGATATAATACAAGAGAATTTCTGTACCTTAAATATTTCAACAGAAAATATATTCCATATATATAATAGCACACATCTTAACAATTTTCCTTAAAAACCTTCACATTTCCACACCGTATAAAAATAAATGGTTCTACTGCAAATGATGGTTCTTGCTTAAGATTATTTGTAGCAGTTGAAAAACTTTCTAAACAATCAACGTAAGCTCAGTACTTGTTGTATCGTCATTTCGTGAATCAAGAGAACACAGAATTTCTTTGAATTACTGACGTGGCAAGAGAGTGCTTTTTAGCTTTTAACAAATTCAGATGAAAGCCTGTAATTTTAGTATTACTGCAAGCGTATTCAAATTACTGCTCTATAAAAAATTCTGAAATAATACAAAGCAATAGCATTTTTTATTTTTTTTTGTATTTAGTATTTTTTTAAAGATAAAATCGAAAACCATATATTTTATAATAGATTAATAGTAAATAGTTAAATAGATATGTATTCATATCTCACAATGATTTAGAAAAGAAGATACTTTTATACAAATTAATGAAATAACTAAAAACAATTAATAGGAATATTAATCTTGGATCAGTGACAGTCTTCGTTTTAGTTTACAAAATGTAAATCACATAGTACTAATGCATTCGATCTTATAAAGTAAATTCATGCAAGTTTAGAACAGAAACGACGTAATTGATCATAAAAAAATTTTATAAATAAGGAAAAATATCAATGCAAGAAGTACCATTCCATATGATGAGAATTATAGTAATTACAGTAATAAAATTGCCAAAATTTTTCTGTATCACAAATGAAAATCATATAGTTTCTAGGCAAAAATTTGAGACATTTTGTAATTTAACTTATTCGAAAATTTCTTTCATCAAAATTAGCATTTTAACATGTACCTGATTTCAAATAGAGAATTCTTAAACATTGTCGGCACAAGTTTCCCCTCAATTTAATACCGGAATTGATGTTGGGTTACTGTCTTGGATCTGTCAAACTTCTAATGAGGGTCTTCTAATGGATGCTGGGTCTGTCAAAGACAGAGGCGCCGCTCATATTTCACCCGGTCTCATGACCGCACCTAATATGCGTTTTAGCTAAAAATTCTCAGGGTTTCAAATTCAGGTACCACAGTCACATCCATACTGAGTAGAAGTGTTTTACACTGGCACTCAACAAAACATCTAAAGTCAGTCAGACAGAGGCGCTGCCATCGCTTAGATAATCCATAAAAGAAAATCGGCTACGACTTCACTTTTGTGTCATTAAATTTCTCTTATCTTACGTAATAGAACTTCCCAGAAACCTAACATTAGAACTTCCCTAAAACTCGTACACTAACACACCAAGTTAATAACTATGTACTAATTAAGGAACTAAAATACCCCCATCACTAATTAATTAATTTAATTACTTCTTAGACATGTAATTATTTAACTCTCTTCTTTTTTTTTCCCCAATACTAACAATGCACAATAGTATTAAGTTATTAGCACAGATAGCACAATAGTATTAGTTATTTTGTAATGCATTTGGCCAGCACATCTTTCAGGAATGAGGTTATAGGCGCTTCGCGCCCGGGTCCTCCCAACTAATATTCTATCGGCTGTGTCATTAAATTTAACTCACCTGCGCTAGCTACAGTTTTGTATTCCTCCGCCTCGGAATAAATCATAGCTTTCCTTTGAAATCAACTTTTGAAACAAAATTATATATTAATTACACATAATGTATATTAATGATCTTCAGTTCTTTGATAACGTTATGTTAATGATATGTTTTTTAAGTAGTAATAGCAGATAAGGTGGGAGGTGCTTGATGACGCTCAAGTTTCTATTGGCTGTCAGAATGCGATAGGAGGTGCAACAAGGATTGGGAAATCGCTGCCAGGGCAATTTATTAAAGATATGAAAAAATTAAAGTTGAATAAATAAAACAGAAAAACAAAAAATGGGGGTTAAAGCAGAATATTACGGGGCCTTTTAATACGTAGATTAGGAGTGTATTTAGGAATAGCAAGAACTGATTCATTATCGTGAGAATCAAGATTCTTAAAAAATTTTGTGGCGAGTTTTTAAATAAATTTCTTAAGTGGTGGGTAAGCAAGAGCTTTGTACATGTTTGTGTTAGGCATGTACCAGTGAGAATTGCAGAATCTTCTAAGATTGTTTTGCTGAATTTCAATAATTCTTAAATTTGACTTGGCAGCGTATCCCCAAACCGGACATACGTACGTAAGAACTGGGCGCAGATAAGCGGTGTAAATAAGTATTTTGTTGTCCCTATTCATTTTAGAGATTCGAGAGATTAGGGGATAACATTTATGAGTTAGGTCTCGAAACTTGTTTTTAACATAAATAAAGTGGGGTTTCCAAGTAAGTTTATTGTCTAAAATAACACCTAAATATTTACATTCCTTAGACCACGGGATAATTTGATTTAATTTTAACTGGGCGGAAATCCTTGTAAACCTGATTTTTGGTGAACATAATTGCTTCAGTTTTATTCGGATTGATTTCAATTTTCCATTTAATGAACCAGTCTTCAAAGGTTTTAAGGTGTCTTGTAAGAGCTATTGAGATGAAATTTGGATTTTTATTTCTGGCTAGTATTGCAGTGTCGTCAGCATACATGCAAAGCATAGTATTGTTTTGGAATATCGTTAATATAGATTGAAAAAAGGATAGGACCAATTTTGGTTCCTTGGGCAATACATGCTTTAGTATGTATTGCCCAAGTCTTTGATGTCTGAAAGATTATTGTTAACGC
This sequence comes from Argiope bruennichi, assembly GCF_947563725.1. Lineage (NCBI taxonomy): Eukaryota > Metazoa > Arthropoda > Arachnida > Araneae > Araneidae > Argiope > Argiope bruennichi. The sequence goes on from NC_079161.1 coordinate 27,226,588, forward strand.
GAACACAAAAGAATCTGTTGTTTATATAAGAGATAATAATTTTGATAATATAATGAGGGATATTATAATAAGTAAGCTTGTAAATAAGGCCTTCTTGCCAAACTCTGTCAAAGGCTTTCTGAATATCTAGAAAAACAGCGGCAGACTTTTGATTATTTGATTTGATTAAAACCCTCTTCGACATATTCAACTACCCTGACAAGTTGATGAGTCGTCAAGAGGTTATTCCTAAACCCAAATTGTTCCGGACAAAGAATGTTGTTGTCTTCGAGAAATTTGTTGAGCCTGTTTAAAATGATGCGCTCAGCAATTTTACTAATGGAAGGAAGTAGCGAAATGAGTCTATAACTGGCCGGTTCTGTGGGATCTTTGTTCGGTTTGAGAATGGGTGCAACAACAGCTGTTTTCCATTTTGTAGGAAAGTGACCAATGGTCATGATTTTAAAAATGATAAGTTGAAGCATAGAAATTAAATTTTGGGGGAGATTACGAATAACTTTGTTATTAATTCCATCAAGGCCAGGAGCTTTGTTGATTTTAAGATTCTTAATGCAGTTAGTAATTTCAGTGATAGATGGTGGAATAACATCATGAAAGTAATTAGGAAGAGTATTCTGAAAGTCTTTGACTGTGTTATTTACAAGCGTCTCTGTACATCATGTTTAAGATTATTAAATTGAAACTGGGTCTCAAGGCTGTAAGCCAAGCAGTTTGCTTTATCAATGTCAGTTTGAACAATACTAGACCAGGGCTTTAAGGGCGGGAAATTTTTGAGTTTTCTTTTTAAAGGATGAAACAAAATTCCAGAAGGTACCATCATATGTGTTAGTATTAACAAGTTTATTAATAAATTCAATAGAATTCATGAAATGAGGGTAGAAGAATCATCCTTATCAACTTTTTGCGTTTCTCGTGGCGCCATCTGCCGTGCTTCAGCAGGTTTAAAAGGATTAGCGAAAGATGTATTTTCACGGATACTGGCCTTGTTATTATTGAAGGTAGCTTTGCGCTGGTTAGTAATGTTGTTACGATTTTGTTGGGGGGTATTCGTCTTGGGGAACGCCTTGCATCCTCTGTATGAGGCAACATGCCCACTTTTGCCACAATTGAGGCATTTCGAGATTTCAATGCACTCCTTGATTTCGCAAGCATTGGTCTCATGAGTATCACCGCATTTAAGACAAAGTGGCTTGATGTTGCAGCAATCTGCACTGTGGTGGAAATAGTTGCATTTGAAACACTGCCTTGTCACATTGCGAGCACGATATGGCTCAATGGAAACGCGAAGATAATTGATGCTATTAACGTTGTAAATACTATTGGTTTCATCATTATGTTCCAGTTCGACTAGAAAGAACGGCAGCGCCCTCTTTGATCTTGTTTGTGTTAGTTGAACTACTTTGGTGACTGGAAACCCGAGTTCATTCTTAATGTATGCAAAAACTTCTTCTGATTCATGATCAATAGGGAGACCTTTGATGACTACCTTAACTGGGCGTTTACTCTTTGGTTTAATGATATAGTAGTCATAGCCCTGAGATGTTGCACATGACTGAATATTTTGGTGTTGTTCGATAGTATTAAGGAAAATTTTAATGAATCCGTTATTAAATTTATTTTCTGTAGGGCCACAGACTTTTTGAATATCAGTTAACATTGTTTGATATTTGTTAGCGTACCTAAGAATGATGGGTGAGACTTTCGTGGGCGCGACCTCGGTTTCGCGCTATTTTATACTATCGATTGGTGCAAATCTATTTTTAGTGGTAATTTCTTGGTTGAAAATTTGAGAAGGGTTATTCCTTGCCGTTTTACGTTTAGTAGGGGATTGGATTGTTCGTTGACTTGCGTTTTAAGGAAAGTTGGGGGATTGAGAGCTTTGTTACATTTTGCATCCTGACAGTTATAAAGAGAAAGATTACCTTGAACTTCCTCCAGTCTTGAGATGGCGTCAGCTCGTTTGGCGTCTATGTCCAGTAAGGTAGGGGTGATCTTGGGGCAGGTTTGGGTTCTTTATCCAATTTTTCATCGCCTTATTCAACCCATCAAATTCCATTTGAATGCCAAAAATGGCCATTTCGGTGAAGCTTCTCTGGCAGGAAGGTCCATTCTGAGTATTTAAATCATTTTCCTGAAGGTCTATTTGCATTCCATCTTAGATATCGGCGCAAAAGCGCTGGCTCCCAGCATCCTCCAAATCCCCACCATTCATGACAATAGCTAGCGAGAAAATGAACTGTAAAAGAAAATAAAATGCAATAGTATGGTATATGTATTTATAAGAATAATTGACTTAATAAGAGTGGTAAACAACCAAACAAAAAAAAATTCAGAAATGGTTGAATTATTTTCAATTAGTCATCAATTATTTGCAGCAGTTTGCTTTCGTTATTTTAGATGATCGCATATAGAGGACATCTTCATATATGAGATCGAAATTCATTACTTTTTAAACAGGTTGATTAAACAAAATGTGTGCTATACGGGAAAAAATCGTCTAACCGGACATGATAAATACAGGCAGTAGAAAGCACATTAAATATAAAGGGCATACGTATTAATTTTTTGGTTTTGGGAATATAGAGATTTGCTAAACGCTTTGCACAAATATTTATTATGAAAATGTGACTTTTAACATGCGAAAAAATATTACAAAAGAAGAGTTTAAAAATTTTAAAACATCATCACATCTCAGTTTGTGCACGAATCAATGATAGTTCCAAGTTCAGCATACAAAATTGCAGCTTATTCTTATTAATAGTTTTTTTCGTTACATTGCTTCTAATATAACGCACAAATTTAAAATTTTTATTTGACATTTAAAAACTACTGACCATGAATTTCTTCAATCGAATACTATTTTGAATCTTGTGAAGTGAAAAGGTGTGAAGAATACGCTATTTTTAAATTTGCCGAATAGTGGTTGGCTTTGAGGCAAGATAGAATTTTTTACTCTCCGGCATATAATTAATCATTTGCAAGATATAAGAAATTACTGAGAAATGGGAATTTCTTCTGGCTTTCTTAATAATTGCTTTTTAGAACTGTAACCATCTATTTTCTCTAAACTTTATGATCGAAATTATTTCTGTTTATAATTGATGCATAACAAAGGTCATATTTTTTTAAAAGACAAGGGCAATTTTGTTATTTAATATTTATTATTCTGTGTTTTTTGTGCGTCCAGAATTTCTAAGCCAGTCTTAAATTTCATAAAATTAACTGTTGTAATGGCAACTATTTTAATATTGTGTGTAATGATAAGCGGAATGAACTTGAGCATCAAAGTATTACTATATGTCACATTTAGCATTTTTTCGATCAAAAATATATTTTGCTTTTATTTCCTATCCTTATGAAAGCGAACAATTTCAAAGGGCGTGTTTCTTTTTTTCCAAATGGCGCTGTTGAGTGTCCTTTTATATCTTAATGTCTTACTTGTGTGGCAGGCAACAGAATGGAAGGCGCCTGGGTAGCCTATCCCAAAAAGGATATTATTATAAATATGTATATAATTTTAAGTAACTTAATAATTAATTAGAATGGCAAATTATAACTTAACATCTAATCTCTCTCTGTATTTGCTGTGCTAAATATGATGATATACCATTTTAACAGCGATTTTACGTAATTCGATTCATGTAAAAAGAAACCCGAATTGGCGAGATGCATGCTGGGAAATATTTTTCCACCAGCATCTTGAAAATTTGTAAAAAAATTATTTTCATTTCTGAAATATTTAAAAGAAAGTTTTCGTTGTGTATCTTTTATTGTTTGCTCATTTCTGTTCAAAACATATTAGAGATGAGATCCTGTATAGATAAGTTGAGAAGAAATAGTACAATCAAGATTATTGATTGTTTTGAAATTCTTTGGAATCATGTAACTTCTTTAAGCGACAAATTTTAGATTTTCAATGCTTCTTTTTCAATTATGAAAAATAGTTGCAAAGAATTTGTGCCTAAAATATCTTGTAATCAAAGACAAAGTTTGGATTAGTGTTCTATATCTAATTAACGCCATTTTTTAAGTGAATATATTGCAAATTGCCATTTATATATTTATTTTTCTTGTGTCTGCTAACCACTTCTTTTTGTTTAATTTCAGTGAAGGAGACAGTGAAATTAAATTCATATATCACATTATTAATATTCACTCGTATTTCTTAGAATTGAGCGTGCTACATTCTTTTGACATCATAAATTAATATGCATCACTTTTACTCCATGTTCTCTTGGCATATGAGATAATTTATTGGAAAATTTTAATTTCACTTCCAATTTAAATAGCTCAAAATTAGGTTGGTGCATCTTATGTGGCATCCTATATCTCCAATTATACATTTATTTAACTATAGAAAACTTTATGATATAAGAGTGGATTAGTTATTGGACAGATCATAAACAAGTAATGGTAGGTTTATTTATCCTTAAGTCGTTGCAACAAAAATAAAAGTTTAAAAAATATATTTTTTTGGTTCTAAGTATATTATTTTTTCCTACTTAAAGACAAACGAAAATTTAAAAACAATTTTTTTAAAAAAAATAAAACATAAGATAAAATGCCGTTTTATTACTTTTATTATTTTAAAAAAATAATTTCAATTACTAAACTTACTAATTAAAAGATACTTTTTTTAAAGCAAAACACATACACAATTTGAACAATTGTCAGTTTGTAATAAAACATACTATGATACCCAGTTCTTCATTTGTTTTTATAAAAATGAATAGTACAAAATACCCTAGCTTACATTACTTTTAAACAAATGGAAATCAAATTAAAGTATACGCATCAAATAAGATACTCAAAACTCTCCAGATAAAATATAGTAACTTACAAAATTTTTAAACTCAATAAATATACTCAAAAACTGAAAATCAAAAAGGCTTTTCAATTTTTATTTGATGAATGAACCGAAATGTTATACATATTTTCTTTTTTAAATTTTGATTAATCACTTATTACCTGCATATCACTTCATTTTTACATGTATTGTTATGACTCGGAATTCTACTTTCGTTTTCGAATCAGTTTATTTTTGCACAACACAAGACGGAGAGTTTCATGAGGTTATTTACACAATGATGATAGAAACTGATGAGAGTATTTACAGATGACGTAGACTTAAATTCATTAAACAATTGATGTGTTATTACTTCAAAGAGATGAAATACCGTAACGTCCATACTTAAAGCAAACACAGGATATTCTACTTAAATCGAAACCGGGTTGCCAGATTCCTAGTTGGAAAAAGATGCAACAGAAACAAGAAATATAAAACTTATTAGGAGTAGCAATATCCTCCCACCTTTTGTATTGCGGGCAAATTTGCCTAAAGCAATACAAAATGAAAACAAGAAATATACGTAATACAATGAAATGATAATATGTAATATATGAAAATAATATACAATACATGGAAATTACAACTTAACTAATAATAGGTAATGATATTAAAGTCATTAATTTAATTTACAAGTCCCAATCGTTTCACTGGAACAATTCGTCGTCCAAACCGGAACTGGAACAATTCCTCACTTATGTCCAAACCATTTCGAAAAGATCCCCAAGTTTTAGTTGACCGGAGATGGCGCCCACCAGGCGCCGGCGCTCCACACCTTTTTCCTTGTGTCCTTGTATGTATTCTCTACATTTGTAATTTTTCTGCAGTAAATATCATGAAAGCTTTTGAAACAAAAGCTATGTTCAAAGATTATATACTGAATTTTCACGATCGGCAGAACGAAGTTGATGCCCACCACGCCAGTGATATAAAAGCTGATGCATCAGGACGGTGTCGGGCTCTATGAGTAATTTCAAAGCGATCGCAGTAACTCTCTCTAGGGGAGACTTGCGCCGACAATGTTTAAGATTTCTCTTGTTGAAATCAGGTACATGCTGAAATACTAATTTTGATGAAAGAAATTTTCTAATAATCTAATTTACAAAAGTGTGTCTCATTTTTAAGAAGATATTAAATAATTTTCATTTGTGCACGCAAAAATTGTGACATTATATTTGGTCAATCGTTATTACTCATAATTTTTATCATATGGAATGGCACTTCTAGCATTGATATTTTCCGTTGTCTATAATATTTTTTTATAATCAAATACGTCGATTCCTTTTTAATCTTGCATGAATTACTTTATAAGATTGAATGCATTATTACCAGGTGATTTACATTTTGTAAACTGAAAGAAGAATAGCACCGATCCAAGATAAATATTCGTATAAATTGTTTTTAGTTTTTTCATTAATTTATGTAAAAATGTTTCCTTTTCTAAATCTTCTAGGGTTATGAATACATATGAATCCGCTATATTATACTTTTTCAAATCTTTCAATTATGTATTGAATTATTTATAAATAACTAAAATATATGGTTTTTGATTTTATCCTTAAAAAATACTTAACACGAAAAAGAAATTGCCATTGCGTTGAATTGTTGTTGCATTTTTTTATAGAGCACTTATTTATACACCTAGTGATGCTGAAACTTCAAGCTTTCGTCCGAATTTGTTAAGTTTAAAAGCACCCTCTTGGCACACGAGTGATTCAGATAGATTATGTGTTCTCCTGATTGATGAAATGAGGGTACAAAAAGCTCTAAACTTACGTTGATCCTTTAGATATCTTTTCAACTGTTACAAATAATTTTATGTAAAAACCGTGATTTGTTTTCATAGAACGTGGAATTGTGAAAGTTTTAAACAAAATGTTAGGTTGTCATGCTATATATATATATATATATATATATATATATGGAATATATTTTCTGTTGAAGTATTTATTCAGGAATGGAAATTCTCTAGTATTACGTCTTTTATCAGGGCAAGTTAGGCTCAATTCTGTAATAAATAAATAATATGAAACAGAAATAAAAATCTTAATAATATTTCAGAACATAATTAAATTTTAATTTGAAGTAATAGATTCTAGTTAACTTCCTTTCCAGATGACTTTTATTTAGAAAAATTTGGGTATGTAGTAATTGATATTTTAGTTTTTAGTAAATTAGGATTTGTTTCCATGAACTGTGACAAAGGTTTTTATTTTTTTTTTAATTCATCTTTATAGGGAAAATGATTTAATAGCAATAGAGTCAACTAATATCTGCTTCACAAATTTACTAAATTGTTACTGTAATTCGTTGTTATAATCTTATGAATAAAGAAATAATACTTATTAAAATGTAGTATTCCGTTTCTGAAGCAGTATGCAGTTCTGTAGTATTCCGTTCAGTAGCATAATTTTTTTTTAAATTTTGAACTAAATCTATCAAAGCTTAGACAGTCCGTCAATTTTTAATTTCACATGCATGCATGAGGATATATGTACCAAATTTGTTACCTAATTCGTCAACAAGTTGGTTGTTTGTCTGGCTGAACTTACTCTTGAATGAAAATGCAGGAACTCCGAAAACCAATAACTTGGTTAAGAGACATAGATTTCAGCATATTGTCACGTAGGTACTTAAGTAGGAACTCAATGACACACACAGGAAGTAGAGCTAAACCAATTTATTAACACAACTATGAACTCGGAACACAATGACTGACAGATCTTCTGCTTTTATACTAACAGGGAAAGTTCCAGAATACTTTTCTGGAGACTGTAAGAAAAGTCCAGAACACTTATCTGGTAAAGAAATGTCCAGAATCTGCTGGAACATGAAATAAAGGAAAACATAAAATCAAATAATTTAATATTTACACAGACTGTGAATCGCATTGTCTATCTGGATTCGATACTTTCGATCTCTTGATTAAGAGACCAGTGCTATGACCATTCGGCCATGGAGAGTCGACTGCCTGTTTTCAATGCGGCAATATATGTAAAAATATTTTTAAATAATTATATATTATAAATTAAAATATGCACCAGAAAGAAGATACCAAAACGAATGTCTCCAATTTGCTACTTTTATTTTATTTACGATAGAATTTTTTCTAAAATTGTTTAACTGGTGAAATTGAAATTTTGTGAACTTTTAATAAATATTTAAAAATACTTTGAGAAGTGAGAAAAAGTTTTTGCTTTCAAAAAACCAGTGTTTTTATTCGTTCTACCGATTGCAGTTGACATAAAAAACGCAAAAGCAAACGTTTAAAGACCGCGATATTTTCTCCGTAGGATAACAATACGTTTGAAAATTGTAGGTGGCATGTGTACGGCATCCTTAAATTCACTGATTTTATCAATAACAAATGCCATTAGCTACAATAGAATTTGAAAGCAGTTATAATTACAAGAATATATATGTATAATTAGGGGGCTTCGTCCTTCTCGCCAACCACGATACTGTCCGATACCGTGCCCGATGTTCGTCAGTTCCGTTAGCAAGTTTTTAAATTCCACTGCCCATTTGCTCAATACCGGAAGCTTAATCTTTCAATGATGAGAACACACATTTTCCGATCGAACTACTCGTAATTCAAAGTATAAAAGTCCCACAATGAGAATATTCTTCGCTTATATCTCTAATATCTAAATATTGAATCAATTTTTCACATTTAGTCGCCAACTTAGTAGTTTCACGTTCAGCTTTTCTTTTCAAATTGCTAGAATCTCGCCTGGCCTTCATATTTTTTTTCTTCATTTGATATCTCATTACTATTTAAGAAACAACGCAGGGTTAACTAGCCAAAAGCCGAAAAATTTCCGTTACGCGAAAATGAGAAACCGGGAAACTATTCATTAAAAACGTTAAGTAGAATTAACAAATATTATTGTTTTAAATTCATTCATTAAAGCTTCATTTTTTCTTATTTTATTCGCCATGAAGTGCCAATAAAAAAATAATTACTCCAAACATAATACTTTCATTAAATATTTCAAACAATCCTGCAAAATAAACTTTTAATATAATGCATCAAGTGACTTGCTAACTACCAATCACAAAGCAATGATTACATAATTTTTTTTTTTTATATAACTGATAATAAATATCCCCTAGGAAGTCGTTAAGAAATATCCAGTTTAATAATCGGAAAATTTCGACTTTTTTAAAAACTAAACATAACAAAATGAATTCAGTTAAATTGGCATTTATCAACCAAATATATTAAACGGAATAATGAAATAAATAAAAGAATTACAAATTGTAATAATACATCTAAATATAATTTATCAAAAATATAATAATTAGAAATTTGTTAGTACATATATATTTAATTTTTGCATTCGTATTTACAAGTTTAAATTTTTTTTCAAAAATAATAGTGCTTAAGCAGAATTATTTGATAAATCACGATTATTCATGTAATAAAGGTCAAATAAAAAAATGACCGGTAATCTATACTTATGTAAAGCTCAATGTGTGTGTGTGTTGGCGATCTACAGGCCAGACCGTTATACGTACAGTTACCAAATTTGGTACATGTATACCTTGGAGATCGGAAATGTGCACCTGGGGTCCCTTTTTTTGAATTTTCAATTAAAAATTAACTTTCCCACCAAAAAAATCTTTATTTTCCCCACACTAATAAGGATAGGCTTTAGATTTTTCGCTCTATTATTTCAAACGATTCTGTTTATTTTCTTAGTGTTTGATGCATTTAAAATGAAACATTGTTAATGAATCGATCTGGTCATGATGAATCTGAGAAAATTTTGTTGACAAAGTCTTGAAATATTACATAAATTAAGAAAGATATTTTTTAGTGCCTATAAAGTTAAAACGCTCAGTGACTGTTTTTAGTAATCATATTAAAAAAAATACTTTGTTTCAGTAAAAAATATTACATTAATTGCAGATTAATCCTTTCCACTTTAAATTAAAGTATAAATTCTATGGGAGCTAACAGAAAATTAGATACATATTACGTTATGACTGAAAGCGTTTATAATATTATGAGTGAATTATATGACTATCAAAATTTAAGTTTTAAAATATTTTGATGAAGAAGCTATTAAAGTAGGAATTGCATTAAATATTTAATTATTAAAATTTTAACGAACATTAAGATTGTCATTTATAACCTTTTTTGGTAAATATTTTTTTAAAAAGTAAAAATTTACACAAAATTTATAATTAAATTTTTTATTATATATATATATATTTAATCAAGAGAAATTCTTATAACTTTATTTCTCAAGACGTTTCGACATCCATGTAACTATGAAATTTACCATCTTTAATTTTGATTCTTTTCAGCCTTTCCGTTAAACACCAAGAGTAAAAAATGCGTATCAGTATTTTTTTGCTGAAAAAAATACTGATAAAATATTAATTGATACTGCGTGAATCATTAAAAGTGTTTGAAATTTATTTTCTCATTGTAGGCAGTACATGCAAGATAATTCACATCCAAATATTAATACCAAATGCATAAATTTAATAATCTTTTTGATGCCCGATTTCTTTTATTCCATTTCTGATTATATATAATATAAATAATTGCAATTATAGCAGGTTAATTTTGAGAAATGTTGAACATACAAATTCAAATGACCCTTCTCTTATTAGAAATAGGGAGTTCTTTATGCATTAATTATCAAGAGAAATAATTTGTGAAATTAAATTGTTACAATCATACAAAATATTTAATAAAATTTCAATTTTTCAATAATTCTGTAAGTAACATTATATGAGCCATCAGTAAAAATTCCAGCCAGCTACAAGGAATAGAGATGACCCTCTGCATTTAAAAGTAATGGCTATTAATGTAATACAGCGGCAATGAAAAGCATTTTTTTTTTTACTGCAGATAAATTTATTAAATATATACTTCTATTTTACAGAAACGTGGAAAATAATATCCGATTCAAGAAACCAATCGTTAGTATTTGAATGCCAAATAAAACGCAGCCTAAATTTTGATTGTACCCATCCACCCCCTTTTAAAGGCAAACTGAAAACTTGTTGGAAATAGCTGGAATTTTGCATTTCCTTATAAATATAATTTTTCTGATATTAAAAATTATATTTTATAATAAATATGAAAATATAAAGCATTTTGCACATTCAACAGAGCTTAAATAAATATTTTTTCAAACATGAATAAAAATCCATTTTTGTTTTAACATTGGAAGGCCAAAATTTTGTTAGCTCATCATTTCAAAATGAAGAGATCTACACTAATGAAATTTGGTTTCCAGGATGATATAGCTTTGATACTTGATAAAAAAAATGGTTGTTGTCAATGGAAATGTTGAATTTTGTTCTTATTTTATTTAGATGAAAATTTTAATTTTTTTTTTTTTTTTTTTATGATTGTACGATAAACGATGCCAGAATAAAACTGGATGGTTCGTTTTTTTCTCTTACTTTCTTTATTATTAGTTTTTATACTAAAATGGGTCTACTTTCAATACAAACGAATCACCCAAACTTAGCCTTCCACGGTTCCTTCAAAGATGTTTTTAAAATTCATTAATACATATTATCTAAGGAGCCTTATACATGTTCATTATGCCTAATGGTAGGCGTCGGACTGGGTTGCAAATGTGACTATTTTAACGAAAAAGTGAATAAAAATTCAATTCCAACAGCATGCTCATTAAGCAGAATTACACATATATAAAATTATAATCAATCGTTCAGGAATTCATATATGTGTTCAGGTTTCATAATTTACTTATCTTATAGGGCGGCTTAAGGTAATAGATTACTTGAAAAATTATGTAGCAAATAAAATAAGAAAATAAAATTTCAAGCCAAATGAATAATGAAAGATTTTTAAATATTAAAATGTTATGTACATTCCAAAACATAACTAAGGTGTCACTTGACAGTACAGAAAAGGCTGTACCATGGACGTGATGAATAATTTATTCATATTTCTACGCATCATAGTATCACTCGTCTAGTCAATCACAAAAAGCATTAAAAAGAGAGAGAGAGAGAAAAAAAAAAAAAACCTTTAGGTATGTCTTATCTTTGTTGCAATGTCTCATTTTCAAAAAAAAAAATCTATTGTATTAATATTTTTTCATGTTATAGTTAAATCATAATATGCGTATTATTCGTTAAAAAGAAGTATATTTCAATATGTTAGAAAAACATTTTTAAGGTGGTATAAAAATAATTTTTGTTCACTGATAAATCTGATGTGACAGCAGAGAAACATAAAAAGATTCTACACCCATATCATAACCCTTTAAAGGCAGACGATTTATTTATTAAATAGGGCAGTTATTATTTCTAGCTGCTAAGAAGCATGTATATCAAAGTTTGTTCGATTCCCTCAAGGGTTGAGAAATATACAAGATTTAAACAAAAACACATTCCATTTTATATGCAAATTACTATTTAATACACATGTATATATTAACACAATATATAATAAAATTACATAACTTACTATTGATATACATGTACATATTTACATACAATATATAATGAAATTACATAATAACTTACTATTGATATACATGTACATATTTACATACAATATTCACATATTTGGACACAATATACACAATCAATATTCATATGGAAAAGTGTGTTTAAATCTTAAATTGGAAAAAAGACTGAATTTGTAAAATGAGTTTCCAACTGCATTAAACGATCCTATTTATTATGATCCAAACGCACCTCAGGGTTCGATTTTTAAAATTTAAATGGACAAAACTGTTTATGTATGTTAGTTAAGTTTTAGTATGATTTTTCACATCTAATTATTGCCTATACTATTACTTCCATTGAGTGAGGAGAAAAATAGTAAACTATCAAAGAGAACAAACAGTTGTTCCAACTAAATTTGTTTTGCGACTAAAATTCAATAAATTCTGTAAAATTTTTAAAAGTTTTTGAAATTTATTATTTTTAAGTTAAAATTAAAAATTCCTACTTTGGACATTTTGCTTCCATTTATACTATTTAATACATATGCCCATATTTACACAATATACAATTATATATATCATTTTTACAAAATTGAAACGCAGACTTCAAAGATCTCATTTCAAAAGAAGGAAATTAAAAGCGATTGACTAGGAGAAATTTAATGCAATCTACACTCACGTTCATAAATTAAGGATAATGCAAGTTCAGGAAAAGAAAGTCAGAAGCAAAACAAATGTGACTTATTTGTAAAGCCTATTTATTAAACAAAAGATAAAGAGCAAAAAAGATGCTATATGTTTGATATCATTAATAAAAATTGCGATTTTTTGCTCCTTGGAGCAAATTACAAAAAACCTATTTACAAAAACCAATATTTCATGGTTGGTATGATGGTTAAAACATAGTATATCTCCCAGACGATACAATACAGTCCTACAACGCCTACGCATGGTGAGTATCAAATTATCGATCTGATCTTGGGGATTATTACACCATTCATCAAGCAATGCTCTCCGAAGTAAGAGGTGGTTGACGGGCTGCAACGCGTCGGCCAAGCATGTCCCACACATGCTCTACTGGATTCAAGTCCGGTGGGAATGCTGGCCAGTCCATACGGGTGATATCCTCCGATCAAAGGCATTCGTTTACGATGTCTGGAAGGCGAGGACGGGCGTTGTCATCCATAAACACGAATTTTGAGCCCATGGCGCCCCGAAACAACCCGTAGTCCTTTTTTTTTATGTATTTTAGAGTTCGATTTCCGCGTGACTCTGAATTATCCTTAATTTATGGACATGAGTGCATGTAAAAAATAGAGATATATGATAAAATTTTGATTTTAAACAGCACCGGGTTAGCAGCTAATACAATTATACAGAACAGAATTTTATACATTATAGTTATTTCATATATACGTACATATTTACAAGTACACATAAACACATATTTACACAGATATTTACAAAATTTGAAAGCCAGGTAAAACAGCTATACCAGAGCCAATTGGCCCATTCTTGGAACACATATCCTTCAGAAACTGAAAAACGTGTAAAAAATATAAATATTATGATAAAATACTTAAATCAAAAGTTTCATTTAAAGAACTTACAATGAAAAGAATATAGACACGCTAAAATATTAGGAACACGTTGCTACGTCATATTAATATCATATTGGACATTTTGATGGATTTGATGACAGATATTTTAGGTATAGATTATAAAATGTATTGAAGCTATTGGAAGAAGGTTATAAAATGCCGGCTCTTAATTCCCTATGACTAATCGACAGTTTTTTGTTTTTTTTTAAATCTATGCACACATTTTTCTTACTTTTTCTAAAAATTTTAGAATTATGATACGGTAGCAAATGGAGTCATTGAAGCAAATGAAAATCGAAACCAGGCGAAGATAATACATCCAATATCGAATATTCACTGCAATATCTAGAACGTTAAAAAGTAAAAACATTTATGTCCAACAGATGGCGCGTGGTATTTGTGTATTGCATTACCGGGAGTTATTATCCATTCTACAATTTGAGATGTAACGCTAAAGATCAAATACATCAATCGTAGTTGTCTAAGAATACACTAATTTGAAGAAATCTATGCTACACGAGAACAACGAATTCGTGACTCTGTTCAAGTAGTCCACCGAGAAAAAATGCTTTCAAAATTTAGGTGAACTTTTTTTTTTCAATAATTGTTTGATATTGAAATAAGTAAAGTAATTCATAATATACATATTAAGAACAAAAAGAGGATTCTTAAAGCTGCATTAAAGAGGTACTGAAATAAAACTGCACCTTCAATACATGATACAAATAAAACTGTACCATGAATATATGACGCAGATTCCACCGCCTCGTAATTATTTGATTCTAAAACCAACAATTTATGAAATAACGAAGTTACTATTTTATCCAATGTTTGAAACATACAAACCAGAAGAGATACTTTTATAAAAGAGAAAGAAACCATAAAAGATTCACAGACGAAACGACATTAAACATTATTCAAAAACTCATTCTAAACATTCTTTCATATGTGTCTCGAACTACAAAATATTATTAAACTACGACGTAATATTACGGACACTAGACGTATCAACATTTAATGGTGAAATTAAGAACTGAATCATGTTTAATTATATGTTCGTCGCAAGTGTAACTGAAGATAAATCCTTTTCAAACACTATGAAATTACAGTATTGTAAAGACAGTCGTAGGAACGAAGCTTTGAGAGTCACAATGCAATCCGAAAGCACATAGATCCAAAGCTCAATATATTTTTTCGTTAATTTGATCAATGACTCAATTATTTGAATTTCAACTACAAAAACACTTAAGATTCATTCTCTTCCAATTCTCCTAAACATTCAATTTCTTTTTTGTTGAACCTCCTTTTACTAAATTTGCTTTCAATCCCTGCAACAACTCCCACACAGACAGTCTTGCAAATCTCACTCATGAGCATATCCAGACACATTTCGCAATAAAAAAAAAAAAAAAAGCTTCCTATCAATCACATACGAGAACAGACAGATGTACAGATTCATCCAAAATCGGTTCACTCCTGCCATCCACAAATCGAACAAATTCAAGTACACTCCGTTTGCTCTCTGAGAACCAGTTATCCTTTCAGACAGACCTTGCAATATAAATTACTACATTTTCTGCATACTCAATTGAAACTACCATTTGTAGAGGACATTTCAGTCAAAACCATTTTCTCTTCGCATTTAAGAAAACATGAATTTATAATCAAACTTTCATTCATGCGAAATTTAATTCATTTTAGATCCACTTTTCAATTTTAAAAAAAATCTGGGTTTGGCTGTGGGTTCAAATTTAGCATGAGAATACGTGTCACACCCTTTTAGAAGAACCTGAGAACAAGATCCAGAAAAGAGACACGAACGTTTTCTGTAACGTTTCAGAGGTGTAAAGGAGCGAAAAATTCAAATATATCGTTTATATAGAGTTGCAGCGAAGTTTCATTTTACTTTTATTTGGTATGACTGAGGAGTTAACGCTCAGAAACAGGAATTTTTGGAGAATTTTAGTATTGCAATAAAAAAAAAACTGTCAACACGTAATTAAATAAAAATTAAAATTAATTGGATTGCCAAACTTGGCGAATGATCACCATCGAAAATACCAATTTGGCTATTGCGAATTATTCTTTAATCCAAACGCTGTGAATTTCGATTTATTTAATGAACTGGAATATATTTTCTGGAACAGTGGTAAGTGAGAGTGGATTGAGATCAACGAAAACGGCGATTTTTCCTGCAGCGAATATTTTAGCTCGGGATTGTTTAATTAACTTAAAATCAATATTAACGTTTTTAGATTTCGGACATTGACAATGCTTCTTTACAATTAAGGCTAGCTGAAAGAGATGCAGAACTTTTTTTTTCAAAGGATATAGAAAAATACTTATCAGGTTTATAGATTCAGCTGTGTTTTCTTCGAAGTAAGATCTAGTGCATTTCCCCTTTTGGCAACCAATAAAACACACCTGAAAAGATCCTATGATAAGTATCCGACTATGACAGAATGTTTAGATCGATCATTTTATGCTGATGACTTTATTCTTGACACAGGTAGCTTGTAAGACGCCCTCGAAGTTTCCACGCAAATTGTATCCATAATAGAATACCATTAAATGCGGTAATGTAGTGTTCAGTACGTAGCCTACCAATCAACAAAAATACAAAAACTTACCATCAGTGAGCAACAGAAAAGAGTTTTGATCCACTTCATCTACTTATTTCCTTTATTATTTGTGTGAAGTGTATCTGTGAGCGGGTATTTCCCTCTACGTAACAATCGGGATGCCTTAATAAAAGGCTTACGGCGTCATGTAATCGTGAAACGTTGCAACGTCACAATGACTCATTTAGCGACACAAGTCCGAATTACAAACCTCTAGTCCAACACAATACCGCCTTGCCTTGTCTCGAAAATCATAATGCATTCATTGCTACCCGGTTAACAAGCAAACCGAAAACAATAACCAACCTTTAAAAGTCTTCAACAATGTTCTTCTGGAAAATAAAACCACATATTAGAAAGTGGAACACATTTATATTTAAACGAGCGATCCAAGTTCAACGTTTATGCGATACAAGCGCCTGGGGTTACTTCTCAGAAACAAAACCCAACTGATTTCCTAAAAAGGGTTGTTGCAAATGCTGAGATTATAATAAATAGCGACATTCGTGGAATGAGATACCAGTTTTTCCAAAGAAGTTGACTTCCTAATAAATATAGGTAATGAAGATATTTCAATTTCATTACTACATTAAGTATATTTAATGAAAATAAACTATTTCACTACTAAATAAATTATTTAAATGAACTAAAATAACTGACTAATTTCCACTTACCTTTATAATATTTAATCATACTTTAACTGATATATCTAAAATTAATAATGATAATATAATTAATTCATATTATATTATGAATTTTATGTTTATTCATAAATGTCAAATACTGATATGCTTACAGTAATCTTTACATCAAAGATCTGCAACAAGCCAAAATTTAGTTCAGTTCAGTTGGTGCATCAAGATGAATGAAAAAAAATTAAGAAACTCAGAAAGAGCGCCATTGCCCACCGCAATAATTTATGTGGAGAATCTATAAACTGTTTTAAATCTTCAAACTATTTAAATTAAAATACTTAAACTGTTTTATAGATGATAGCAATTTAAGTGCTAGGACTGTTTATTTTAAATAGGGGTGAGTCTAGATAAAAAGAATCCAATAGATCTCCTTGTTATTAATCATTGTAAGGAATTGCTGTTTCAAATATTTACAGATAAGTTTTAATGTTTTATTATAAAATATATTAAATGTAAGGTTTGGATCATAAATGGCAGAAATGCATACCAAAAAGACATTCTTCAATGCTCTTTTTTTAGATAGTCAAATAAGAAATTACCCAAAGAATAATTGATACTCCCCCCCCTTTTCTTTTTGTAATGTTGGACTAGATTTTTGCAGCCCCCCCTTCCCACCCATTTACTATAAAATTCAGAAATCAACAAATGGAAATACTAATTTAACTTTGAAAATTTTGAAACTTTAATAAAGTATTTTCTCACTCATATATATATATATATATAATTATTGAGCATCATTTCCTTAACATTAAGACTTTCTATTAATAAGGGGTGGGGTGGAAAGCAGAATATAAACAACAAATATAGGTATCATAGTATTTAAAACCTTACAGTAAAGTAGTAAATAGTTTTTTTCAAAAATAAATTACAATTAGGTGTACTTGTGTTAATTAAAGATGAAAACATATCCAGAGAAATGGGGATAAATGGGAGAGTATTGAGAATAATTTTCAGTAAGGATTTTAAAAAACGATAATGTTGTTTACCTACTAGTAACCAATTTTATTATTATTAGTAACCAATATTTTTCCCATAACAATTTTTTTTGTATGCGAAATACATCATTGGAATGTGAAACTGGAATTATGCAATTCTTTTATTTATTCCATAAACATCATCATGTCTTTACAACAATTTTTCTTCATTATTTCACGGATATACGTTGAAACCTTTTAATGTTTTACAATTGACAGTATTAAAAATTTAAAAAATACTGTTGTCCATTAGGAGGCATGCATGACCTGTGAACTCCATAATTATTTTTTTTTACTACTTCAAGATTTAACAATCAGGGTCAATTAAATGGGTTATAATTAAGGGAATATTCTATTTTGTAGTAACTATACCACCTGAGAACTAACAATTTTATGAAATTCTAAGCTTAATTGGACCTTTTGTTTATTCATTTTATAAGGAATATTGTCCATTAAAAGGAATAAGATTTGAAAAACGATGGAATTTCGAGGATAAGATTTAAAAATTCAAATTAAAAATATAAAAATTGCTAGTTATAAAGTATAAATTTATGAACACAGAATTTTTGTGTCATTAAGAAAATAAAGAACTAAGAAACTTTCATATTTAAAATAGATATAAAATCAGAATATACATATGTTAAATAACAAAAAAAAAAACAAAAGAAATCAGTTAAAAAATATTAAATTAGGAAAAAAAAAAAACCCACTAAAAGCTCTACTTCTGTAAAAATACTTACATAGCATTCTTCATTGACTACACTTAATTCTATTTTATTTCTTTTTTTTTACCTAGTTTTTTACTTACCTAAAACAGTAGCAAATTCAAAAGAAAAATGAATAAAAATATGCATTTGCAATAAAAAAACAGCAAAAATTTATGTACATAAACTAAAACAAACAAACAAAAAAAAATCTGAAAAGCACTACTACACTTTTTCAATAAGGGAAAGAACATTGATAATGTATTTCAACCACAATCACTGTAGTTAATTATTAATATTTATCATATGAAAATTCATTATCTCTGAACATATCAATGGTTGCTATTTTTGAGAGACATTGCAAAATTCAATAATTTAATAACTACAGCAAATAAAATAACTATAATAAATTACTAAAATAATAACAATAGAATTAAAAAATATTTTGACAGAGCCCCTGTCCTCAAAAATTTGATATTACTATTTGAGAACATATAATGAACTAGTTAGAATGCCCTGTTTATTTTGAATTATGAATTAAAATGACATTTTTATTTAATGCAATAAGATGGAATTTCTCAAAGTTGGACATGACTAAATTAATGCAATTAATTTGATGGATAAACGCTTTTAGCCGGTGGCTCCCAATTGAAATAGATTTAAACTATTAGCTTTTTGGTTCCAGAACTACAGAAAGGAAATGCTCTGACTGCAAACAAATCAAATATATATATATATATATATATAAATAAAAAAAATTGTATATATATATATATATTAAAAAAAATTGTATAAATATATATATTAAAAAAAATTGTATAAATATATATATTAAAAAAAATTGTATAAATATATATATTAAAAAAAATTGTATAAATATATATATTAAAAAAAATTGTATAAATATATATATTAAAAAAAATTGTATAAATATATATATTAAAAAAAATTGTATAAATATATATATTAAAAAAAATTGTATAAATATATATATTAAAAAAAATTGTATAAATATATATATATTAAAAAAAATTGTATAAATATATATATATTAAAAAAAATTGTATAAATATATATATATTAAAAAAAATTGTATAAATATATATATATTAAAAAAAATTGTATAAATATATATTAAAAAAATTGTATAAATATATATTAAAAAAATTGTATAAATATATATTAAAAAAATTGTATAAATATATATTAAAAAAATTGTATAAATATATATTAAAAAAATTGTATAAATATATATTAAAAAAATTGTATAAATATATATTAAAAAAATTGTATAAATATATATTAAAAAATTGTATAAATATATATTAAAAAATTGTATTGTAAAAAAAATATTAAATATTAAAAAAATGCATGAACCTCCATCTCCATCATTTAATTTTGAAACTTTAACCAAATATTTCCTCATATCTAAAAAAAATTTAATTTCAGTTGTTAAGCATCACTTCCTTAATATTAGAAAATAGGCTTTCTATTAATAAGGGGTAGGGGTGGAAAGCATAATATGAACAACAAATATAGGTATAATGGCATTTAGAAACCTTACAGTAATGTAGTAAATAGTTTTTTTTTTTTTTTTTCAAAAATAAATTACAAAAGGTGTATTTGTGTTAATTAAAGATGAAAACATATCCAGAGTAATATGGATAAATGGGAGAATATTGAGAATAATTTTCAGTAAGGATTTTTAAAAAATGGTTTTTTACCTACTAGTTACTAATTTTATTATTATTAGTTACCCATATTTTTCCCATAATTTTTTTTGCATGTAAAATATATCATTGGAATGTGCAATTGGAATTATGCAATTTTTTATTTATTCCATTAGTGTCATCATGCCTTTACAATAATAATTTTTATTATTTCATGGATATACGTTGAAACCTTTTAATGTTTTAAGATTGACAGTATTAAAAATTTTAAAAATACTGTTGTCCATTAGGTGGCATGCATGACTTGTGACTCCACAATTACTCTTTTTACAACTACAAGATTTAACAGTCAGGGTCAATTAAATGGGTTATAATTAAGGGAATATTCTATTTTGTAGTAATTATACCACCCGAGAACTATCCATTTTATGAAATTCAAAATTAATTGGACCTTTTGTTTATCCATTTTATAAGGAATATTGTCCATTAAAAGGAATAATATTTGAAAAACGATAGAATTTGGGGGATAAAATTGAAAAATTCAACACATTAAAAACATAAAATTTGCCAGTTATGAAGTATAAATTTATGAACACAGAATTTTTGTGTCATTAAGAAAATAAAGAATTAAGAAACTCTCATATTTAAAATAGATATAAAATCAGAATATACATGTGTTAAATAACAAAAAACAATAACAAATCAGTTAAAATATCAAATTAGGAAAAAAAAAAACCCACCAGAAGCTCTACCTGTAAAAATACTTACTAGAATTCTTCATTGACTACACCTAATTCTATTTTATTTCTTTTTTTTACCTACTTTTTTACTTACCTAAAACAGTAGCAAATGCAAAAGAAAAATGAATAAAAATATGCATTTGCAATAAAAAAACAGCAAAAATCTATGTACATATAAACTAAAAAACAAAAAAAAAAAAAAATCAAAAGCACAACTACACTTTTTTAATAAGGGAAAGAACATTGATAATGTATTTCAGCCATAATCCCTGTATTTATTTATTAATATTTGTCATATGAAAATTCATTATCTCTAAACACATCAGTGGTTGCTATTTATGAGAGACATTGCAAAATTCAATAAAAATATAATTAAATAACTACAGCAAATAAAATAACTATAATAAATAACTAAAATAATAACTACAATAGAATAATTAAAAATATATTGACAGTGCCCCCGTCCTCAAAAATGTGATATCACTATTTGAGAACATAATGAACTAGTTAGAATGCCCCGTTTATTTTAAATTATGAATTAAAATGACATTTTTATTTAATGCGATAAGATGGAATTTATCACAGATGGACACGACTAAATTAATGCAATTAATTTGATGGATAAAAGCTTTTAGCTGATGGTTCCTAATTGAAATGGATTTAAACTATTAGCTCTTTGGTTCCAGATCTACATAAACCAAATGATCTGACTGCAAACAAATCAGATAAAAAATATATTAAAAAAATTGGTGGAAGGAATAAAATTTGTAGAATCGATTCTATAAATGTCATTATTTTAAGAAGAATAAAAGAAAACTGGATAATAAAATGCTATATGGAATAACAGTGAACTAATGATAATTTTTGAGGATAGATTTTCTAAAGTCTTAGAAGTTCTTTTCTGTCAGTATTTGAATATTTGAAAAATAAGACACCTTTTATTAATTCAAAAATTATTTTAATTATTTACATATTGTACTTCAAATAATAAATAAAATATTTTAATCAATTCATTTTAATGAATATTTTAAATAAAACAATTCTCATTGTAAAATTAAACTAAAATTGAAATGTTGAATAATGTAATTTTTCATTCAAAATATTTTAATTTTGGACATTTCCTTATATTTTAATTTTATAAATTTGACCTTACGTACAATTTAATGTGAAATACACTATTTGAGACCTAACAGAATAATTTGAATTAAAGTGTCTGTAAAATCGATAATGATAATGAAAAATATCTGAAAGAAATTATAATGCATTAAATACATTATATGCATTATTATATATTTACATTTTAAAAATAAGTTTCACGTTTATGTACTATGCAATAGCCAATATATTTAATGGAAATGCCATATCATTTTTTTTAAAGTGACTGTATATTAAAAGAACAGGGAGGAGGGGGGGGATACTGTTTGTAGCAACTTGAAAAAAACACAAAACTAAATTTTCACAACAATTGAAGGTAGACGTTTTAAATGTTATATTTGCTTTCTTTACTAAAATATTTCATATATCCTCTAAGCTATAATAAGACTGAGAAAAAAAGATCGAAGTGAAATATATAATCTCACAAAACTTGTTTCATTTCTATTTTAATTTATATTTCTCTTAAATGAACAATATACAGATTATGTAATTAACTTGAAGTTGGAAAGGCATTTGATCCACTTGGCAGCTCTATTTTGAAAATGAGATGCCTTAAGAAAGTTGCAAAACTGAATAAAAAAATTCTTAGAATAGGTAATGTTTAATAGAGAATAACTCTACGATACAAAGGAACACGCATATTTAATTCATCAGTGGAGTATCCTAGTATAGTCTTTCCAGTACTTTCTTTCCCCCGCAGAATATCCCTGAACTTGAAATCTCTAGGATCAGTTGAATGGATATAAGGGGGGGGGGGGTTAAGATTATATTCAGTAAACAAAAATACACAATACAACAATGAAAAAAGTATTTGGTATGGGAATACGATTTAAAGCATTTTGATAAAGTTAATATTGCTTGAAGAAGACTTGACTGAAGGAGACAAAAACTATTCTGGGCTTGGGTATAATAAAATAAAATCTTCATTATCTTGCAGAAACTATACAAGATTTCTAGTTTTCATTTCATACATTTTGTTTGTCGCATTGATTCACCAAATTTGTTCAAGGTCATGAATGGGTTTGCTAAGATGAAAAGATAGTGAAAGGACAGCTAATGGAATAATGAAATGGATCATCCCCTCCTCTATAGCAACGGTGATATGATTCTTCAATGTAGAATTGTTTGAAAAGAAAAGGGGAAAAAAAAAAAAAAAAAAAAGGAATGGTCCATGGCAGTTACAAAGATTATATCTTCTGTTCCATGATATTGGGTTAAGGGAGATTTTGGGTATAATTTTAAAGTATTTCTACCAGTTGAGCCAACAATCCTGTTCTTGGCATCATTGTAAGTATGAATTATATTCCATTCTAATTGAACAAAAGATTGGTTAAGTAGAATCGTTTGTATATTCTCAAATTAATCTATTTTAAAACTAGATTTAAATCCATTCTTTCACAAGCACAGAAAATGTTTTCTGTCACAAAAAGTAATTGCAGTCTATACTCTTTGGTTTTTATCTTCACTAATTATATTCTTTTAGTAAATTATCTTGTAAAAAGAAAAATCAGTAATTGCGCATTTCCAAATGGAATATGATATCAATAACTGTGTTTACGTGTAAATTACGAAAATCTTTCTCCACCAGGCTGAAAAAAAAATCTATAAGATAAATATACTGATATTATTAAAAGTAAAGAATTTCTTGGTAGACTATCTGTAATTATAGAAATCATAACAAATACACAATTATCTGAAGTCTACTTCTCAAAGAAGAGGAGCTTTGTTATATTGAGTTTAGTATTTCACAATCAAGAGTCCAGAAAATGTTACTTTGCTAACCAAAAAGGGGGGGGGGGATGAGGTGTATATAACTAGACTGTTCATATACTTGATATTGGGAAGAATGCAGCTTAGCAAGGTGAGACCTTTTCTAAGATAAAAAATGTCATTCAGATGCAGTATTTAGCTAAAAATCAAAGCTACATTCAACATCTCCATGTCAAGTCTAGGATATATTGGCTTGTTAAGAAGGAGGAGGTACCACACAATCAGAAATCTATTAAAATATTTTGGTCACATGTGAAGTAGTAGAGAACATGCCTAGATACACAAGACAGGCATCCTAGAATGTTGTGAATACGTAATTTGCAAAACACATACATAATCAAATTATGATAGATTATAAAACGGAAGGTGTTTATGCAAGAAATGCATAGTGGCCACATTATAAATAAGGATACAAAACAAAATATCAATTTTGTAAATATTAAGACATGCAAATATATATTCAGTATTATCTCACACTAAGCTCCATACAACAATTGAAATTAATCAAAGTATTTAAAATTGTAAAGATGAAAATAAGAGCCCAATGATTATTTAGTATAGTCAAATATAAATTTAAAAAAAATTGCAATAAAATAATAATAATAAAATAAAAAATTTCATAACATACATTTCTTGGTGCATTATTTCCATGAGAATGCAAATAAACCATTACGAAGCCAGGATTATCATCTGAAAAACTAAGAAAGAAAAATTGTGTGCATTAGATAATTAATGGGGGGGGGGAGGGTAATTTTAGGATTTACATCAAGTGCTTAGTTCAATAAAATTTAAAATATGCAATGACACACAACCCGTTAAAAGAATGCTTCATTAACTATACAGAAGTAAATAAGAGAAAATTTACAGATCATTTTATAAGTTGTAAGTCCAGAAGTAAAATAATAATAAGTTATGTTATATCAAATATGAATAGAAAAATCTTAAGTCAATGCTCAAATAACATTTTAACACAGTATGTATATTGTCTCAAGATTATGATTAAATTATATTAAGAAATATTACGAGACAGAAAATAAATGTCACAAAAAAATATTTTGAAACAATTTTTAGCAATATGGTATTTTTTTGTACTCTTCTTTTTCTTCATTATTATCCCTGCAATTAATACATTTCTTTCATAGAGCATTCAAGCTTTAACGATCTATTAATATATACACGGTTAGTGGAATGAGGGATCAAGATTTATTTATATTCACAAAGAACTATTTTTAGCATATACATATTGTTTTATATATTTGAACATATCGAATATAACAATTTAACTCAAAAATCAATTTATATATTTATTGATAATGATTATGAATAAAAATTCGCTTATGTTAAATGTCCACTTTGTGGTAGACCAAGTGTTAAAATTACAACTATCAGATGAAAAATCATAGCTGAGAATTACTACATTTATATTATGGATAACTTGGAAAATCAATAATGCTTATTTTTTAACATTTCATTAATAGAAAAAGTACTAATATGCCACCGGCTACATAATTATACCTCAAATGACAATATTAGCAAAATATAAGTAAATTAGGTACTTTTCCATTAGCCGTGCACAGATGAAAACTTTTGAAGTGTGCCGCAGTACAGCATTGGGGGAGATACCCTTTCACTAATGAGCAGCTCTTTACCGTCCAACAAGATCATAACTCCCAGAACAATAGGATTTGAACTGAAGACGTTCAAAGCATCTCGGTAATTGTTGCACATATCCAACATCCAAAATCGATCATGGACTAGAGCTGAATTTGCACAAATGGCAAAACAACTCTGGTTTTTATGAATGAGGAAGCTAAAATAAATCGAAAAGTGTACCACAGGAACATTCTAGAAGCCGTTTTTCTGTAGGCCAAAGAAGCAGTTCGGCAATGAAAGATACCGCAGCTGCTCACAAGGCCAAAAAGGAACAAGAGTAGTGCAAGTGCATTTTCCCGAATGTGGTATCATTTAGAGAGGGGGCACTATATTCGCCGAATCTCGATTCCATGGATTACAATGCATAGTCCATTTTGGAGTCGAGGGCTTGCACGAAATCGCACAAAAGTCTGGAATCGCTAAATTAATCACTTCTTTAGGAATGGGATAGATTAAAACTAGAAGACTTGCGGCCCATTGTTGAAAATTTCATTACGTTATTTGAGCCTCCATATCGCTGCAAATGGTAGCCATTTCGGAAGAGATAATTTATTAGTAAAAGTCTACTTGTATTTTTTATATTTTGTTATAAAATTGCATTAAAAACTGTTCGGATTTTTCTGCCGCACCCTGTAAACTACACAGACGGGGGGGGGGGGGGTAAAGAGGCAAATAAGTTTGATTTATATTAAACAATCATCCTTCCTTTGATTTGCTTTTAACAATGAAAGAATAATCAGGATCAAACATCATATGGAACAATGAAAACAGCAGGAATTTCTAAGCAAGTAATGCAATCTATTGGTGAAAATTACGAAAAAATAAAAAATACCAAGTAATAATTTGCTCAATTATTACCATGGTATCATTAGAAAGATTTTTAAAAAATTTGAAACAGCAAAAATTATTTTTGTGCAATACCGAAAATTATCGTGGTAAACATTAAAACCCTTAATCAAAATTGTAATTAAAATTCGTACCTTTGTAATAAAAAATCGTACCTTTAAGAAATTTATCGCAATTTCATCAATAATTATTTTTATTACCAATCATATTTCCACCCTTCAAGGTATACGAGCCAAATTTGAGAGGGTGCATGTCAAAAAAGTCTTGTCATAGAGTACCAGCACACACTTTCATCTTTTATTATTAGCAGAGATAGGGATTAGTACCATTGTAAGTGGTAAGGAATTACTTACATTATACCATAATGGACATTTTTATTAATATTCATTGATGCTCATAGATTGAATTTTATATTCGGGGAGAGAATGGGGGTGGGAGAGATTACAAAGGTGAAACATTAGCGCATCAGATAATTAAATACGATTCAATGACAGTTCTAAAAATTTGTATTAGTAAATATATAGAAAACAAAACAAAAAAAAATTAAAGATAATAGAAATCTCATCATAATACTTACTTATAATTATTATTTTTCAAAAAGTTTATTACAGCAGGACGAATTTTTGGTCCATCCAGGCTGTGATGTCCTTGACCAGTGATGATTTTACAACGTTTAGAATTCTGTTTTGCATCAAGGAATTTTGATACTGCTGTTACAGCTTCGCCAGTAAACAATCCATGTAGGTCTAGATCATTGCAATCTAGACCTTTATTGCTAATGAAATAATAATTAATGAAAAGTCTAGTAAGCTAGTTTGGAAAGATTTCAAGGTATAGTTGGAGCAGATTTCACCATGAAATCTTTCAGCTTATGCATATATTATGATAAACATTTTATAAAAAATAAAATTCTATCATGATGCATGAAATCAATGCTGACTTAATTTAGGTTATTTCTGCATCAATTCTAAATTGCCAATGGTAGTTTTACATAATTGTCATATTGTAATAATTATAATTGTCAATTATCATCTAATGATTTACTAGAAAACCTTCAGAATAGAAAACAAATTGTACTAATGATAATGAAAATTTTCAACTAAAAATAGCAAATGTAAATCAAATCAAAAGAAAACTTATACAATTAATATCTCAGGATAAGAACTGCAAAAATTATTAAAGATAATTTTAATAATTGTTCCAAGTTAGTCTAGATTTTATATGTAAATTAGAATAAGAGAATATATGAATTCCAAAAGATTCTTGATTACAAGGCACACTAGAGGCTCTATCATTTAAGCTTATTCACAAAAAATATAAAAAAATCCAGTTCTTGTTTGTTTAAAGAACTTTCAGAATATTGGTATTTTAAGTCCCCCGAACACCTCATATTTAAGAAACCATGTGACTTTATATATTAAAAGAACTGGCAGAATGTTAGCAGAAGAAAATAGAAATTAATAAATAATTATAATTGTCAAATAGTTGGACAATGATTACCATAAAAAGCAGTCCTTAAAAATTTACTCGTGAACGAGCTATTTATACTGGCAATTGGTGAGAAGTGAAAAATATTGGCGAGTTTACCAAAAAATAAATTCCCAATTTCATTTAATATCTTTCTTATAGACAAAATTTGAATATATTTTTATTACATTTCTTTAATGCATAAATATATTAGTGGTATTTAAATAATATAAGAGCTTGAATTATATTACATGTAATTCCTAATTAATTTTAAACAAGCCAAACATAAAAATACATTTTCGGAAAACACTTTTTTTTTCTTTCTAATAACAATAATTGCTTCTATTTAATATTCTATGAATCAAGCAAAATGCAAGGTTTGCACTTGATAAATAAGAATAACACGGAATTCAGCACTAAAAATTAATGTGTGTAATAATGTAAATAACTTAAAAACTACACTATGTATCTGAAGCATTATATCAGCTTATTTAAATTAAACATTTTTTTTTAAAATTTTAAATGCCGATTTAATAATTTGCAATTTTAACGAAATGATTTTGTCTGCATGAAATGAGAAATATAAAATCAAAATTAATCAGAACATGAATCTTTTTTTTTTATTTAAAAAATGAATCATTTTTATAAATCTTTATGTGAACAAACAATTCCTTTTGAAATATCAGTAATGGAAGAGATTATTTCCTCGATTTTAAATTTTTTCAAAGAGAGACAAAATGCAAAATTTAAGAACACAGTAATAAATCAACATATGCAAAGTCAAATTTATGCATTTGAGCCCTTCCACCCCCTTTAGAAAAATTGTTGTCTACCATCTTAAATATTAAGTCAACTAAGAATTTCTTCACTGGTCTTGCAGAATGACAGTCAATCGATCTTACATGGTCAATTGCATTTGCTGCAAAATTCATTACACAGATTATGATATTACTAAAGTTAAGATAAAATTATACCATTTCTAAATCCTTAAAAAATATTCATTCAAATAAAACAAGATCGATCTTGCACCTAGCAAGGGGGAAAAAAAGATATTTATAATGTAATTATTATGGGAATGAGAATTTAGAAATAAGCTAAGAATTTAAAGTTACTGAAATCCACCGTACGAATAATCATAACGGAAAGAATTCTCAATGCAGAGAAAAACGCCCTATCTTTGAATTCATTCATAATTTGTAGACATTAGACATCAAGAAATTATCATAGAGATGGAAGTAATGCTGAAAATACAGTGCGATAATCAACCGACGATTGCCCAGTCATTTAGAAGCCCTTGTTCTATCGGACAAAGTAGCTTTAAGGTTTCAATGACACGCCTGACAGCAATGGTTAATGCGAGTGCAACTGCTAATTGCAAACTAAAACCTCTTTCAATTTATCACTACTAAAGCTGAAAAGGCTCTAAAAAATATATCTAACATTGGATTAACAGTTATCAAGAAAATATATTACAAAAGTTGGGCAACTTCCATTTTTGAAGACCGATTTGGTTACTACTTCATGACAAATTTAATGTTACTACAGATCCAAACAGATTCTATTTAAAATGTTTCTTAACGAAAATGTATCTAGTCATCCTCATTACACTCAAGAGGAAGAATTTGGATTTTACTACCAATTTAAGCAGCAGATAAAGATTTTTGAAAACATTTTGGTTTTTTTATATGCTGCAAGAATTGATGTAAAATATTTGAAATTAATGGGGGGAAAATAAAGAATAATATTTAATAAAATAATTTTTTCTGGACAAGTTTTTTAATATAGAATAAGCAAGTGTTACTTATTATTTAATCTTGTAAACTTTGAAAAATTTTCTATTTTTAAAATACTCTGAAATATGTGACAACAAAATAGGAATTTTAAAGTACAAATTAAATTAATAATGTTAAGGTATAGGAAAAAACATGCTTACTTATGCCGCAAAATCAAATCAGATGCAACTTTGTTTGCAGCATCCATCTTCAATCGATGTTCACAAGCCTATAAAGAAAGCATTCAAAATCAAATTGTATTCATGAAGAATAAATGTAGAATATGCCCCCTCCTTGTGAAAAAAAAAAAAAAAAAGCCTATATGAATCTTATTTAACAGATAAAATACCTGAAATTATTTTTTTTTTAAAATACGTAACTTATTCTCAGACAAAACATCAAAATATATCCATTGTCAATATTTTTTTATGTACTTAGCAAAGAGGTAAAATATTAGTAAAATATGAAAAACAACTATTTTAAATTTACATTAAAAGCAGAAGTATGAAAAAATGTATAGCTAATATTATTTGAAAATCCTTAATTTATGATATAATACTGAAATGAAATAACAAAACTTGTTTAATAAAAATTATATATTAGGCATCTAATAATGAATTATTATTAAATATCTATTTTATAAATGCATTTTTTTTTGTCATACTTGCTTTCATAAGGATTTATCTAAATAATGGAAACTATACAAGTGTTTGTTAGAAAATCGAACATTCTTTTTATGAATTCCCTTAGAAAGTATTCTATCCGGACACGAGATGGGGCAAGACATGCCTGTGTCTTCTGCCTTTTTACCATAACCTAAAGAAAAAAAACTGCTACATTTCGAAACATGAATATTATCTATCTAGTCTATTTGTGAAACTAAGCATCAACCATATTTCGTCAGTAAGACTAAATAAAGGTAATTTGATTGAAAAAATTACTGACATCCCTAATTAAAGATAATCCGAAAGTTCCTCATACTAACTGTAGAAAAAGCAAATCAAATTTGTAGCCCATAAAGAGCATTTGAGTAGCTCAAAATAAATACTATGTAGAAAAAAATTAATCGATTGTCTATACACTGATTTTTAATATTTCTAAACACAACTAATTATTAAAAATCAGCCATAATATTACTAATTACAAATTACTAGTCATGCTATATTGATGCATTACTGTAACCACCAAGAACTGCTAATATTTTAGCAATCCTTTAAGGAAAAGGATAGGTGATAAAAGATTAGAAGAAACAAAGAAAAGAATCTTACTATCATTATTTTGTGATCTTTCAACTATTTTAATAATAGAAGTTTATTTCGAAGATCCTGCCTTTCTTTTTTTTTTTTTTTAGCACAAAATTAGTATCAATAATTGATACTGTTTACATACTTGGCTCAAACAAATATTAATGTTTGACATAAATGATATGACAGAATATGAAAGCATTGTTTGATTAATTGTTCTTAAGTTATGAAAGGGAAATTAAATTGCTAATTAAACACTTAAAGAAATGATACACAGAAAATGTTCTTAGAAAAACACATTTTTAGAAAACAAAAATTAGCATATGGAAAAATGTAGAATATTCTTTCTGATGTAATTGAGTCTTGATTAAAATAAAACCTTTTTACAACAATAACAAAGATCACAATGTTAAAAAAAAAGATTTCTGAACTTACATCAGCAGCATACGCATCAGCAGCAATATCTATTTTCATATCACGGAACTTCTGTAAATTATCTTTGCACAGACGTTCCAGTTCGTAATGCTCTGCTGCTTTTTGTCGAAATATTTGAGCTTCTGGAGTTATTCGGTCCCAATCACCGATTGCCTTATGAAAATAAGTAAATAATTACACTAACAGATTTAAAATATTATAAATAAATGACACACAGGATAATTTTATTATCTATCAAAAATATCAGTAAATATCAATAATTTGTCAATTTGTAAGTTTTGGCAAATATAATATTATGAAATATAGGGCGATTATAGGGAAAGAAAAAAACTATCCCAATATACGAGACCGTAACTATCAGACTGTTCAAAGGAACAGAATTTTTTTTTTTTACCTAAAAGGTATTTTGAGGCATGTACTCAAGAATCATGAAGAACAGTTAAACTCTAACGGTTACTGTTACAAAACTTCAAATGTTTCAAATGAGTAACACCAACTTTTTTTTTTTTTTTTTTGGAATGTGCTCTATAGCAAAGACATAGTAATGGAACGTTATCTGTAGCATGAAAATCACTAGTGCTAGATAAAGAAAAGAGAAAATAACCAAGAGCAGCAGAAAAACAAGGAAAAAAACCCATTTTATTATACATTTTCTATTTAACTTATTTCAACCACAATGACACGAAATTTTTCTAAATCCGTATGCACTGTAATTGCAAAAATGGTTTAGCAATATTTAACTCTTTCATTTTTATTTAGAGAAATTAAATTACAAAAAAGAAGCCATTAAAAGCATCTTTTCAAAATGATTATAACATGTATATGCAATATAGTATTTTAATCTAATTTTGAGGCCATTTGAAAGATTGTATATAAATATTATACTCGTGGAAACAATTATAAAATTAATAGTGATATAAAAAGCCTTATTTAAAATAATTTTTTTACAATACACTGTATTGAATGAACAATTATGAAATAAAGGAAATAGAGTGTTTGCAATTGTATGTTACACTGCTCTTCTTAAATACGTTTTGATTTAATTCCTTAAAGTGCCAATTCGAAATCATGTTTTGAAAAATGAAATAAAACAATGAAATATGGTCAAAATTTATATTTTTTTAATCAAATACAATAATTTCATTTTATGACAAATAGATAGAGCAATGAAATAACTTTGTAAGGAAATTGCATAGACTCATTAAAAACCTGAAAAATAAAACTGCAAGTTTATTTGCCATTTGATGAATAAATTTTACAACTGAACAAACTTTTGATGCAGATCAAAATTTCAAAGTTTCGAAACAGAACCAAATTATATCTTAAGTTTTTCTCTCTCTCTTTTTTTCATTTATTTTCTTAATCAAGTGTGGGCTTTTACATTCTCAAAAATATATAAAGTTTGATAAATTATACCGCTAAAAACACTCTTGTCTCAAAATTAATTATTCAATAAATTTTTTTATTTTTTTATTTATACTAAAGATGATTTTTTGTGGCATATCAGTTCACCCATCATTTGATGATTACCTACATTCTGCTGCTCATCAATATTAAAGGAACATTTGAAGCTGATCTAACTTCTGATATATCGAATTTTAACGATACTACGATGCTATCGAGAACAATTCTGATAATATATACTTAAAGTTGCCATTTAAATTTGGGGGGAAAAAATTCCCGGCGTTTTCTCAATGAAATATAAGAGCAAATGTGTGAACAGCATTCTTGCGCGAGTAAAAATGGAATAACAATACTCCAAAGTTTAATGAACAGGAAAAGAAAAGCCCTTCAATAAATGTGGATTTAATGAAGATTCAATTTTTAAAATAATACAATTTTTGGACATACGTTCAAATATTTTTTTTCTATAAAATTCTTTCGAAGTATAAAATATTACTGAAAAGCCACTTTTTCAGTTTCTATAGTTTTATGTAATTAAGTAACTTGAAATCATTCCAACTCGATATTTTTTAGCTGCCTCAGCTGTTTTTAGAACCATCAAGCTCTATCAAAAATAAGCATCCTAATAATTTTGCTTCTTCGATCATACTTCTGTTGACAATATTTTCATTACTGAATAACAAGAATACTGTAAAAATCCGTAACAAATAATGTATGACATTTCCGTGAAACGTAAAGTATTTTTTTGGGGGGGGAGCTATTTTACTCTCGGTGAACGTAAGCGAAAATATTTCCGATATATCACAGAAGATATTAAATAGTGAAGGTGATGCAACAAGTTTTAATGCCCATAAATGATTGTTCTTGAACCAAAAAATTCGAAATCAGCTAAATTTCGGACATCAAATTGGACGCTTTCAGAATCTGCATATCATTTTCTGTATTCATTTTCGATACAAAATCTAATATCAATTATGATTTTTTTTTTTTTTGAACTACCACGAAATTATGTATGCTTTCCTCTTTTAGCCAGACTAGCATCTGCCTATTTTCGCACATTACTTAAGCTTTTATCTTCTTAAAAAGTAGTAAGCAATAAACGGATTTTCGAAGTTTCTTTAACCCATTTAGCAATATCAGGATTTATATTTTTTATCCTTCCAATCTATATTAAATGTAGATTTTAAAAACGCTCACTTTTTTTTTTAAATTCTCTTGTCTAGTCTGAATAAGATCACAATTTCTCAAATAATAAACCATTCACGAAATTAACGCGCGAGTTACTCCGCAAACTGAATGTTGCTATTCCCAACAAGGAAATTTATTCTCTCACTCAGTTATAACAGTCTCACGCATTCTCAATAGCTGCAATCCAGGAATCTCATAGAAAGAGAAAAATTGTCTCCGAGATCGAAATTAGATTGATCTATACAGCAAAAAAGAACGAGTAGAAAAGGTGAATTTCCGCGATTACTCAGTTGCTTCGTTTTTGGTGCTATGGCTACAATCTTTTATTCTTGCAATATTCAAATAATAGCCTTTTTTTAGACGAAAAGAAGAAGTAACTAACAAACTTAAAATTTCTTGGAATTTCCCCGTTTATAGAAAATTTCCCTTCGTTTTTCTTTTTTTAGAGTATTTTAAATTCCCTGTATTTTTCCGGTGCCGTGGCAACCCTGCAATCGATTTGGATTTTGGCAATATTTACTACTCTGGAAGCACTTCAACAGAAGGCGATATATAGTATTCTATTGATAGATGTTATTTCAGCCTATATACGAGTAGAATATATTTTTGATCGGAAGGAGGTTTTTCTTTCACTTTTTAATTCGTACGTTGTTTTTTCCATTACTGCTTTTGATAGTTTAAAAAATATGCAGTATTTTGATTATTTTTTTTTAAATCTTTAAAATATACTTCGATACTAAACGAACATTCGTACTGTCGATTCTATTCGGAAATATCGCTTTGGAAGAACTTCGGTAAAATGTATTACGTTCATTGATAGAATTGATTGATAGAATTTTATTATTCGGATTTACTTCCTGATTGAATGTGATGGAATGTTTATATTGTTATCTTCCATCTTATATCTTTCTAATGCATTTTCTAAAGTACAATTTTTTGTAATTTAAATATACTTCTAAAAATATTATTTCATAATATATTTATTAAATTTTACTCTACATTTACGATAAAGATTCTTAGTGATAGATAAGTTAATCTGTCATCTGATTGTTATTTTTTTGATTGAGCAATTGAATTTGTTCGAGCATTCAAGATCATAGAGATGATAATTTGTATAAACTTGGAAATATTTTCATTTCAGTAGCATAGCATTGGAATTACTTCTATGCTGATAAAATATGCAATGCTAATGAGAATATATATTAGTAGAAAGATAAAAGCTTTTCTAAAAATAATTTTCAAATTATATGATTAAATAATATGTTGCATGTCTTTTACACTTTTAATTTAAAAATATTTATTCTTTAATAAATATATTTTATTAAACAAAGATTTAATCGCCTCAAAATTGAAAGCCTTATCTAAAACTTAACATACTGCAAATATTCTTTCATAAATTCACTCACTCCTTGATATTTTATATCCATTCACATTCTGAAATTATTTTTAATTTCCTTTTAATATCTGAAAATTTCAGTTATGGTCAAGTTTCTTTAATTGTAATAATTTTATCTACAAATTGAGTAAAATTCTAGTTACATATTTAACTTAAGTCTGCTAGTAATACATACTTTTTAAATAAAACTTCATATTATTCATATACCAAATTAATTTTTCATGACATTAGATTTCCAATTTATCAAAACTATTGAATTTAGTGTCTGAAAAGCAAATAATATGTGTGTTGGGAAAGGGACTGAAATTTTATAAATTGTCTTTAAGGAAGGTAAAATTTTAAAAATGACTACATTATTGAAAAATAAAATTGCATTATATATTGTGAAATGCAGACATAGTTACAAAAAAATGTTATTGCAACATTTGTTTTAATGACATTTTAATTATTTTATTGGGGGAAAAATGTAAATAAATGTATCAAAATGAAAATTAACAAAGTAACTGAAAATTCCTTTTTATAGGAGAAGTTCTGATAAAGCAGTGCGTATGTTAATAGATGTTATTCATAGATTACTTTTGAAGTAGATAAATAAATTCACGATATATTAAAAAATATAAATTTTTCTTGGCTTATATATTGTGATGATTAAGTTTGATTATCACCCAGCCTTGCTTTTCATCCTGAATTTATTTTTTCACTCTCCGTTGTTGATTATCAAGATAAAGATTTGGCTTAATTTTTCTTACCGACTACCTTTAAGACATAGTTCTAGCAAAATTTCATATATACTTACAGTTTAGGTTTAACTTCAAAATCAAGCAATACTGAAAAAATTTCAGCTCATCCATTTTTAAGCACAATCATCCTTTTTTTTTATGATATAATTATAAGTATAAAGATACAAAAAAAAAATATAGCATAAAGAACAATCCAAGGCTTTTAAACAATACGAGTTGGATGACTATCAAAACTGAACAGAAATATTTTGACATTTTTTTTTTTTTATAACTGACAGTATCATTAAGACCAAATTGTCAATCAATAATTCCAGTAAACAAACTGGTCACCAAATACTGCTAGTGAAAGATGTAGGCAACAAGATTTTATATGTGAAAATTTTCATATAAAAGTTCTGTAAAGTTAGATCACAAATATTTAAAAAGAAAAAAAGAAAAAAATTCATCTAAAACAACCCAAGGCATATATTAGCTAGTTTTAAATAAATGTGCTTAAAATATCTAAAATATCCTACAGACCTTTTAACAATGCATTTGCTTAAGAACAAATTGCGATTCATGTGAATGCTAGCAATAAATATATTTGCTTTCTTGCACTTGAGAAATTACATAGCAATCAAGAGATAATTTGATATGTGATAAGTATTCCTTTTGAATCATTAATATTTCAAATTTTATTCACAAACATTAATTCTTAAGAGGTTTTAGTAGGTTGTATTAATTTTTTTATTGACAAAGACATTAAAAAGTTTTAACCCAAACAATTACAAATACTTTAGCTAATAAAAGAAATATTACTGTAAATCCATTATAAATACTTACAAAGGATAATTATTTAAATAATTTTTTATATATTTATCACATTATGCTAAGTAATATTTAATGTATACTTGCAAAATTTTTACCTTGTCTTTTTTAGAAAGTTCAGCTGATGCTTCTTTTTTCATTATTTTAGACAAACTTATAGGTTCTTCTATATCTCCAATGGCATCAGAATTTTCTTGATCCATCTTCTTTTCACCAGATGAATTATTTAGTACGAGCTTTCTTTTAGAGCCCGCTATTAAAAAACAAAAGAAATTTTTTTATAGTTTGAAAGAATTCGTACTTAAAATAAAATACAGAATGAGAGAACACGTATCTTTATTTGATTAACTATATTAATACAATTTTAATTTTCTTACCTTTTTTTAAATCTACTTGTTTTTCAGTGTGTATGCAGCTTCCTAAAATATCATAAATTGATTTAGCTGCTGCTAGATTTATTTCAATTTTTGGTCCAGTCGATAAATTATCTAAAAGAAAAATTTGGAACAAATTTTACTATGATTCATCAATAAGTAAGTTGACAAAACAGCACATGGTAACACAGCAGGAATAAAGTAAGATATAAATAGAGTTTTATATAGAAAATTTACATAAAGTAGAAGATGCCAAAAGAAGAGCTTCCACTTAATATAAAGGGCATCAAATTTTTAATTTTCAAAATATATTCTTCAAAAGAAAAAACATGCATTATTTTTGTTTTCTCCTTTAATAACATATTAACTGCCTCCAGCAACCAGTTGGTTCAACAGAATATTGCTATGTTTAAGTTCCATTAAATTTCAATGAAGTTTATCTAATCCTCTCCCCCTCCCTCAAGAACATAGTTATTTTAAATCAGAAATCGTGAAAGACATTAAACCTGTAATAGAATCCCTTTAATCAAGTAGAATGAGTTTCACTTAATATCAAAAATCAAGTTGAACTGGACGCATGTATATATAAACTGTTCTGTATTGTAACATATCTTCTCCCCCCCCTCATCTTCTCTTATTTTGCAACTGGTATTTCCTAAGTGTTTACTTCAGAAGCTATGATAATTTAACTACTCAATAACATGATTTAAAAAAATATAAGGAATTAAGATCATTTACTGTTTATGTTTACTGTAAGATCCTTTACTTATACCACTGATTTCATAGATAACTGCTTAAAATCAAAGATTAAATAAAGTGTTTTTATTACATTTCAAAGCAAAAGCATAGTTTCATACTAACAAAGAAATAATTATTTTACATAATAAGTTACACAATTGCAGAAATAGACAAATTCCTAAATTTTAGTGATTCAACATGTTAATTCATGTGCAAATTGTTCCTTGAACTAAAAATTTAGAATGAAATTCATTCAACATATATAAATTTAATATTTTCATACCTTAATAATGGGGAAGGAGAAGGAAAATATAATTTATAGAATGAAAAAAATCATTCTGGATTTCATTACAACAATGTAAAGTATGAATGCAAATTATATTAATAGGGTTGCCACTCGAATCTTGAAGGGAAAAAATCCCAGCGTTTTTACTGCATGCATATTCAAGATACTGGGAAAGGTGCGAATAACTCGTGTGCTAAATATAATGCATGGTTTTAAGGAATGGAAATGCAAGAAAAGGAAGCCATATTTAACATTACTCAAAATACCATATTAAAAGAATGTTTATATTTATATATAGAAAAAAAATCTATTCATTACCAAGAATTTTACAGCATAAAATCTATATATTAAGGGGAAAGGGGGATATAATACCTCTTTCATGTCTTTTTAAGACAAATGTGATACAAGTTATAATGCCCATAAAAATTCAGCATTAAATTGTTCTTGAATTAAAATTTCAAAGTCAATTACTTTTCGCACATAAACGATGTTTTCGGATTTTACAAGTCATCTTTTTCCATATTTGTTTTAGATATTAAGTCCAACATCAATGATGACTTTTTTGAACTGGCATCCAGTCTTGTTTGCTTACCTCTTTTGGGAAACAAAGTGCCTATTTTCCCTAATTTCTTAGATTTATTATTTTCTTACAAAATGAGCAGTACACAACAAGTACATTTTGCTGAACTTCTGGAACCCATTTAGTAAAATCAGAATCAATTTCTTTTTTATACATCTAATTCATATTAAATATGGATTTTTAGCAGCTCATTGTCTTAAAAGAAATTCTTATCTACTTTGAATAAGCTTATAGTTTCTTAAATAATAAACCATTCAATAAAATTGCATATGATACTTAAATCACCGCACTGCTTCCACAGATGGAATGGTCCCACCAAAGAAATGCATTCTATTCTTTCATGCCGTTACAGAAGTCTCGTGCATTTTTACTAGCCACAAATTCCGAAATCTTGCGGGAAAAAGAACAACTGTCTCACACATTGAAACTGGATTGATCTATACCGAAAAAAAGGGAGAGTAAGTAGAAAAGGGATGAGTTTCCAGATAACACAATCGGGAATATCATTGCTCCGGTTTCGAAGTCTATGACCGATTTTTTATTCTTGCAATCTTTACACATTGGCATTTGTCAAATGGGAAAAAATAACAAAAAATTTTAAACCCCCCTTTTTTTGTGATCTTTAAAGTTTCTGCATTTTCCCTGTTCTCATGGTGGCATGGCAACACTGATTAAATATTTTTAGAGATTATTAAAATCAGAGCAAAGAACTAGTCAAAACCTAATTTGGTATAGTAAAAAGTTGATTTTCTGAATTTTAAAAATGCAATTATTTTAATGTTTCAATATTTTCTGAAGTTAATAATGAAAAGAACTAAATTTCATTGAGAATAAACATTAGCAAAATTTGGCTTTGAATCAATTTTTAAGATTTAATTATATAAAGAATGCTATAGATATATTATCAAACACTTTAAAAATCACTTTATAGGACCATGCAAATCATTTACTCTTAGTGTACAAAAATGATTATCAGAAAAAAAGTTATCCAAAGTTCATATATATTTTTTAAAATTATAAAACACTTTTTATTACGAGAAAAGATCAATGTAGTAGAATTTAAAATAATGGGGAAATTGATATAAAGCAATACATCCAAATATATGTGCTCAATCTTTTTACTAAAATAATAAGCAGAAATGCATTCAGAAGCATTAAGGAGAGTATTACATAATCTCTGCCATTTTAAAAAATAAAACTGCATAAATACAATAAAGATAATTTTTTTTTTTTTTTTTTAATTTAGCATCCTTACCATTAGGCATCAATGGACCAAATACGTCCTCCAGCTGCTTAACGAAATCTTTTGGGACAGAGAGCAATAAAGATCCTGGTCTTGCAGGATTGTCACTCCCACTTCCACTAGATGCTGAAATGCTTTCAAAAGTCTTTTTATTTGCAGATTCTTCTACAATCTTGGTAGTTTTAAAAATAACACCATTTTTGGCATTATATGAAGAATCGACAGATGACGCAGCATTAGAATCATTATTTAAATTTTTTTTCTTGGCTTTTAGCATTTCAACTTCACGTTGCAGTGCTTCCATACAGCGAGGCTCTAACAAAAATGAAATCAAAATAAGTTTTAACAAAAATATATAGCACATAATTACGAATCTTAAAATCAAGATACATAAACCTTTGTTCAAGCAACATTTAGCATTTAAAAAAACCCAGCAAAATTGAAATTACAAACTGGCAAAAGAGTAAGTTTTAACAAAAAGGAAATGATAAATAATAAGCCCCCTTTTCAAATCTTTAACATAACACACAATGCATAGATTTTCAAAGCATATATAATCTTTCGATTCTATATTTACAATGCTTTTACAGCAATTATTATAATTTTTAATTTATCAGACGTTTTAAAGGACAGAATTCACATATTTTGACTAAGAAGCTCATTAGCTTGTTAAACAATATGCCTAAAAAATGAAAAAAAGAAAAGTTCATGGCCATTTTTTTTTACATGATTATACAAAAGAAAGTAATTTCCTTCCTTTCTGTGCATGTCTATATTCACAAAGAAAATTCATCTTTCGCGTATTCAAATATTACGAGTTAAATTAACTTAACAGCCTAAGCACATTTTGTGCATAATTTTTCATTTTATTCATAAGCAATATTTTATGGTTTTGGGGGGATCACATTAAAGAGTTGCAATAAAATTTGAATCTGGTTAAATATTGCCTATACATTTACTTCATTTCTTGAAATGTTAACATGCAAATTTTGTATTATTAAATGACAGATGAATTATTACAATTTTTTTAAATCTTTGTAAAAATATATGAAATTAATCCTTATTCGATGTATTTTCAATAAATATATGAAGCCAATATGTATATAATACATCGGAACTGAGAAAAGATTCTTAATATTAAAAAAACAAAAATAATATCCAAGCTGAATGCAAGGTTACATCAAATAATTATTTTAAACCAGAGATAACAAAAGGCAAATTCTAAATTATAGAAAACAGTAGAAGGAAACAACATTCTAATTCAGCATACAATGATTCTGTTCAACAAGCAAAAAGATAACTCACTGGAAGAAAGTTTAATAAATGTTTTCATTTCAAATAATAAATCCAATAAAAGTTAAGTGAATTTACAACAAAAATTTAAATAACCAAGAAAAGTCAATGTATCAGATATTTTGATCTACTTATTAAATTAATAGATTCATACATACTTATTAATTATATTAATATAAGTATACTTAAGTTTAAGTTTTTATTTACTGATAATATTATTAAGCTTTCAAGATAACTCATTATTTGATTTTCAAATCAGGATAACCATCATTTGTGTTATTTTATTTTCCCTGACATTTCCAAGTTTGATATTTTTTCTTCTCTTTGGATGAATCTAATATCCTTAGAATGATGTTTTGTTTATTACACAACATGTTCTGATCTGTATATGAAAATCTATTCTACTGTTTTAACTAAAATAAACATAAAATAAAATTAAATACTCAGATTTTTTTTTTTAATTTTTATTTTAAATAAGCTTTAGTTATGTAAACACTTTACTTCCCCCCCCCATTATATTAACCAGATGCAGACAGATTTTTAGCCAACCAGTCAATCTCAGAACGGTTTATTAAATTTACTCATGGAAGATGCAATAAATATATATATATACAATTTATAAGTCTATCTTAAGCAACTGATTTCAAATTATAAAGAAATTTAGAATTAAGAAATTCCTTTCCGTTTGTGATCTTTATCCCTTCACTTAAATTGTTTTATATAGTTTTATTTTTAAAATATTTTTTTAATTTAGTATACAATAAACAGGCAATGAAACTTGTCTATTTAAAACTAAAAAAAAAAAAAAATGTTTTTAAAAATCAAAATATTTAAAGTCATCATGAACAAAGAAAAAAAAAATCAACTCGGAAATAATAAAAACAGCAATTATATCATGTATTTAAAAAGAGAAAAATGAACTCATTTTAGTATTGTTCTTTCACCGTACCTCTAAGTTTTAATGCGTTATATAAAGATCTCTAGTAAATGGATAAAGTTATTTCAATGAAATAACGTAAATAAGACTTAATATTTTCAGTTGAGATGAATCAAAATGAAAATTAAATTTGGAAACTCCACAATCAAATTCCCTTGCCTAAAAGACTTAATCAAATACCTAAAGTATATGAAGAATAAATATACTAAAAACGATTAAGTGGGATGAAGTTATTTACGAGAGTGAATGGATAACACGGGTCATGTCAAAATATATTTGAGCAGTAATATGCAAATGGATTGATATGGAAGCAAGCCAAATGGATTGGTATTTCAAATAAGTATTTGCAGACCAACAATTCTTTCAAGCAAGATGATTTCTTGAAAAATTATATCAAAATATTTAATACATGGTAGTTTAAATTTTAACCTACTTTATGAAGAAAATAAATTTTCCCTTAAATTAAAATTAAATTTCAATTAAAAATATTTTTTTACCTACAAAGATTTAAAGACTAAACTATCATGCATTATACTTTTATATGAACGTTCAGGAAACAAATCTTCCTGCCCGAAAGATTTATTGCCAAAGATTGCACACAAATAGGCTCTTCACAAAATGAATATTCTTTATTAGCATATAATTGATACTAAAGTTCATTAATGGTAAGAAATATACTAGAACCTCCAACTATTTTGCTTAATTATTATGGTTAAATCAAACAAAAAGTAAAATCCTGAAATGTCCCAGATTTTATGCATCATGGACTTCCTCATTTTACAGTAAAAATGCAAAAATAAACAGATCGGAAAAATAAATTTTCTATTTTCATGGAAAAAAAAAATCTAGCATTACTTTCACTGTTACAAAAGTATATATTTAAATGTCTTACCATCTGAAAAATATTTTGCATATATCTTAAATATGACAGCCTCTGGCAACTTATGTTTGTATAAGTTGAGAAACAATTCTAATGTCTCTACTTTAGGATTTGAAGGAATCACCATAGTGGTCTAAAAAAAGAAAAATATTGAAAATACATTATTTAAAAAATCTAATTAGCACAAGTTATTATACAATATATCTATGATATTCCGAATGTTGAAATATCATGGAGGTATATAAACAGTATTATTAGAGACCTTGTGCTGATTGGGACAAAATAAGGAAATATAAATTAAAATGAATTTTAAATCAAAGACAAACTTTATAATTAAAAACTTTCGTAAAAAAATAGCATATTGAAAATGAATATTTTTATAGCTATTTTCGGCTTTTCAACTTAGATTCCATACAAAATAAAAGAGGGGGGAAAAAAAGGTGCTATTTTTTTTAAAAATTCATATCAATGTGCTTTTAATCGTTATACATTTTAAGTAAACTATTTTGATATATCAAAAATATATTACAGATCTTCTTACAGATACATAATACAACAGATTAAGATTTCTAAATTTACACAAAATAAAAAATTGCAGAAAATATATGAACTATAATGAAAGAACTATCAGACATGTAATAAAGCTTCAGAAAATAACAAAACATTTTTAATAGGATCTTTTAATCATAATAAATTAATACCTCATTTTATGTAAATGGTATTGAAGAAAATAAGATTTTTTACAGAGAATGACAATTGAAGGAATTCAAATGAAAAGATTATTTCCCATTTCCCACATGCAATCTTTTATTTTACTAGGCCTTTTTTTAATTAATTTTTTTTACTTCATATTCATTATTTAAAGCTTTTTATAATTAATACTTTGACACTGATGTATGAAGAAAGAAAAACTTCCGATACAGCAGTTAAATCGTCAATAAGTAAAAGATAATAAAAAACAAATGACGGTATTAATATATCAATTTATACCACTTACCAAAAGAATTAAAATTTCATCTATATAAGCTAAAAGCAAAGATGTGTTGATGTTATATACAAATATAACATTTTTAGGGTTACCTTACTTATCTAGATCAACTCTGCTCATAAGAGAACATTAAATAAATTTTTTTTTTATCATCACTGAATTTCAGAAAAAGATATTGAATACAGTATTTGAACTAATTTTTACAATACAATGACTTAAAAACTTCATATTGATCCAACACTTTTGGGAGTAAAGCCTACAATAGAAAGCCTTGTAAAATGTTATTAAGAAGTGACCTTTGGTACCTCAAAAGGTTATATCTAAATAAGAATGGAAAACACAATCCCATTCAAAAGTACTTCATTAGAGACATCAGCAAATTCTAAGCATTCTCATTAAAAGCATGAATATTATGAAGTTTTATATTAAGA
Organism: Argiope bruennichi; assembly: GCF_947563725.1. Classification (NCBI taxonomy): domain Eukaryota; kingdom Metazoa; phylum Arthropoda; class Arachnida; order Araneae; family Araneidae; genus Argiope; species Argiope bruennichi. Next base: position 27,271,514 of record NC_079161.1, read on the forward strand.
AGGAAAAAGAATTTAAGAATATGCATAACTGATCACTGAAAAATACAAAGGAAGCTGCAAACATCAACAACATTCAAGAATCTTATTAAAAAAATAAAAATTTCAAGTGAAAATTTATAATAAAAGAATTTATTAAGTTGTTAATACTTTTGAGTTAGTACATGTGCACATCCAAATTTTTACAATTCCAAAAAAACAGTATTGATACACCTTATAGGGGGGGGAAATCCAAAATTTAAAATTCAATCTTTATTAAACCAGATTTCCATTATTTGAGATGATTTCGATTCTAATCAACTTGCATAATTAAAATTCAACTTTACAGCTTCTAAATGAACTATATAATTGAAGTAATTGCTTATATAGATCCACTTTATTCCTAATGAGAGTTTACTGAAAAGTGAAGTTTTAAAAAGTGAATCGCATGCCCATTTCCTAATTCATTCTCCACATGGTTAAATTTGATACAAATCTGCAGCTAAACTAAAAGAAATGTGTTAAAAGGACATCCTTCATTTGTTAATTATTAATTCAATTTCTATACATTCCACATTAAACACTCATCCATAAAATTAGAATGTTATAGAAGTACATAACACGTCCTTTACAATGCCCAACAGATACTTAAAATATGATTTTATAATAGACAATAATCCTAAATAGTATTTTGGATAATGTTCTTTCTGAGAAAACATCGTGACTAATTCACATGTTAAAACAATAATTGGAAAACTTTTTTCCGATGTTACATAAAAGAGGCTTATGTGAAAAAAATCTGACAATACTTGATAATAAAAAAAAAAGAAAACTTAGTGAAAAACTACCTTACCTTCTGTGAAATGATGGATTAAATTAATAATAACCAAGATAATTTGTAAACTTTATAAAAAAAATATCCACAGGTACAAATAGCATACAAGTAACGAGCAGTAAATCATGCACTCAAGCACACCTTCCAACAAACTCACGTGGTTAATGATTATTTTGACTGATCGGGCTTGAAATTGGCGGCGTGGATTTGCAGTTGCAGTTGCAGTTAACGATTGTAATCGATTAAGCAGGAACTGTTAAGAGCAAAATGTTTTGAAATAAATAATTTTAAAAAAGTAGAATTTCACAATTCCATTCAATTAATTCACTTTCTATAGTTTGCGTTTTTAATGTCATGGCCATTCCGAAAGGATTAATTTTGGTGAAAGCGAGAATAAATTAAAAGGATACAAGAAATCACGTGTGTTCCGTATTCAATCGTCTAATTTGTAGAGATGCATAATCCACGATTTATTGAATAACAAATAATTTTGCTATTGTTATTTTTAAATATTTATTCCAAATATCTGTTATCTCAATCATATTATTAAATTTAAAAAGTATTACTTAATATTATATATAAAATTTATTAATTGTAATTAATATTTAATTTACTAATTTAAGTAACGTGTGATTGAATTAATTTATCTATTTCAGCTTACTTGATTTACAATTTGATTTTTTTCAAAACTATTTAATTTCTTTATTGGAATAAACCATTTTCTGAAAAAGTTGAATTAAATATATGTCATTTCTTTAAATTGTTACTTTAGTCCTATATTCTACCAATAGATGACGCCAAAAGTAAGCGGAATATATGCAAAGTCAAGTCACAATCAATAAAAAAGGATTTGTATAGAATACTGCATCATCAAATGCGGAAAATCAAGAAAGTCATATTGGAAAGTCAAGATTACTCTCAAGAAGTGGAGCGGCGATTTCACACTTTTCAGTGAAGTCACCGCTCCGATAAATTTCACGATACGATAATTCCAATAACCGGTCTGTTCACTTTTCAATCCATTCACAGATTTCTCGTATTATATTTTGTTCGAGAGCTTCCATTGGATAGATCGTATCGATTGTTACATTCCTGTGAAGTCACCGCTCTGGTTAATTTCAGTGATATCGTATCGATTGTTATTTTCTATCGTGATTCAAAACCTGTAATCGAAATATCAGCAGTATGATCGTGCAGTGATTGTAGAGCCACCTTTCATTGATGTCATTCTAAAGCGCTACCTATCTACTTTCCTCAATACAATTCATGTTAATACTTCGCCCGACTAGCGTCTCAATCGCAACGTCTATCCCTATGGGATGGGCGAATCCATCCCAAACCATACTTTCGACAGGTAGGGACGTTTGACCGAGAGGGGCAGCAGGGATAAATGTTGTCTTTTAAATGTTGAGTTGTAGCTCAACGCTTATCCCGGTTCATTTGAATCGTTTTCCGAGTAAGGTCTCGACATATTAGCTTAAAACATATTTTTCAGTGATCTTTCATCTTATTTAATTGATATTTAATACAAATAGTTGTTTTTACAGTAAGCACTTTATAAAATTATTTTTCTAAATTTATGTAAAAGTTGTTTTACTTATTTTTTTTTAAAAAATAAAGGTGATCTAGATCATTAAGTTTTGATTATATGTCTTCTATTCACAAAACGTGTTATTTAAATTCAATGTTATTTCATTCCTGTTAGTTTATTACCTTTACAAGAATTTAACATGCATTTAGTTAAAACTACAAAGCACAAGAGTAATATAATGACAAAAAAAATCAACAAGTATGAAAATGAAATGGTTAATGATTTGTTTTATTTCCATATTACATACTATGAAACTTAAATATCAATATCACATTAACTCTTCATTCACAATGTAATTTTATACATTTCTAAAAATTATATATGATCCGTTTACGAAATGCAACACAAGAACAAATTTGTAAACTGCAAAACAACATTTTCAAAGATAAGAAATAGTGATTTAAAAACAGACATTAATAGAGGGGAAAACTATATCCACATTCACATGCTAAAGTAATGACAACGTATTCCCTCGTGATCAACGAAAAACGATTCAACTGAAGCGGGATAAGCGTTGAGCTACAACTCAACATTTGAAAGTCAACGTTTATCCCTGCTGCCCCTCTCGGGCAAACGTACCTACCTGTGAAAAGTACGGTTCATGATGGATTCGCCTATCCCATAGGGATTACGTTGCGATTGAGACGCTAGTCTTCGCCCGGGAAAATCTCCGTTCTATGTATACGTGCGCTAAGCAGTCATGTTCCGATGGTTGTAAGTGAAATAAGAGTTAATTTCCTAATAGCGATAAAATGCTTTATACAACACTCTACATGAACAACATCACAATCGTATCAAGGATTGGAATCACACCCCTCTTTGAAAAGTATCGATGACTGGTATTTGTGACTTTATGATATTGGTTACGTAATAACCGCTCGTAAAATATTCGTTATCCCGACTAATTTGGAATACATAGTCGAATTCTTTTCATATGGAAAATTGCGATATGTTCAACATCTTGCATAGTTTTTATAATTTTGACTAAAATACGTAATCAACTGTTAGTCTACTACACAATAGTTAAGAAAAGTCTCACCTCTTCACCTCTCTCTCCTGCCTTTAAAGTTATCGTGCATTGTATTAAAAGTTGTTCCATTTATATAAAGGGTTATAATTTTTTTTAACTACATTCTCTATTCTGGACAAGCTTTACTACACTTTTTCAGCATCTCTGTTCTTCGCTCATGAAAGAAATGTTAATTTGTTGATGTCATCGATTGAGAAGTCGGGTAGATTAGTTCTTTCTTTAGTTAGGGTATTTCTCTTTAATAAGTGTATTATATTACTAGGAATATTTTTATAGAAAGGGAGTGAAAATATTATGCACCGGCATCTTGTTGACACTTTTACAAGAGTTGTTGATTGCACCATCTGGCTCGTCACCCTTTTTCAGAATTTTTAGTACAAAAGCGCCGCTAAAGCAAATATATAATATTTTCTCCCTTGCCCGATTCAGCAAAGATAAATATAAATATCAAAATATCATCTTTGAAACATCTAGTAAACACACTAAAAGCGAAAAGTTGCAGTCTTGTTGACTGATTTTTTAAAAATTATTTTGTTGTGTTATTTTACCTCGAACCCAAAAAGCTGTTGTAAAGTAAAATTGCTGGTTAAGAATACGAAACCGGTCGAGTAAATCGTCGTTATTACCAGTCTATAATTTTATTTTTTATGTAAAGCACGAAGTGAAGTACGTTGAAGAAGTTTTCTGCGGAATATTCCAGGAAAGTACATCTTTCTTTGTAACCCCGTACTTCAGCTCTGCTTCTTAGTCTGTTAAAGATGGAGAGGCGAACGAGGGATACTTCTTCCCGCGGAAGAAGGAATGATCAAGAGTGTTCCGCTGAAATATGCTGGGAGATTTGGGCTGCTGGGAAAACTCGCTGATAATATCTCATCAACTAGTGAAAAAGAAAGAATGAGAAATCTCAAATTGGGTTTATTAAATCACAACATAAATGAAATATAAACGTGGAAATTATACGTAGGCATTAATTGTGCCACACATGCACTGTAGATGTATTGTAATGAATAAAATCGGACTAATAATAATGAATACTTAGAGTCTTGCATATTGGCTCACTTTTAAATTTACATGCAATATTGTTGCAAATAGACTAACTATCTCAAGCAACGCATAAAAATAATAGAAACCTATTGTTTGCCATTCAAATCTTATTTATAAGTATCCTATTCTATTCTCTATTTAAAAAAAATTTAAAAATTGCATTTTAGTATTATTGAACCTCAAAGTGCGTTGAAGGATTACTTTACATTCTTATTTATGCAGCATGTGTTGGTAAATAAACACTCATTTTGCTTTCAATTTCGAATGTAATCCTCACAGATTGTAACAAGAAGCAATTAAGTTAAAAAGTGACAATGGATCGTATATCCAAATATATGGCAAGTATCATTCCCTTTTTTTCAGTTTCTCAAACTATCCCACTGAAAATTAAATGGGGGAATATGAACATTTATTCTGAAAACAAAATTGTAGAGCTAATTTTATAAGTTATATACACTCAGCTATTCATTTGTTTTCCCATTAGACAAAATTTCTTATTTCATAAGCACATTCGCCTGAGAAAAGAAGGAGCACATTAATTCTTCATTCAGAGTTGAATAACAAAATTATGGATCAATTCTGCTTCACACGTTCGTTTCTATGAATCATGCCTGTGATACGACCCACTATCTAACATAATTACCTTTTTACTACGTTCATTGGCAAACTGAAAATTGCAATTTCGTTTGGGGAGAAACTCGCATCACGAAATATCGAGTGATTGGCAATTAACTTGTTAAGGCTGTCAATAGAAATATTTCTTATATTATCACTAATTCTCATTGGCATGTCAAGATGAAAGAACAATGCCATACATTTGAAAATATAGCCGAAGAAAGACCAATTTTTTTAAAAGAACATTGATACAAGTACTTTAATTGCTACATTATTGTTAATAAGACCGACCAAAATGGCATATTTGTCTCCTATAAAAATGATACTCTCGTTTTCGCGTGGTCGATTCTTTAAAAAATTCAGTAAGACAACGAGAATGACGGAGGAATTTTTTCTAACGCTGAACTGATAGGTTTGATATGAGGGGAAAAAAAAAAAAAAGACTACACTATTTTAGCAATCACAGTTTGGGGAAGTCCGATAGAAACCATTTTCTATTAAAGAATTACTATTTGACGGCTGGTACTTGGGCTGACGTCGAAAAACAATATCAAAATTCCATTAAGAACATGTAATTCGTCAGAATATATAATTTGTTCAGAAAGAGCAATTAAAGTGGATTGAACTTCAAGGAATGTTGCCATCACTGAGCAAGATATAACAGGACGGTTCCTATTAAATTTAACAAACTACAATTAAATTTTCAAAAAAGGAAGAAAGTCCATTCAGGGCTTCCTAAAAAGAGCAATGAATCGACTTTCCCTCCAACATTATCAAGCGAAAGTTTAAAATAACCAGTCAATTTACATTAGTTGGACTTTTCTGGCGCTAGAGCAATAGTTTTTGATAATGCTGCACCAATTTATATTAGTACAGTGCAGCATTTGTCGGTAATCAGAAGTTTGTTTAGACTTGTAAGAAATCGAAGATTCGTTTTTGGAAGGGGGAGAAAATCGATTTTCAGCATTACAGTTATTAGTCGAAGCAATAAAATCAGCCATTAGCAGTAAATTATGCATCTAATTACTTTCCGAAGTGAGAAAGGTCAAAATATTTTTGAAATTCGAATCGTGTCCGGATATAAGCGATACTGTAATAAACGTTGGAGATAAACTGAAATCATTATACTATCTTCATATTTCTTATTTTAAAGACAAATTTATAATACCATAACAATGCAATTCTTAAAATACAGAAGAAAACATTTCCAATAAATCGCAATGTCCTGAGAAACATACACGCTCTTACCTTTTCGAGGTTATCATACATGTATTAAAAAACAAAGTAAGCATCCTAAAGTTTTTTTTAAGCAATAAACAAAAGGCGATACCATCTTTTGAGGTATTCATACATATATTAACCCTTTGGATACATTTGACGTATCGGAACGTCTTGTGTTTGTTTAAAATGATGTTTCAATTTTTTTTTTGTAATGCTAATTAGCTTAAATTATTTCAAAATCATGCAACAGTATATAATCTGAATAATATCTGATTAATATGAAGTATATTAACTCTTACATAAAATCTACTGCATTTTCATGTTCAAAAAGTAAATGAACTCCAAATATAAATGACAACTCCTAATAAACGTGTAGTCAAAAGGTTAAAAAACGAAATACACATCCCAAAGTTTTTTTTTTTTAAAAAACAATGAACAAAAAGTAAGACTACCTTTGCAATGAAAAAGAAAAATGCAAATCCAAAAATAGAAATTGGAAGAATTTCGAATCCTTTTCCGAAACATCGTGACGCGATTATGTCTTGGTCAATATTTGTTTTATTTATTTATTTATTTTGGAATTTACAAGTAATTGCTTAAGACTAAACATTTTGTGCCAAATGGAAGTATTGTGCTCATGCCAGGGATAACTAATCACTTTTGACGAGTTTTCCAAATTTTATGGAAAAGCGCAGAAAAGAATTAGAAAGAGGTTTACGGAAATTGAGGAGGGCATTAAGGAATAATTTCAATAATTGTTGAAACGCCGCCAAGCACTTGTCAATAATCCTCGATGCATTTGTGTAAATATTGCGAATGATGATACAACATTCGACACTAAAAAGGTTAATATCGGGGAAACGCACATGAGTAAAGGATTTCAGTAGACGAAACAATAAAGAAAACATTAAGTACATAAAAAAGTATTTGTTAAAAATTTATTGCAATTGGAATATGAAATTAAGGTAATGTAAAAGCAATTACTTATACTCTAATTTCACCTGTTATTTTAAAAAGTTCGCATATGGATTTTCTGCTAAGATATGCCTCAGATTCGCAAAGGAAAATATTAGAATCTGTTTGCCTTTTAATTAAAATTCTATGTTAATTTTGAAGGTTTTAATTGACTAATCAAGAAATGGTATGCGAAAACAGGTCCAACTGCCTTCCTTTTGAAAAATCTCGTTATTTCATTAATATTATACATGTCACCAATGTTATCCTATATACATTATGTTAAAAACATGAAGCCCATTCAAATCTGAAACAAAAGAGTTCATTTGCTGCGAAAAACTGATGTTCACTTTTTGAAACTCTTGCAATCTTGAACGATATAAATAGAAGAATTATACTGCATTTGTTTTATTTCGAATTTTGGTCAATTTTCCAGTGCAAATATTCCTATTAATAATACTGCATAATAAAAAAATTTAAACATTCTTTAAGAAAATAAACTTACAGAATAAAATTGCTGAAAAATGGGACAGATCAATCGATTCAAAAACGCACAAATGACAAAGAAAGAACAAAATCTTTTCCAAACTGTTCTAGCTTTCGAATACATATTTCACACCTTATAAAGAATAATGGGAAGCGACGGCGTATTTAAGTGAGATTATACGTCAAATTTTAATGCGCATGTGTGAGAAGAGCATATCATGAAGAATTGCCACAAATTATCGCTCCTGTTTGAAGAGTTCCCTGGAAAATATAAACATTCGAATATGTTTCCTTTTTCGTGTTTTCTTGCTTACAACTGCTTTGTCTTTAATTGGGAGGAAGGGCATTAAAAGTTCACGTAATTCTTAAGAAACTGTTATTTAACACACGGATAAGAAATATTTTTGTTAAACATTTAATGATTGTGATTGATTTCTTCTTTGATTACGCCACAGGATCGAAATCCATAAGGAGGACGGTGGGACATCACCCCCCCCCTCTTGGAGTTGATCTTGTATTGACTCATATACTTCGGGGAAATCAACATGTGCTTCAATTTTCTTAAGAGATAACAACTGAATACCTATTCTTTGGTGAGGAAAGTTAAGGTTCGAAAATGGAGAAAGAAATCTTCCACTCTACAGTTCAAAGGACACACAGGACAAATTTATCTGAAAGTAGATTTAAATGAGGAATTTTCTTTTCCTTTATGGCGTTTATCTCACTCCAATAATTCTTTATCAGGTGCTTATTTAGTGTTTAAATCGATTATATTTTAGAATGAAATCCAAGGAAAAACTGGAGAAATAAACAATGAAAACCATCAATAATTTTGATTCATGGATTGCATGATAGAAACACAACACTTTACAAGTTATGACTTAAAAAACCTTCGCATAAGGCCAATTACTGCGCGCAGTAAAAGGTCACATCTACCTCAGCATTATCACGTGATCCGAATGGGACAATGGTAAATGGTTGTCTAATTGTGAACACTATTTACCCACAGAGAAGGAGAAGAAATCCTTATTATTAATGAGGGCTAATTTGAGACACTAATTTTATTGAATAGATTTAAATAAACACTTCACTTCGCTTTACCCATACACTTCAAAGACCAATTACTTTTTTTTTTTTTTTTTTTTTTTTTTTTTGTTAGGGCAATATGAAGTGAACCGATATTTCTTTGACAAATTTCATAATGTTTCCATACAAAAAAAATTTTTTCTCATAAGAATGTGAAAATTTTAATGCCGTAATGATGTAACATTTTTTGAACATCATAACTGATAATAGAAATCCTCTTTGTTTTAATTGACTCATGCGAACAGTCTCATTACATGTTTATAAGGGGTATTTCTGTAGAAGTATATGCAATATATATATATAGCACATATTTCAATCGAAATTGTAAGAAGTATTAAGACAAAATTGTCTTTTGGAATAATTCCTTTTACTTAGTATCTATCTTTACTTTCACTGAAAAACATTAAAATTTCTTTATTGTCCGATTCAGGATATTACCTTGGAATAAACTTTTTTGTACGATGAATATCTTAGAATTATAACCATCATAGCAATTCATTGAGCTTCTATTTTAGAATTGAAAATTAGACTACATAATATTTCTAAAATATATTTGCTTCGCTAAACAACATCGCCTTTCTACCAAATATCTGACAACAAAACATGCTTGCGAGACTGCGAAATTATATATTTCATTTTAGAAATATCTGTTTGCAATTATTAATGATACTCATACACTGAAATCGAAATAATTTTAAATATATCTACATTCCATAACATTCTACATCAGCAGTATAAGATAGCCATGAATATGAGAAATAGTTATATTAAATTAAATTATTTATGCATAATTTCTTAATGAAAACTTCTTTCACAACCTTTATCGAACGAGAAATTGTAATTGAAGGTTCGAAAGAAGACACGAAGGATCAATTTCTTAAAATTTAAGGAAAACAAAGGGAAAAACGTCGACATCCTTGTAGCTTGCAAACAGACATTAACAGGCGTTGTCATATGGCGCTCTACGCTGAAAAATCAAAATAATTTTAATAGACATTGCCCTGAAATTGTTCTGTTTATATAAAAGTTCCTTCTAAATTATTGATTCTATTCCCTTTTCTTAACATCTTCCATAATTTTTATTTCAATAAATTTCGAATCATGAAGCTCTAACTGAGGGTTGTACTTTGTTGAACGATCTAAGTAGGTCACAGTATATCATACAAAGTTTGTTAGGATATTTATATTTAACAAATGCATGTCTTTTAAGTGAAACTGATTATTAGAATATTTCTTATTAAAAAAAGAATATAATAAAATATTTTTTATTAAAAAAGAATATAATAACGATTGCACTGCCTAGCATTGATAGGCATACAATGCATTTAATGTTGTTTCTTTCGCAGCGCCCTCTGGACACGGCGCGTTTGAAATTTTTTAAATTATTTTACCGTATAGAAAATGCTTGTTACAGTCAAATTGTTCATGCAATTAACGAATTAATCACACCATCAAACTACAGCAATTTCGCTAAAAGCGAAATGATGAAGGCTTGTTAACTGATATTATATATATATATATATATATATATATATATATATATATATATATATATATATATATATATATATATATATATATATATATATATATTATATAACTGATATTATATATATATATAATATATATGAAAATATATAACAATATATATATAACAATGAAAAAAAAGTATATATATATATATACTTTTTTTTCATTGTTTTCTTGTAGTGTATAGGTCGCTAGATGAACGTGATTATATACAAATCAATTGCCAGTTGCGAAGCAGTAACCGGTCTAATAACCAGTGCCGTTCTGTACGGTCTACACTCAGCTCATCAGGTACATCATAACCATCAGGTACATCATAACCAATTCATGAACAGGAGCATTGAAACTCATTCTGAATTTCAATTCTTTAACGCGATATCTACCATCCTTAGTACATAAATATAAAAAATGTTTCAATATTTAAATTTTTACTGGCCTACAGTTTTTTCATTTTAAATTTTTTGGGAAAATAGAAAGAAAAATTTAATTTGAAAAACAGGGTCTTGGGTTGAAAAAAATTATCTTGAATGGAATTAAAAATATAATAATCACATTCTTGAACTTTCATCTAACCTTTTTTTAATCTCTTAGACATTTGCAATTGGCTTGAAAAGCTTGACCCATTCATGATGAATGTTTCTATTTTCTGTGCTCATATTTGTAAACAACATATTTGTCTTCCACAACATCAACAAAAAAAGGTTTTTGTGTTAGTTTTAAAATTTATCATTTTTATTGGAAACTGAAATTCGAATTTCAAGGAAGATGACAGGCAATGGAATGTGTGGGAGAATGTTTCATGCAATTTTCTGGATTCGGTGTTCTTTCATCTTCTGCTTCCTCTGATAGGTAACGCTTAGTAACAAAGAAATCGAATTGCACCTAAAATTTAAAAAAAACTTCAAAACAGATTCATTAACAATTTATAGGCATTTATTTTTCAAGAAAAATTTTTAGTTTTAATCATAATATTGGTACTGAAAAATCCTAAATAATCATCCGTGCGTTGAAAGGTTAAAAAGTCCAATATGCTCAGAAATGCATAACGACGCTTTGTTCTACACGAAATTCATCTAAACATTTTTAAGCAGGTAAATGAACCACAAAATTTAAAATTCGTTTAACCCTTTCAATGCCCATTTTTTTTCTAGTCATATTATATTAAAATACTTTTAGGCTTAAAATTAGAATAAGAAAAGGGATTTATTTAGCTTATTAGATAAATTTAATTTGATTAATTAATTAATTTGGTTATTTAATAATTAACTAACAAATCAAGACACATTATTTTGTGTGAGATAAAGAACTGAAGCATCTAAGTTTCTGTTTTTCTAAAAAAATTTATCAGAATTTATACCAACCTATATAATTTCATAAAAAGATTGATAAATTTGGTGGGAAGCATACTTCCCACGGCTCTAGAAAGAGTTAAAACGACATTTTTAACATTTATTTAAAAATAATTTGAATTGACATTAATATGTTACTTAAATGCATATTGCATAAATATTACTTAATTACATTATTAATTGCTTATTGCATATATTACTTAATTATATTATTAATTGCTTATTGCATATATTACTTAATTATATTATTAATTGCTTATTGCATATATTACTTAATTTCATTAATATATTAATTAATTACTTATTGACATTAATAGTTTGAATTGACATTAATATATTACTTTTTTATTTTTAACTTTCACTATAAAGTATTGCCGCTGATTTATAATTGTTCGCAAAATTAGTACAATAAAAGATTAATGAGGTCTATAAAATATGAGCATAATTTATTTTCTTTTTTTATAATAACACATTAATTGAATAAAGTTTGGTTAAAATCTGTTAGTAAAGGACGAATTCTAAAACAATATAATCAAGAGACCTTTAAAAAAGAACTTCAGATGTTAAAATATCGTTTATGTGTTTTCAATTTCTTGTATGTGATTTCATACTCTCTTCTTATCGTAAAACACCAGGAAGTTTTATTTGTGGAAGAACCCTCTTTCAGATCTACCCTTTATTTTGACATGAAAACACTCAATATGATTTCAATATTTCGCTCGACATAAAAATTCAGCAAAATGTGCGAAAGAATTTTTGTTTCAATTGACAAACAATACCAACCTAATTATTCAGGTAGCTCTAAAAACTATTTAGAATCGTCCATTAGGGTGGAACGAAAATGGCCTTAATTTTTTTTTCTTTTTTAGATTTTAATTTGGTATTAGTGCAGAAAAGTTGCCTTTTAGGTTCAAAAACAATATTTAATTTTATATATTCAAATATTTAAAAATTTGGTTGCAATATTATATTACCTTGAGATACCACAAAAAGCTTGAAATTTGTAAAAAAATTGTAAAAAATGGAAATTTTTCAAAAGGGCCATTAAAAATTTTTTTTAGATTTTACTTTGGTAACAGTGCTTAAAAGTTGCCTTTTAGGTTCAAAAACAATGTATAAAATTTGGTTGCAAAATTGAATAATCTTGAAGTGTCGCAAAAAGCTTGAAATTTGTAAAAAAATTGAATACATGAAAATTTTTAAAAAGGGAATTTTAAAAAATTTCGTAGATTTTAGTTGGAAATAGTGGTGAAAAGTTAGATTTTAGGTTCAAAAAGAATTTTTAAAAATTCTGGTTGCAATATGATAATATTTCAAGGTGCCGAAAAGAGCTTAAAATTTGTAAAAAAAATTGAAAAATTATAAACTTTGATAAAATATTTTTATAAATTTTTCGTTTATATAATATTACAAAAGAGGATTTTAAATACATATATAAGCATTATGATTGGAAAAAATTATTAATTAGAAAGTAATGTAATAAAAAAGTATTTTTATTTCCAATTTCTTACTTCTGTATCCTTAATGATTACAAATGTTACAGCTGCAAAATTGTTTCTACTTCATTGCCACATTAAACAAGTTTCTTTTTAATTAAATTTTGGCATATTTACATGCTCTTATGTATCCTTCTCATGCGATTGAACGACAGACGTTTTTAGCCGATTTGGCCATCAGTTTCACAGCTCTTTCCACAGCTTGCATGTGACAACCGAGGCCCTAAACTATTTGGTTCAGTTTCAGAGGCCTTCTGTATAAAGTTTTAATATTAATCCGCACCGGTACTTGGTAGTTTTATCACTTCTTGTCTATTTCATGGATCTGGTTGGCTTGCCTCTTTTTGTAAAGAACACTATTGTTCTTCAACGTTATCATTGTCGCCAGTAATCGTTTTTGATACACTAGTATTTTTTGTCCGTTCTTGATTAAACTTAACTATTCATTGTAGTTCTTTACTCTTTCTTGCTTCTTATATGGTTTGCAATATTGTTCAAAATTAACACTATCAATAAACTATTTCAAGCAAAAACAATTGTTCTTGACTCGGTTTTCGATTTACTAAATAAAATTAAGACTGAAATCAAAAATTTAAAAAGAAAATTTAACGCATTTTTAGAGGAAGCAAAAGTGCTAACAAGTAATTTGAATATTTCAGAACATTTTCCTATAAAAGGAATTCGGAAAAGGAAGAGATTATATTTTTGAATTAGCAGAAGAAGAAGTTATAAAATACTCAATAAGTGTTATTTTTTTTAACTCTGTAACTGATACTGTAATTGTATTAATAGAAGATAGATTTAAAAGTATACCAAAAATTATTTCTGATTTCACTGATGTAAAAACTTTAAAAAAACATAAATTAGAGAAATGTTGCAAAAACTTTGTAAAATTTTATAACAGAGATGTAGATGAAAACCTAATCCAGGAAATTTATTTGCTACTGGATTTGATTTTGAATGAAAAAGATTAAATAACGCACAAGACATATTGCAATGCATACTAAATAATAATTATAATAAGTTATTTCTATATGTATTAACTGTGTTAAAACTTTTCTTTACATTGCCAGTTACTACAGCAAGTGCTGAGCGCTCTTTCAGCAAATTAAAATTAATAATTATTTTCGATCAAGCATGTGTTCAGAACGCTTGAATGCACTTGCTATATTAAACATTAAAAAAAATTACAAAAAAAATGCAATTTTTCTGAAGTAATTGATATATTAGCAAAAACAAAAGCATTCACTAAATAAACATTCATTAATAATGTATGTTTTTGTTTGTATTTTTTTTTCTTTTGCTTCACAAAAAATTAGGGCCCCAAATCGCTTCTTGCACCCGGACCCTTTCATAGAGAAGGCCGGCCCTGGGCCATATAATCAAATATAAAGGAACTACCGACAAAGAACTACAGTGGTGAAGCCTATGCATAAAAGCAATCCAGTTTGTGAGGGAAAATCTCAATGTCCCTTCTGATTATCAAGCTGAAATATATAGCCGGAGATGCTATATTTGTAAGAGTAGACAGGACATCAAATGAAGTTACCTCATTTCTGTCGTGCACAATTTCGAAATAAAAAGCACATGAATCACTTATTGTCACATGAACATGAATTGGATGCAAGTGACATCATGTGACATTTTGGAATCCATTTTACATTATGTAGGGTTGTATGTGTTTATGTGCATGAATTTCCAATTATTTCAACCCAATTTCCCTTGAATTTTATAAAAAGGAATTTCTGGCAAAATCGTTTGAAAGGCGAGAAACTGGTGAAGTGAAAAATGAAAAGGGCAGTGAAGGTGAAACTGGCTAGAAAGTGAAAAATGTTAAGATTGTGCATATATGAATATCTATGTAGCCTCTTATGAGAATTCAATTGATATATTTACTAAAGGGGACATTCTTTTTAAATTTAGTCGAATTATCTAATAACGTAATAAGAAACGGGCGCTTATTTTTTTAATGGATTGTAGAAGTGTCATATGAATTGCATTCTAGAAACAGTCTCCTTTACGAATATCAAAATTTTAATTTTAATTCTATTTTGGAGAGAGAAATGCTTGACCTCTAAAATTCATAGTTTATAATAGAATTTCTCTCTCTCTCTCGTAACTCGGTTTTAATTCACAAAAGTAAACATTACGAATGTATTAGCGGTATTTCTGAATAAATGCATTCAGATTTTGTGTTGTTAAAAAGACAGTTACCTTTTGAATTACTCATTTGGATTGATATCTAACTTTTCATTATCACTGAATAATATTTAATTTTTTCATCCCCATGACTCAGGAGAATCCGTCCAATTAGACTTTTTTTCTATAAGGAATATCACCCAACTATAATATGCGAACTTCAATAAAACTAACTTGACTGTATTACTTGAATTGAATTGAACAATGTTTCTTTAATTTATTCATTATACAATACCACGTTTCTATCATATTTCTGCTAGTGAAGACATGGATGGGAAGCTATGAAAAAATAATATTATTTCGTTTCAGAAATATCTGTCAGTCATTATCAACAGTGTTTTAATCAATTAGAGTTCATTTCTAAATTAGTTGTTTACGAACTGCAATATAAAATTTAGAAAATATGAAAACAGTGTAAGGTATTATAAATTTAAAACTAATAATAAATGAATAACTTTCATACCAAATTTTTTGTTTTTCTCCTCTTAAATTAGTAACTACAGTACACTCCCGATTATCCGCGGAATTGGGTGGCGCGGCCGCCGCGGATAATCCGAAAAAAGCTAAACACGGGTATAGCAAAAACGAAAACAGTCATTCCAACTTTGATAAATCATTTTCTGTACAATAAAACGTAAAATAAACAGCAGGAAATGTTTAACTAACGCTTAATATTTTAGTATATCATTCAAAACTAACCTAAAATGCATTTTGTTAATGAAAACAGAAAATTGCTTTGTACTTATGAGAGGCGTCAAGGATACACAGAAAAATTAATACATATGTACTGTTTTAATACTGTAATGTATTATGTATTACAAAAGCATAACTGTAAAACTACACCTTTTTGAAGAAATCAGTCATTTGTGTTTGCTTCTTGCTTTGGAAGCATTTTCTCTTTGCTTGGAAGAAAAAAAAAAAAAAAAAAAAAAAAAACTTAGTACGGCAGGCGCGGATAACCCGCTCGCGGATAATCGAGAGTCTACTGTATATTTAAAGGATCTTCTTGTTTATAGCCGATCACCGCGCCACCATTGAACAAAGCAGTATCCACAGATATTTAAAAGATCTAATGATGATGTGGGTACACGTTCTTGAAATTCACAAGGAAAGAATCATAAGGTGTCCAATTGTCTCTTTTACCCGAAATGCCCAATATTTTAAACTTGTAATTTTGATGGAATGTTAATATTCTCCACACTCACTTCGATTCATCAACCTGATAGATGGCGCTAAAACCATAAAAAAATTAAAAAGCTTTATCGCTCCCAAATAGCTATATTTAATGTTTTTATATATTGTGAAAGAGCCTTGTCCTAAAATATAGTTTATATATAAAAGTTTTAATTAAAAGCTAGAATTCTATTTTCTTTGGAATCTCAAAACAAACAACTGATGAAGATTGTTAATACGCCGAAACATGAAAGAAGGAACAGCAAGGAAACAAACAACATGAAAGAGGAATAGAACTAATACATACTATTACAGTCATCTCTGTAGATTGACAACAGATGTCATTTTTAGCTGCAAAACCAATTTTCTCCGTCTTCAAAACATTAAAAAAAAATGGTTTTTAATTGGGTTTTGTTTAACAGCGCCATCTATCTTTAAGAGTTTGATGAAATTTTAAATACAACATTGCTGAAAAATTTCGTTGTCTATCTACACATTTCTGCAACTGAAATACAAAAGCGAAAGGCAGAAGGCTTTTAAACTGAAATAATATTCTTCTCTTTTTTTTGTAATTTTCTATTGTTATTTAACGTTAACAATAACTCAGCTATTGGATTCCATTAACAATTGCCAGCTTCGCATTTGAAACCGGACAAGTATAATTGCCGTTTAAAGCGGTCTACACTCAGCTAAGCAAGCACTTCTAACCTTACGCTATATGTAAACATTAGAGGGCCGATATATAATTTACAAAAACAATGTACTTATCTTCTAGTGGTGCATTAATGGATACTAATTTTTTTCTTGCATTTGATTTCGTAACTAGAAAGTTAATATCGGATTTAAAAAAATGATATAATTTTATAGAAATTTCAACAAAAATAAACTTTAGGCAAACTTTTTTCCCAATTTGTATTGGGACATTTCTCATGCTTCGTATTGCTAAAAGTTGAAAATATAGAAATATTGAATTTTTTTATGCACGTCGTATTTTAATATTCTATTCGTCTTTGATGACCGGTTGGTTTCTCGAGAATATCGTTGTGTACATTGTTTTAATCAAATCTCTAATGCAAAAATTATTATTTCCCCTGAAAGTAGTTTTAAATAACTATACGACAAATATTAAAGCCATGTTAGTTTTATAGACAAATACCTGTTTTATTTGAACCATCCTAAAAGAATGTTGTACCGTGACGTGAAAACGTTTAAATTCATTATCGCCGCTTAAAATCATAATAACATGGCATCACTCTTCTAACTTTCGGAGCATTATATCTTCAATTTTTGCCAATTAAATTACACAAATGTTTGAGACTCACCCTCCCCAAGTTTAAACAAATAGAATATAATCATGAAATTTGACATTTTTTGAGTTTCTGAGCAACGTTTAAAACAAATATGAAATTTAAAAAAAAATTCAGAAAATTCACGAAGTGTGGGAAAATTTAACGCGAATATTAGATACAATTATTCAGATGCGTTATAGCAACTGATAATTCATATTTGCATACTTCTATAATATCAGATTGTAACTGATAATATGATTACCACTTGATTCAAATATGGGAAAAATCATTCAGATTTGCATATTTCCACCCTGAAAATTATATATAAGCCAAATTTTAAAGAGATTAACGACTCTCAAAGCAATTTATAAAAAAAAGTAATGAATTAAAAAAAATGGGAATATATATATATATTCCCATTTTTATATCTATATATAATAGTCAATCTATATATAATAGATTGACATCCTAACATATTGTTTAAAATTTTCACAGTTCCACTTTCTATGAAAATAAATGATTCAGTTGCAAATGATGGTTTTTGCTTAAAATTATTTGTAACAGTTGAAAAACTATCTAAAGAATCAACCTAAGCTTAGTGCTTGTTGTATCACCATTTTATCGATTTGGATAACACAAAATCCCTCACGTGACAAGGTTGCTCTTTTAACAAATTCGGACGAAAGCCTGAAGGCTTAGCATCCCTGTAGGCGTATTCAAATTACTGCTCTATAAGAAATTTAGCATTAATTCAACGCAATAGCATTTTTTTTCGGATTTATTTCTTAATATTAAAAAAATATACTTTTTTGTTATTTATAAATAATTCTATTCATAAGTCAGAGATTTGAAAAAGTATAAAACAGATTGATATGTATTTATACAACTAGAAGATTCAGAAAGGAAACCACTGTTATATAAATTAATGAAATAACTAAAAGCAGTTCATAGGAATATTTATTTATCTTGGATCAGTGATAATCTTCATTTCAGTATATAAAATGTAAATGCTTTCTATCTTATAAAGTAATTCATGCAAGATTAAAACGGAATCGACCTGTTTGATTATACAAAAATTATAAACAAAAAATATCAATACAAGAAGTACTATTCCATATGACGAAAATTGTAGTAATAATGATCTGCCATAAAAATGCCACAATTTTTCCATATCTCAAATGAAAACTATATAATTTCTGTGCAAAATTGTGATACATTTTTTAAATTGGCTTTTTCGAATGTATCTTTCATCCAAATTAATACTTATGCATGTGCCCGATTTCAAATAGAAAATTCTTAAACACTGGCTGCGCAAGTTTGCTTCAGTTTAATATTAGAATTGATGTTGATTTACAATTCCGAATTCTAAGATAGAGGCGCTGCGATCGCTTAGAAATCACAGAGATTGCCCAACTCCTACTTTACTTCTGTCGCATTATTTCACTGGCCTTTCCTTTCATATTAGCTTTTATTTCAAAAGCTGTAATGATATATTGATGATCTTTCATTGAACAAAGGTGTTGCTATATTATGGTTTATATTTTATAAAATAATTTTATTTAATAAAAGTGGTGCATAAAGAAATGCCGAAACGGAGGAACCATTTTCGATTTATAACCAATGCCTTGCAACATTTCGCTTTCGTTATTTTGGTTGATCTCAATATATAAAATCGAACCCAATAATTAATTCTTAAGCATTTTGATTAAACAAATATGGGTGAAATGGAAATCGACTGATCGGACATGAAAAATTCAGGTAGTAATCAGCACATTAAATTCAAAGGTCATACATAAATATATTTCTTTTTTCCGAATATAAGCATTTACTCATTCTCCAGCCCCTAGCCAGAAACGTTTGTCTTTCCTTTGATATTAGCTTCTATTTCTAAAGGTTAAATGACATATTGACCTTTTAAATATTTATACAGTTGAAAGACGGTCATGTGATATTTTTATAAATCTTTTTACTTAATAAAAGTGGTAAATAAAGAAAGCTGAAATGGAGGAGCTATTTTCGATTAGTGATCATATGTTTAAAACACTTAAAAAAAAGATTAAAAATCCCAAGTTTTTTTTCCCCCAGTGTTGGCGTTAAACCATAAGACTGACAGCTCTCAAATTTCCTGAAACAATCTATGATTTAAATATTGTAAAAATTAACGCGTCATGCATAACACAAACTTGTTATAAACAACATGCATTTGATTACAACGCATTTAAAGAGTAAAGATTAGTTAATACGTCAAAATTTCCAGAATTAATATGTAATACGGTAGATTTAAATACATGTGAAGTTCCTCCTCCCCAAATCTAAATAGCATTTGTGGGAGAAAAAAAAAAAAAACATTTCATAGTCTTGTATGAGAGAAAAAAAAATTAACAATTTAAAAAAAAAAAGCACAGCAGAGAAAATGTTAAATCAGAAACTTTAATTGTCAACTCTTTGGCTTTAACAAATGTTAGCATTGGCTTCACTGAGATCACTTTAATAAAAACTCCAGCATTTATCTAACAGTAATTTTTCTTCTATTGAATAATAAATACCATTCCCGTGATTTTTGTACCAAAATGATAAAATTTTGCAAACTTTTTCCGTAATGTAAATTTGATGAAAGCTATTGCATGAAGTGTTTTTTTTTAATTGCTTTTTTTTTCTATGTTGGAAGTAAATCCTAAAAATAATGTCTCAAGTTTTTGTTTAAATATGTTTTCAGAAAATTTTAACTGGGAGAATTCAAATAGATATGTATTCCTTATTTATTATGGAAAATTCATAAAAGCTTCCTTTTATTTAAAAATATTAAATTAATAAAAAAATGGAAAGCCACAAAAGTAAACTATCATTTCATTTTTTATTATTTTTTTTATCAAATACGTTAAATTTTTTTTAAAAAAATTAACACATATAGAAAACTATAGAATGAATTCTATTTATCATCCACTGTTGTTTTACTAGGGCGGCTACTACTGACCTTTCTAACAACTATACCTATGGTTTGGAAGGCTTTCCAACCGCGCAAAACGACACTTTTGTTGATTCCGAACTCTTCAGCTAGACTGGTCAGACTTCGCTCCTCCTCCAGTTTCCCGATCATTCTTCCATATGGTGATGCCACCCAGGGGATTTCTTCTAGCCATATTTCACGAAAAAAACTAACTTTCACTTGCAGCGAATGTCTTTAATTGCGCCTCCGTCCTTCCTTTCCTTGTAGTCTTGAGTTGAGCGCCCCGAATGTACGCGTTTTGCATGCCCTCATGTCGCCTATGATGTTTTGCTCCTGACATTTGCATACGCATCACCTTTCTACTGAATTATGTGTTCATAATTCATAATTATGTACTGATCGCAATAACCTTTTTTACAATTTCATGGCTACCAGCTTAAAATTTACATTGTTGCTTTTTGTACACCAGTGTAGATCACATAAACATATTCCCACCCAGGATGAAGTAATTCATGATGCACAAGTAATAGATCACAAATCACAATAGACCTTTTGAAACGCACGTTTAAAGTCTTTTGAGTAACTATCTGTATTATTCCATCATTATAAGGAGGAGTAAATACGAATTTATCATACAAGCCATTACCTGGAGGAATATGATTGAAACATCATCAATTTATATATTATAATTGCAACTTTTCCATTTATTCTTACCCAAATACTACATGTGCCATTTTTTACAAGCAAAATTTTTTCCGGACTATTAATTACATATATTATAAAATAACATGTTACTCAATTGTAAAAGTTGACTACCTTCAGGAATTTAATGACACCTTTATTTCTGTATATATATAAAGTACAAAGCTCTTCCAATAATAAATTAAAATCCCAGGTATCTTAGAAAATTTTAATTTTCTTGGATACTTTTAAGAATCCATCTTCAGTCATGGGCGATGCGCGTTCTACAAGCATCGATATTGCTCGTCCTTGTGTCGTTAGTTTTTATTATTCTATTCAATATTTTCAATGATCTGCATGTATTCAGTCGGAAATTAGTTTTTATTATTCTATTCAGTGTTTTCAACGATCTGTATGTTTTCAGTCGGAAATTAGTTTTTATTATTCTATTCAGTTTTCAATGATATGTATGTTTTCAGTCGTAAATTCCCGATCCTCTACAAAGAATATTTCAATGAATGTCTTTCATTAGAAAAATTCCCAGATCCTTTTAAAATAAGCAATATCATCCTATTTCAAAAACTAGAAGGGACCCTAAATTAGCAACACCGTACAAACCAATAGCTCTCTTGCCTACTATAGGAAAAGTTCTATAAAAATCACTGACAGAGCATCTTACTTATTTTCTAGAGTTAAATAAACACATCAACAATAGCCAGTTCGGATTCCGTGAAGGAAAATCCATAGATGCTGCTCTTAAAAAGCTTGTAGAAGAAATTTATGAAGGAAAAAAAGAAAATATTCTGGTTCTTTCAGTGAACATTAAAGGAGCATTTGATAATATCCAACACCATTCAATAGTCAAATATCTGAATAAACTCCAATGTCCTTAAAACTTAAAAAATATCTTCGAAAACTTGCTACATGAAAGAAAGATAATCCTAAAACATAAGAAGGCTGGGCAATAAGAGAACAGATGCAGGGCTACCCCCAAGGATCATGCAGTGGCCCAGCTCTATGGAACTTGCTGGCGAACGATCTGCTTAGTAAAATTTGGCCTGCCCAACAACTATCCAAGTCTTTACCGATGATTTTATTCTGGTCATTAAAGCCAATTCTAAAAATAAATACCCAAGAATAAATAGCACAATTCCTATCCTGGGCTGACATAGACAATTTAGAAGTGTCCAACGGAAAATCCAACTTTATTATGTTTAGTAAATGGGCAACAGGACCCAGAATCTATAGGTAGGGAGAAAAAATAAAGCAAACATACGCCATTAATTACCTACATATCCATATTGATGGCAAATTGAAGTGGAATATACAGCTCAAGCATTTAGCAATTTAAGCGCAACAACAACAATTCAATTTTCTCAAAATAGCTGGCAAATGCTGGGGAATAACACTTCGACACAGAAAAATCTGATACAAGACGGTTATTGAAAGGATGCTTGTACATGGAGCATTAATTTGGTGCCTCCATACAACTGTTAGACTAGCAAGAAAGCTCTCTTCCATCCCAAGAGGCTTTCTGTTAGCAATTACGGAAGCTACAAGACAACGTCTGCAGTAGCACTTCAGGTTATCCTTGGCTTGCATCCACTTCACGTGCAGCTCCAGATGATGGCAAGAATGACTGAACTGTACAGACTCCGTGGAATCGTAGATGATATGCCAAACATCAACCCATACGAGTATAAATACAGAGCTACGGGCTGGACGTCACATCCCTCCAAACATCTCCAAGCACATCAAATTTCGTTGAAAGGCGGTACGTCTCAGAACTTAAGACTTGGGATCTTTACAGATGGATCAAAATCCTCAGGAGTTTGGATATATTTTTGTGTCATGCAGGATGCAGTCACTATACACCAGTGGTGAACCAGCCTGTTGAAAGAAAATACGGTCTTTCAAGCTCAACTACTAACACTCAATAGAGCAGTCAAATATGCAACCTTCCTCCCGTTATCAGATTCTATCACTATTTATGTCGACAATAAAGGAAGTATACAAACCTCAAGCTCTCCAAAATTGGCAAGGGATACCTTCTCCCTTCTTCTTATAAATCCCAACATTAAAATTTCATGGATCAAGGCACATGTAGGCTATGACGGGAATGAAGCGCCGGACAAACTAGCAGAAACAGCTGTTAGTGCTAATCAAGATCGGAATGTAATGAAGCTTCCAAGATGTCATCTAAAGAACATCCTCCAAACCGAGATGATGACAAGATGACAAAAGGAATGGAAAGAAGGCGAAACAGGCCGTCTACATTCATCAAAATACCAAGAGTTTCTTTCCAAGCTGCCAACTGGAACAGAGAAAATATCCTTTTCCTCACTGGACACGGCCTATTTCCGACATACCTACACAGATTCAGATTCTGGCCAACTCTCCTTGCTGTAGCTGTGGGGAGATAGGATCCCCAATTCACTATGCCACCGAGTGCTTACCGACTCTCTCATGGCACATGAGAAAGCCAGAAATAAGTATCGAGGAAGAAGGGTACAGGAGAGCTGCATCAAATACCCTTTCATCCGGCAAGATCCACTCCATAGTAAATCATATACATAAATACCACAACCTCTTCAAGACCACACAATAGCTAAAAGCAAAATGCCACTTGTCAAAATCAACCAAAGTTATTCCCTCAAAAGTGCAATACCTTACAAATACACGTTGTCACGAAGAAAATCAAAATCACAGGACCCAGACAGAAGCTACAGATTTCTTACTCTACAATGTTTATTTATAGGCTTATACATGTCATAAGTAATTTACAAGTGCTTATGACATGTCACAATCATAAGTAATTATGACAATGTAATTGTAATTTATCAATTTTTTCCCCTTTTTCCTTTTTAATCAGTAATCTCTTTTCTCTAAGTTCAACCCATTGTCACTATTTATTTTTAAGTATTCTTATTGCCTCCATTTAGTTATTACTTCGGCAAAACATGAAATACAGTTGTGTAGGATTTGACACCGATGGATTTCTCTCTGAAGATCCCTGGATTATTTGCCGTCTCTTTCTTTCTTTTATTCTCTTTTATTTCATCTATCTATTTATTTATTTATTACTTTTTTCCCCTTCCATCTTCTGCTCATTCAACTGGTTAGATAACTTATTGTTATAGGTACTTGGGGCACAGGATGGCGTTATGTTATGTTCCATTTATATATACAAGTTAAATATTATAAATAAAATCCTGTTAAGTTGTATTATGCCCGAAAACTTTTTTATAAATTGTAAGTCATTTAGATTATTTTTATTATGATACATTGATGTTTTGAAAACACAAATGGCTTATCTTTTGAGAATACAATGGATTTTCCGACATTACTTTCTGCTTTGCAATTTCATTCGTTTCAGAATTTTAATGAGAGTCAAATATATAAATGATTGACACTTTGATTACGTAATTTTTTGTTATTGCTGTTTCTTATAGCGCTTGTCATAGGCAAGCCCGCTGACGAAGGCAGCGATTTTAAGCCGAAAGAGCGTCTCTAGATTTCAGTAGCGCCATCTAGAACCAAGAGTGCGTCTAAGCTATTCATGTGTCACAACCTTTTTTACGGGGCATGCATTTCATTCACTCGTATGAATATGACGTAAGCATTCGCTTGCACAACTCCTTTTTACATGGGGGAGGGGCTCATTCACGCACCTCACAGAGAACAACCATGCCCGAACCAGGACTCGAAACCGAGACACCCAGATCACGGGAAAGATGCGCTACCCTTAAGCCTGGTCGCCGGCTCATAATCTTTTAAAATTACTATTTGGATGCGATGTTTTCAAATAAGTTCAAATGTTTTTCAAACAAAGTTAACTGATGCTATATGTTACATGATAATTATATGATATAATAAAAATCTGTAATCTTAACAATAAGTACTCTAAACTGCGAAAAACGTTGAATGCAATAAAAAAATGGATTGATTGCCAACTTGCAGAAATCGCGGGATAAGCAACGGGTGGGTTAAAGAACGACTCCGATTTCGGGAATAATTTAAAATGCTTCCAATGAACTCCCCAAGATTGGTGATGGATTTCCCCCAAAAAACTAACAAATAAACACAAAAGATTAAAGGTTTTGTTAAATTAGTAAGAATTGTTAAATGGTCGCGGCATTCTTGTAGTACAGTTTCCAAGCTTCAGAACTGACAGACTATGAAATTCATCCTTTACAATATTAAGTATTTGTATCATAATTTAGAAAAGAATGCTTAACTCTGTTGCCCGTCCGTTATACGTGTATCCAAATACAGCAAATTAAATTTAAATTATTCATATGCAGGGTGGTTATAATTAAACTTCCCCTATAAACAGCATCGTACAACGCAAACGGGTGATCGGACTGCAACGAAATTTGGTATATAGTCTAAACACGAAATGCGCTCACAGAATTTCAAAAAAAAAAAAAAAAAAAAAAAAAAAAAAATGTTCCAAAATGTCCACCAGATAGCGCCTTTTCAGGAAAAAGATTGAATTCAACACAATAAACGACCAAAACGGAGTTCAGAAACAATATTAACAATCCAGAACAAGAAACAAGAGTATTAAAATATATAATACTCTGTACTTTGTGATAATACTTGCATAAAATCTAAGGACATTTTAAGTAGTCCCCACAGTCTCTTTGTTGACCACATATTCACCTAATTAAATTCTCGAAAAAGGAGATATCATCTAACTAAACAGGGGAGGAAACAAAATATATAAAGGCTGGAGTAACGAATTAAAAACCGAAGTTGAACAACTTTTGTTTTATTTTGCCATTTACCGCTCAGGGACCGAATTATGTTTTATTGCCATATGCATGCTAACATAGAATGAATAAACTCCTTACTTACGTCCTTCAGAGGTTACTTCTAATTATTTATTTCTTTTCATTCTTCTCAAAATCTAATGCGAGCAGCGCCAAATCTCTCTTATTTTCATTCTTACTTTCTTGTTTACGAAGTATTAAGAAATTAATGTTATCGTGAAAATATTCGAACTCGAGATTTTGATAAATCTCCTCATTTTAGTCCTCCATGAATTCGAAAAACACATTTTGGGGACTATGTCTGTCTGTCTGAGATAAAAATAACTCAAAAAAGTTTTGAGCTAGAAAGATGAAATTCGGTACATCGTCTTCATACTATGTAGATTTCTAACAAACATTAAGTAAAATTCCTCAAAGGATGTCTGTCCGGCTGTTCGAATATAAGTGAACCCGATAATTACAAAACGAAGAAAGCTGGATGGATAAAATTCAGTACACATATTTAACATTTATAATATTGACAACTATTAAAATTTTGAACCAAATCCATTGACAGATTTATAGTTTGTCGGTCTCTACTTTCAAAAACATATAAATGCAATAATTCAAAAAACTGAACAACTTTGATGTTTCATATTTGGTATGTGACTTTGTAACTATAATTGTAGCTCCGTCACAAATTTTGGTTTGAATCGATCTATCTGTCCGGCTGTTCGAATATAAGTTACCATACTAACTAAAAAATGAAAAGATCTAGATAGATATAATTCGATACGCAGATTTAAAGTCTATAGTGTAGACACTTATCAAAGCTTGAGCCAAATCCGATTAGAAGCTCGGTTTGTACTTTCAGAAACAAAGAAACGCAATAGTTCAAAAACGCAATGTCTTAAATATATTAAATATGGTATGGGATTTTTTGACTGCCTGTGCAGATTTTTAATAAATTTTTGTGTCAATAGATTAGAAAAAAATGCTTTTTAGGTACAGTTCCATTTGGCGATTTTCCGCTAAATTTTTCTCGCCAAGCTTCGTGGACGCTGTAATCTTCAGAATTTTATATCTCAATATTATGACGATTTTCAAGAGACGCTGGCGACTTTATCTTTAATGTTTGGTGCCAAATTTGGCGGTACCAGTCCCTAGGATTTAGCCTGCGTTTTAAAACACACAATTCGATTTTCAAGCACTATAAACCGCAAGTCAGGGATTAATCGCCAAACAACTTGACAAGTATTGTATGATAGATTCAGTAAAAATGCTAAATTAACGCCAAATGTTAATATTTCGTAATTACTGCACGCCGCCAATACTATGCAAGGGATTCTCTTGGATAAGACCTTTATTAGAGATAATGCAAGAAAATTTTGGGAAGACTGCTCACGCTTTTCACCCAAAAATTCAAATGATTCTTTGCTATCCTAAAACTAATTAGATGCTTATAATACTATCCTGGTCACATTTACAGGATAAATTTTTTTAAAACAACTTTAATTCTTTAAATTTTTTGATTAGCAACTAAAATTAATAATTGAAATCTCACATTATTTTTTTGAATCAATAATTATGTTATGATTAATAAAATATAACTGCAATCCAATGTGGACGTAACAGCGTCAGTTTAATGCTAAAAGTTATAAAATATTTCACAAAGCACCAATAACGCCTATTATTCCAGAACAACAATTTGGCTGAAGGTTACATAAGCTAACAACTCAGTCGCCCCAGAAAATTTAACTTTTGCATTTGTGGAACAAACAAAGAATACGAAATCTAATAATAATAAAAAAGAGAGGTTTTGAAAAAATGCCCAAGAATCGAGATCGCTTCCAATTGGACAGCAGTTCTTTATGAATTACCTCCTTCAGTTCGTCATCCATCCGTCATTCATAGTTTGCATTTTCTGTGGCTAACATCGCGAAATATATATCATGCCCGCGCATGCGCTTTCATTTAGCTTTCTTTGTTCACTTTTAGTTCGGCACAACTTTTACGTAGTTATCGTCGAATTTGATATTCCGATTTCTTTATTGTTTTCAATATTAAAAAATCCATGTGGTAAATGAATTATATTCAATTGGGATATTATGGTCATTAAACATTTTACATTCAGAAAAAAAAGAAACGTATTTTCCAGTTATGTTAAGCTGCCTGTTTATCTAAACCTACCATCAATTAGGACGAGCATAAACTTATTCCTGTAAGACAGAATCTTCCGCTTGTGGTGATGAATGAATTCAGACACGAGATGATGCCAAGCTATGGTTATTATATTAAAGACAATTAATTCGGTAAGTTTGTTTTATAAAAAAAATTTAATATTTTCTTGAAAAAAATATGAATGAAGATATAATAATTGTTGATGCTAATCAGACGATATTTCAAGGAGCAGATTTCAGATTCCTTTTATTAATTTTCATTGTTATTATTAGTTCAAATTGTCACGTTTGAAAATGTAATTATATATATTATTTAATGTATTTTGTTAATGATAAAGAAAAAAATAAGTTAATTCATAATTTGAAGTGTAAAATTTGTATTTGAAATTTATTACTTTAATTAACAGTTTTATCAAGTGTATGAAATGTATTTAAAATCAATTGCCGATTTTAGAAAGTTTGCTTATTTATTTTGATTCTTCAGATCTCAATCCTAAAATTCGTTTTAATCTTTGTAGTAATAATTTAAAGTTATGAATTCTTTATAAAGTGATACATGTTTTTTAAAAAATTAACTTTTTTCAAGGTATTTTTTTTATTTGTTTTGAAATAATTTATATAATCGACTTGGAATATTCAGAAGACCCCCCCCCTTCCCCCTTCTCGGAATAATCGGTCATTAGAAAATTTTCTATTAACATAATGTAAAAATAACGTCTATAATAGGAATCCATTTTTTTTAAATTTCAAAGTAAAAATTATCGTGATCATTTCTCAATTGTAAACGATAATTAGATACATCTATATCGTGTGCACTCGTTGATAAAGAAAATAACATACATCTTAACTCCTTTAATCCCCCTGAATATTTGAATGCTATGTAATATCTCTTTAAATTATAAAGGTGAATATGTGTGTTGGTGCTCTACTGAATTGACCACTTGACTTATAGCTATTGAATTTGGCATAAATATATTTAGTAGGTTAAATATGCTCCGTGGAGTCATTTTTTTATTAATTTCAATTACCATTTTGGTTGAAGTGTAGTTTAGTGTGCCCCCGAGTTTGTCTCCAATATGGCAACCCAATGACACGATCTTATAGCAACCCTATTGCTGTTTTGTTTATTACTTTTTAAGTGGTTGAGTTGTACATAAACTACAACTATTTAAGGAAAAATGTTAAATTGAGAATAATAAAAAATAACGGTAAAAGTGAATTTTAGTGTGCACCCAGCTGCGCCAACAATGCCAAGTCGCCAATAAAGATGGCGGACAAAATAAACAAATACTTCCGCGAAACAGTTACGGTTACTATTTCCCGCCATCTAATTAGAACTTTTTACTGATAAGCATTTTTTTTTTTCATACTGCCCGGTGCCTTCTACAGATGCCGAAGGCATCTGTAGAAGGCACCGGGCAGAATTTTTTAACTTAAAAAAAACATCCTACGGCTTCGCTAGCAGCGGGAGCGGGAACCTAGTAGCTTCGCTAGCACATTGAACATAAAGACTGTGTGGAAAACAGAAACAGTACATAACCAAGAGAAAAGAAAAAACGGAGAAATAAGCAATCGGAACATTCTCCATACAAAATTTCAAACAAACATACTTTCCCCACCTTCATCAACTTGTAAAAAAATATATTCCACTCACCCTCCATCCATTCTGCCGGTTCGATATCAAACCATTCTCAATACAAAATTTCAAACAAGCATCCTTTCCTAATTTCATTAACTCGTAAAATATATATGTATGCATATTTAACTCGCCCTTCATCCATTCTATAGGTTCGGAATAATCCCGACATAACAAATTATGAAGGGAACCAACCGTTATAACACCAAAAGAATTACGAGAACTGCGAAGAATTCCATTTGCAGCTGTCTTTGAAAGTGAGAATGCAGACGATTTTTTTAAAGCGAATACTGACAATTAAAAATTGCAAAAGAATAAATATTTTCTGTTCGTATTCACATTAAAAAAAGAAAGAAGAAAATAACTTTTAATTATAAGCTTAAATTTCTTTATTTAATAAATTTTAATTATAATAAAGAACAAAAGTAAAATCTTGAATCGATATTTTTTAATATTTTTAATTTAACATTTTTCATAATTTAATTGTAGTTTAAGTACAACTTAACCATTGCAAAAAGTAGTAAATAAAACAGCAGTACGGTTGCTATAAGAGGGATCCGATGGGTTGCAATATTGGCGACAATCGGCTGGTGCACACTAATCTTCACTTAGGCCAAAATAACAGTTAAAAATATCAGTTGAAGGTTAAAAAATTAAAAAAAAAATCTGAAATAAAACAACACTTATCACTAAAGGTCATAATTTTAATGCAGAAAGAGGTAGCCTTAAATGTGTTGCAGAAGTGTTAATTTTGTCCGCCATCTTTATTGGCGACACGGTATCCTTGGCGCAGCAAGGGACGCACTAAACTACACTTTTAGCACAATTTTTATTCATTAAGCATGATTTTAGTATTTTTCTGGGATGACTCTCCAAAATATTATGGCGCGAAACTAATTTTTTTGTACTATTTGAAAAGTTAGAAAATTTTGTTTTAAATGAAACAAATTTAATTATCCTTCTATTTTTTCTTTAATTGCGTAACTAAAGATTTCATTGTTGAAATGAAAGTCAAACTGTTTGTATTGTTTCGTCAAATATGTAATTGCGCGACCATTTCTGAAAGCTAAGGAAGAAGGATTTGAAAGCGAAGATACACTACAGCAAAAGATTGGAATATAAGCAAACTGAGGAAAGTTCGTTTTTAATAGTATATATAATGCCACGGGGCTAATGTTTAAAAAATATTTTCTTGAAGGAATCGTGAATATAAAATTATGAATGAGAAATTGAAAATCAACACAGACCAGATCAATTAGTATGTAACCAAAAAATCAAACACATCTACTTTTTGTAACAAATTGTATAATAAGTGGTGAATTATATTGCTTATTTTGATTTTTTGCTGAGCAGCTGTTGAGTCCTGTTTATAATAGTTATTTATAGAAATTATTGCTAAAATCATATCTTAAACTATCCACATTTATATTAAAATATATTCTTTAGCTTTATATATTTATGTAAATGATGTTGTGATATAAATGAATTGTGTTGAATCACATTATAGCATTTTTTATATTGCAATATAGAAATTCGTTTTATGACTTTTGCATTAATTATCATTATTTCTAAATAGCAATTGCAAATAGCTGGCCGTTGCAGGGTTTTAACATGTTAAATGCCGTGTTACCCATACGTGGGTGACAGAAAAAGTTCTCATTAAGTGTAGAATTTGATACGAGTAGAACACACCTACAGTGGGTAAAAAAAGTTTCCGTAAGCAGCTGTGACTGTTAATAAAAGTTTAATTTTTGGCACAAAATATTTTGTTACGAAAATGAAAATTTTAAAATTGGTTTAACACAACTTCATTTATTATTTATGAATATTATAAAGGAAAAAATATGAAGAAAATTAAATAAAATTGAAAGAATAAAAAAATGCCACTAATAAGGAAAAAAAAAGTTTCCGTACGGTATTTACATATTACATGAAAAATCTTTTTTTTATGCTGACCAACTTGCATTTAATGATAGGTAGGCCTTACTTTGGCCTTTTTCTCTTCTCTCAAATGTTGTGGCATAACCCTCATCAGTTTTTTTTGTTGTTGTTGTTTCTGGAGAAATACTACTCCAAATGTCTTGTATGACCCTTTTGAGTTCAGCCTTGTTCTTTATGTCATATATTTTTAGTTCACGACAGATTTCTTCCAATAAATGTCCTATAAGGATTAAATCGGGAGACTGGGGAGGGCTATGAAGCTGTTTTTTAACATGATAGAGACATTACTCTTGACAAATCTTGGAGATGTGCCTAGGATCGTTGTCCTGTTGAAAAGTAAAGTCCACATAAAGGGACAGTTTTTCTGTATTGGTTAAAACATTTTGTTTTAGAATGTCAAGATGCATGTACCTATCCATATTTCCATCTATAAAACATAAATTTCCGACACCAGCAGTACTTATATACCCTTCAACCATCACCGTGCTTTACAGTTCCACATAAGTTCTTAAGTAATATATGCTGTTTTGATTCCCTCCAGATCATAACTCTACCATCTGACCCACAGATATTAAATTTCGATTCATTACTGAAAAGGACCGATTCTCAAAAAGATAGAGGCTTGCTTATATGCTTCTTTCTAACTCGAGACTCTTTATCTGTAGCAGAGACTTATAACAAGCTTCTTACGGACCCCACATCCATTATAACCTTTTTTAAAATGATATTTCTCACAATTTAAGATGCGAATTTAATATTGTAATTAACCATTAAATCAGTTGCAAGTTGAAATGCACTAATCCGAGGGATTATTTTGCACCTTACACATGATATTTCTTTTATGCAAGATATTTAACTTCGGAGTTCTTCCGGATCGATCTCTATCCTCAAATTTTTACACAACACTGTATCTTTCAATAATATACTGAACTGTTGACTTTGGTTTGTAAGTCATTTCACTTATTTTTTTCATAAATAATCCATTTTTTCGCAACCGAATGACTAACTCTCGAATGGATTTCTGAATTTCCATTTTAAGACGATCAGCGAAACATTGGAATTAAACAATTGTTGTTATGTCGTATTCTTCACTCTTACAAACCATCAAACTTCGAATATTTACTGTAGATTAGTTGTAGAGCACGTCAGGAGAAATTTGCATATTGCGTACGGAAACTATTTTTGCATGATACTTCGCCATTTATCTTAAAAATTGCAAACGGACTTGCCGAGTTTTGTAAAAAAGAGAAATTTATTATGAAACTCCCTTTTAAAGACTCATATTAACAATATATAAGTAGTTTATAAAGATAAAAAGCAAAGATTAGAAATTATGCTAGTTTATTTTTATTTTAGTCTTCCGTACGGAAACTTTTTTTACCCACTATATATTTAGTTTATATCTCCTTGTTTTATTCCGTTTTTCACCATGAGGATTGTCTGAGAATCACACCTATTATGTAATTAGATATCCTCTTTACTACAACTGAGATGTAGCGAAGAAATAGGCATCTTATTAGATAGTGGTCTGAATCACAGTCATGATTCACGTTAATCTAGCGTCAGCACTATCTGTCGATTACATCATTCTGCTCTGTCTCTCTCTCTCTGTCTCTGTCTGTCTCTGTCTCTCTCTCTCCTTTTTTGCTTAGAAAAAAAATTCTATTGGAAGAAGAAATGAACGACCGTTTTTCTCCGTGACTTTGAACTGATTAAATGATTAGCTATGGAAAGTACTATTTCAGTTTCTCTTCAGGTGCAAATTTTATCGTGATCGAATCATTCAACAAGATGTAAATTGATTCGATTGATTAAGGCATGTGAATTTAATAATCCATTTTCGCTCTTAAGATTTCATTAAATTAACTCTTCGTGTCGTTTACACTATTTAAGGACGTCAATTTGGTCAAACAATTTTTAAATTTTTTATGTTTTCGGAAAATTCCTCCACTTGACGATTTTTAAACCACTTTAATATTTTTCATAATATATTAATTTTAAAGAATACAAAATTAAATGAAATAGAGAACAAAAAAAAATTAAAATTTATTTTTATAGGGATGATAAAAGTAGATAGAAAAGTTTTATGTACATCGGAACATCGATTTTAATAAATAAAATGCTTTGAATTGGTCAGAATATGCAAGGTTATGGTTTAGGAAATTTAAGGTTAAAAAAAGTTTAAAAATGTTTTGTTAAAAATAAATAACTGTAAATAATTGTGAAATTGATTTAGCAAAAATTCAAAACATTGACAATGTGCAAAATTTTTTATTAGCATGTAGATCCTTATTGTTGTAGCTGTAAAAATGGAAAGAAAACTACTTAAAAGGGGGGGGGGGAGGATACAAATTGGAAATTTGAGTTCGAGATGAGATTTAGCATAATGGCAATATGCCTTTAGGAAGTCAATAATAAAAATATTAAAGCTTAACAGCCAGCCAATTGCTAGAAATTAGGTTTGAAACTTTTGATATGATTTATATAGCTTCATATCCGCTAGCTCAGGGTTTCGATCCTCTTGTTTTTCCTTTTCTCAAGATTATTTAAATTAACAATTTATCGAAAATTTTAATTTGTTCTATTTTTTTTATGTAAAAAATTATTTTTATTCATCACATACTTTAATTTTTGAAGAGTAAAATAATTTTAAATATAATTTTTATGGTGATAAATAATTTAAATTGCTGTTATCCTGATTTTTGGATTTTAAGAGTAACTTTGTATTTGTTTTAATCCTAGGAACATATGTTTCACTCGGAGCTTAGAGAGAGCAGCTGATAATTTTTTGATTTCAGTATTCGAAAGGAAATAATAGAAAGCAGGTGTTAAACGATTGAATGCGCAGACAGATGGGCCCCATATTTTAATGACTGTTGAAATCCGAAAAAAGGTTTAAGAAATAAAGCTTTTTTCACAAATATTTATTTTAACATCTAGATGACTAACATATGTATACGAAAATTATAAAACAATACGAGGATGATTCCAAATAATGGAACATTACAGAAAAACACTAGCGGAAATCTGTAAGAACAAAAGAGGAACCATCCAAGTTAACTCTTTCTTTACCAAATTTTTGACGTAATTTTTTTCATTTTTTTTAATCCTCAGATAAATTTTGTAGAGAATAAAGCCAGAAGAGAGAGAAAATAATTTTAAAGTTAATAAAAATAACTTGATCACTTTAATTGAAAAATTTCTTAATTTGTTCTTTCATTTGAATACCATCAGAATAAAAGTCGTATTCCGAATATAAGAATATGATTGAAATGATTTTTTTAATTGTAATCAGCATGCAACAACTTCAGCTTTATATTTTGCAATTCTTCAATCCTACAGCTCCTATTCTATTTGAAATTCTTAAAGGAGTTCATTCTTGAATTTTGCTATCATTGGACTGCCGTATATGGTTCTGAACTTCCTACATCATATCATTGTTAATAGATAAAATATCCAAATGCCTGTACTGTAAATGTTAAAGTCCAAATACCTATGCCTAGTAATCAATAACCTATTATTTGGAGTTATTTGTAAATTGTTACTTTAAATTAAATTTTGAAAAAAATCAAGCATTTATAATTTTTTGTTTAAATATTAAATTATAACAAATATCTGGAGAATAAATGTTTATTCGTATGTAAAAGAATGAGTAACATAGTAATTATGTATTCATTATAAATCGTTCATTTAAATAAATTTTTTGGGGGAAAACGCAACGAGGATCGAAACCTTGACCTTGTGGATAAAAAGGCACACTTTTGCCAAAGGCACTGATTGGTTGCTCAACGGCTTGGACAACTTACATATATGTAAAAGCTGTACCAAAAGCTTTAATGTCTATTTTCTCGGAATTGACTGGCTGTTACATCTTAATATTATTAGGATAAAACATTCTAAAGGCATATTAACATTAAGCAAAATCTCATTCCAAACTCAATTTTTCCAAGCCATGTCTTCTTCCTTTGTGAGTAGACTATTGATGTGAAGTGTTTAAAATAAAAATTGGTAAAATCAATAAAAAAAAGCTGGAATGTATGTTTTATTTAGACGAAATATTGTATATTATACAAAGAGATAAATAGTAATATTAAAAAAAAATTGAACTCGAGATTTGAACGAATCGCCATATTTTAGAACTTCCATAGTCCGAAAAGCACATTTTTGGTATTATATCTGTCTGTAGATTTGTTAAATTTTAATCGAAATCCATTCGCAAGAAATCTATTTGGCTGACAAGAACAATAAATACAAAATACAAAGAGCTAGATGTATAAAATTAAGTTTACAGGTTTAATATCTTAAGTACAGATACCATATGTATGAAATTTGGTATATGATCTTCTTACTAAAATTGTAATTGTGGGCCAAATTTTAATTTAATTCGATTGAAAATAAGGTGTTCAAAATGCTCGATTAATTGCTCATTTTCCGTTATTAAACTTCAGAACACTTATGCATTATTATGCAATGAAATGTCTTTCATTTGAGCAGTCGGTTATGACGGTGGGTAATTGCTAGTTTCCATTATTAATTAATGCAAAATGATTCAAACATGTTTTATGATAAAAACTACCTATAAATATTTAAAATTAAAAGGAAAAAATTATCCCCCAATCTACTACTGATCGCATTTTACAGTTCTTATTTTATATGAAAGCTCATAGCTCCTAGATACGTCATGAATGTTCATTTGTCTACCAGAGCGCTCCATTTTTCAGTGAATTCTCAGTATCACATTCTCTAAAGGACAGGAAGATGACTACAGTCAGACCCATTGCACCTATTTAGTTAATTTTTATTTATTTGAAAGCTCAATATCATAATCACCTGACTATTAAGTCATCCATTTTTGAGATAGATCGCCAAATGAAACTTTGGCATAATCCCCAGCTTCGATGATGTGATTTCGCAAATTTTTTTCTCCAACTTACTGGTATAATTAAATGATTATAAAGTTGATTTTTGTGGAAGTATAATGTAAAATTGTATACTTATATTTCGCTTTATAAGATATAGTTAATCAAAGTTCTTTACTAAATAAATGCTGTTCATATGATGGGTAGATATCGGGTAGTTGAAGTTACTAATTCCTGTTAAAAATGGGATAAAAGGAGAAATTAGCAATATCTAAAAAATGTCAAATCGAGTCGTCAGATTATTACCTCCTTAACTGTGGCTCCCGAATGTAACTCATGCATCGAATTATTTTTAATGTTATGATTCGATGCAAAAGTGCGGTTAAAACCTATTTATATCTTTAGTATTCTATGAAATCTTAAACTAATATGACATTTTTTGGAAAAATAAGGAGGACAATTGAGAAAAATACTAGGTAAAAGGATTAACAATAGGGACATTTAATAAGTAAACAGAAATCTGAGGTTATGGAAAAAAATAAAGACTGGAATCCATTGATGTGACTAGTTGAGTATTTTTCAGTTATTTCATATGTATATATTTAGAAGAACTTACAAATATGAATAGTGAAATTTTTCTGAACCCAAGGACGGTAAAATTATGCGATTGATCAGTTACATTTTTCAAAGATTACGATAATTATATGCATTATTTTGTGGACGAACAAGTGAAGTATTATAACTACTTCTTCCATTAAATCAGGCTTCTGTTTAAAATCAAATCTTAACCCATAGTCCTATGAATTTAATGATCTTCTAATTAGATTATCCATTCTATATGGAACATTCAGTGTTATTTTAAACCCTACAGTAACATAAAGGGCATCAAAAATATTGAAACTGTTCCAAGTGATTTTTTTTCGTTTTTAATGATTCAATACTTTCACTGAACTTGAAATATTAAAAATTCAGTAATTCGATGCATCTGTCAGACAGGTGTCATTGTATACAAAAGCATTAAACATCTGGCATATTTTTATCAAAAGCCCATATAGAGCAGATGGAATTTATTTCCCTGGATTTTGATTTTAAGGTAAAAGTGAATTATAGTGTGCCTCCTGCTGCGCCAACAATGCCAAGTCGCCAATAAAGATGGCGGACAAAATAAACAAATACTTCCGAGGAACAGCTATGGTTACAATTTCCCGCCATATAATTAGGACTTTTTACTGATAAGTATTGTTTCTTTTTCCTATACTGCCCGGTGCCGTCTACAGATGCCGAAGGCACCAGGCAGAATTTTTTAACTAAAAAAAAAAAAAAAACAACCATCCTACGGCTTTGCTAACAACGGGTGCGGGAACCTAGTAGCTTCGCTAGAACATTGAACATAAGGACTGTGTGGATAACTGAAACAGTACATAACCAAAAGAAACGAAAGAACGGAGAAAGAAGTAATCGGAACATTCTCCATACAAAATTTCAAATTAACATCCTTTTCCCAACTTCATCAACTCGTAAAAAATATATATTCCACTCACCCTTCATCCATTCTGTCGGTTCGATATCAAACCATTCTCCATACAAAATTTCAAACAAGCATCCTTTTCTAACTTCATCAACTCTCAAAAAATATGTACAGTGTCTCACAAAAGTGATGGGACACCTGAGCTTTACAAAAGGAAACTGTAATAAAATAAATTAAAAAAAACACGTACAAATTTTTTCTGGATGTGTTTCATACTTAAATTTAGTAACAATTATTACATAACATACATTTTGTCAAAATATTAAAATATTAATTTTATAAAAATACAATTGTTTAGAACGGAGCAAAAAATAGCTCACATAAGTGATGGGACACCGTTAGATATGCAACAAAAATCGTCTGAAATAAGCAATAAAAATAGTTTTGGTGGTTTTATTTTTGCTCGAAAGCAATTGGCAATAATTTATAAAATCGTCTGCAATATTTCTCTCCAGTTTGTTTTGGAATTTTTGTGTTTTTAGCTCTGTGCAGCCATGAATGTTAAACGAAAAGAAACTTCGCCTGAAATTCGAAAATTAGTTATTAATTTGCATATTGAACGTGGAAAATCTATTAGAAAAACTGCTGAAACAGTTAACTTGAGTCATTCAACAGTTTTCAATATCATTAAATGATATAAAAAGAGTCATATTATTCAGGATAAAAGAAGACCTGGCCGACCATCAAAGCTATCCAATGGAATAAAGCGAATTATCATTCGAAATATTAAAAAAAATCCAAGAAAGAGTGCTCCTAAAGTTGCTGCTGATTTACAACCATTATATGGAATAATTGTTAATCCTGAGACTATTAGAAGGGTAATTCGATCTGCTGGATATCACGGTAGAGTAGCCAGGAAAAAATTCTTCGTAAGTGCAAAGAATAGAAAACTCAGACTAGCTTTCTCAAAATCCAACATAAATAAGAATTCTGATTACTGGAATAAAATTATATTTGCTGATGAGAGTAAATTTAATATACTTGG
Source organism: Argiope bruennichi (assembly GCF_947563725.1). Classification (NCBI taxonomy): domain Eukaryota; kingdom Metazoa; phylum Arthropoda; class Arachnida; order Araneae; family Araneidae; genus Argiope; species Argiope bruennichi. The sequence continues at coordinate 27,310,899 of NC_079161.1, forward strand.
TTCTGATGGTAGAATCTTGGTGTGGAGAAAACCCAGGGAAGAATTTCGCAAACAGAACTTGGTGCTAACAGTAAAACATGGTGGAGGAGGAGCTATGGTATGGGGGTGTATGTCGTCCGCTGGAGTTGGTAATCTTGTTTTTATTGACAGTATAATGGATCAGTACAAGTATATTGACATTTTAAAGCAAAATTTGAAATCTTCAGCAAGAAAATTGAACCTTCATAACGATTTTAAATTCTACCAGGACAATGACCCCAAGCACACTGCTTTGAACGTTAGACTCTGGCTGCTGTATAACTGTCCTGAAATAATAAAAACACCACCACAATCTCCGGACTTAAATCCCATAGAGAATATTTGGCAAGAATTGGAATCAAGAATTCGCAAACACACCATTTCTTCAAAACAACAATTAAAATCGGGGCTACAAGAAGAATGGGGTAAAATCACTCCAAAAACCACAAAAAATGAGTCGAATCCATCCCAAGAAGATTAAATAATGTTTTAAAAGTAAAAGAAAATCTAACAAAATATTAAAACCTTTTAAAAAGTAAACTTTTTGGATAAATATTTGATGGAAAAGTAAGTGTCCCATCACTTATGTGAGCCATTTTTTGCTCCGTTCTAAACAATTATATTTTTTATTAAATTAATATTTTAATATTTTGACAAAATGTATGTTATGTAATAATTGTTACTAACTTTAAATATGAAACACACCCAAAAAATTTTTTGTACATGTTTATTTATTTTATTACAGTTTCCTTTTGTAAAGCACAAGTGTCCCATCACTTTTGTGCGACACTGTATATACATTTTAACTCACCCTTCATCCATTTTACAGGCTCGAAATACTCCCGACATAACAAATTATGAAGAGAACCAACCGTTAGAACACCAAAAGTATTACGAGAACTACGAAGAATTCCATTGCAGCTGTCTTTTAAAGTGAGAATGCAGACGATTTTTTAAAGCGCATACTGAAATTGGCAATTACAAAAGAATAAATATTTTCTGTTCGTATTCACATTTAAAAAAAAGAAAGAAGAAAATAACTCTAATTATAAGCTTAACTTTCTTTATTTAATAAACTTTTAATTATAATAAAGAACAAAATTAAAATCTTGAATCGATATTTTTTTAAAATATTTTTAATTTAACATTTTTCATAATATAGTTGTAGTTTATATACAATTCAACCATTGCAAACAGTAGTAAACAAAACAGCATTAGGTTTGCTAGAATAGCGTACCGATGGGTTGCAATATTGGCGACAAACTCAGGGGCACACTATTCTTCACTTTATCCGATTTTAAAACATCTGCAAATTTCGAATCAATCAAGGAATAATTGTAAATATTTTCTCTTTGAGCATCTTTCATTTTTATGCAAATAGAAATTCGTCTTTCACTTGTAAGCAAAAACCTAAAAAAAAAAAAAAAAAATAGTTTGTGCAGTTGGAAATTATTATAGAAATCGAGGGGGAAAAAGGCGTTTACGTTATTTAAACTAATTGGGAAAAAGAGCTTTAATTAAAATTATGTTGTAAGATGTTAGGCGTTATTGGTTGAAATCTGGATGATGTCATTAAATATGTTTCAGAATCAGCCAATTATAGCTAAAATAATAATTCATCTGAGGAACATCATGCTAATTAATCAACACGTACACACTGACGTTTTTCTTCTCATCTGCGCATGGCAGAAAGGTAAACAGCATCAGTTAGAATTTGTATTCGCGCATGAGGGATCGTCGCATTCTCTTTGTTTTAAACGTCCATTTTTAGGTAAGTTGATTTTCCGTTACCAAATATGACCATTTTCGTAAAAACGCGGATTTCAGTGTTTTTTTAGAATCGAAATTTGTCGTCTTTAAGATCGATTAATTTTTTATGTAATAAATCTATAATATTTTTAATGTCAAGCTTTTGTTGCATAAATTTATTGTGTTGTTTTTTTAATCCATACTTATTTTTACTTCTCAGTCTTTATATTTGGCATAAATCATTATTTTGTGAAGTTCAACTTTTTCGATTTCAGGCTTGGACCTTTTTTATATAATTTCTATATTTTTCTGATTATTCAGCTTCAAAATAAACATTCAAATTTTCTCTTGAACGTTTTTCTAAATGTTTCTGAATCATTCATAGTTTACGATTATTAGTGACTCACATCCTTTTCTGTATTCGACGGCTTTATAACTGTGTAGTGTCTCCAGTTTTAAGAAAATTAAATTCTTGTTTAAGCTTTGAATATATCAAAGGTGATTTGTAGTGTTTATGCATTTGCATTGTAGAATAAAATTACTGCATTTTGTTAGTTTTTTTAATTGTATATGTATTTCAATTTTTAATATTACTATAGTAATTTTAATTATTTTAAATAAAATAATTGTATATTTATTTAATGATGAATATTTATAAAACCTTATGCCGCCATTTTTAGCCTAAAAAATTTCAATTTCTTAACATTTTTGTTGTCGTTTTTAGACTGCTTTTGTGCATTCATATTTTAAGACAAATTATATTTTTGCTGTGATGAGGTCTGCATCAAATTTCTGTGTTTGGTTATAGCATTGAATTATTATGTGTATAAAAATAAACTTGAATTTCAACTTGTTCCAAAAGTACTTATAAGCATTAAATTAAAAAGTACTTAAATAGCTGAAGTTTAATTTCCACGTTTTGTTTCTTATTGTCTGACAGAGTGTAGCAAATAATCTTTTGCTCTAATTCTATAAAATTATTCAATAATGTCTATGCTGCTAGGTTTGGAATTTCGCTGCCTCCCATTTTCGAACCCTGTATCGTTGGAGATCGTGATTGAATTATCTATCACCTTTCCCCAATGTGTGCGTCATTTGAAATTGGCAATGCATGAAATTATTTTAGCTTCAAAATCAGAAAAGGCAATTTCAGCCTTTCGGAATCCAATTTTTTCTTTATTTTTGAGAGATTAATTTGATGTAAAAAAAATTCTACAATATTTTTAATCTCGAACACTAAGTAAATTTATACATTTTATTTTTCATTTAGTAATTCTGTTTTTATATTCGACACAATTCCTTATTTTATTAAATTTAGCTTTTAAAAATTTATTCCAATCTTGTGTCATGTCTAAAATTTCATATTTGGTAGAATTTTGTTTTTCGAATCTCCGTACGCTTGGTTCAGGATTGCAGTGTCTCCAATTTTCGAACCTTGTTATTGTAGCTACTGGTTGCACTATCGCCTTTCTCTAATAGATTTTTAAAAGCTCCTACGTCATCAGAAATTGTCAGTGGATGATTTTTTAAATTTTTAACTTCATAGAAATATAACAGGATTTCGCTTACAAACTGAAATTAAATATTCATATTAAATAATTAGACTTGCGCGGAAATGAGACACTAATAGATTTTGATGTCTTTTTAATGCCATTAGGTTACTAGTGGTATATTTTTCGCCAGTTCTTAAAATTTATTTCATTCAATTTTTATCCTTCGTTCGTAAAATATTTTGCTATGCGGATAAAGACTGAACTTAAAATAGGGAATTCTAAAACTTATTTTTGAGGGAAAAAAATCAAGCAGAGGTTTTATAAAGTGAAAAACTAATGATCATTCATTTATGAGTAACAGTGAAATAAAATCTATATAAATTCTCTTTAACTATTTTTTTTATGCTTTTACATTAATCGTATCAATGTATGGCCTTGTATATAGTGAACAAAGGAACTGCGCATATAATCAAATAATTGTTCTTTTTTTGTTCCGTCACAGGCTTAGTGGTTGCCAAAAATAGCAAACTTTCACCTGCATCATGTGAGCAAGAATTGAATCCTCAATTGTATAATTTAATGATTTTTCTTTTCAGTGAGGTAACGAAAAAAAAATGTAATGCTATAGTTCTTAGTTAAGCAAAAAAAAAAAAAAAAAAATTGTTATAATAATCTAAAGTCATACTTCTGCGGTTAATATCTAAATTTAGATTATCGCGTTTTTTTAAAAACAATTTCGCACTTTATATGAAGTTTAGTAGAAAGTCAAGAAAATTTTTATTCGAATATTTCACGATTTAAATGTATTTTTATGAAATGAATTGAATCAAGTATGAAAACGAATAACAAAATATTTTATTTTTTGTCACAAATATTTAAAATCGTAGCTTTTATTTTATTCAGCGACTAACAAATGAAATTGAGCATTTAATGGTAGATACTGCACAATTTTGTTTGTTATCGTAGAGAAATGATTTTTTAAAAAGTTATTTGTTTTTTTCATTTTCAATGTATACAGATTTTCATTTAACTCGTTGATTGCTGTGTAACTCACCTGTGGTTCGCATCTTCTATTGTACTGAATCATCTAATTAGATTTTTCCTTTACTATGAGAAGGTTGGGGTTATCTAATTAGATGGCCCGATTATCAGATGAGAATTTTGGTAGTAAGCGAGTCAATGATAGAAGAGATAACTATAGTTCATCTCAAAATATTTCAAATTTTTAAAATTACTATACAATTCCCAAGTTTTAAAATTTTATATTTTATAATGTTCAACAGTGAGAACTTTTAATTTGGAGTTTTTTAACTGAAACTCGAGTTTCCAAGATGTAATTCGGAAATAAATTTGAGTGTCAAATGATAAAATCGGTAATTTACAAATATGATGAATTATTGATTCAAATTTAAAATAACATTTGATAAGATCTGGGGAAAATGTTTATATTTTTCCTGAAATCCTGAAAATAATGAAATAAAATTTTCTCTTGGTAAAAGCAGTTATCTGAACTTCTAAATATAATCTGCTGAGAAAAAGAATGGATTTTTATATTTTCCATAAAATGAACATGTGCATATTGATTCATTTAAAAAATTGCAGGAATTTTCAGTACCTCATTCAAAGTATCCATTAATTTAAAAGATTGAATTCATTTCGATATGCTTAAATCTCAGATGCTCTTTTCAGTCTTTACATAAATTGAAATGAATATTTCAAATCAAATGTCCTCATATTAGAATAATTTGAAGGAAAATTCCCATGTTATAAAGAGTTGACTGAATTTGTGCATTTTTTTTTTCCATCTCGATGCTTGCATTGTTCAACATAATCAGACTTTATAAACAGTTTAAATCATTTCAACAGGCGCAAAGATTCTAGTGGGTCTCTTTGAACCGTTTATTTTAAATGCTAGTAGGAAGTATCTGACCAATCGCTTTTCTGCCCAGAGATTTCTTTAAATCTTCATGAACTTCACTGGTTTTCCCTTGAACAATTTTGGGAGCTTCTTGGTTTTAGCGATACTATGAAATGTCTGTTTGATTGCAGTTATAAGATTTCTTTATCCTTATTTTTTTAATTTTTATTGCTAAAAATGCATAGTGATAAGATGAATGCATTTGGTGAAGGAGGGGGGTGAAGAAATTCAATTTAAAACAATTATATATATTTACTAGCCGCCTTTGGCGACCAGCCGGTTCGCCAATCTTAATGTTCGTTTAAATTTTAATAATTAAATAGGTTTAACCGGAGTTTAACCCCCTTCTTCGCCAAGTTGCGATAACGCACCAAAGCTGGCAATCTTTATTATGCACTATAATTGAACATCTGCTTCTTTGCTTTTGAACATTTCGCAAGGCCGTTGTTTGCGATTTTTAAAAATTTCGCCAAGCAGGGGATAAAACTCCGGTCGTACCATTAAACATTTTACGCAATTCCAACTTTAATAGATTCTTCAGCAAAATATTTTAAAACTTCAAATTTTGATAGTCATATAATTCACTCATAATATTATAAAGGCCTTCAGTTATAGCGTGATATATATCTCTCTAATTTTCTGTTACCCCTCGTAGAAATTATGCTTTAAATTACAGTGTAAATGATTAATCTGCAATTAATATAATATTTTTTACTGAAACAAAGCATTTTTTTTAATAATATGATTACTGATAATAGAGTCACTGAGCGTTTAAACTTTATGGTCACTAAAGAATATCTTTCTTAATTTATGTAATATCTCAAGAATTTGTCAACAAAAATTTCTCAGATTCATCATGAACAGATCGATTCATTAACAATGTTTAATTTTAAATGCATCAAACACTAAGAAAATAAAATGAATCGTTTAAAATAATCGGTCGAAAACAGGTTTAAAAAAATCTACTTAAAAAACGATGTACTTAAAACTATAAGCATATACAAAAAATATATAACTAACATAAATACATTTTACTTACAAAAGCATGCAACTAACCTAAAAATAATTTAAATCGTCCGTTGGTTGTCATGCCAACAATCAGAACAATGCGCATGCGTGGATTTTCTTCGCCAGTTACGTCAACGCAAATGCGTAAATTTTTCTACGCCAGTTGGGGTAACGCTATGCAGATTAGACATTTTTAATTTCCTTTATTCTGTGTTATTTTAATTCAAAAGTACTTCAGAATGAATGTGAAACATGGATTAATTAACAATGTTTAATTTTAAATGCATAAAACATTAAGAAAATAAACAGAATCGTTTGAAATAATCCGTCGAAAAATGTTAACCCTAGCCTAATTACTGTTGGGAGAAAAAAACAACTGATGCCTTACTTATTTGGCGATGGGGAAAATGGAAGATTTTTTTGGCGGAAAAGTTGGCGTTGGGAAAAATGGAAGATTTTTTTGGCGGGAAAGTTAGTTTTTAATTAATAATGGACTACCCCTAACATTTAGGGGGATGAAAAATAGATGTTGGCCGATTCTCATAGATACCGGATAAGCACAAAAAATTTCATCAAAATCGGTCAAGCCGTTTCGGAGGAGTATGGCAACGAAAACTGTCACACGAGAATTTTATATATTAGATTTATCGGAACAATAAACAAGTCCTTGCATTAGATGAATAAATTATCAATAGAAATAATTTTCCCAGTCAAAAGGATTAACTTGTATAAATTTGAATATTAAATTAAATATGCTTTATACAATTTTGCCATCTTTCCGTTCAATTTATTATTTTCTTTTTATAATTAATATTTATATTCACAAAGTATGTATGCATTTTTATTTCCTGCATTCGATAAAGTATTGTAATCGTCAAATTCTCTAGAGAATTTCATTAATATCCATGTTTCCGGGCTTCAATAAAAATGTTTTTATAATTGCTTATCTATGAGCACGACGATTCAAAAAGTTCAGTGACTGTGTCGGAACAAATTGGGTATATAGGGTGGCTTAGCTCAATTGTATATTTCCATTAAATTTTAGATGAAGTCAGTCGGCGAAAAATTTACAAGTTCATCCGTATGAATGGTAATCTACCACATACTCGATAAATGAAATTTGGCCTATAATTTTCTTACTAGTCTTGTGAATATGTTTCAGAGTTGTTTTTGTTTGTGTGTGTAAATTGGAAAACTGGAAAATTTTTCATAGATATTAATATTTGAGTGTAGATAGTGGTAGAGAAAAAGCTCATGTCACTCGATTTTCTTTACTATACCACGAAGATATACGTGAGTTTTCTTTAAGTGTATGAAAAATGTTGAACGGAGAGCACTTCCTTCGGCTTCGATTTTTATCGGTAATCTGCCACATCCGTATCTAGAAGTTTATTGGAAATCACTAGATTAACATCCTACAAGGGGATTAAAATGAAACTGATAGAACTCATATACTCGTATCCCCGTTGTAGACCTATGACATCTCTTAACATTTCAGTAATTTCTGCTCATCTATTTCTAATTGATTTAGTACTCTACTAGCTAAACAAGGGTCGATTTGATGGCTCGCGTAACTGTAACCTCAGAACTTCACTTTTTCCACATTGAAAATTATATTGCTCAGTATTAACCCAAATCTGCCTATACATTTTTTGGTATCGGCAGTAAATGCTACCTTAAGCTTTCGGAATCTTAAGATTGAAGTTATTTTAAACATCTCCCTTTAAGTAAACAATTGTTCGAGGATATACATCAAGTATGAAGCAGAGGCGTTTAAAACTGCATGTAATTTTGTTGTACTAGATTTCTTTGTAAACACAATGATGAAGCCTTACATTTATATTTGGCATTATCACAATTATCTGATTTTTGCATATGATCCAACTCTTAATACTCTTTTATGAAATTACAATAAATATTTGATAAATTCGGTTCATTATTTAAAGCTTCCGTAAACTAATCTTTGTTTTGCATTTTCTTTGGAAATTCCTAATTGTATAATCCCCATTAGAGGAAAATGAACAATACCTGGTTCATTTCTATGACAGAATGCGAAATTTGTTTTGTGCAAATCTTAATCCCTTATTTTTAAATGCCAAAATTTCTTTGACGAACTACTTAAGTCATCAACTTGAGAAATTAAATCACAATGTTGCGATTCTTGTTTACCGTTTAATGTGTGTCTCCAAATGCAGTTTCTTGCAGAGTAAACGAGTTATTTATTCAAAAATCTAATTTGTTTCAAGATACTGAAAAATATTTGTGCCCCTATTAATATATCCACTTTATTGAGTGAAAAGAATTTGGCATATGGCATATTTTTATTTCTTCTTATTCAATAAACGTGGACGGAATTAGATGTGCTATTTTCGGAACGACTAAAAAAAGTTGAATTAAAGGAACTGTTAAAATTCAAAATAAGTATAAATTGTAAGTACTTTTTATTTGACATTAAGAATAGAACCGAAAATCCCCGAGAGTGAAATATTTTGCCTTTTAAACAAAGCGCTTTTGCAAAATCACCTGCCATCAGTTTATGCTCGCAGTCCAATAGTCTTGCCCTTTCTGACAACCCCAGATTGATTCAAAACATAAATAAGAACCTTATTCTGTTGATGCAAAAGGATAGCTGTCAGATATGACGGGACGCACAAAGAAGGGTTGGAAACTGTCACTGAATCGACCTGGGGTTATTGAAGATGAGTCATCGTTTACTACAGACACCTGCGTCCTGTTTAATATCAATTGGACAGTGATTTTGTCAATGAAACGATTGTTTTGATTTGCGTTTAGCAATTTTATGCCAGTCTAAGCAATTTAAATGCAGCTGTTTTTCTCGCATTGCTTTGTGTCTTTTTTTTAAAGTGAGAGTTTCAAAAACTAATCACATTAATGAAGTGAATAATCACGTACACGTGATTTTTAAACGGCATATAAAACTTGGAACTGTTAGATGACCTGGCAAATTACTACTTACGAACAGAATAATATTTAGATATGAAATAAATGCCCAATGATATTTAAAATTTGATCTATTCTTTCTATGAATTCCATGAAGTAGTCAAAATCAGAAAAGGTAAACTTGTATGGGTACAACTTTCGGATAAAGGATTAAAGCAAAAGTCGGAACACTCTGGATATTTGGTTTCGAAGAATATTTGCTATTATGACTGCTATTCCAAAAAATAAGAATTTTTTTACAATCGATGGAATCGGATAATTTGCGATTTGGCTAAAAATTTCTTGGTTAAAGAAATTCGGAGATCAAATTATTATTGGAAATAAACCTTTTAAACCAACTGTAAATTTTTAAAAATATGGGGTTTTAATTCCTTTTTTTATGTCCTAATTCGTTAAGGAGTTAATTATACAAATTGAAATTTCGATTGATCCTATCTTCTAGGAGCTGCGGTTGGCAGTTAATGTGTTTAATTTATAGTGGTCACCATTTTTTTTAACTCCTTTTTATTTACTTTCGGGTATTATCTATACACAATGTTTAATTTCTGATATCCATCCTTTTTTTTTTCAATCAAGATATGTAATCCTTGTTCTGTCAAGTTAACCCTTTAAAGGGCCATTTTTTTCCAGTCGTATGTTAAAATATTTTTAGGCTTGAAATTAGAATAAGAAAAGGGATTCCTTTAGCTTATTAGATAAATTTAATTTGATTAATTTGGTTAATTAATCATTAAGTAACTAATCAAGACACATCATTTTGTCTGAGATAAAGAATTGAAGCATCTACGTTTCTGACTTACTAAAAAAATGTGTCAGAACTGATGCCGACCTACATAATTTCATACAAAGATTGATAAATTTGGTGGGAAACGTACTTCCCACGGCCCTAGAAAGGTTTAAATGATATTTATTAATATGAATCATTTTGCTTAGTTGTATCAAAGTTGTTCTAACATCTATTTACTCTTTCAGTGTGAATTCCTCATGCTCGTCGATTGATGCTATCGTCTGAAATCTTGACATGCCTGTTATTTAAATAAAAAGAATATTGTAATTGCCGTATTGAAGACGTATTCTGGGTAAGTGATTTAAGACACCTTTATTTGAAGAAGACGTATTCTGGGTAAGTGATTTTAAACACCTTTATTAGAAATAACTATTAATAATTACAAATGTCGAAATCGCTTTCCAATTTATTCATTTTTAAATACGCTAAAATAGAGCTGTCATCATTTAGAGAAATCATTTTGTAACATTGCATCTGACTTGATGTTTTGGATGGTTAAGTTGAAGTGAATATTTTAGTTAAAAATTTCTGCAAGATATTTAATTGATCTCTTAGTGTTTTTACGGATTTGTCAATTTTTTTTAGTAAGGTATAGTACAAAAAATAGACAAATCATTTTTTTAGTCAAACCCATTCGAAACGTTGGACAATTGAAATTATTTTATAGTACGCCAATTTAAATGGTTAAAAATTGATATTATTTTCCTTAAATAAAAGTTATAAAAAATACAGTTAACTTTGTTACTTCAGACCATTAGGAGCTTTTTAGGAATGTAGTCACAGATTCATTCATCATTTAAGTATTTAAGAATTTATAAAACAATATAGCATTTTTGTTTTATAATAAATATATTGGTGCACTGAATTTTCTTTTCTTTGAACGGCTTCTAAAAGAGTTGCTCAGTCCCAGTATTAAATAAAAGCCTGCCATTGTTCAATTTTGTTTCGCAGTCAAGCAAAATTAGTATTTGAGTTAAAAATTGAAAGATATTTAAAAATCGTATGGTTTAATGCAAAGGAAGTTTAAATTATCTTTTGGAATTCTATAACAACTGGCAGTTTTTTATTTATAGATCTTTTTAAATTCCTCCTCATTGCTAAACTTGAATTCTAAACTTTGTTTCATCAGTATATGCTTATTAATGGCATATTAACTCGAGATTATTTGCCAAAAAGATCGCCAAACATTACGCTTATGCCAATAAACCACCTGGCAACGATAAATTTCTAAATTACTAAAAGGAGCTCGTTAATCGTTCTTTCGTAACTAAAATTTGACAATGGTCGCCAATAGCAGAAGAAATCTATTGGACTGAAATCGGATAAATGTTAAAAAGATCGTGTAACAGCTTCACTTTGATGAATATTGGGCATAATCATTCTTTCAGATTGCGATGTTAAGGCAGAGGTAATCCATCCCGTTGGAAATACCATTCAGTATTCTCTTTTGTCTCGGCACCAAGCATTCTTGTCTATATTGTAAGAAAAATAATTCTCTTAATCTAAATTCTAAGAAGTTGCAATATCCATTCTATTTCTCGTAGACCGCACCTCCCCAGTTAAGTCCTAAAATTTCACCTCCCCAGTTAAGGGTTAAATAAGTTAAAGCATCCTCGACAAAAAAAAAAAAGAATTAATTTTCCTGGTTATTTAATAGCTATACTTTTTCTGTTCTAAGGCATTATAAATGGAAAAAATTCAAAATTTGCTCTATTAATAATCTATTAAACCTTATTTGGAATGAAATTTCATTTTTTAAAAATATTATATAAGTAGATACTGCATTTCGAGCACTTGACTATTCTAGATTTACATCCTAGACACCTGCATTTTGATTCATACTTATCGTCCATGTAATGCTGTAGGTGGCTTGACATATCTAGCCTTATTTCTTTTTAATTGGGAAGGGACAATTTTTCTTGCTCTTTTAGAGGTATTTTCACCAGATGGTGGTAAAGAAATCTCCAATGGTCTTTTAGTTGCATTTCCATCATTTGATGATCCTTATCCTATTAATTTGTTTTCATTCAAAGATTTTTTACTTCTTGATTTCTTTTCTTGCTGATGATGAAAATTCCTTTATATTTCAACAGGGACCGAATTATATGCATTCAAAATTGCATTAAGTTCATAACATTTTCGGCTTCATTCCTAATAGCTCTGCTTGTCGTTTTTCCTCCATTTTATAGTATATCAAGCAATTGACAGCTACTAAATCTACAAAATGCGTGAATGCTCGAGTCGATCAATATTTGTAATCACTGCATACCGGTAATATGCAAAATAATGATCGATACCTTCCATATTACAAGCTTTTACAATAACAGATTATTTTATATCAGCTTTTTGTTTCCATTATTTTGACTGCCTTCTGCCTATTCCAATTGTCTCACTACCTATACATCTGGATAATAGTCACGGATTTATTATCTTTCTACTTGACAAGGCACATTTGACTATCATCTGTGACCCATTCATCCCATTTGCCAGGTTTCATAATTTTCGATACATGAGAAATTAAATGGCTTCCCCTAAAATCACTTTTTTCTAAAAGTTCAATAACCTCCTTTTGAGTTAAAGCCACTTGACGCGAAAAAAAATATTTGCTTATAAAATTCCGTATATTCTATACATAATACCGGATTGAAATAGCAATTACTGACTACAAGACAGCTATAAAATTAAATTTCTGACTCAAGTTAAAAAATAAATATTTTTAAATTTATATCTTATTACATTACAAAACATAATAATTACTTATTATAAAAAAGATATACAATATATTCAAGGGCAAAAAATGACAATTTGAAAACAATCACTCGAAAGATAAACAGCGCAATGGATTGCAAGCAGTCAGGAAATGGGAGCGAAATCGCCCGAGGTATACATATGTGTACCTTAGTAAAATTTGTATTTTAACCGATTCTTTTATAGATAACAAGATATAATTTGGTAATGACTTTAACTAGACACTTAGTATTTTATAAAAAAATATACAAACATTTTTTTTAATAATAAATATTAAAAAATTTATATTTGCTGTGTTTTTTGTTCAGTGCCATTTTTGTTATGTCTCTAATGAATGGAGATGAATATAAAAAAATATCGAACTATAGTGCTATTTATTGATGCAAATTGGAAGCTACATTCATAAATGTTGAAATGCATGCGTTGTTTCGACCCAATTTTACCTTACCGGATAAGAAAAATTGCGGGTACACATATGTGTACTCAAGACTGAAGAGGATGTGATTATTTGAGTAATTATTCAAAGCTTATTTTGAAAATTCTGTTAAAGTATTACAGGTTTCTCAACTTTTCTTTTGCAAATTATTTTTAAAAAACATCTGCTAGAGAAATCAATGAAGTATAAGCAAATAATGTTTCTCTAGAAATTTTAACTATCCAAAATACTTAGTTTTTCTTATACAATTGTTTTATAGAGGAATTGCAGTTAAAACAATGTATATAAAGAGGTGAAATGCCAAAAATGTGTGGGTGTCGTTTGCTTATGATGTGGTAGTTGAAAGTAATAGATAAGTAAATATCAAGTAATTCGATTACAATTTGCTATTTTCTGAATATTTCGGCAGCCCTTATGCGTGTGGATCCCTTGAATATAATGTAGCTTGATTGTACAACTATATTCTAATATTTAATACATATTTATAGATTCTTTAAAAAACATAAATCGTGTACTTTTCAGCGGTTAAAGTCGTAAAGTTATTATAAAGTATGCACAAAGTCGTTAAAAGCATAAACATACAATCTAATTATACATGAGCGCGATAATAAAACTACAAAAGAGTTTGAAAACGCCAAGCGATATTCTCGTGATTCTTGTCGCTCGAAATTAAAACAAGAAACCAGACGATAAATGAGAAGCGCGATCGGAAAGTGACGTCACTCCATAGAAACGATGAACAGTGGATGCCTTAGATTAATGTTTCTTCGTGTAAAAATGATTTAATTGAAATGCCATGATGCAATTTAACCAGTTTTGAATCTTATCGGTTGGTCTCTATACACAGCGACAACTCAAGCTATCGTTGTAGGGGAGTTACGAAATATATAATTAACTTAGTTAATTATCAGTATCGCATTCAGAATTATGTAAATACGAACATTTAAGATTAATTATAGATAAAATAATACTTATTTTGATTCGAATTTGATTAATACGTTTAGGCTGAGTTGTCTTCTACAAAGATTAAAATATACTTTAAATTCCTGATGTAGAAACATGTGAAAATGAGAATTTCGTATATTTAAGGGGATGGAAAACGCGCTTGTTAATATACCGTTATTCAATTGCTTTTCCTGTTGTATACTACCATATTGCCAACTTAAGTTGTCATTGTTCATAATCATTCCTCACAATGCATATACCCCCCCCCCCTTGAAAAATGTTTAAATTAGAATGTACACTTTATTAACGTGGCACTTTGACTTCTCATTTAAAGAGTTCAAAAATTTAAAGGATATATATGCATAATTCATAAATATTAATAACTGATATTAAGAACTTGTTTAAATATTTTATTAAACAGTAAATATTGATGCATGAAATGTTTCGATTTATTTACATCACTTATAAAAAAAAATTTCAAACATGGTAGTTTTTTAAATTCAGAATTCTATCAACATTTAAATATATTAAAAAAATTAACAGTTTTTGATAAAAATTCACATACATTTACAAGTATCCGAATTTACAGATTGACAGACGGTCAACTTTTAAAAAGATTTGGGTAAAAATTAGATATGATTGTAAATGTTAGATGCCAAAACTATATACCAAATTTACTCTTATAGCTCTTAATGCATTCTAGTTTGTTGATTTTCTCTCAGACAGAAAGCATATTTTGAGTGGACTTGTTTCATAATTTGACAGAAATCTACAAATTTCGCTGACGATTATATAACAGAATTCATTCGTCTAGTTAAATCGATTTTGAGTTGAATCGCGAGTTCGATTTTTATTTCGACACTTTCTGTTTTCATTAAAAAATAATTGAAAAAAAAAACTCGTGCTCTTAAATACATAGCAATGTTTTTTAAATACAATAATACTTATTCAGTTGTCTCAACAAGTAGTGGATTGAAAATACTATGTAAATTAATCACATTATTCTGCTTTTAGATGAATTCCTTTAGTTTTTTTCCTTAGATTCCTGCACATCTTATTAGGCGAAATGAGATTAACTACCGCTATTATTGCAAAATCTTCAAATGAAATTCTTACGTAGCCCCATTCTTCCTTATTATGTGAGGGCATACGTTCGAAAATGTTGCTTTTAAAAATTGGCAAATTCAATTACTTTAAGTACAAAAACTGTAAAATGTATGTTTGTCTTCTATAAACCGCAGATATGACATCTTAAATCTCCATGTTTGTGATGAAGATCGCAGGGTTAATATCAACATCTCGCGGTGAAGGATTGGTCATGAAAGGCTTTCTCAGAAATATTTATTTTTCTAAAACATCCGTTTACTTGCAGGTGTTGTGGGGACATTTTAACCAAAAAGACGAGTTTTATATTTTCCAGCCCTGACTCAAGGTTTAAAGTTCCGATATTTTTGTTTTACCATGTTTAAGTGAACAAGAAATACATCAAAATTTTTGTATTTTTAAATGATGCGGGTATTTCACATGGTGTTTCACTTATACTTTTTAACTTATACTATTTCTAGTTTTATTCCTTGTGCGTGGTTTTCAATTTCCTTCTTGAACAAAATTGCAAATATCCACTGAACCTAAACTTCCTCGCTGTTTATTCTACAAAATACCCGCGAAAAATGCGCTAGAATAAAACCAATATCATCTATGATGGTTGTTAATTAAATCATAATCGGAGAAACATTTTAAAATTCTTCGCGTGGGTCTGTATGAAATTTCTTTTTAACCGTCATTACGAAATATGTTGATCATTTTTCTCAGACATTAAATAAACTGATAGTGTACTTTATTTTTTGATGCTCCTTAAGTTTAAATATTTCATTTAGATGCTCGAAACAAATGAGCAATCAACATTATACGGAGCATTGCTAATATGTATTTTGATGGTATGAAATCTCACCGCCTTCCCCCCCCCCTTCCAACTTTGAAATATATATTAAAGACTGACCTTAAATAAATCAACCACCATAATATAAAGTGGTAATTTTTGGAATTATAACACGAATATATGCAATAAATTGCATTTCTTTCTACATTATGAAAGCCAGTTTCTTAACCCACTTGCTGCACTGTATATGTACAGTATCGGAGGAATTCCAATCCATCTGACTCCTGATGAGACCTAACGTCCCATTCGGCCGCTGATCTGGCTTCCTTCGAACTCCCTCGGCTGGTTCGTGCTGTACTACATTTCTGGGGAACGCGAATCGCATGTCGTCGAGCTAGCAACGATTTCTGGAAACTGCATTTTTTTCATCAAATGCAGAATGATGAGAAATTCAGGGTTGCCCAAATTTTGGATAAATTTAGATTGTATAATTATAATTCCGTCGATAAAAAGGTATTTATAATTAGCTGTGGATGATTTGCTTCGCACAGTGACGTAGCTAGAGACTCAACTTTGTCACACATTTGTTTGTTGCCTCTTTACATTTACAGGATGTCTACAATGCTGAAGTAGTCACTTTTTTGTTCCATTTTCTAAATTACAACTTTGATTTAGTAGCTGTCAAAATTCAGATAGTTTTAATAATTTATGGTAGGCGTTAAAAACAAATTCATAATACCAATTTATCTGATGGCTTAATTTTTCAGTGTCAAAGCTACTGATACAAATATTTCGTAGAATTCAGCAATTCCCCACATTATATCAGTAAATTTTAATTGATTTCTGTAATTTTGCCCATAATATTTAAATTCGTCAACATCTTGAACTTTTCTTTTTAGAGACTTTTCTCTGCAGAAAACATGCAAGGAATAAAAATATCTGAGAAATAATTTAAAAGCATTGTTTTTTTTTATATCAGTATCGATTTCGCGTGCATATTCGTTTCTTTGCAGTTTGTGAAGGGAAAGAGAAGCTCTCAAACATAATTGGCCTAGTTTTAAATATTTTTTCAATACGGGAATTTTTCTCTTTAAGTCTGTAACTTAAATAAAATGAAATTAGTAAAAATTGTAAGTCACATTTTTGTAAATATCAAAATGGCAAATTTTTTAAATTTATTCTTTTATTGCTTTTTATTGTTCAACACATTATGTAAATTTTTATAACTAATAATAAGGACTGAGGGCAATGTAATTATTGTGTATTTAAATAAAATTAAAAATTATTCATTGCTGAATTACATCATTATATTTAAAACTTGTCTATCTAGTCAAATATCTCGCCAATTTTTCATTAATATATTTTGTAAAACGAATGGCAAAATTTAATTTGATACCGAAATGCATGGTGGTGCATTTTAGTACCACTAACACTGTTTCTTGCATGTGAAAAGTAAATAAGCATTACTCGCAATCCCTGGCATCAGATTGATTCATTTGTGCTCATAAAAATATACAATACTTATCTGCGTATTTTCTTAGTATTGGGATTTTCTCGATTTGTTATTATACATTTTTTATATTAAATAAAACATATCTATAATAATAATTCAATTAAATATGAGACGTTTCATTTTACATTGACGAAATCTTAGTTCGTGATTTATTAGATGAAAGCTATAAAAAGGGTTAGGGGGAAAAAAGTCACAATTTCTCTTCATTCTTATGATAAGTTCATTTTATATGAATTTGAAAATCTGTCACCATCGAGTGGTCATCAAATTTGCATAAACTTTATTTAAAGCTAAAATTTGTAAATTGTCATAGTTTTTAAACTTTTGTGGATAGTAGGCACCCTGTAAATATTTTTGTATGGAATATCAAACCACTTTATATCTAATGAAGGCATTTGAATCGTTTCAATTTATGTAGTTTTTGATTTTAAAACGGTAATTATGACAAAGCAGCAATTCGCTTAATAGACGTACTCCTTTTGGATTGCGTAAGTGGTTATAATAACTTATTTAAAATCAATTGAAATAACAGATTTCTTAAAATAGCAGACTTGTAAAAATAGGGTATGTCATCTAATTACAGGCCGAACAGGAGACTAACGAAAATTGCATTCAGTAGCCTTCTCAAGTATATACACTCAAGCATCTTTCATTATTTTATTTTTTCCTTTATCTAAACGACTGATTTCGAAATGTATTCCCTGCTAACTGAAAAAATCGTTCATCGTGTATGCATTAAATGAAAACTAATATTTTCATTCGTGGTGATGCATTGATTCATCTATCCATTCCAACGTGAATACACATTCATTATGGGCCAAACAGAAATGAGACAAAATTGCTCTTAGTTACTGAGATTTCTATTGGAAAATATACATTGGACTCACAAGGCTGAAATATCAAGCTCAGTTTATCTTCCTTTAAAAATACTGGTTTCATTGAAGAATGAACTCCCTTTTTCTGAATATTTAATCCAAGACTTGTATATTCAACCCTTTGCACTTGGAACAATAATTAGATTCCAAAACTTATTGAATAAAGAATTCATTTTTAATAATTTGTGATCTATAGAGTACAATGATCAAAGTTGATTTATTTTGAAAAATTACTCGAGACGTCGGTGGCTTTGTGATAAGTACTCGTCTTTGGAACCGGAGTGTTCTTTGTTCGAGGCTCAATCCCACCGATTAACCACCGACTGGTTCGCGTTAAATCTGTCGTGGCCAAATGTTCTCGCTGCTCTGGTGTGGTGTGATGCGGTATGTTGGAGAGGTGGGTGCCAGCTCAGATGTCCTCGCCATCTGAACTGCTATTAAAAAGTACTAGATCCACTTCAAAATAGATTTAGTATTACTTTAGAGATGGGACATTAATGTAACTAAACTATAAAAAAAATAACCTGAAATATTACCAGCTCCATAGATATTTCCTTATTGATCGAAATTAAGAAATTTTGCAATAAAATGTTTGAAAGGAAGCTTCTCAATTGTGGGTTTGAACTGTTATGTCCTCGGAATACCGTTGGTTATATCCTCGATTTCGTAACATAAAATCAGCATCTGATGGTTACTATTTGTTCGTAGAACAGACCAATAAATTCATAATTCGGAAATATGACACCGAACATATAGTAACGCGGCATCTGTGCATCAAATTATCATATTATATACTATCTTACATGATCACAGAAAATTGAAAGTATGTTAAGCGTTATGCAATATTGATAAATTACATTTTTAATGGTTTCGGGCACAAAAATGAAAAAAATTAGTCGACTTAAATAATTTCTGATTTCACTCGGAGCCCAACTTAACTAAAACTAGGATCATATGTTACAAATAAGATTGAAATGATTGACATATCGAATCTTTTCTTTTTTATGTTTTATAGAGTAGAAAATAGAAATTTACTTCGAAATGTTTTAGATTTTCTTGCGATGGCTTGACGAGTAATTTATCCAAATTTTCTGAAATTTTCACAACATGAAAGCTATTCATTGAAGAATAAACATATTTAGAGAGTCGAGTTAACTAACCGGAAACGGAAATTGTTAGCTAAATGATAACCTTGCTTGACTGAATTTTTCCCACCGGTGATATATATACAAAAGTTTTTTATATTGGAGAATGATTCACCTTTGAAATATTAAATTTAACCAGACTTTATATGAAATTTGATATGCTGAATTTTGGTTTGTAAAGGATTTAAAAATTCAAATTGAATCATGCCTGAAGCTTGTAAATATTGACTGTTTTAGTGTTTGACGAGCGGATTTAATTTTTTTTATTTAAATATAAATATTTTTAATCATTGTATGTTTAAGTTGGTTTTGTTCACGATTGAATATCTTTCTACGATATAATCAATAAAAATAAGAATCGAAGATAATTTATTCAGCAAGTTTTTCAAAATATTATGGAACGAAATATCAGACAGTATAGCTTCTATTTGGTGATAATCGAGAAATAATTTTTTTACAAGCATTTATGACAGGCGTAATTTGACACTGTAATGGGCATTAATAAAATTATGTCAATATTGGGTAAGCAACTAATACGAAAGCACTTATTAAGAATATATTTTCCCATTTTCTTTCTGAACGAATATGATTTCTTTCCCATGTTCTTTTCTTTATATTTTCAAGAACAAAAGTTTTGTAAAATTAACCTGTTTTGTGAAGTAAAATTCTTATCGATGTTCATAACATTTGTTTAAATGAAATTTTCCGAAAATTTTGGATGGATTCGGAATGTAAAAATTCGTATTCACTATTCCAAAAAGAATATTTCTAGTTCTGAATAGTTATTTCTCCATTGAATCGCTTACTTGTCTCATTTTCGAAAATGCAAAAAAAAAGCAATCTGTTTTTTCTATGTTAGTTTAGTTGATTATTTCTTGAAACGTTCATCTATCGATAATTATTTAACGGAGAGCTAGGTTTCAGTATTCTGCGCTTAATTCGGAATTAAAAATATTGAGTAGCTTCCTATAAATTTCAAAAAGGATATTGGATGCTATTCCAATACTGAAACATTTCTTTTATTGTTGAAAATTTTCAAACTATGGATGATAACATCTTTTAAATCAATTATGGTCACTTAGCTTGTAAAATGTATATTACGTTTGTTCATTCATCAATGACGTAATTTTTAAAATTTTATACAGTTCTTGAGAACTTATTTTGTTAGTGTTTATATTAGAACTTGGAAATAACTTAATTTTTGGTACATTTTTTTCTCTTTTGCAAAACTATCAAATTTGAGATCAGTTTAATATGCAAGTGCAATTAGCTCTTCCAATAAAAACTTTATTTCTGTTGATTATCTTTCATTTTAAGTGGTTTGCATGAAATTTGGAAACTGGCTTATTCACAGGCTTATTTGTTCTTAGAATTTGCATTTTTCTACCATTGGCAAACGAATAAATGAAGTTGTTTTATACTATGCATATTATATTATAGATGTGAAAAATTATATAATTCAATTTTTCCCACTCAGATGAGTAGTTTCTCTATTTCAAAGCCTTAATAATTGGCATTTCATATTGGTAGGTCCAATTTTCATTCAAAATTATTAACCCTGCTGAAAAAGTCATGAAAAATAAATTGAAATTTAAAAATGATTCTGAATAAAATTTCATTGTTGTCAGATAATTATGCCATGATTTTTTAAACTTAGTTTGCGGGCAATGAAAACATGTATTGGATATGTAAAATGCTTGTGTTACAAAAATATGCATACGATCTTTATACAAGTATCGACTTGCATTTTAAGGCTTTTCCCATATAAATAGAATAAAATAAAATCAGAACATGTAAAGTTTTTTTTTTAATTTGATCTCAAAAGGGTGAATTCCTGGAAGAGTAGTTTTATCACATAAATTTTTCAAAATTATAGGGAGGTCTACATTTGGTGAATTACTTCTATAAACGATACCAATTAGTCTTTCACCATTATTCAAGAAAAGCTACACTAATCTGAATCGCGTTTATTTCGTGAATGGCTGAAAAGGGGTTTTTGGTATGCGTTCTTGTTGAAGAATGAAATCTCTAAAATATTATTAAAAAAAGTCTTTGGCTTGCTATTCCATAACTTAAACTATTATTCTGTCAATTTTGTGCGATAAATATGTTAGCCCAGAACTATAGCTAAATTTCAGAAAAGATTAAACAAGGGAAAACTCGAAATAGAATTGAAAATTGTCATATTCAAATAAATCCTCATTAGAGCTCATTCTAAATTCTCATTCTCATTTTCACATATATATTAAATCGGGAAATTTGAATAATATAACTCAGTGACGATACAAATTTTTAGAAAAGATTTGATGCCCTTTATAATCTGTGAGATATAAAAATCCCAAATTGTCGTTTTTTTTAAATTTTACAAATATCTGAAAATCGAATGAAATCCATGAATTCAAACATTTTATTCAATTATAACAATTTCAGAAATATATTAAGAATGAGGTGAGACAGCGCCTGAAACGATAATATAAAACAATTTAGAACTTCCAGTTTCTTTCTGATTCCAATGATTTAAGAATTATAACGCAGAAATGACGACGAATTTCAAAATTTATTATTTAGGTACTTCTGAAATGGGCAAAAAATATGCTGTGTAACGAAAATGACTCATTTTTCAAAATTTCATTCATTTCGCTATTCAGTATTTGTCCAACGCCAGTTTTAAATTTGGGCTCGGACTGGGCATTCTGTCGTAAAATTTACAATTTCATTATGAGCTTTTATCAATACGTAACTATTGTGTTGTACTTTAAAATAAGCCAGTGGCGTTTATGATGCGTTGCGGTAGTTGCAAGTAACAAATAATTAATAATTCGATCACAAGTTCGTTTTTACTGGGAATTTCCGGTAGCTATTGTATGCGTGATAAAATCCAATGAATATAATGCTGCTTAATTTTAAAATTATATTCTGATATTTACAACATATTTATAAATTCTTTGAGAAAAACTTGCAATTCGTAAGAATGTAGTTAAAATCGTAAAAGTTTGATTATAAAGAATACAAAATGAAGTTGAAAGAATAAACATAATTTACGTATTATGAGAATGCAATAATTAAACTTCAAATGAATTCAAAAACACCAAACGATATTCATTTCCGCTGTTTTTTGTGGTGCGAAATTATTTAATTAAAAGTAAGAAACCAAAGGATAAATTAGTAGCGCTATCAAACAGTGACGTCACTTCAAGAAATGACGAACATAAAACTGATAACTAACATAAAATGAAATTATTTCTTTGGCATTCATATTACAAAAATGAAATATGAGCTACAATTACAAAAGCCAACATTAATATTGTAATCATAAAATTGCGTTAAAAAATGCTAATCCAAAAATGTTAATGGCAACTAATAGCATGTTTCCTCATGTTTTAAAATTCGTGAGGAAGCAGAAAAAACGAATGAAATTATCGTCGTAAATAATTTATAGTATTCAAGCAGCTGAAATTGATTGCTATAATACTTATTGCCCATTTAAATAAGGTCAGTAAATAATGTTTGAGAACGAGACATTTTGAAGTTTAATTGTACTTTGTGAAATCCAGTTGATTTATGTAGTTTGAAATTCATAAACTGTATTGGAATTCTAGATTTTTCACTAGGTCAAAGTTTCTTGATATGGCTATTTTCAAAAATATAATGACATATATACAACTCAGTATGTTTGAACTGGACTGCCAATGGGAACATTTAATTTTAAATTTCTGTATGTGAAGATGGATTCTCATTCAAAATATTAAACATTCTGAATAAAAAGTTCTGCAATATTTATTGTAGTTCAAACATGTACTCAAAATTTTTTTGAAATGTTGGTAGTAATATTATTAAATTGTGGATTAAATATTTTCTACTAGAATGTTGTATTTAAATTAAATAGATCATCTTGAGGAAAAATCGGTGAAAACAACCGTCAAATATAAGCGCCATTTCTATTCTACGTATATTCATTTCCTTCTTGGAGCAATTAGTTTCTACTCTCTCACCGGAGTATCTTTTTAATAACTACTTAGACGATTTTAATAACCATTTTCCGGGTCAAAAATACTTAAGCATTTGTATTTGAATATATTAGAAGCTTCTATATGAAACGAAATGAAATTTTGAGAGGAAAAAGTGTCATCCGAGATTGAGGCGATAGAAATTAATATGCAGAATGTTGCTTCGAAATTGTTAATACCTCTCTACAATCAACCGAAAATTTAGTAAGCTATTTGTAAAAATATTTTATTAAACGATGTGGGAAACAGCATTGAAATGATTCTAAACCACTTAAAAAAGAAACTCGGAATATGATCGTAAATCTAATCGCAACAGAAAAGGGGAAAGTTAGAAAATCGAAATCCGGGTTTACTTAATTTTGTGCCTGCTTGTCGGCAATCACTTAAATGATAAATTATTTACTTCTCTTTAGAGATTTATATTTTAAAATAAATCTAATGTATGACTCGCAAAAATCTTTTCAGCTTCATTAAAGCCGTGCTTTTATCTAAATCTGATTGAATATTTAAATCGTAAAATTCACACATTAATTCCGCTTTATATAAAACTAGCTTTATATTAAAATCAGTGTTTCCCCTTCTTAACGTAGCAAATAAACATTTACATTATAGCATTTAATCTCTTAGAAGAAAAAAGTGCTTTTTGTGCCAAACAATATCCCAAATGATTCAGCGTGACTAAAGAAAGCATTTACTAATGAAACATTGGCAAACATTTTACAGAAAATCTTTTCTTCAATTTAAATTTTCCTTGTTTTTGGCAATAAAATAATGAATTCCTTTCTTGAAGTTTATCTTTACCACACTTATTTCAATGATTTCACGTTTTATCAAATAAATTTGCAATTATACCTCTCAGTTAATAATTAAATTTTTAGTTTATGCTTAAAATGGAAATCCAAACTTTTTGCAACAGAGATTTTGTGCCATGAGACGCGAAACCGCTACCCTGTTTTCTCAAACAATTAAATTATAAGATAAACCGTTTCAGTAGACCCTTCATGGATTTTTTTTTCTTATTAGCGACCGAGTTACTTCTTGAGCAGTGTCTGAAAAAGTCGGAAGTAAATTGGTCAGTTACGAGATCAGAACAGAATTAGTTAAGTTCTGCGATTGGAAGGAAATTCCAGTCATTGACCGGAACTAGGTTTGAACCTGTCGACAATCAGAAGTAAATATTTTACCGATACATACTCACTATCTCTAAGAATAATTGAATAAGACGAAAGTTATTTAGAATTCCACTTTTATTATATTTAGAAATCCACATTTTTATCTCAGAGATGCCCTAATTTTTGCTAATATTAATTGGCTTAGATCTATGGATAATATTAATGACATGAAAACTATTGAAATGAATGATAGATATTGCTAATACATTAATAGAATTTAATCGGTTTTTTTATATGAGAATGCATTCTTCTCGCAGTTCATTGGGTTTAAAGAAATTATAAAAAAAACTAAGAGCATAGAGGTATTTTTCTGTTCACTAAGAAAACAATTTTCTAGTCTTTCGAGCATGTCTTCTTCTAAAGGAAATTTTTTTTAATGAAAATGACGTAAAGGAAAAATTATAATTTACATTCAAAATGCCCTAATTTCTAGCCTAAAACCGAGCGGCAATTGAATCGATGCAACATTTTCTATTCGAGTTGAAGGCTTAAAGTACACAATTGTTTTGATAATATTTCAAATATTTTTTTATATAAACTCATTTGCTGTTAATGGTATCCTGATTTATATCGAATAATTTGGTCAAAACCTTAAGATTGCAACATTTCAGCATCTTAGTTCATTCGTGCTATTATAAGTATTAAGAAGTGGTAACATACCATATTATGGAGAAACGCATATTTATTTAAAAGCTTATATTTTAGCACATTGAGTAGTTAAATTATTTACATTTATATATTAAAACAAAAGCCATCCCATCTTTATAATAATTGAGGTATAGTAGTAGCACATCTGCATACACGAGAAGTCATTAATACTGGCTCGGAGCTCCAATGCATAAGAGTCCAATCACCAATCCAACAGAACTTAGTGTTCACTAGGGAATGAAGAACCTGCGCTACCTTCCATTGGGCGCAACTAATCTGTGAGATGAAGTCACATTGAGTACTCATATATACTCAAATACTCATACTAAATATACTCAAATGTAAGTGAAAAGTTCTGTTTAATATGTTTTTTAACGTACATTCAAAAATTGCATTAATTGAGTACATTAATCTCTTAGATGAATTGCGCCCGATCGTGTTAGGATTTGCATTGCGCCCGACGGAAGGTTAAATAATTGAATTCTTGGTCTTGTTCTCCAGATATATCTATTAATTTGACTCATTAAGTAAATTTCGCCTCAAAATTAGCTAGCATTAGTTTTAAAATTAAAAAAAATTCTTAATTTCGTAATCATTGCATTAAAATGTAGGCCTTTCTCTAGAATTGAAAAAAGAGCAATCTTTGCATACATTGAATTGAAAAGAAATAGACTATTCTTGGAATTAAAGCTGGTTTTTAGGAAGCACCTTTAAACGCTTTTGTTATTTTTTAATCAGTCACGAAAATAATAATGAAACATATTGAACATATTCTTAGTAACTCAAAGAATCGTTTTTCTCAAATGGATTATGTAAAGATATTTTTTTATCTAAACTTTTTCTTGACATTTTGCTTACAAATTAACGGAACAGCTTATTTCAATTCTACAATTTTATGTGGATTTTAGATTTATCGGAAATGTATCGAATTTTAACAAATAATTCAATTTCATTAATTAAACATAATTTTCCGTTAGGACGGTTCTTTTATGCGAGCATCTTATTTTCCGCAACATATAAAGTCATACAATTTAAAATATTATGTAGAGTTATATTTTTTCTATGATGAAATCTGCGGATAATAAAGCTTTGTTTCATTTTAAACGGAGCGCATATAATGCCTTATATCATGCAAGAAAGTAAGATAATGAGAGCATTTGTAAAGTCCTGAAGTGTAACTGAAAAAAAATTCTTTTTTTAGTTACTGTAATATTAAATGTTAGTCAAGTGTTTTATTTTGAAAGTATGTTTTATCATAAGTTTTCATTTACCAGGCTGCTCATATTTTTAATAAATGCAAATTTTTAGCAATTTATTTCTTAAACATCCTATGTAGGATATAATTTAATTTTTTAAGCAATTTTTATTTATTACAAATTTCTAGAATATTCGAACTCTTATTAAGAATTTTTATTAACATATATGTATATATCCATGTCCTGCAGCATTTTTCACAAATATTTAATGAATCATAATAGCATTGTGTATTTTATATTTATATTCACTATTCATATTGTCTGAATTTTAATGTAACCTATTATTTAAATGCAAACAATATTCGAATGTAGATAAAAAGTAATTTCTGAGTGGTAATAGCAGAATCTGTTTTATAAAATGATTTCGTAAGGCATCTTTTTGCATTAAAAAAAATGCTTCATAATTTGTGAAATAGTGGAGTACAATTTTACTGTCATGTAAAAGCTGAAATATGATTTATGTTTAATTTTAAATTTCACTTTTCTTTGTGTTTTTGAATATAACTTTTTTTGTGCTTTAATCAAAATAGTGCATTATTATTATCAATAGAATTTCTTAAATATTAAAGAATCTTATTTTAAATTCTTTAATATTTATTATGTAAAATTATGTAAAATTTCATTGTAGAATGCAAACTAATTCCTTTGCAGCTAAGTTTGTCATTTACAGTAGAAGCAAATTTCACGAAGTGCTTTAAAACATTCAGAATCAGAATTTTGATTTTGTACAAAAAATTTGTGCTGCCAATGAAACTTTTACTTAAAAGCATTTGATTCTAGCTTTTATAGATCAATAGTTTACAAAAGTTTAAAATATATACTTTAAAAATGACAATATGTAGAATCCTTTTTATACCATCTTAAATAAGTTATTAGTAAAAATTTTTAAACAAATAAGTAAAAATTAATTTAAAAAAATTGTTTGACACTTTTAATTGTTGTAATTGAAACTATTGTTTTTGAATATTGCAATGCTAATATAGATAAATTATGGACTGCAATATATTGTGACAAGGAATGAACAATGTTTGACTTTGATTGGACTAGATAATGTTGTAACATCATGTACCTTGACCCGTCAAGGTTTCAAGGAAGGATTGGACTTCTAAGATTAGCAAACTTAAATGTGGGTTGCCATCACAAAACTAATGCTTTCGTCGAAAAGGAGTTTTAAAATACAGTAAAAATATACAAGCTTTGGCTATAATGGGCAACGTCTACGAAGACTGTATTAATGCATAGAGCCTTAAAGGCTCTTCCTGCAAATGTGCTAATGCTGCCTCTAAAGTTGATCTGGGAGAGATGCCTCATTCACGAGTTTTAGAAAGGAGTAGACCGCCGCCGAGAAATAGCGATATCGAGATGATTGTGCTCGAGCTGCCGTTGCAGAAACGGCTCTTCGATGTTAAAGAGTACATTTGAGAGCACCTCCCAAACCACCAATAAATGAACTGCTAGAATGGTGTTTCAATATCATCAGAGCTGTATTCTCAAGTTCTATGTCAAAAAAAAAAATATTGGTGAAGCATTTGTATATCGAAAGAAGATTCAAAATCCTAGTAGGAATTTTTTTTAAAAAAAAATGGGGATTCTACTTTCGATATCGAGAGTTTCAACTGCCAGTAAAGAATGAAGAGGCACCTCGATGAAAAAAAACACAGTAATAACTACTCAAAAATCCAGTAAAAAAATAATCTCGATACCTAAAAAAATTGAATGGCATTCTCAAATTAAAAGAAAAGCTATGATGAAAAAAAAAATCCACGTTGCACTTGCATTTCGATATCGAGAGGTCTCAAGTCTCCTGTGTAAAACGACTTTTTGATATCTCAAAAAAAAAATGCTGTTTTTTATGTTTATGCCGAAAAAACAAACTTTAGCCCTGTCCGTTTTAGAAAAAAAAATACTTAAAGGCACATTGGCATTAAAAGATCAGTAATTAACATCTCTCAATGCCAAAAAATGTTCAAGTCGCATTTCGATATCGGAAGAAGTATCTTGCATCAAAAATACAGGAGTGACATCTTGATATCGAAATAGCGCTGCTCAAGCTACAGGTGCAGCAATAGTATTGAAGCGGAACTTTTATATAGAGCACAGTGACCCCCCCCCCCCCTAGAATGTCATTTCAGTACCGAGAGAACTATTCTCTGAAATCTTTGTTGAGAAAAAAAGTATTGGAGCGGCCATTGGGAACTGAAAAAAGTGTCAAAATTCCAGTAGAAAAAAAAAAAAATGTGTATTTCGATATTGTTAGAGAAGGCTGTACTCAAGCTCCCTATGCAACAACAGCATAAAAAAACCTGGTGCGAAATTTTGATATTAAGAACTGTGATCAAACCACCAGTAAATAAAAAAAAATTAAGTTGCAATTTGATATAAAGAGCACATATGAGAGCCCTGTCCTAAGCTCCAGTAAAAAAAAAAACCAGAATGTCATCTCGATGGTAAAAAAAGTGTATTGAAATTTCGCATATGGAAAAAAATGAACTATGTTTTGACCTCAAAAGGACAGTGTTTGAAATCGTCAATTACAAAAATATCGTTTCTACAATGGGGAGATACCATACTGCGTAAAAAAAAAAAATCTTGATATTTAAAGAACTGTCCTCAAGCCACCGGTTAGTGTGGGAAAATACCGAAGCCGCACATTCAATATAAAAAGCACCCGTGTGAAATAATCTCGAGAAAACAAGAATTGCTGGAATGGTGTTTGTTATCGTAAAAGAGAACTTTGTACAAACCTAAAGAAAGACTACAGTTAAGTGGATATAAAGAACGCATGTGAAAATTCATCTGAAGCTTCAAGAGGAAAAAATTGCTAGAATATCATCTTGACGCCGAAAAAGAAAAACTTACTCAAATCCTCAATGTAGCGGCGTTTTCATGTCCCAATGCGAAAAAAAAAGCCCTCCGTTTTGATATTGAGAGAGTATTGTTCTCAAGTCTCCTGTGTAAAAAAAAAAAAATACAGGAGTGACACCTTGATATCGAAACAGCACTGTTTAAGCAGCTGGTGTAGCAAAAATACTGCGGAAGTAGAATCTCCATATTAGACCATACGTGAGAACTACTCTCTGGTCAGTGAAAAGAACTGTACTGTGGTCTGTGTACAAAAAGGAAAAAAAATGTTGGATCGGCACTTGGGTATCGAATCTCCAGTAGAAAAAAAAATCTGGAATTTCTATATCGTAAAAGAACAGTATTCAACTTTCCTGTTTAACATCTTGATTGCCGTGGGGGTGACCGGCAGGACCATATAAGTGAATTGTAAGAAATTCAGCGCGGCAGTCAATGTGATAAAAATCTCCTGATACCCGAATCTTAACCAGTTAACTATGTACCAGTTAACTTTCTATGACGAGTATATTCGTTATGGAAAAAGTGCAAGATTTTGTTTTATGGTGAGTTTATTCGCTAGGAGTAACAAGTAGTGTCATCGCTAAATTTTTTAGACACAATTTAGACGCGCATTTTCCGAAGAAGGTGGAACAGTTCACTGGTTAATATCGAAAGTCTCCGCCAGTAAAGTAGAAAAAAAAATGAATACTGAAGTGGCACCTCGATATTAAGAGTCCACTTGAGAACTCTTCACTAGTCTCCTGGAGAAAAAAGGCTGGAATATTATCTCAAATAAAAAAATAATCAATGAAAAAAATAATGAATATTGAAAATATTTTCTCGCACCCCCAATGTGAAAAAAATGCTTAAGTTGCATTTCGATATCTAATGGAGAGGACTATACTCATGTCTGCCGTGACAAAAAAAAAAAAAATGTTGAGGGACATTTTGATACTGAAACAGCAGTGGTTAAGCCGCTGATCCAGCTAAAAGTACTGAAACGGAGCCTTGGTTTGTACACCACACAGCTCCTCTACCTCCAGTGTAAAAGAAAATAAGTCTGGATTTCGATATCGAGAGAGAACTGCAATATAATCTGTGTAAAAACAAAAAAAAACACTGATGCGGCATTTTGATATCGAAAGAGCAGTGCCCAAAATGCCAGTAAAAGTGGGATAAAAAAAAAAGCTGCACCTCATGCGAATTCTTCTAAAGCCTCCATTAAAAAAAATTGGAATTCATTTGGATGTCGAAAAAGAGAATGTTACGCCAAGTTCTGGTATAAAAATACTTTAGAATTGATAGAACAGTGTTTTAAACCTCCAATACAAAAAAAAACATTGTTGGAGTTTTATATCTTTATCAAGGGACTGTATGCAAGATTTCCTGTGTATGGAGCAAAAAAAGTAGCGACATCTTTATCGAAATCCAGAAAAAAAACCCGATTGAAAGACATTTCAGGGTTCGAAACACTTTTGGATACTAGAGATTAGATTTTAGATATTGCATTTTGAGATGACTTTACTCAAATCTCCTGTGTGTAAAAAATAAAATAAAAAAAAAGCTGTAATATCATCTGGAAATAAGAAGTAACACTCTAATATAGAAGCCAGAAGTGATACAAAAGGTAGCTTAAAAAATCCTTCATCGTCATCTAGATATTGAAAATTTTTTGTAGGAGTCCTATGTAAAAAATGGGACGGCATACTGGTATCGAAAGAACTAGCGTTTCAAACCCTTAATGGGAAAAAAATGCTGCATTTGCATTGCGATATCGAAAGAGGAGTCTCCTGTGTTAGAAAGACAAATTCGAGTGACACCTTGACAGGGAAGAGCGTTACTTAAGCCGCTGATTAAAGGAGGACCAAAACAGCCACTTGATATAAAGATCATATGAGAACTTTATTAAGCATCCAGTGAAAAAAAAACTGAAAGACAATTTAGTATTGAAATGGGTATTTCCTGCCCCCAATACAAAAAAAAAAAAAAAATGCTAAAGTTGCATTTTGATACCAAGATAAGACTATATTAAAGTCTTCTGCGCCCAAAAAATACAAGATGACATTCATATGAAATTAGCAATGTTCTAACCTTTGGTAAAGCGCAAAAAAAAAAAAAAAAAAAATGCTGAAGCGGAATCTCGTCCTACAGAGCATACACGAAAACACTACTCCAGCCTCCAGTGAAAGACTGATAGAATGTTTTGATACTGAATTTTTGCTCAAGTCCTCTTTTTAAAAATAATCGAACGGCACTTTAGTATCGAAAATAGTGTTTAAGGCACCCAATTCATAATAGATATCGAAAGCTGATTACACTCAAATCTCCTGTCTCAAAAAAAAAAAGTGTGACATCTGAAAATCGGAAGAGCAGTGATCAAGCCGCCTGTAAAAGGAGAGGGAAAAAAAACTGTTGCGGCACCTCGACATAAAACGCCAATTTGGGAACTTTTCTCTAGTTTCCAGAGGAAAGTAAATATTCTGGAATAGTATATCAATGAAAACTTCACTCACATCTCGTGTGTAAAAGCAAATAACTAAATGGTACTTTGGTATAGAAAGAATAGCATTTAAAGTCTCTAATGGGGAAAAAAAAATTGAGTTGTATATCAAGATAGGGGGAGGATTTTACTCGAGGTCTGTGTTAAAGAAAAGGAACATGATCTTTATCAAAAGATCAGTGCTCATGCTACCGGTAAACGGAAGAAAGTCTAGAATTACACCTTCCTTTAAAAAGCATGTATGAGAACACTTCTTAGACCTCCACAGAAAAAAAAATAATTGAACTGAATTTTAGAATCGAAAGAGGTGTTTCGAGCCCTTAATGTAAAATGTGAAAAAAAAATACTTCGATATTATCATGAGAGGACTGAACTGAAGTCAGCTGGAACATGTCTCGAGATCGAGAACCGGAACTTAAATTTTCTGTGCGCGCGCGCAAAAAAAAAAAAAAAAAAAAAAAACTATTATAAGACATGCTCAAGTAGTAGTAGAAGTACTGAATCTTGACATTGATGATGACATCTTGAAATTGATGGCCCATGTGAAATCTTTCTCCACCTCCCAGTGAAAAATGCTTTGCTTGAACGGCATCTCGTTTCTGAGAAGACGTGAGAACTGCACACAAGTCTACAGTGTAAAAAAAAATAAAAGGTGAAGAGAATGTTCGATAAAGATTTTGTTTCGATTGAACATTTCTGTGAGCAGTTTCCCTTTTCTCTACCTCAGTGTGTTGTCTGATTCATTAGGGTATGGAGACTTCTCGCCACATATCATTTCATATGCAAAAGTTCTAAATGCATTCAGTTCCAGATATATCGTCATCAGTGAACTCCACTGACCTGGTCCCGGTGACTCGCATGAAAGTTAACTTGGTACAAAACTAGTGAACATTTGTCACCCTTGAAATATGCTTTGCTTATCTATTTACTGACATATAATAGAACAGTTTGCGGACTTACAATTTTTATTCAAGAACTTTCAAACCCATTATTTGCCTCTATATATCAAAATAAAGTCCATAAGACAGTGTGAAAGCAATTCTTTGTGATGGCCTCCACACACCGCTTTGAGAGGAGTTCGTTGGTACAATAACCACTTCCTGTGTATTAATGTATGAACATTCTCTCTAACACCCTTCTCCAGATCAATACCAAGAAGTTCAATAGCAAATTCTGTAATTAAGATACTTTACAACGTACTAGAATTGATTGAACCTTGTGGTTTAATTCTGTGATGTGCTCATAATGATTTGTATGGTATATAATTTTTCATGAAATTATACACTACTTTTTGGTGATGCAATCTTTATAAACAATAGTAACTTTAATAAATGTTCAGAAAATATTCAAAATTAATATTGTAAAATGGCCATGATTCTTATAAATTTCTTTCAAATATAAGATAAATCAAATATGATTTAAGCCTTTTTTTTCCAAATCTTATTA
The DNA here is from genome assembly GCF_947563725.1 of Argiope bruennichi. Lineage (NCBI taxonomy): Eukaryota > Metazoa > Arthropoda > Arachnida > Araneae > Araneidae > Argiope > Argiope bruennichi. The sequence continues at coordinate 27,344,244 of NC_079161.1, forward strand.
ATCACTAGATTAAACTAGACTAATAAATGTTTTGTCTAATTGTTTGGTTGCAAAATTTCGAAATTTGCTATTTGTTATGAATTATGAGGTATTTTGTTTATCTGTGAATATTAATTACGGAAAATGTAATTCAGTTGCTGTATTTTATTAAATTTGTTGCATGAATTTGTTAGTATCAAATTTTAAAAAAATGGAAAAAAAAGTATTTACAAAAAATAAATATATTTAAAAAAAAGTTATCCAAAAAATATTGAAAAAAAAAATGTGAAAGTATTGAAAAAAATGAGTAAAATATTAAAAAAATGATACTGAAAAAAAAAAATTGAAAAGAAAAATACTGAAAAAAAAAAACATTGAAAAAAATACTGAAAAAAAAAATTGAAAAGAAAAATACTGAAAAAAAAAACATTGAAAAAAATACTGAAAAAAAAATTGAAAAGAAAAATACTGAAAAAAAAACTATTGAAAAAAAAAAAAAAAAAAAAATATTGAGAAAAAAATAAAAAAAATAATGAAAAAAAAATATTGAAAAAAAAATTATATTGTATTACTTGAGTGTATTTAAAACTTGTATTCATATATTGTATCTTTATCTAATTTAAAATATGAAGTTTAATTATGTCATTAATAGTTTGAAAAATATAATTTTGAATGTATTATGCTCTTGCACAAGTTCAGTAATGGTTCAATTTGAAATTTTTTAATGCTTTAACATGTTGACTGCCACAATTTATAAACTTATTTATAAAATTTTAAATTTAAGTACAGCTTCATAAAAAAATTGCAATTCTCAAATGAGCATTGAATATGAGTACTCTGATGATCATACATTTCGAAAATATGATATCGCACGGGTTTAGCTCAGTGTTGTTTTCGAAACAATTACCGATCTCTTGTTTTGTTTATTGTACATCAGATTAAAATTTCGCTCTCTAACAATAAATTACATTTTTTAAATAAAAATTTAATGGATTCCCTTTCCATTTGATGAAATTTGAACTTTACATTAGAGACAGATTCCAATACGATATTGTTCGCAAATATGGGCGATATGGCAGTCGACCTGTTAATATTTTTTAAACTGTATACTGTAAATGGTACTAAAAATTGACTTTAATGTTCTTCAAATATGAAATCTTTTTTTATGCACTGCTGCAGGACTGGATGCATTGGATGTTTTAATGTAAAAAAATTTAGCCATGTCATGAGATTTAGAAATATAAGTAATTTTAAAAAATTACCTAAAACACAATAACTTTTTTCTTAATGTATCAAAATTTTAATTTAAATAATTGTAATGTTAATCTCTTAATACGATGAATTAAATTTTTGTAAATTCATATTTGTCTTTTTTTATGAATGGTGATTGTAAATAAGTTTTAATATTAACGAATAGTCTTCCTTTTTTTCTATTTTCTAAAAATAAGCAATTCACATATTAAATAGGTCATATAGTTTTATATGAGCATCCTGGTTTCTACTAAAATTGTTAAATTTCTGAACTTTAAAACTTAAAATATATCTCCGGGTCTTTTTTTTCTTAAAGAATTTATTTATAAGACCTAATTTGACCGCTGAAAAGTCTTACAATATTTTTGTTTTTAGTATTATTTAGAAAGCCATGTTAGGCTCCGACGAAAAGGAAATTATGAGTAAGACATATATACATTATCTTAATTTGGGAATAATGCTCGAAAATGAAACAATGTTTCTCTATTTTGGGAACCTCAAAATTTGTTAAAACCCTCCAGGAAATGCGTTCATTCATTTGTAATAACGCTTACAGCGTATGAAAGAGCCAAATAAGATATTGCCATATTTATTTATTGTAAGTTTCTAAAGAAGATTTCTTTAACAAATTCATTTCATTTGCTGGTTTCACTAAAAATCAGATATATAGTCAGAATACTTCATAGTTTTAGAATTTTACAGATTTATTATGAATTTTTATTCAACCTTTCGCACTGTATTTCATTATCTCCGATTTGGAAATTATTCCTTTGAAATCAAATTTAATTGATACGTGTGAGCATGTCCATCAATTTCGGAGAAAGGCCAGCATTTTCTGACTGATTACAAATTCAGCTTTTTATTTGACATATTTCTTATAGTCATAATATACATTTCTTGGCTTGTAGAGGGTTATAGTAATCCATTGCAAATTGAAATCAAATTAATTATAACAAAGAGAAACTTAAGAATCTTGTCTGCCTCTTCATACCTAATATGGTGTTCTTCGTTTACTTATTTAATTTTTAATTTATTCAGTTGTGGTATTGCAATCGTTATTCGCACAGCTATATTTTATTGCAAAAATTTCTAAAATTGGTTTGGTGAATAGATATCGAGCTTTCGCGTAAATCTTTCAATTGGTATAACCATCTGTGTGATGCTCTGAACTGAAATGATTATATTTGGCATGATTTCACGGAATTTTATGAAAGATAATATTCAATAATAGCTTTGTGGACGTTCCGATATTGAAACAGTTTTTAAATATCGAGGATTCTCTTTATAACTCTCTTTTATAATGTGGATCCTCTTTTTTAACTTGACAACAGCTCAAAAATAAAGCATTTCTTTGTCTTGGTGTATTTTGTACTATTTAAATAACTGATGTAGTGAATTTTGTAGAATCTCTGGGAAATTATGAACAATTAAATATGAAAATGCAAGAAGAATGCACGAAATATATTTTCGTCGATTAATGAAATTTCTAATGATACATAATTGAATAATATCATCATTTAAACAGAGACTCAACTTTAACTCAAACATTATTTATTTCATGGTATTGGGGAAAAATTATTTGCACAATGTCTCATTCGTAACTGTTTTACATTTATAGGGCATGAAACATTGGCATTATTTCATTGATTCATTAGTATATGTTTTCTTTGTGTATCAAATTTTCCCTCTTTACTTATTTCGAAACAAATAATGTACTTTCAGTTTTAGCTTATACTTTACGTTTAACATTTTCTCTCAGGGAAAAAAAATCTTCAACATTCGAGTGTGCGAATTTGTCTCATTTCAAAATCGGGCATTTTGAGAGTAAACACAGGAAACCGCTTGTTTATTAAGTTACTAAATGGCTTTAAACAAAAAAAATCATTATATGAACTGTTTATTGTTTAAATATAAATAAATTCAAAGTCTTGCTAGTGACTTGGAAAAATGTGTGGTATTATAAAGTGATGAATTTTTTTTAAGTAGGCGTTCAAATTAGAAGATTTTAACATTTAGTCGAGAAATTTTAAAAACCGGTTCAGCCTAAAATTGTCTTTCCAATTGAATTCATTTCATAGAAAGGAAAATAATAATTTTTATTCCCAAATATTTCAGCTGCTTCAAGCTTGTATGCGAATGAAATTTGATTTTCCGTCCAATGTTAAGATGTTTTAAATTCATTGTTGCATATTCGTGTAACCAAGGTCTTTCAGCTATAAGATTACAATGTAATTACAGTCAATAGAACATGCCCCCCCCCGAATGTCTCAAAAATAAAAGTAAAAAATGTATTTCTCCCTGTGAAATAAATCGGTAAAAATGAACCATTTCTATTTTTTGCTTTTGCGGTCATATATTGACTCCTGCGTCACTAATCAATATATATCTTATATTTTTGCAATAAAATTCAAAACTATTTTGTTCATTATGTTTCTAAAAGGACGTGAAACCTGAAAGTAAATGTTTCATACATATTTTGCTTACATTAAAACTTTATATATTAAGCAAAAAGATGCATATATTGGTGAAACGTTTCTTCAAAATTAAAGAAATTAAACAGTGCTAAAAGACAGCAGTGCACTTCAGATATATTTTAGATATCGCTTTGAAAAGTGATTTTCCCTCATTTCTTTTTAAAGATAATTCTTCGTAAATTTCGATAGAAGGTATAGGTGATATTGTAACCAGATTCTCATTTTAAATTGTTTAGCAGAAATAAAATACATGCAACTGGAGAACAAAATGCTGCTTTTTTGTTATTGCGGGTGAGCATTTCACTTTTCCTGAAAAATGAGAATCGGCAGATAATCTAAACCACCTAGTAAACAATAAATAAAAACAAATTTAATAATTTTACCTTCTTTACGGAAATATCAAACATTGCATTGAAGGCATCAACTTCGCGTGAGATTGCGTTTCAAGCGCATTTTCTCCATCTCGTCATTTAGGATCTTGAAAATAATGGATAGGGATTCGATTCGAATGCCAGTGGAGAACTCCTGTTGTTATTAACAAAATTATTCACAGTATTTAAATAGTTTTTCACCGTAATTGCTGTAAAATTAACTTTATAAAATAGCATTTTCTTATCGATGTTCTTAGCATTTGTTGAATTGAAATTTCCTGAAAATGAATGGGTTTGGAATGCAAAAATTCGTGTTCGCTATTCGAAAAAGTATCGTTTCTAGGTCAGAATAGTTACTCTCTTGAATTGCTCACCTTTCACATTATTTTTAAAAATAAAACAAATGTAATTATTTCTGTTTTTTTTTGTATCAGTGTAGTTGATTTCTGTTTCTTGTACTGTTCAGCTATCGACAATCATTTGTTGGAGAGTTTGGCTTCAATTTCCTGCATTTAATTTCAAATTTAATATATAGAGTATCCTCTATGAACTTCGAGCCAAGTGATGGATGATATTATAGTTTTGAAACGTGCTTTTTTTGAGGAAAATCGTTTTCATTTTTAAATGAGGATGAAAACCTTGTCTTTGGTATCATGATTTTAGAGACGCATGTGCATTACTTTTTTTCATCAATCAACGCTGTAGCTTTTAAAATTTCTTTATGTAGACAGTCCTTTGGATAAAACAAATTTTTTCGGTGCTTGTATTTGAATTTAAAAATAATTTAATAGGTGAAACATTCTTTTCCTTTACAAAACTATAAAGTTTGAGATGATTTTATTATAATACCGCAATTAGCTTTTCTCATTAACCCTTTCTAGGGCCGTGGGAAGTATGCTTCCTACCAAATTTATCAATCTTTGTATGAAATTATGTAGGTTGGCATAAGTTCTGACAATTTTTTTTTTTTAGAAAGACCAGAAATTTAGATGCTTCAGTTCTTTATCTCAATCAAAATGATGTGTCTTGATTTGTCACTTAATTATTAATTAACCAAATTAATTACGCAAATTAAATTTATCTAATAAGTAAAATGAATCCCTTTTCTTATTCTAATTTCAAGCCTCAAAATATTTTAACATAATGACTAGGAAAAAATGGCCCTTTAAAGGCTTAAAAAATATATTCATTTCTGGTGATTGTTTCATTTTTCAGTGGTTTGCATTAAACTTGGGAAAACTGGCTTATTCGCAAGGTCGTTTGCTTCAGGCAGATTTTTTTTTTTTGACTTTGTATTGTTCTACCAACGAATAAGTGAAAATATATACTTAATAATTATTCATATACAAATCAGTTTTTAACCTCTCAGACGACTTGTTATTCCATTTCGAAGCTCTTATAATCTGTAATGTCAGGTTAATGGTGAATATTACTCTAGGCTCTATTTAAATTCAAAATTATTTACGATGACGAAAAAAACTAGAAATTAAAAAATGCTTCTCAAAAAATTTTTAGTTGTCAGATAATTATTTGTCGTTATTTTCTTAATATGGTTTGCTAACATTGAAAACATGTGTTGGAGATATAAAATGCTTGTATTATATAAATATGCGTACAATCTTATTCCGATTTGCAGTGAAAGGCTTTCCCAATGAAAATAAAACAAAATCCGGTTATTTAGTCTAAATTCTCGAGTCTGAACTCAAAAGGGCGAAATCCTGGAACGAATAGTTTCACCATATAGAGTTTTCAGACTATTTTCAGTGATATAGAGGTTTCAATTTGGCGAATTACATTACTAAAAGAAACAATTCAATTGTTCTTCTTTCACTGTAACTATGAACTGTAAATCTGAAACGCATTTATCCAGTGATTGGCTGAGGAAAGTATGCGTTCTTGTTGAACGATGAAATCTTGGAAAGATTTTTAAAAGGAAGTCTTCACCTTGTATTTTGTAACTTTAACTGTTATTCTTAATTATAGCTGGATTTCAGACAAGGTTAAGCAAGAAAAACTTAATAAACATTTGAAAATTCAAACTTATTTAAATAAACCCTCATTGGAATCTATTCTAAATTATAAAAAAGCATACATTCTAAAAAATTCAGTTTTAAAAAAATAAGAATGTTTGAAATTGTATTTTGTCAATATTTCAATGATTATTTAAGAAATGCAAATGTATGTAATTTTTAATATTTTCATAAATATATTGAAAAAGTTGAATTTTATAACTCATTAGAGATACAAACTTTTTGAAAAGGGGTATTTTATAAGCTTTATAATCTGCGAAACAAGGAAATTCCTCGTTTCCACTTAATCTGTTAAATTTTGCAAATACCTGAAAATCGCATGTAATGCATGAATTCAATTTTTTTTTCTAATTTTCCTAAATATGTTTAGAATGAGGTGAGATTGGGTTTTGTTATATAATAAATATCTATTGGAACTTTCAAACGTTTTTTTTATGCTTTTAATAATTTAAAACTCGGTATTTATTCTTTAGTTGATTAAAATGAAGTTCAAGTAATAATACAGACACGTCAATGAATTTTAAAATCTAATAGTTCAGCGCATTTGAAATGGAAGAAAATTATTTGCTACGCAACGAAAAGTTTTTACTATTTAAAATTTCACTCATTTCCCTATTCAATTTTTGTTTGAAAACTATTTTTAAACTTAGGCCCGAATTAGGCATTCTGTCATAAAATTTACAACATGATTATGGCCCTTTATTGAATAATTTAGCTATGGCTATTATAGTTTAAAAATATATGACTAATATAACTAACGTAAAACAAAATTATTTTAGGGTTATTAGTGTTTAAAAGTTGAAATATGAATTACAATTACTAAAGTTAAACATTAATATTTTAGGGATGAATTCACGCTAATGAGGTCATTTACAGCATAATAAACTGCTAATCAAATCTCAATTATACTATTGCGAACTGATGTTTCCTCAAGTTACATTTTAAAAGTAGTAAGGAAAAGGAACAAATAAAATTATTTTCGTAATTTATGATTTAGTATGGAAACGGCTGAAATTGAATGCTATAAAAATGACTGCTTATTTTTAAAAAAGGCCACTAAAAATTGTAAAATATAAGAAAGTGATATTTTAAAGCTTTAAGTTTTTCTGTGAAATCCAATTGATCTATGAAATTTGAAACTCATAAACTGTATAAGTAGAATTCTAGCTTTTTCACTAGGTCAAAATTTCTTGATGTAATCCATTTTCAAAAAATATATTGAAATATATTCAATTCAGTTCAACACTTTCTTTCATTTGCTCCCATTCTGAACGAGGTTGCCGATGTGCATATTTAATTATCTTCTCGTTCAAAATATTAAAAATTCTGGATAGAAAATTCTGCAGTACTAATTGAAAACGAAACATGTGCCCAAACGTTTTTGAAATATCGGTAGCAATATTATTAAATTAAAAAAACCCCTTTAATTGCATATTAAATATTTTCTACCAAAAGGTTGTATTTAGATTGAATAACTGTCAGTTAAAATAGATGAAAACAGCCGTCAAATATAAGCGACATTTCTATTCTACGTATGTTCGTTCTATTTTAGTCTTGGAGCAATTAGTTTCTACACTCTCGCCAGAACATCTTTATAATAAGTATTTACATTATATCTATTTATGCGGTTTTAATAAATATTTTTCAGGTCAAGAAAAATTCAAACATTTGTATTAAAATGTGTTGAAACCAAATAAAATCTCTTGGGGGAAAAAAGTGCCATCTAATATTAAGGCGAGAGAAATTGCTACGAATAGCCTTGATTCGAAATTGTTAATCCCTCTCGACCATTAACAATAACTTAATAAGCTTTTTGTAAAATTTATTAAGCGATTTGGAAAACGGCATTGAAATGATGAAACTAATGAAAATGATTAAATAATGAAAAAAGAATATCTCGGAATATGATAGTAAATCTATTCGTAGTAGAAAATGAGATAGAAAATCGAAATCCGTGTTTACTTAATATATTTTTTTTTCTTGCCTGTTCGAAATCCGCAATCACTTAAACGATAAACTATTTACTTTTCGTAAGGGTTTTATATTTTAAAATTAATTTAATGAATGACTCGCGGAAAAGAAAATCTTATTCAGTTTTCACAAAACTGTATTTTTATGTACATGTGATTGAATATTCTAATTGTTTAATTGGCACATTAATTCCGCATCATAAAGAACTTTCTCTGTATTAAAAATGATACTTTACATTCTAAATGAAGAAAAGAAACCGGGTGCATTATAGCCTTTAATCTCATAATAAAATAATCAACTTTGTGTCAAATAATATCCAAAAAGATCTCAGCATAGCTAAGCAAAGCATTTGCTAATGAAGTAGTGAAAAAAACACTTTCCGCGAATTTTTTCCAAATTTAAAACTTTTATTTTTGGCAATTAAATACTGAATTTCTTTCTTAGAGCTTCTTGCAGTCTTTTTGTTTCAGTCGATCCCTCATGGAATTTTTTTTCTTATTAGCAAGAAACCAAATTACCGATTGAACATGGCATGGCTCAATAAGGCAGAGAAATAAAACAGTCAGTTAAGTTATTAAAATAAGTATAGTTTAGTTGCATGATGGGAAAAAATTCCAGTCGTTGGTTGCAACTGGATTTGAACCTGTCAACAAGAAAAAGTAAATATTTGGCTGTTGCATCATGTGCCCATCATCCATAAGAAAATTTCAGAATAGAAGAAAAATTATGCCGGTTTTTAGGCTCTGTAATGTCTTGATCTAGACTGATCAAATAACGAAGTAGAATTTCCCGACAATTCTTTATTTTACAGCCCTATTTATACAAAAGAACAACTTGTTCTAATCTTGGTTAAATAAATAGTTATTTACACCTGTAGTAGGAGACACAACAGCCGAAGTTGAAGGTTTATCTTGAAACTTAGTTCTCCATCAATACGGAGAAACAACACCACAGGGAACTCGCAGGTTGTTAGTCAACACGACCACTCCAGGGGTAGTTCTCGGACTCCGAACTCGTGGGCGTAGTCCAACAGTCTGCCTGCAGTTCGTTTCTTCTTGTGTCCCTAAAAAAATCTCCGCACTTTATTTTGGAGATAATCTCCGCCTCTAATCCAGCTCTCTTTCGGCCAATCGGGGTTCAGCAATATACTCCCTCAGCGGCGTGGAAAGGTTCTTTTAGTGATGCACCTTTCATAACTGACTATTCTGGAACACGGAGTTATCATAGTCCTTTCACAATGAGAAACATTTAGCATCCAGATGTTTGGACACCCCTTTCTCTTTGAAGGTGCTATCAATACCTCTTGGATGAAGAATTCCACATGTGGTCTTTCACTGTTGTCGCTAATGAACAGATGCGAGACCACCCAGGTGAAAAGATCCATCTGGCTATCTCGAGGAGTTTAGTTATTAACATCGACGACACAGCTGGCTGTAAATGTCTTACCAGTACTGGGAAACGGAGAATGTTACAGCGCGTACATTTTTATCTTTAATAAGAAATGTCGAATAAATTAAATGGGTATTATAGTGGTTATATTATCAGTGAAGGAAAAATTTTACATTTTTATCAGCATTTTCCCCTAAAAGTGTTTGCCAATAAATGTTAAATGGCATACACCTAGATGTAATATCAGTCGCATGCACACTGTTGGAAAGAATGATGGGCATGCATAAAGGCTTACCAGATATATATTAATTTAATCTCATAATTTTTTATTATGAGAATGTGCATTCTTCTAGCATTTTATCAGATTGAATGAAAAATTAATTTCAGCTTCCAAGTTAAAAGCAATGATGAAAAATACTATAAGCATAAAGCAAGTGCCCCTTTTCTGTTTACTAAGAAACTAATTTTCGTGTCTTCTGAAAATATGTTTTCTAAAATAACAAAATACTGTTTTAACATAAATGGTATAATTTAAATTTATATATATTCTAAATGCTATAATTTCTAGACTATTGCCGAGAAGCAGTTGAAACAACGCAATATTTGCAATTCGTGTTTAACCGTGGGAGTAGACAATTGTTTTAATAATATTTCAATTATTTTTATATCAAATCACTTATTATTAGTTAATGGAATCCTGAATCATATTGAATAATTTAGTCATTCTTAAAATTGCAAAATTTTAAATTCCAATATTGATGCTATTATAGGTATTGGAGGAGTCATGGCAAACCAAATTATGGAAAATGCTGATTTATTTACAAGTTTACATTTTCTCTCTCATTAAGCAGTTTAACTATTATTTTCATTTATATGATAAAAGTTAACACATCCTTAAATGTGCACAGTGTCACATCCGCATACACGATCAATACTGGCTCGGAGCTCCAATGCACGAATGGTTTGGCGCAGCATTGCCAACATCATGGCTCTTGTGCCAATAAAATACAGAAAAATCCAATGCACGAATGAGTTCAATCCCCAATCCAACTGAACTTACTATGCTCCCACGGGAAAAAACAACTTCTTAATTAACTGAATTCTCAGTCTTGTTCTTTATATTTCTGTATTTAACTCCTTGAGTAATTTTCACTTCTTTCAAAATTAGCTTGCATTAGTTTTGCAATTAAATTCTTAATTTCGTAATCATTGTATTGAAATGTAGACCTTTCTCTAGAATGTGTAATGCAACAATCATTGCATGTATTGAATTGTAAAGAAATAGGCTATTTTTGGTGATAAATTCGCTTAGTAAACATCAGTTTCAAACGTTTTTATCATTTTTTAAATCGGTCATTGTAAAGAGTAGTAATAATTAAAAAAAATCATATTGAACCTAGATATAAGTCTAAAGAATGATCTTTGTCAAATGGATTATGTAAACATATTTTTGATCTAAACACTTACTTGACATTTCGTTTACAGCTTAAAGCAAATTACTTTTTTTATTTCACAATTTTAAGTTGATTTTAAATACATCGGAAATGTTGCGAATTTTAAATACGTTAATTTCATTAATTAAAACGCAAATAATTTTCCGTTTGGGTAGTTTTTTTTTTGTGCTAAAATCTTATTTTCCGCAATAATATGAAATTGCAAAATTTAAAATATTATATAGCTTTACATTTCTTCTATGATAAAATGCACTCTGACAAAAAAAAAAAAAAAAAAAAAAACATTGTTTCATTTTAAACCGAGCACGCATTGTGCCTTGCGTAGTACAAAAGTGTAAGGTAATGTGAGCATTTGTAAAGTTCTGATGCGAAATTGAAAAAAAAAATATTTAGTTCCTAACATATTAAATGTCAGTCAAGTGCTTTATTTTGAAAATGTTTTTTTATTATAATTCGGTAATGGTTATTTCAGAAACATTGTAAATACCAGACTGTTCATATTTTTAATAGTTGCAAATTTTTTACAGTTTAAAAAATAAACTTAAAGCGTAGGATATAATTTATATAATGTATCTTGAATGCTGAAAGCAATTTTTACACTTTACTAAATTTTCATTAATTTCAAATTACATTCGAGCTTTTATTAAGAATTTTCTTTAACGTGTTTCCATGTATCCATGTCCTGCAGTGTTTTGTACAAAAAATATTGAATGCTTCATAATTGCATTGTGTATTTGCATTTTTATGTACTTACTGTTGATATTGTCTATGAATTTTAATGAATCTTATTATTAAATGTAAAATTACTCTAATGTGGGCAAAATATAATTTCTGTGCGATAATATAAATTCTTAAAGTATAAAATTATATAAAAGTATACTATATAAAGCATATTTTTCAACTTTAAAAAATATTTACTTGTGAAATAATTATGCATAATTTAACTGCCATGTAAAGGCTAAAATATGACATGCATTCTGTAAAACTTGTTTAATTTTAAATTTTACTTTTTTCGTTAAATCTTTTTTTCAATAAAACTTCTTTTAATGCTCTAATCAAAAATATGCATTATTAAGAATTTCTTAATGCAATAACCTTATTAATTAAATAAGGAGAAAAAATTTCCTCATTAGCTTACCACATCTTTTCTCATGAGTATATGTATTATTCCAATTTATAGTGGCATGAACTGAATGAAGAAATGCCTTAATTCTTTATATTTATATATTCACATCTTGTATTTTAATTGAATTTTATGGAAATTTTATATATGAAATGTTACTGTAATATACAAACTAAGCTGCATTGTAATGGTAATTATATTAATCTTATTCCACTGCAGCTTAGTTGCAAATGTTTACTTAAAAGCAATTTTTTGCTGTTAGTGACCAATAATTTGTAAAAGTTAAAAAAAACATAATTAAATATTATATTATGAAGCCTTTTAATTAGACCGATTTAAAATTACTTTGCTAGTAAAACTAGTGATTAAAAATGATTAAACAAATGACAGTGAAAATTAAATCGAAACAATTTAAAGTTTCAATTTAAACTATTGTTTTTGAAGATTGCAATACCAATATAAATGAATTATTGAATGCATTATATTGTGATAAAATTGAATATTTGACTTGGATGGGATTATATAATGCTGTAACATCATGTACCTGTAACCGACAGGGTAACAAGGAAGGAATGAGCTTCTAAGTGGTCTAAAGTGTGGTTTGCCATCACAAATCTAATACTTTCGCAGAAACGGAGTTTTTAAATACAGTGCAGAAAACAAGTTTTGGCTGTTATGTACAAGTGTCTACGAGGGCTGCAATAACGCATCGATTCTTTAAAGATTATTCCTGTGAATGCTTTGGTGTTTCCTCTAAAGCTGACCTGTGAGCAATGACCCATTCACAAGTTTTAGAAATGAATAGACCACCATCGAAAAAAAAAATTGAAAGAGTATTTTGATGTCGAGAGAACTGTGCTCGAATAGCAGAGCAAAAAAAAAAAAAAAAAAAAAAAAAAATGCAGAAACGATACTTCTATATAAAGAGCACACTTGAGAAATATTCCCGAGCCACCAGTGGATGAACTGTTAGAAAGGTGTCTCAATGTCGAGAGAGCTGCATTTCTCAAGTCTTCTGTGCAGAGAAAAAAAATACTGGAGAGGCACTTGGATATCGAAAAAGGTTTCAAAACCCCAGTAAAAAAAAAAAAAAAAAAAAAAAAAACATTGGGGGGGGGGATTGTATTTCGATATCGAGAGAGAATTCTACTTAAGTTTCATATGTCAAAATAAGTACTGCCGCGAAATCTTAATATCAAAAGAGAATTGCTCAATCAGCCAATAAAGAATGAAGCGGCGCCTCGATACAAAGGACACCCGAGAACTCTACTCAAACTTCCAGTAAAATAAAAAAAAAATGCTGAAATATCATCTCGATGTCGAAAAAGAATTTTACTCATATAATCTAATGGCTTTTTAATGTCTGAAGGAAAACTCTAGTACAAAAAGAAGCTACAGTTTATTTCAATATCGGGATATTCTGCTCCTGTGAAAAAACAAAACAAGAGTGACATCTTGATATCGAAAACAAGAACCTACTCAGACCGCCAGGCAGAAAAGATATGGAATCAGCAATTCGAAATAAAGAACATATGCAATAACATTTCTTCAGCTTCCAAGAGCAGAAGAAAATTCTGTCATCGCAATGCCAAATGTCGAAAAAACAGACTTTAGTTATGTCCATTTTGAATATATATATATATATATATATATATATATTGAACGGCACATTGGCATTAACAGAGCAGTGTTTCATATTTCCCAATGCCAAAAAATGTTACAATTGCGTTTCGATATTGGGGGAAGTCTCTTGCGTCTAAAATACAGGAGCGACATCTCATCTCGATATCGAAACAATACTGCTCAAGACGCTTTTGCAGCAAAAAAAAAAAAAAACTTGCTGAAGCGGAACCTTGATATATACAGCACACGTGAGTTACTTTCAAGCTCCCAGTGGGAAAAAAATGTTGCAATGGCATTTTAATCCCGAGAAAACTGCTGTCTGAAATCATCTGTGTAGAGAAAACAAATGGGAGCAATACATAAATCGTTCCAAAACTCCAGTAAAAAAAATGTATTTTGATAACGTGAAAGAACTGATCATGTCTTCTGTGTGTAAAAATGCACTGGAGCGCAATCTTGATATCGGAATAGCTGTGCTAATGCCGCCAGTAAATTGGGGAGAAAAAAAACCCTAAAGCAGCAACTTGATAATGGGCCCACATGAGAACTCTTCTCTAGACTAAAGGACAAAAAAAGCTGGAATGTTATCTGAATACCGAAAAATGTGAAATTTTCTGAAGTCCGCTGAATGAAAGAAATAATTGATTTGCAATTTGGGACTGTGAAACACACTCTTCGACACCATGTCAAATGAAATAAAAAAATGCTAAAATCTCCTGTGCGCAAAAAAAAAAAAAAAAAAAGCGATGCATGCAACTTGTTATTCAAACAGCGGTGGTCGAACCGCTAATGTCCAACAGCCTTAATAAGAACTGAAATGGGACCTCGGTGTATAAAACACACATGAGAATTCTTCTCTATCCTTCAGAAAAAAAAAACAAAAAAAAAACAAAAACAAAAAAAAAACGCTAGAATGTTAGCTTGATGCTCGAAAAGATTTTGTTCAAATCCTTATATAACGAAAATAATCAGCCGTGTTTTGGCGTCCAAAGGACAGTGTTTCAAGTCTCCAATTGACAAAAAAAATGGAGATTCCCTTTTTACATAGAAAGATTGCGCTCAGATTTCCTGTATATAAAAAAAGTATAACACCTTGAAAGACCGTGCTTCAAGCCACCGGTTAATGGGGAGAAAGCCTTAGCGGCGTTTTCGATATAAAAATCATGCATGAGAAATAATCTGAAGCTTCCAGAGAAATAAGAATTGCTTATGACTCATTGCCGAAAAAGGGAACTTCGCATAAGTCTAAAAACAGACTTCGGTTAAGTCGATATAAAGACCGCACGTGAGAACTTTTCTGAAATTCCAAAGGAAAATGCTGGAATGTCTTCTCGACACCGAAAAAGAAAAACTCAAATATTCCCCAAGTAGTAAAAAAAAAAAAGAGAGAACGGTGTTTTGATATCGAATAGAATGCACTCCATGCCCCAATGCAAAAAAAAAAAAAAAAAAAAAACCTTGTGTTTTCATACTGAGAAAGGACAGTAGTCAAGTGTCTTGTGTCAAAATAAATAAAAACAGGAGTAACACCTTGATATCGTAACATAGTTTAAACTGCTGGTTTAGCAAAAAAAAAAAAAACCTGCTGAATAAGAATCTCGATATAGAACACGTGACAACTACTTTCCAATCACCAGTGGAGAAACCCGCTGGAGTGGCGTTTCAACAGCTAGAAAACTGTACTTTCAAATCTTCTGTGTACAGAAAAAAATATATTGAAGCGGCATTTGGGCATCAAAAGAAAAATTTCACAACTCCAGTAAAAAAAAAAAAAAATAATCTGGGCTTGATTTCAATGTTGAGAGAGAACTGTATTCAAAATTCTTGTCTAACACCTTGATAGCCTTGGGGGTGACCGGTGATAAATTGCATTGTAAGAAACTCAGATGGCAGTCAATATACTTTTAAAAAAAGCACTGGAACGTAATCCTGATAATGAAAATGCCGTGCTCAAGCCACCAATAAAGGAGAGAGAAAAAGAAAATAAAACTAATGAAGTGTCACCTCGATAAGATCCCACGTGAGAACTCTTCACTAGTACCCAGGGGAAGAAAAATGCTGAAATGTCATCTCGATACCGAAAAATTGAAATTTTCTCAGGTTTCCAGAGTAAAAGAAATGACTCACTGGCATTGGGTGTCGAAAAGTGTGGGATGCGCCTAGTGCCACAAACAGTAACGTTGCATTTTGTTCTAGTGAAGAGAACTGTGCCCAAGTTTCAATGTCGCACCCACACACAAAAAAAACTGGTCTGCGACATCTTTATTGAAACAGCTGTGGTCAAGCCGCTGGTCCGGCTAAAAGTACTGAAACGGAGCCTCGAGATGAGAACACCAATAAAAGTTCTTCTGCCTCCAGTAAAAAAAAAAAAAAAAAAAAAAAAAAAAAAAATGGAAAGCAATGCTCAAACCGCCTGTAAAAGTGGGGGGGGGGGAAGGCAGCACCTCATTTGAAAACACAGCATGAGAACTCTTCTCAAGCTCCCATTGTAAAAAAAAAGTTTTCATTGTCATTTGGATCCTGAAAAAGAGAATGTTACATTAGTTTCCTGTGTAAAATGAAGAAAATAAAAACTGCACTTTCGTACTGATCAGTATTTGAAGCTGCCAAAGCAAAAAAGACACTGTTGGAATGCTATGCCTTTATCGAGGGACTATACTAAAGGCTTCCTGTGTATGGAGAAGAAAGGAGCGACACCTTTATCGAAATATCAATGCTCATGCCACCGATGAACGGTAAAAAAACTCCCGAAAAGCATTCTTCGAAGCATCCAGTGAAAAAAAAATTGAATGCCAATATGCTATTGAGATGAATGTTTCATTATCCCAGATGCCATGAAAAGCTAAAGTTGCATTTTGATATCGAGATAAGATTATGCTGAAGTCCCCTGTGTCAAAGAAAGAAAATATAGGAAGACATATTGATATAGAATAAAAAATACTCTAGCCGTTGGAGCGGTAAAAAAAATTGCTGAAGAGAAATCTCGACATATAGGACATAAACAACGCTTCTCCAATTTCAATGGAATGAGGTCTCGATATCGAAAAAGAGAACTTTTCTTGTCTTCTCTTTCAAAAAAGTAATCGAACGGCTCTTTAGTTTCTAAAAGTGTTTAAGGCACCCATTGCAAAAAAAAAAAAAAAAAAAAAAAAAAAAATGATGTGCATTTTGATATTGAAAGAGGAAAAATGTGAAAGTATTGAAAAAAATGAGTAAAATATTAAAAAAATGATACTGAAAAAAAAAATTGAAAAGAAAAATACTGAAAAAAAAAACATTGAAAAAAATACTGAAAAAAAAAATTGAAAAGAAAAATACTGAAAAAAAAAACATTGAAAAAAATACTGAAAAAAAAATTGAAAAGAAAAATACTGAAAAAAAAACTATTGAAAAAAAAAAAAAAAAAGAAAATATTGAGAAAAAAATAAAAAAAATAATGAAAAAAAAAATATTGAAAAAAAAATTATATTGTATTACTTGAGTGTATTTAAAACTTGTATTCATATATTGTATCTTTATCTAATTTAAAATATGAAGTTTAATTATGTCATTAATAGTTTGAAAAATATAATTTTGAATGTATTATGCTCTTGCACAAGTTCAGTAATGGTTCAATTTGAAATTTTTTAATGCTTTAACATGTTGACTGCCACAATTTATAAACTTATTTATAAAATTTTAAATTTAAGTACAGCTTCATAAAAAAATTGCAATTCTCAAATGAGCATTGAATATGAGTACTCTGATGATCATACATTTCGAAAATATGATATCGCACGGGTTTAGCTCAGTGTTGTTTTCGAAACAATTACCGATCTCTTGTTTTGTTTATTGTACATCAGATTAAAATTTCGCTCTCTAACAATAAATTACATTTTTTAAATAAAAATTTAATGGATTCCCTTTCCATTTGATGAAATTTGAACTTTACATTAGAGACAGATTCCAATACGATATTGTTCGCAAATATGGGCGATATGGCAGTCGACCTGTTAATATTTTTTAAACTGTATACTGTAAATGGTACTAAAAATTGACTTTAATGTTCTTCAAATATGAAATCTTTTTTTATGCACTGCTGCAGGACTGGATGCATTGGATGTTTTAATGTAAAAAAATTTAGCCATGTCATGAGATTTAGAAATATAAGTAATTTTAAAAAATTACCTAAAACACAATAACTTTTTTCTTAATGTATCAAAATTTTAATTTAAATAATTGTAATGTTAATCTCTTAATACGATGAATTAAATTTTTGTAAATTCATATTTGTCTTTTTTTATGAATGGTGATTGTAAATAAGTTTTAATATTAACGAATAGTCTTCCTTTTTTTCTATTTTCTAAAAATAAGCAATTCACATATTAAATAGGTCATATAGTTTTATATGAGCATCCTGGTTTCTACTAAAATTGTTAAATTTCTGAACTTTAAAACTTAAAATATATCTCCGGGTCTTTTTTTTCTTAAAGAATTTATTTATAAGACCTAATTTGACCGCTGAAAAGTCTTACAATATTTTTGTTTTTAGTATTATTTAGAAAGCCATGTTAGGCTCCGACGAAAAGGAAATTATGAGTAAGACATATATACATTATCTTAATTTGGGAATAATGCTCGAAAATGAAACAATGTTTCTCTATTTTGGGAACCTCAAAATTTGTTAAAACCCTCCAGGAAATGCGTTCATTCATTTGTAATAACGCTTACAGCGTATGAAAGAGCCAAATAAGATATTGCCATATTTATTTATTGTAAGTTTCTAAAGAAGATTTCTTTAACAAATTCATTTCATTTGCTGGTTTCACTAAAAATCAGATATATAGTCAGAATACTTCATAGTTTTAGAATTTTACAGATTTATTATGAATTTTTATTCAACCTTTCGCACTGTATTTCATTATCTCCGATTTGGAAATTATTCCTTTGAAATCAAATTTAATTGATACGTGTGAGCATGTCCATCAATTTCGGAGAAAGGCCAGCATTTTCTGACTGATTACAAATTCAGCTTTTTATTTGACATATTTCTTATAGTCATAATATACATTTCTTGGCTTGTAGAGGGTTATAGTAATCCATTGCAAATTGAAATCAAATTAATTATAACAAAGAGAAACTTAAGAATCTTGTCTGCCTCTTCATACCTAATATGGTGTTCTTCGTTTACTTATTTAATTTTTAATTTATTCAGTTGTGGTATTGCAATCGTTATTCGCACAGCTATATTTTATTGCAAAAATTTCTAAAATTGGTTTGGTGAATAGATATCGAGCTTTCGCGTAAATCTTTCAATTGGTATAACCATCTGTGTGATGCTCTGAACTGAAATGATTATATTTGGCATGATTTCACGGAATTTTATGAAAGATAATATTCAATAATAGCTTTGTGGACGTTCCGATATTGAAACAGTTTTTAAATATCGAGGATTCTCTTTATAACTCTCTTTTATAATGTGGATCCTCTTTTTTAACTTGACAACAGCTCAAAAATAAAGCATTTCTTTGTCTTGGTGTATTTTGTACTATTTAAATAACTGATGTAGTGAATTTTGTAGAATCTCTGGGAAATTATGAACAATTAAATATGAAAATGCAAGAAGAATGCACGAAATATATTTTCGTCGATTAATGAAATTTCTAATGATACATAATTGAATAATATCATCATTTAAACAGAGACTCAACTTTAACTCAAACATTATTTATTTCATGGTATTGGGGAAAAATTATTTGCACAATGTCTCATTCGTAACTGTTTTACATTTATAGGGCATGAAACATTGGCATTATTTCATTGATTCATTAGTATATGTTTTCTTTGTGTATCAAATTTTCCCTCTTTACTTATTTCGAAACAAATAATGTACTTTCAGTTTTAGCTTATACTTTACGTTTAACATTTTCTCTCAGGGAAAAAAAATCTTCAACATTCGAGTGTGCGAATTTGTCTCATTTCAAAATCGGGCATTTTGAGAGTAAACACAGGAAACCGCTTGTTTATTAAGTTACTAAATGGCTTTAAACAAAAAAAATCATTATATGAACTGTTTATTGTTTAAATATAAATAAATTCAAAGTCTTGCTAGTGACTTGGAAAAATGTGTGGTATTATAAAGTGATGAATTTTTTTTAAGTAGGCGTTCAAATTAGAAGATTTTAACATTTAGTCGAGAAATTTTAAAAACCGGTTCAGCCTAAAATTGTCTTTCCAATTGAATTCATTTCATAGAAAGGAAAATAATAATTTTTATTCCCAAATATTTCAGCTGCTTCAAGCTTGTATGCGAATGAAATTTGATTTTCCGTCCAATGTTAAGATGTTTTAAATTCATTGTTGCATATTCGTGTAACCAAGGTCTTTCAGCTATAAGATTACAATGTAATTACAGTCAATAGAACATGCCCCCCCCCGAATGTCTCAAAAATAAAAGTAAAAAATGTATTTCTCCCTGTGAAATAAATCGGTAAAAATGAACCATTTCTATTTTTTGCTTTTGCGGTCATATATTGACTCCTGCGTCACTAATCAATATATATCTTATATTTTTGCAATAAAATTCAAAACTATTTTGTTCATTATGTTTCTAAAAGGACGTGAAACCTGAAAGTAAATGTTTCATACATATTTTGCTTACATTAAAACTTTATATATTAAGCAAAAAGATGCATATATTGGTGAAACGTTTCTTCAAAATTAAAGAAATTAAACAGTGCTAAAAGACAGCAGTGCACTTCAGATATATTTTAGATATCGCTTTGAAAAGTGATTTTCCCTCATTTCTTTTTAAAGATAATTCTTCGTAAATTTCGATAGAAGGTATAGGTGATATTGTAACCAGATTCTCATTTTAAATTGTTTAGCAGAAATAAAATACATGCAACTGGAGAACAAAATGCTGCTTTTTTGTTATTGCGGGTGAGCATTTCACTTTTCCTGAAAAATGAGAATCGGCAGATAATCTAAACCACCTAGTAAACAATAAATAAAAACAAATTTAATAATTTTACCTTCTTTACGGAAATATCAAACATTGCATTGAAGGCATCAACTTCGCGTGAGATTGCGTTTCAAGCGCATTTTCTCCATCTCGTCATTTAGGATCTTGAAAATAATGGATAGGGATTCGATTCGAATGCCAGTGGAGAACTCCTGTTGTTATTAACAAAATTATTCACAGTATTTAAATAGTTTTTCACCGTAATTGCTGTAAAATTAACTTTATAAAATAGCATTTTCTTATCGATGTTCTTAGCATTTGTTGAATTGAAATTTCCTGAAAATGAATGGGTTTGGAATGCAAAAATTCGTGTTCGCTATTCGAAAAAGTATCGTTTCTAGGTCAGAATAGTTACTCTCTTGAATTGCTCACCTTTCACATTATTTTTAAAAATAAAACAAATGTAATTATTTCTGTTTTTTTTTGTATCAGTGTAGTTGATTTCTGTTTCTTGTACTGTTCAGCTATCGACAATCATTTGTTGGAGAGTTTGGCTTCAATTTCCTGCATTTAATTTCAAATTTAATATATAGAGTATCCTCTATGAACTTCGAGCCAAGTGATGGATGATATTATAGTTTTGAAACGTGCTTTTTTTGAGGAAAATCGTTTTCATTTTTAAATGAGGATGAAAACCTTGTCTTTGGTATCATGATTTTAGAGACGCATGTGCATTACTTTTTTTCATCAATCAACGCTGTAGCTTTTAAAATTTCTTTATGTAGACAGTCCTTTGGATAAAACAAATTTTTTCGGTGCTTGTATTTGAATTTAAAAATAATTTAATAGGTGAAACATTCTTTTCCTTTACAAAACTATAAAGTTTGAGATGATTTTATTATAATACCGCAATTAGCTTTTCTCATTAACCCTTTCTAGGGCCGTGGGAAGTATGCTTCCTACCAAATTTATCAATCTTTGTATGAAATTATGTAGGTTGGCATAAGTTCTGACAATTTTTTTTTTTTAGAAAGACCAGAAATTTAGATGCTTCAGTTCTTTATCTCAATCAAAATGATGTGTCTTGATTTGTCACTTAATTATTAATTAACCAAATTAATTACGCAAATTAAATTTATCTAATAAGTAAAATGAATCCCTTTTCTTATTCTAATTTCAAGCCTCAAAATATTTTAACATAATGACTAGGAAAAAATGGCCCTTTAAAGGCTTAAAAAATATATTCATTTCTGGTGATTGTTTCATTTTTCAGTGGTTTGCATTAAACTTGGGAAAACTGGCTTATTCGCAAGGTCGTTTGCTTCAGGCAGATTTTTTTTTTTTGACTTTGTATTGTTCTACCAACGAA
Source organism: Argiope bruennichi (assembly GCF_947563725.1). NCBI lineage: Eukaryota > Metazoa > Arthropoda > Arachnida > Araneae > Araneidae > Argiope > Argiope bruennichi. The sequence goes on from NC_079161.1 coordinate 27,366,221, forward strand.
TAAGTGAAAATATATACTTAATAATTATTCATATACAAATCAGTTTTTAACCTCTCAGACGACTTGTTATTCCATTTCGAAGCTCTTATAATCTGTAATGTCAGGTTAATGGTGAATATTACTCTAGGCTCTATTTAAATTCAAAATTATTTACGATGACGAAAAAAACTAGAAATTAAAAAATGCTTCTCAAAAAATTTTTAGTTGTCAGATAATTATTTGTCGTTATTTTCTTAATATGGTTTGCTAACATTGAAAACATGTGTTGGAGATATAAAATGCTTGTATTATATAAATATGCGTACAATCTTATTCCGATTTGCAGTGAAAGGCTTTCCCAATGAAAATAAAACAAAATCCGGTTATTTAGTCTAAATTCTCGAGTCTGAACTCAAAAGGGCGAAATCCTGGAACGAATAGTTTCACCATATAGAGTTTTCAGACTATTTTCAGTGATATAGAGGTTTCAATTTGGCGAATTACATTACTAAAAGAAACAATTCAATTGTTCTTCTTTCACTGTAACTATGAACTGTAAATCTGAAACGCATTTATCCAGTGATTGGCTGAGGAAAGTATGCGTTCTTGTTGAACGATGAAATCTTGGAAAGATTTTTAAAAGGAAGTCTTCACCTTGTATTTTGTAACTTTAACTGTTATTCTTAATTATAGCTGGATTTCAGACAAGGTTAAGCAAGAAAAACTTAATAAACATTTGAAAATTCAAACTTATTTAAATAAACCCTCATTGGAATCTATTCTAAATTATAAAAAAGCATACATTCTAAAAAATTCAGTTTTAAAAAAATAAGAATGTTTGAAATTGTATTTTGTCAATATTTCAATGATTATTTAAGAAATGCAAATGTATGTAATTTTTAATATTTTCATAAATATATTGAAAAAGTTGAATTTTATAACTCATTAGAGATACAAACTTTTTGAAAAGGGGTATTTTATAAGCTTTATAATCTGCGAAACAAGGAAATTCCTCGTTTCCACTTAATCTGTTAAATTTTGCAAATACCTGAAAATCGCATGTAATGCATGAATTCAATTTTTTTTTCTAATTTTCCTAAATATGTTTAGAATGAGGTGAGATTGGGTTTTGTTATATAATAAATATCTATTGGAACTTTCAAACGTTTTTTTTATGCTTTTAATAATTTAAAACTCGGTATTTATTCTTTAGTTGATTAAAATGAAGTTCAAGTAATAATACAGACACGTCAATGAATTTTAAAATCTAATAGTTCAGCGCATTTGAAATGGAAGAAAATTATTTGCTACGCAACGAAAAGTTTTTACTATTTAAAATTTCACTCATTTCCCTATTCAATTTTTGTTTGAAAACTATTTTTAAACTTAGGCCCGAATTAGGCATTCTGTCATAAAATTTACAACATGATTATGGCCCTTTATTGAATAATTTAGCTATGGCTATTATAGTTTAAAAATATATGACTAATATAACTAACGTAAAACAAAATTATTTTAGGGTTATTAGTGTTTAAAAGTTGAAATATGAATTACAATTACTAAAGTTAAACATTAATATTTTAGGGATGAATTCACGCTAATGAGGTCATTTACAGCATAATAAACTGCTAATCAAATCTCAATTATACTATTGCGAACTGATGTTTCCTCAAGTTACATTTTAAAAGTAGTAAGGAAAAGGAACAAATAAAATTATTTTCGTAATTTATGATTTAGTATGGAAACGGCTGAAATTGAATGCTATAAAAATGACTGCTTATTTTTAAAAAAGGCCACTAAAAATTGTAAAATATAAGAAAGTGATATTTTAAAGCTTTAAGTTTTTCTGTGAAATCCAATTGATCTATGAAATTTGAAACTCATAAACTGTATAAGTAGAATTCTAGCTTTTTCACTAGGTCAAAATTTCTTGATGTAATCCATTTTCAAAAAATATATTGAAATATATTCAATTCAGTTCAACACTTTCTTTCATTTGCTCCCATTCTGAACGAGGTTGCCGATGTGCATATTTAATTATCTTCTCGTTCAAAATATTAAAAATTCTGGATAGAAAATTCTGCAGTACTAATTGAAAACGAAACATGTGCCCAAACGTTTTTGAAATATCGGTAGCAATATTATTAAATTAAAAAAACCCCTTTAATTGCATATTAAATATTTTCTACCAAAAGGTTGTATTTAGATTGAATAACTGTCAGTTAAAATAGATGAAAACAGCCGTCAAATATAAGCGACATTTCTATTCTACGTATGTTCGTTCTATTTTAGTCTTGGAGCAATTAGTTTCTACACTCTCGCCAGAACATCTTTATAATAAGTATTTACATTATATCTATTTATGCGGTTTTAATAAATATTTTTCAGGTCAAGAAAAATTCAAACATTTGTATTAAAATGTGTTGAAACCAAATAAAATCTCTTGGGGGAAAAAAGTGCCATCTAATATTAAGGCGAGAGAAATTGCTACGAATAGCCTTGATTCGAAATTGTTAATCCCTCTCGACCATTAACAATAACTTAATAAGCTTTTTGTAAAATTTATTAAGCGATTTGGAAAACGGCATTGAAATGATGAAACTAATGAAAATGATTAAATAATGAAAAAAGAATATCTCGGAATATGATAGTAAATCTATTCGTAGTAGAAAATGAGATAGAAAATCGAAATCCGTGTTTACTTAATATATTTTTTTTTCTTGCCTGTTCGAAATCCGCAATCACTTAAACGATAAACTATTTACTTTTCGTAAGGGTTTTATATTTTAAAATTAATTTAATGAATGACTCGCGGAAAAGAAAATCTTATTCAGTTTTCACAAAACTGTATTTTTATGTACATGTGATTGAATATTCTAATTGTTTAATTGGCACATTAATTCCGCATCATAAAGAACTTTCTCTGTATTAAAAATGATACTTTACATTCTAAATGAAGAAAAGAAACCGGGTGCATTATAGCCTTTAATCTCATAATAAAATAATCAACTTTGTGTCAAATAATATCCAAAAAGATCTCAGCATAGCTAAGCAAAGCATTTGCTAATGAAGTAGTGAAAAAAACACTTTCCGCGAATTTTTTCCAAATTTAAAACTTTTATTTTTGGCAATTAAATACTGAATTTCTTTCTTAGAGCTTCTTGCAGTCTTTTTGTTTCAGTCGATCCCTCATGGAATTTTTTTTCTTATTAGCAAGAAACCAAATTACCGATTGAACATGGCATGGCTCAATAAGGCAGAGAAATAAAACAGTCAGTTAAGTTATTAAAATAAGTATAGTTTAGTTGCATGATGGGAAAAAATTCCAGTCGTTGGTTGCAACTGGATTTGAACCTGTCAACAAGAAAAAGTAAATATTTGGCTGTTGCATCATGTGCCCATCATCCATAAGAAAATTTCAGAATAGAAGAAAAATTATGCCGGTTTTTAGGCTCTGTAATGTCTTGATCTAGACTGATCAAATAACGAAGTAGAATTTCCCGACAATTCTTTATTTTACAGCCCTATTTATACAAAAGAACAACTTGTTCTAATCTTGGTTAAATAAATAGTTATTTACACCTGTAGTAGGAGACACAACAGCCGAAGTTGAAGGTTTATCTTGAAACTTAGTTCTCCATCAATACGGAGAAACAACACCACAGGGAACTCGCAGGTTGTTAGTCAACACGACCACTCCAGGGGTAGTTCTCGGACTCCGAACTCGTGGGCGTAGTCCAACAGTCTGCCTGCAGTTCGTTTCTTCTTGTGTCCCTAAAAAAATCTCCGCACTTTATTTTGGAGATAATCTCCGCCTCTAATCCAGCTCTCTTTCGGCCAATCGGGGTTCAGCAATATACTCCCTCAGCGGCGTGGAAAGGTTCTTTTAGTGATGCACCTTTCATAACTGACTATTCTGGAACACGGAGTTATCATAGTCCTTTCACAATGAGAAACATTTAGCATCCAGATGTTTGGACACCCCTTTCTCTTTGAAGGTGCTATCAATACCTCTTGGATGAAGAATTCCACATGTGGTCTTTCACTGTTGTCGCTAATGAACAGATGCGAGACCACCCAGGTGAAAAGATCCATCTGGCTATCTCGAGGAGTTTAGTTATTAACATCGACGACACAGCTGGCTGTAAATGTCTTACCAGTACTGGGAAACGGAGAATGTTACAGCGCGTACATTTTTATCTTTAATAAGAAATGTCGAATAAATTAAATGGGTATTATAGTGGTTATATTATCAGTGAAGGAAAAATTTTACATTTTTATCAGCATTTTCCCCTAAAAGTGTTTGCCAATAAATGTTAAATGGCATACACCTAGATGTAATATCAGTCGCATGCACACTGTTGGAAAGAATGATGGGCATGCATAAAGGCTTACCAGATATATATTAATTTAATCTCATAATTTTTTATTATGAGAATGTGCATTCTTCTAGCATTTTATCAGATTGAATGAAAAATTAATTTCAGCTTCAAAGTTAAAAGCAATGATGAAAAATACTATAAGCATAAAGCAAGTGCCCCTTTTCTGTTTACTAAGAAACTAATTTTCGTGTCTTCTGAAAATATGTTTTCTAAAATAACAAAATACTGTTTTAACATAAATGGTATAATTTAAATTTATATATATTCTAAATGCTATAATTTCTAGACTATTGCCGAGAAGCAGTTGAAACAACGCAATATTTGCAATTCGTGTTTAACCGTGGGAGTAGACAATTGTTTTAATAATATTTCAATTATTTTTATATCAAATCACTTATTATTAGTTAATGGAATCCTGAATCATATTGAATAATTTAGTCATTCTTAAAATTGCAAAATTTTAAATTCCAATATTGATGCTATTATAGGTATTGGAGGAGTCATGGCAAACCAAATTATGGAAAATGCTGATTTATTTACAAGTTTACATTTTCTCTCTCATTAAGCAGTTTAACTATTATTTTCATTTATATGATAAAAGTTAACACATCCTTAAATGTGCACAGTGTCACATCCGCATACACGATCAATACTGGCTCGGAGCTCCAATGCACGAATGGTTTGGCGCAGCATTGCCAACATCATGGCTCTTGTGCCAATAAAATACAGAAAAATCCAATGCACGAATGAGTTCAATCCCCAATCCAACTGAACTTACTATGCTCCCACGGGAAAAAACAACTTCTTAATTAACTGAATTCTCAGTCTTGTTCTTTATATTTCTGTATTTAACTCCTTGAGTAATTTTCACTTCTTTCAAAATTAGCTTGCATTAGTTTTGCAATTAAATTCTTAATTTCGTAATCATTGTATTGAAATGTAGACCTTTCTCTAGAATGTGTAATGCAACAATCATTGCATGTATTGAATTGTAAAGAAATAGGCTATTTTTGGTGATAAATTCGCTTAGTAAACATCAGTTTCAAACGTTTTTATCATTTTTTAAATCGGTCATTGTAAAGAGTAGTAATAATTAAAAAAAAATCATATTGAACCTAGATATAAGTCTAAAGAATGATCTTTGTCAAATGGATTATGTAAACATATTTTTGATCTAAACACTTACTTGACATTTCGTTTACAGCTTAAAGCAAATTACTTTTTTTATTTCACAATTTTAAGTTGATTTTAAATACATCGGAAATGTTGCGAATTTTAAATACGTTAATTTCATTAATTAAAACGCAAATAATTTTCCGTTTGGGTAGTTTTTTTTTTGTGCTAAAATCTTATTTTCCGCAATAATATGAAATTGCAAAATTTAAAATATTATATAGCTTTACATTTCTTCTATGATAAAATGCACTCTGACAAAAAAAAAAAAAAAAAAAAAAAAACATTGTTTCATTTTAAACCGAGCACGCATTGTGCCTTGCGTAGTACAAAAGTGTAAGGTAATGTGAGCATTTGTAAAGTTCTGATGCGAAATTGAAAAAAAAAATATTTAGTTCCTAACATATTAAATGTCAGTCAAGTGCTTTATTTTGAAAATGTTTTTTTATTATAATTCGGTAATGGTTATTTCAGAAACATTGTAAATACCAGACTGTTCATATTTTTAATAGTTGCAAATTTTTTACAGTTTAAAAAATAAACTTAAAGCGTAGGATATAATTTATATAATGTATCTTGAATGCTGAAAGCAATTTTTACACTTTACTAAATTTTCATTAATTTCAAATTACATTCGAGCTTTTATTAAGAATTTTCTTTAACGTGTTTCCATGTATCCATGTCCTGCAGTGTTTTGTACAAAAAATATTGAATGCTTCATAATTGCATTGTGTATTTGCATTTTTATGTACTTACTGTTGATATTGTCTATGAATTTTAATGAATCTTATTATTAAATGTAAAATTACTCTAATGTGGGCAAAATATAATTTCTGTGCGATAATATAAATTCTTAAAGTATAAAATTATATAAAAGTATACTATATAAAGCATATTTTTCAACTTTAAAAAATATTTACTTGTGAAATAATTATGCATAATTTAACTGCCATGTAAAGGCTAAAATATGACATGCATTCTGTAAAACTTGTTTAATTTTAAATTTTACTTTTTTCGTTAAATCTTTTTTTCAATAAAACTTCTTTTAATGCTCTAATCAAAAATATGCATTATTAAGAATTTCTTAATGCAATAACCTTATTAATTAAATAAGGAGAAAAAATTTCCTCATTAGCTTACCACATCTTTTCTCATGAGTATATGTATTATTCCAATTTATAGTGGCATGAACTGAATGAAGAAATGCCTTAATTCTTTATATTTATATATTCACATCTTGTATTTTAATTGAATTTTATGGAAATTTTATATATGAAATGTTACTGTAATATACAAACTAAGCTGCATTGTAATGGTAATTATATTAATCTTATTCCACTGCAGCTTAGTTGCAAATGTTTACTTAAAAGCAATTTTTTGCTGTTAGTGACCAATAATTTGTAAAAGTTAAAAAAAACATAATTAAATATTATATTATGAAGCCTTTTAATTAGACCGATTTAAAATTACTTTGCTAGTAAAACTAGTGATTAAAAATGATTAAACAAATGACAGTGAAAATTAAATCGAAACAATTTAAAGTTTCAATTTAAACTATTGTTTTTGAAGATTGCAATACCAATATAAATGAATTATTGAATGCATTATATTGTGATAAAATTGAATATTTGACTTGGATGGGATTATATAATGCTGTAACATCATGTACCTGTAACCGACAGGGTAACAAGGAAGGAATGAGCTTCTAAGTGGTCTAAAGTGTGGTTTGCCATCACAAATCTAATACTTTCGCAGAAACGGAGTTTTTAAATACAGTGCAGAAAACAAGTTTTGGCTGTTATGTACAAGTGTCTACGAGGGCTGCAATAACGCATCGATTCTTTAAAGATTATTCCTGTGAATGCTTTGGTGTTTCCTCTAAAGCTGACCTGTGAGCAATGACCCATTCACAAGTTTTAGAAATGAATAGACCACCATCGAAAAAAAAAATTGAAAGAGTATTTTGATGTCGAGAGAACTGTGCTCGAATAGCAGAGCAAAAAAAAAAAAAAAAAAAAAAAAAATGCAGAAACGATACTTCTATATAAAGAGCACACTTGAGAAATATTCCCGAGCCACCAGTGGATGAACTGTTAGAAAGGTGTCTCAATGTCGAGAGAGCTGCATTTCTCAAGTCTTCTGTGCAGAGAAAAAAAATACTGGAGAGGCACTTGGATATCGAAAAAGGTTTCAAAACCCCAGTAAAAAAAAAAAAAAAAAAAAACATTGGGGGGGGGGATTGTATTTCGATATCGAGAGAGAATTCTACTTAAGTTTCATATGTCAAAATAAGTACTGCCGCGAAATCTTAATATCAAAAGAGAATTGCTCAATCAGCCAATAAAGAATGAAGCGGCGCCTCGATACAAAGGACACCCGAGAACTCTACTCAAACTTCCAGTAAAATAAAAAAAAAATGCTGAAATATCATCTCGATGTCGAAAAAGAATTTTACTCATATAATCTAATGGCTTTTTAATGTCTGAAGGAAAACTCTAGTACAAAAAGAAGCTACAGTTTATTTCAATATCGGGATATTCTGCTCCTGTGAAAAAACAAAACAAGAGTGACATCTTGATATCGAAAACAAGAACCTACTCAGACCGCCAGGCAGAAAAGATATGGAATCAGCAATTCGAAATAAAGAACATATGCAATAACATTTCTTCAGCTTCCAAGAGCAGAAGAAAATTCTGTCATCGCAATGCCAAATGTCGAAAAAACAGACTTTAGTTATGTCCATTTTGAATATATATATATATATATATATATATATATTGAACGGCACATTGGCATTAACAGAGCAGTGTTTCATATTTCCCAATGCCAAAAAATGTTACAATTGCGTTTCGATATTGGGGGAAGTCTCTTGCGTCTAAAATACAGGAGCGACATCTCATCTCGATATCGAAACAATACTGCTCAAGACGCTTTTGCAGCAAAAAAAAAAAAAAACTTGCTGAAGCGGAACCTTGATATATACAGCACACGTGAGTTACTTTCAAGCTCCCAGTGGGAAAAAAATGTTGCAATGGCATTTTAATCCCGAGAAAACTGCTGTCTGAAATCATCTGTGTAGAGAAAACAAATGGGAGCAATACATAAATCGTTCCAAAACTCCAGTAAAAAAAATGTATTTTGATAACGTGAAAGAACTGATCATGTCTTCTGTGTGTAAAAATGCACTGGAGCGCAATCTTGATATCGGAATAGCTGTGCTAATGCCGCCAGTAAATTGGGGAGAAAAAAAACCCTAAAGCAGCAACTTGATAATGGGCCCACATGAGAACTCTTCTCTAGACTAAAGGACAAAAAAAGCTGGAATGTTATCTGAATACCGAAAAATGTGAAATTTTCTGAAGTCCGCTGAATGAAAGAAATAATTGATTTGCAATTTGGGACTGTGAAACACACTCTTCGACACCATGTCAAATGAAATAAAAAAATGCTAAAATCTCCTGTGCGCAAAAAAAAAAAAAAAAAAGCGATGCATGCAACTTGTTATTCAAACAGCGGTGGTCGAACCGCTAATGTCCAACAGCCTTAATAAGAACTGAAATGGGACCTCGGTGTATAAAACACACATGAGAATTCTTCTCTATCCTTCAGAAAAAAAAAACAAAAAAAAAAACAAAAACAAAAAAAAACGCTAGAATGTTAGCTTGATGCTCGAAAAGATTTTGTTCAAATCCTTATATAACGAAAATAATCAGCCGTGTTTTGGCGTCCAAAGGACAGTGTTTCAAGTCTCCAATTGACAAAAAAAATGGAGATTCCCTTTTTACATAGAAAGATTGCGCTCAGATTTCCTGTATATAAAAAAAGTATAACACCTTGAAAGACCGTGCTTCAAGCCACCGGTTAATGGGGAGAAAGCCTTAGCGGCGTTTTCGATATAAAAATCATGCATGAGAAATAATCTGAAGCTTCCAGAGAAATAAGAATTGCTTATGACTCATTGCCGAAAAAGGGAACTTCGCATAAGTCTAAAAACAGACTTCGGTTAAGTCGATATAAAGACCGCACGTGAGAACTTTTCTGAAATTCCAAAGGAAAATGCTGGAATGTCTTCTCGACACCGAAAAAGAAAAACTCAAATATTCCCCAAGTAGTAAAAAAAAAAAAGAGAGAACGGTGTTTTGATATCGAATAGAATGCACTCCATGCCCCAATGCAAAAAAAAAAAAAAAAAAAAAAAAAACCTTGTGTTTTCATACTGAGAAAGGACAGTAGTCAAGTGTCTTGTGTCAAAATAAATAAAAACAGGAGTAACACCTTGATATCGTAACATAGTTTAAACTGCTGGTTTAGCAAAAAAAAAAAAAACCTGCTGAATAAGAATCTCGATATAGAACACGTGACAACTACTTTCCAATCACCGAAAAATTGATACCGAAAAATTGATACCGAAAAATTGAAATTTTCTCAGGTTTCCAGAGTAAAAGAAATGACTCACTGGCATTGGGTGTCGAAAAGTGTGGGATGCGCCTAGTGCCACAAACAGTAACGTTGCATTTTGTTCTAGTGAAGAGAACTGTGCCCAAGTTTCAATGTCGCACCCACACACAAAAAAAACTGGTCTGCGACATCTTTATTGAAACAGCTGTGGTCAAGCCGCTGGTCCGGCTAAAAGTACTGAAACGGAGCCTCGAGATGAGAACACCAATAAAAGTTCTTCTGCCTCCAGTAAAAAAAAAAAAAAAAAAAAAAAAAAAAAAATGGAAAGCAATGCTCAAACCGCCTGTAAAAGTGGGGGGGGGGGAAGGCAGCACCTCATTTGAAAACACAGCATGAGAACTCTTCTCAAGCTCCCATTGTAAAAAAAAAGTTTTCATTGTCATTTGGATCCTGAAAAAGAGAATGTTACATTAGTTTCCTGTGTAAAATGAAGAAAATAAAAACTGCACTTTCGTACTGATCAGTATTTGAAGCTGCCAAAGCAAAAAAGACACTGTTGGAATGCTATGCCTTTATCGAGGGACTATACTAAAGGCTTCCTGTGTATGGAGAAGAAAGGAGCGACACCTTTATCGAAATATCAATGCTCATGCCACCGATGAACGGTAAAAAAACTCCCGAAAAGCATTCTTCGAAGCATCCAGTGAAAAAAAAATTGAATGCCAATATGCTATTGAGATGAATGTTTCATTATCCCAGATGCCATGAAAAGCTAAAGTTGCATTTTGATATCGAGATAAGATTATGCTGAAGTCCCCTGTGTCAAAGAAAGAAAATATAGGAAGACATATTGATATAGAATAAAAAATACTCTAGCCGTTGGAGCGGTAAAAAAAATTGCTGAAGAGAAATCTCGACATATAGGACATAAACAACGCTTCTCCAATTTCAATGGAATGAGGTCTCGATATCGAAAAAGAGAACTTTTCTTGTCTTCTCTTTCAAAAAAGTAATCGAACGGCTCTTTAGTTTCTAAAAGTGTTTAAGGCACCCATTGCAAAAAAAAAAAAAAAAAAAAAAATGATGTGCATTTTGATATTGAAAGAGGATTGCTTTCTAATCTCCTGTTTCAAAAAAATATATATATATTAGAGCGACATCTTAATATCGAAAGAGCAGTTATCAAGCCGCTGTAGAGATTTAAAAAAAATACTGAAGCGACAACTGGATATAAAATGCCCACATGAAAACTCTTCACTAGCCTCCAGGGGAAAGAAATATTCCTAAATATTATTTCAATGAGAACTTTACCGAAATCGCATATGTTAAAACAAATAACTAAATGTACTTTGGTACCGAAAGAAAGTTTAAAGCCTCCAATGTAAAAAAAAAAAAAAAATTGGATTTGTATATTGATGTTGAGAAAGCATTGTATTCGTCTGATATTTGAAAGAAAGGATGCGGCATCTTTATCAAAAGAACGGTGCTCATGCCACCGAAATGTTAATTCTATTTAGATGTCATAAGAGGATTGTATTCCAGTCTCCATGTGGGGAAAAAATCTGGAATATCATCCCATGATCGAAAACAGAACTTTATTCAAATCTCTTATGTAAAATATGTAATGCTGAAACAATATCTTAATTTGAAATGACATGCTCGAATTTTGACTGTAGAAGAAATACTGACATGACCTCCAGACATTGGTGGCACGTGTGAAAACGATTCTCAACCTTCCTGTGTAAAACGCTTTGTTTGAGTAGCATCTCGTTTGGGAGAACACGTCGGGACTGCTTCCAAGTCTACAGAATAAAAATGAAAAAAAAAAAATATTTGATTAAGATCTCTATTTCGTTTGAACAATCCTGTGAACCGTTTTCATTTTCTGCCGCAACCTGTTGCCAGTTTCATTAGGGTATGGAGACATCTCCCCATATATCATGTGTAAAAGTTCTAAATGCAGCCAGTTCCAGAAGATGACCTGGCATTAGTAAACTCCATTGGTCTGGCCCCTATTAACTCACACAAAAAATAATCTGTTATCCAGAACAGAGCTCTGACCGTTTATCTTCATTCGTGAAATATCTATTTTCCTCATTTATATCTTATTTTCCTCATTATTTATAACAAACAGTGGACTTATGGGATTCTTTCAATTTTTATTTAAGAATTTTCATCGACATTGTTTCCAAGCATCAGCATGAAACTCGTAAGACAGTGCGAAAGGAAATCATTGTGGTGGCTCCTCCACCCCACTTCATCACTTAGTGCTTCGATTAGAGTTCAGTGATATAATAACCACTATGTGCAGCAGACTATACGAACTTTCTCGCAAATACCTGTTGTGTGTCTTTGAATCCTTGGACCAATGCCAAGAAATTCAGTAGTAAATTAAGGGACTTTATAACGTATTGAAACTGAATGAACATTGCGTTGTAATTGTGTGCTATGTGTTCACGATGACTTGTATGGTATATAAATTTTCATGAAATTATGCTGTTCAGGTGATGCAATCTTCTTAAACAATAGTACGTTTCATAAGTGTTCCGAAAATATTCAAAATTGAAATTTAAAAAATGACCGCGACTCTTATTAATTTCTATCAAATATAAGTTGCATCGATTAGGATTTAAGCCTTTTTTTCAAATTTGTAAGTCTAATTTAATATAATGATGAATAAATGTTTTATATAATTGCTTGATTGTAAAGTTCGAAATGGTTTTGTTATGAAATGTGAAATATTGATTATCTGTGAATATGAATTAAGGAAAAATGTAATTCAACTGTTGAATTTTATTAATTTCCTTTTTGGAAAAATTTGTTGTATGCATTTATTGGTATCAAGTTTATAAAATGGAAAAATATTTACAAAAAATAAAAAAAAATGTTAAAAAAAAATTGAAAAAATATTACTTAAATATATATGAAAAAAATATTGAAAAAAATTGAAAAAAAAATATTGAAAAAATATTGAAAAAAAATTGAAAAAAAAATATTGAAAAAATGAAAAAAAATATTGAAAAAAATGAAAAAAAATATTGAAAAAAAAAAATGCAAAATAAAATATTGAAAAAAAATGCAAAAAAAATATATAAAAAATATTGGAAAAAAATAAAAAAAAAAATATTGAAAAAAAAATATATAGAAAGCTAAAAAATATTTAAAAAAAAATAAAAATAAAAAAAAACTATGGAAATAAGAAAAAAAATATATAAATCATAAGACTTTTTTAGATTATTTTAGTGTATTTGTATTTAAAACTTGTATTCATATATTGTCTCTTTGTTTAGTTTAAAATATGAAATTTGTGCTTACCATGTCGATTATAGTTTGAAAATTATTTCGAATTTATTATATTCTTTTAAAAGTTCAATAACTGTGCAGGTTGCATTTTTTTATGCGTTAACACGTTGACTGCCACCGTTTATAAACTCATTTATGAGATTTAAAATTTAAGAAGAAATTGATAAAAAAAAGTGTAATTCTCAAACGGGCATTGAATATACGAGTATATTCTGATTATCATGTTTTCAAAAACGTGTCATTGCTTAGAATATCTCTATTGTTTACGTAACGATTAGATCTCTTGCTTTTTTTCACTATACGTGATTAAAATTTCGCTCTTTCACTTTGGAAAATGTTATGGATTCCCTTTCCATTTGATTAAATTGATTTGATGGCTTTATATTGGAATCGGATTCAGATGCGATACTTTTCGCAAATATGGGCGTCGATATGGCAGTCGACCTGTTAATATCTCATGAATTATATACTGAAAATCGTATTAAAAATTGCATTTAATGTTCATCAAATATGAAATTTTTCTTTATTCAATGCTGCAGGACTGGATGTGTTGGATGTTTTAAGTAACAGAGTTTAGCCATATAACGAAATTTAAAATTTAAGAAATTAAAACACAAATAGAAATTTACTTCTTAATACGATAAATTAATTTTTTAATTGTTTTTTTATTTTTTATGGTAATTATTAATCTTAATGAATAATTTTGCATTTTTTTTAATGGTCTTCGAAAAATAAACAATCCACATGTTAAACTAATAGGTCAGATACGAGTACATATGAGCATCCTGGTTTTTACTAAAACTGTAAAATTTCTGAACTTTAAAACTCAACTGTATTTAAGTTTTTTTTCTAAAAGTATTGTATTTATTTACAGAGCCTTTATTGACTTTATCTAAGAGCTCTGAAATACCTTACAATATTTCTTTTGCGTTATTTAGATCGTTAAACTACGGCGAAAAGAAAATTATAAGAAAGGTATGTTCGCATTATGTTGATCTGGGAACAGTTTTCTAAAATGAAGCAATGTCTGTGGCCATTTTTTGACCCTCAAAATTTAGCACTTTACGCATTCTAAATCTTTTAGACAACGCACTTTACGCATTTTTTAATAGCGGGTACAGCGTATTAAAAAAAAATCCAAATCGGCTATTGGTATATTTATAAACTGTAAGATTTTTTTCAAAATTATTGCGTATATTCACTCAAAATTATAATTGTAATATTATTTCACTAAGAAATCATAGTTAGAATTCTATAGACTTATCCAGAACTTTTTCTTTTAATTCAATCTGTCGAATAGTATTTCATTACCTTCGATTTGGAAATAATTTCTTTGGAATCAATTTTAATTGTTATTTGCAAATATATTCGACAATTTCCAAGAAAGGTCTACATTTTCTCATTGATTACGAATTCAGCTGCTAGCAATTTTGATTATATTAATTTGTTATAATCTTCAAACATATTCACAGTTTAAAATTCTATGTAAAAAAAATCACTTCATAGTAAAACGACTTTGAATCACTACTATGATACCAAGTGATTTAATTTCAAATATTTGAATTGTAAACTGAAAGAAGAGATTAAAAAAAGCAAGTGCATCTTGAAACAGAATGAGCGATAAGACTTGAAACCCATTTCTTGAAGACATAATACGCATTTTTTGGCTTGTAGGCATGCCACAAAGTTTCGATTATAATTTTAATTAGGAACGAATCCTGTCTGCATCATTTCCATATAAAATACGGTTTTCTTCAATCACTTGTTTTTTAATTCATTCATTCCTCAGTATTGCATGGTTTTTGACGCTCAATTTAATTTTATTGCAAAAATATCTTCAAAATTTATATGGTAGATAGATATCTTACCTTTGCGTAACTTTTTCCATTAGTATAACTATTTGTTCGATGTCCTTTACTAAATTTTAATTGATTATATTTGTCATGATTTCACGAAATTCTACGAGAGCTAAATGCCTATTTCATGCATGTTCCAATACTGAAATAGCTTTTAAAGAACGAGGATCTTCGTTATGAATAACGGCTCAAAGACAACGCATTTCTGTGTCTTGGTAATTTTTTTTTTGTACCTTCAATCGAGCTAGTGCTATACTGAGTCTAGTTAATTATCTAGTGGAATTATGAATAATTAAATCTGAAAAGGCAAGAAGAATGCATGAAATATATTTCCGATTAATGAAATTTCTGAAGGCATGTAATTATTCTCTATCATTTAAACGATCTTTAACTCAAGCTTTATTCAAACATTTCATGGCATTTAAAATACTATTTACATAATGCTTCATTCATAATTTATAAGGCATCTAACGTTGCATCGTTATTTTATTGATTCGTTATCGTATGTTTTCTTTGTATATCAAATATTTTCTTTCCTTGTTTGGAAACAATGTATTTTCAGTTTTAAATAAATATAAAATAATTCTCACATTATTTCTTAGGAAAAATCTTCCGTATTCAAGTGTGCAAATTTGTCTTACTGAATCCATTTCGGAATCGAACTTTTTGAGAGTAAACACAGGAACCCTTTTGCTTAGTACTAATTGAGTTACTAAATCACTTAAATCAAGGAAAATATCCTGTATATCAACTGTCTATTGCATAAATATAAGTAACGACAAGTCATGCTGATGGCTTAGAAAACTTGTAGCATTATAAAGTGATGAATTTTTTAAAGTAGATGATAAAATCTGATAATTTGAACATTTTTTCGAGAGATCTTAAAAACCGGTTTAACCCCAAATACTTTTCTAAATTGAACATTACCTTATAATTTTTAATCCCAAATATTTCGGCTGCTTCATTCTTTTAAACAAATGAGATATTCAGCATTTCTATCCAGTATTAAAATACCTTTAATTTACTGCTGCATATGCATATAACCAAGTTCTTTCTGTTATATTATTTCAGCATATTTACAGTCAATAGAACAAGAATAACCCCAATAAACCCCAATAAAAATTTCAGAAATAAAAGCAAACAGTGAATTTCTTCCTCTAAAATAAAACATTAAAAGAGAACTATACACATTTCATATTCTTGGAGTCATATTGATTCTAGTGTCACTAATCATTATGGATCTTGAACTTTTGCAATAAAATTTCAAACAATTTTGCTCATTGTGTTTATAAAAGGATATGAAATCTCAGCATGAATGTTTATTAAATATTTTGCTTGCATTAAAAACTTTCTATATTAAATAAATGCTGAAATGTTATGAAATTAATGAAATGTTTCTTAAAATTAAAGAGAAAGGAAACAGTGTCAAAAAAAACTACAATGCATTTTAGATATGTTTCAGATATCGCTTTGTAAAATAGTTTTTCACACATTTTAAAAGATAATTGTTCGGAATCTCAGTAGTTTTAAGTGATATTTTAACCAGATTCTTACTTTGAATTGCATTGAAAAATAAAATACATGATACTCGAGAACAAATTGCTTCTTTTTCTTAGTGATTATTGTGATAGAATTTCAGTAACTCCTTTTGAAAAATGAGAATAGGTAGATAATCTAAATCATCGAATAAACAATAAATCGAAATAAATTTAATGATTTGCCCCATTCCCTTACGGAAATACGAAACAATACATCGAAATCTTTAACTTTGTAAGAGAATCCATTTTAACCATATTTTCTCCATCTCGCCATTCACGATCGTGAAAATAATGAATAGCGATTCGATATTAATGCTAGTGAAGAACTCCTTTTTATTACTCAAATTATTCGCAATATTTAAATAATCGCCTTTCATCGAAGTAGTTAACAACTGAATTAAACTTAAGCCAGTGGAAATTCTTTTATTGGGAATTTCTTTCATGAATTCATTCATAGATCTGATGGCGAACTAGTTGGAGTAGGAAACAAAATTAAATTTAAATAATGCAGTGCCTTTAAAAATTAATCGTAGCTACAGTTTCATTTAAATACGAGAATTTCATGTCTTGAAATAGTGTCTAAATGTCTCATCGCGCAGAAGTTATCTTTTTGTTTCTTACACTGACCTAGTTTACCCAAAGGGAATAAAGCCGATTCAGTTCAGTTATGAATGTTCTCTTAACAAAGTACTGCATATTGTGACTTCCTCGTTGACAATACAAGCATTAAAATGTCAGTTTCACAAGATTATAGACAGATCGAGAGCGAAATATGCGATGTCACCCCCTTCTTGAAGGTACCCCCCCCCCCTTTTTCAATGCAGTTTTAGTATTTTTAAGAATTGTGTTTTTATTTGAGACGCTTAGAAACATTGTTTAGATTAACTTCCATTGATTGCAAAAATTCATTTGTTCTTCGGTCAATAAACATTAAATAATACAAATGAATGCGTTCTTGAAATCGTTTCTAGAATGGAAAGATTTGTGGGAATTTTAATATTTTCCACTCTTCATTTTTTCTCCAGGGGAGAGGGTGGCATCCTGCTCCACATTCGATGTCAATCTTTCATTTAATGGGTCTTAATTTGTACATTAATTTCAATCCTCCGTTTAATGCCTTTAATTTTTATTCATTCAATATTCCCATAGATAAGACAACATAGTCTTTCGTTATTTGACGATATGCATTTAATCGAACTTTTAAAGTAGAAGCATTTATCTAAACAATAATTTTTAATTGAAAATAATTCATTTTAACTATGTATAAATAAAAATTATTAGTTTAAAAAAACTATTTTGGTACTTATTAAACTATTTATTGTAATTCGATTCAAAGGAAATTGAATAATATATATTGATGTGATTTTTTGAGTTTAACTTTACTGTTTAAATAAAGGATTTTTATCTAAATAACCAACTTCCATGACATTTTAATGTAATTACATTTTGTTAAAAGGGTTGAATGTTGTCCTAATGTATAGCATATAAATATTCACCTATAAAATCAAATTAAGTATTTCGAAATCTGATGCATCACGCCATCAGCGTGTTTGATTGAGTCATCTGTTATTACTTAAATATCTTTACCTGTACCACACCTTTTTTTTTCTGTGAAATGCGTTACATTTGCACCGAAAACAATACTCAGTTTGCTATACTTTTAAATCATTAGATCTTCTCTAGCATTTTAGTCAAATGTTAACTGATTTTCGTGTTTTGCATTGGCTTAGCAAAAAATAAAAACATCTTAGAGTGATTATGTAAAAATTTTGAAAAAATATCTTTAAAATCGAAAACTTATCTAAATTTGGAGAAAAAAATTGATATTGCGTCTTTCCTGTAGACTGTGAAAAGCTAAACGAATTACTTTACCTTAAATTTGGAAATATATACTGTTAGTGTATTTTCTACCTCGCTGCAATGTGGTAAATAAAATTCTTTCTGGCATTTTTCTTAATATATATCGCAGATTAGTTTTGATTTTACACATTGTCGATTAACTAGACGAAGATTGAAAAAAACTTTTTTTCTACTTTTAAACCGGTTTATATTAAACTATTCTCAGTCAAGTTTTTTTTACTTTAATCATTTCGGTATTAATTGATTCTGTCAATAACGTCCTTTAAAAATCCCTATTTCTGAAAAATTTCAGAAATAGCGATTTAAACCTTTTGGATAAAATAGGTGAGCTTCCACATGAGTTAGTTTATTTTTTTTAATCTCACGGCTTCTTCCTTGCTGCATCCGAAATTGAATGCCATATGAGAAGATCGCGAACTTTTAAACAGGAGTTTGGGGATTTTTTATTTTTTTATTTTCATTCATTTGTTTCATGATATCGAGTTTATCAGAATCAAATTTTTTTTCATAAAATGTTAATATATTTTCTTCGTTTTTTGTTTCTGTAAATTTTATTTCCATTTTTGGTTTTGGCAAATTTTCTATTGAGATGGCGAGACTTCAACGAAGACTATTATCCATGTAAATTATTAAACAATAGAATTTTTTAAATTTCGATACAAAACAAGTTAATATGAAAGATGTAAACAAATGCTACCCATAATATATTTTGTAAAGAAAAATAAAATTCATCTGTGATTAAGTTATTTAAGTATTGATTCAGTCATAGTGAATAACTGTTCAGTCTCTCCAATTCTGCAAATCAGTAAATGAAATTAGTAATGACATTTTCCAGGTTTAAATAAAATCATTTCACTTCCAATTTTTTTCCTTCTAAACTAATGACATATCATAATTTTAGAAAAAATACATTTATAACGTATATTAAGATGAAACCTATTTAGAGTAAAAGAAGATATATAATCGATGCTTCATATTCTTAACTATCAAATGTTTCGCATCCGGTTAAGAATTTTTGAAACTCTTTTTTACCCTTATAAGTTCAAATCTGTTTAGTTTAAGATACAAAAAAAGGAATGTTTCCACAAATTGATACATTAATACGAAATTATGTTAACAATTATTTTTAGAAACATTTCCAGCTTAATACTATTTTTCAAAGAGTTCAATGTGTTAAATAGATTCTCCACTTTGACTAAATATCACTCGGTGCTGTAATTTGGGTATAGCTGCTGCAATTAATAATGTAGGCAGTCGTTTCCGCTACAGATACCAGGGATTTCGAAAAGCAAACTGCTGTATAGACATGCATAAATTCCCATTCTTTAGTGACAGTAAGGATTTATTGCATTACTTATTTAAAATTCATCCAACGGGGATTGATTTCAAGGACTTCATAATGTTGCATCTCAAGTTTTAAAGTAATATAAAAACGATATCAAGAAATTATTGACAAATTAACATTTTAATTACGTCGATGTGACATCTACTCACTGGGTACGTAAAGGAGACCAAATGAGAAGTAAAGGGAAATGCATGTTCCGAAGGAAGTCTGACGAGCATCGTGAAAATGAATTATTAATGCGTTTATTTCAATCTTTAAGGCTAAATATGGTTAACATATAGCACTATATGACTGGGGAGCGAAATTTCCTTGTTGCAGGAAACTTTTCATCGAACGGACTGAATCCTGTTCCGTCAAAGTTTTTACCATTTAATACTGTTAGGTATTTCTTCAAGTACTGAAAGTAGCTGCATTTTCTCATTGAATTCTTAAATGCGAATGAGTGAAAAAGAAATTAATGAAAGCCTTGTTCATTGCCACATTAACCCTTTGCATTCCGAAAAGAGATAAGATAAATTGTTAGAGATAAGATAAATCGTTATACACTGAATATAAGGGCTTATTTTATGACTCGGAGAAGTAAGAAAGATCGTACAGTAGATCTTGCTGTTTTTAAAGATTACTTTTCTAAGTATTGATCTATAATAAATGCTCGTTTTGCGACTTAAGAAATGCCGTAGTTGCTACTTACTTTGGGGCTTAAACATTTTAATAATATTAACCGAATCGAATAAAATTGTATTTTAATCTCATCAAGGGTAAACGGGAAAACTTCTCAGAGCTATCAATAATTTATTTTAAAAGTAACGAATTTCTTAACTATTGCTTATCGATAATTATTCCTCAATACTTGGCATATGTATTGTGCGTTGTACTGCTTTTCAAAATTTATTGAATGATAATGTTCGTTGGTTTTGAAATTACCAAATGATTTATTCATTTCGGCGTTTGTTTTTTTAGCACATTCATCCCCATCGAAATAATCAACTTTTATTTCCTAATTCTGATCACTGAAGCTCACGAATTTCAAAATTTTGCAGAGATGAGGCTCAGAAATTTTAAACTGCACCATGTCATTTTAGATCATTTACTTTTGGTAAACTTGCATGCCAGTTTAGAATTTCAGTTGTCTTTAACACTGAAATCGGTTTTCTTTGCATCCATCTTTCTTTCATAATTAAATCACAGGCAACAATGGCGTGTAACTAACTGCTCCATGGATTTCAAGCCAGACTCGGCTGCATAACTGCACACAATTCTAGTCCACGCAAAGAAGTTAAACCCATCCCATGGTGAAAATGATTACCCAATGTTTCTTTGCAAATGAAGCTAGAAATTCCATGAACGTCCATCATTAGTGCTTGTTGAAAATGAAGGACTGATCAAATTTCTACTAATAATCTTTTATTAATTCCTTGATCCCGGGTAGTGGGAGAATTTCAATGACCTTATACCTGGGTAATTTTTGTTCACGAAAATAGAATGGAATCGTCCTTTCCAAACGAGAGGCTTTTCTCAAATCGCCTTTCATTCCTATATTTCAGCTATGCACCTGGAAACACCCAAGCTAGAGATTTGTTGATTGGGCGCTTAGTTGTTATAAGATGTAGTGATTAGACCAAACGAATAATATTCCATGCATTAGTTGTGTGTATGTTGTTTCTTATGGCACTTGCTATGAACAAGCCCGCTGTTACGAAGACTGCGATTTAAGCTGATAGGGCGCGTCTCTTGTTTATTAGGGTCAACAGTACGACCTTTCCACTCACTACTCACGTCACAATCCTTTTTACGGGGCGGACTTCATTCATGCATTTCATTCACTCAACCACAAATCGTATTTTAGACCTGAACCAAAGAACGATCACCTCTGATCCAGTATGCCCATTGGTATTACTTTCGACATGGAAGACTTTGTGACCAAGTCAGATTAATACGCGCATCAGCCACCACACACGCGGATAGTCTTCGGCCGGAGGGGTTAGAACTCGCAACGAAAGAGACGCGAATCCAACGCTTTACCAACCAGGCTATCTTGGCCCTATTCTATACATTTGAATACGCTGAGTTGAGACCTGAGAGTGAGAATGGTAGTTGAGTGTTTTTACAACATTAAGTGAATTATATTAATCGCGATCACATTGACATCCTCTGTATGACTTGGGTTTTTTCAAGCTTGAAAAATGAATCTTGGGTTTTTTCAAGCTTGAAAAATGAATCTTGGGTCTTTTATTTTTCTATAAGTATCTTTTTCATCCATCGAAATCAAACTACAAAATGACGCCATTGTCTGGAATGTTTCAAGAAAACATTCGAATGCTAAGGGTGGAAATTCTATTTGCATACGAGTTAAGCCCCGTTCCCATGGCCTATTTACTTTACAGATAAATATTTCATAGATCATAGTGAGTATATTAACAATGGGGGAAAATTTACATTTTTATCAGCATTTTCCCCCAAAGTGCTTGTTATTAAATGTTAAATGGCATACACATAATCGGTCACGTGCACACTATTGGAAGGAATGATGGGCATATATAAATGCATCGGTAGAATTTAATCTCATTTTTTTTAATATGAGAATGTGAATTATTCTCCCATTTTTATTGAATTGAATGAATTAATTTCGGCTTCAAAGTTAAAAGCAATGCTGAAAAATATAAGCATAAAACAAGTGCCCCTCTCTTGTTTATAAAGGAAATAATTTTTGAGTCTTTTGAAACATGTTTTCTAAAATATTGTTTTAACAAAAATGACATAAGTGAAAGAAAAATTTATTATTTAATATTTATTTTTCTAAATACTATAATTTCTAGCCTTAATGCCGAGCGGCAATTGAAATAACTTAATATTTGCAATTCGGGTTTAAACGTGGGAGTAGACAATTGTTATACCAAATCACTTTGTGTTAATTAATGGAATCCTGAATCAAATTGAAAAATTTAGTCATTCTTAAAACTGAAATTTTAAATTCGAGAATTCATGCTATTATAGGTATTGAGGAAGTGATGGCAAACCAAATTATGGGAAACGCTGATTTATTTAAAAGTTTACATTTTCTCTCTCATTAAGCAGTTAAACTGTTATTTTCATTTATATGATAAAATAAAAGCTGACGCGTCCTTAAATGTGCACAGCGACACATCCGCATCCACGCAAAACTATCAATGCTGACTCGGAGCTCCAATGCATAAATGAGTCCAATCATCAATTCAACGCAACTTGGTATGCTCCCACGGGAATAAACAACTTAAGTAACTGAATTCTCAATCTTGTTCTCCAGATATATATTTCAATTCATTAATTAATTTTCAGTTCTTTCAAAATTAGCTTGCATTAGTTCTGTAGTTAAAAAAAATTCTTAATTTCGTGATCATTGCATTGAAATGTAGGCCTTTCTCAAGGATTTGAAAAAAACGATCATTGAATTGGGGGAAAATAAAAAGCTATTTTCGGTATCAAAACTGATTATTACTAAGAGCAGTCAAACGACTTTGTGATTTTTTTTTAAATCGATCATGGAAAGTGATAATAAAAATCAATATACTGAGCCTTTTCCTAATAACTCAAATAATCGCCTTTGTCAAATGGGTTACGTAAACAGATATATTTCTGATCTAAAATCTTGACATTTTGTTTATAATTTAAAAGCTGATCGCGTATTTCAATTATACATTAATTTTAAATATATCAGAATTGTATCGAATTTTAAATAATAATTCAACTTCAATAATTAAACGCACATAATTTTCCATTTGGATATTTCTTTTTGTGTAAAGACCTTTATTTTCCACAATAATAAGAAATCATAAAATTTAAGATTATCTAACGTTGAATTTCTTCTACTGAGAAATC
The DNA here is from genome assembly GCF_947563725.1 of Argiope bruennichi. NCBI lineage: Eukaryota > Metazoa > Arthropoda > Arachnida > Araneae > Araneidae > Argiope > Argiope bruennichi. The sequence goes on from NC_079161.1 coordinate 27,389,910, forward strand.
CACTCTGATGACAGAAGAGAATTGTTTCATTTTAAACTGAGCTCACATAGTGCAAAAGAGTAAGGTAATGAGAGCATTTTTGAAAGTTCTGATGCGAAGTTGGAAAAAAAATTCTTTAGATGCTATGATATTAAATGTCAGTCGATTGCTTTATTTTGAAAGTATTTTTTTATTTTATAAGTTTTTATAACCAGGCTTATATATTTTTAATAACTGCAGATTTTTAACAATTCATTTTTTAAACGTCGCGTATCGGATATAACTTAATATTCAGAATGCATAAAGCACCATCTACTTTTCTGAATTAAATTGATCAATTTCGAATTATATTCGAACTTTTAATATTAAGAATTATTCTTATATATCCATGTCCTGCAGTATTTTTCACATAAAAATATTTAGTGCATTGTGTATTTTGCATTTTTTATATTCCCTATTGATATTGTTTGATTTTTAAGGAATCTGTTCATAATTGCGAACAGTACTCGAATGTGGACAAAATATAATTTCTTAGCATCAATATCAGAATTTGTCGTATAAATTGAATTCTTAAAGAATATTTTTAGAACGTGTAAATGTTCTGCTATTTATGAAATAGTAGTGCATAATTGTACTGTCATGTGAAGATTGAGAAATGACATGCGCTTTGTGCAACATGTTTAATTTAAGCTCACGTTTTTCATTAAATCTTTGTGATTTCGAATAAAACTTTTTTGTGCTATAATCAAAATGTTGCATTATTGTCAAAACAAGCTCTTAAATTTTAAAGGGTCTTATTTTATATTAAATAAGGAGGAATTTTTTTTACTTCAGCTTACTATATCTTTTTTAATATGTATTCTAATTTATTTTAACTTGAACTGAATGAATAAATACTTCAATTCTTTATATAACCTCAATATTCTCACTTTGTATATTAATCAAATTTTATGCAGACCTGATTATATAAAATGTTACTGTAATACGCAAACTAAGCTACATTGTGATGGTATTATATTCATATTATCCCATTGCAGCTTAGTTTATCAGTTTCGTCAACAGGGAAAAATTTCGCAAAGTGCCTTAAAACATTCAAAATTGTAACTGATTATTTTATAAAAAGTATTGCTGCTATTCAAACTTTTGCTTAAAAACAGCTGATTGTTGCTATTAGTGATCAATAGTTGGCAAAAGTAAAAAAAAAAAATATTTTTAAAAATGGTTTTATAAACTATCTGTTTAATCAGAAAATGAAATTATTTTAATATAAAAATATTAAAAACAATCAAACAAATAAAAATAATTGAAAGAATTAAATTGAAACTATTTAAAGTTTCAAATAAACTATTTCTTTTGAAGACTGCAATGCCAGTAGAGGTAAATTGACTGCAATATATTGTGACAAAAAAATGAACAATATTTGAATTGGATGGAACACCTGTACATTAACAGCAACATCATAAACCTTTATCCGCCTCGGTAACAAGAAAGGAATGAACTTTCAAGATAAGTGGACTAAAGTGTGGGTTGGCATCACAAAACTAAGACTTCCGCAGAAACGTAGTTATAAAATACAGTGTAAAAGACAAGCTGCGACTATAATGTGCAAGTGTATACAAAGGCTATAATAATGCATCTGGCCTTAAAGGACTATTCCTGCAAATGGCCTGCTGTTTCCTCTAAAGTTGATCTGCGAGCGATGATTCATTCACAGGTTTTAGAAATAAATGGACCACCGTCGAAAAAAACTTAGTATTTCGGTATCGAAATGACTGTGCTCGAGCCAGCGTTGCAGAAAAAAAAATATACGCGGGTGCAGCTAATCGACATAAAGACCACATTTGTAAGCTGTTCCCCGAGCCAACAATGAACGAACTTCTAGAATGATGTCTCAATATCGGGAAAGCTGTATTAAGTCTACTATGTAGAGAAAAAAAATATTGGAGAGGCACTTGGATATTGAAAAATGTTTCAAAATCCTAGTAGAAAAAAAAAAGTCGTGGGATTGTATTTTTGATATCGAGAGAACTTCAGCTGCCGATAAACAATGAAGCGGAAACTCGATACAAAAAACACAGAGAATACTACTCAAACCTCCAGTTAAAAACAATGGAATATCATCTCGATGTCGAAAAACAAAATTTTATCTGTGACGTCTGAGTAAAAAAAAAAAAATGAATAGCACTATAATGTTTAAAGGAAAGTCATAGAGCAAAAAAAAAAAAAGTTGCACTTGCATTTTGAGGGATCACAAGTTCTCCTGTGTCAAATAAAAAAACACAGGAGCGACATCTCGATATCGAAAAAAAAAAAATGTACTCAGGCCGATGGTGCAGAAAAAATATGGAAGTAGCGCTTCGAAATAAAGAACACATACGGGAACTCTTATTTGGCCTCCGTGAGAAAAAAAAATGTTACATTGTCAACGAAATACCGAATACCGAAAAAAAAAACTTTAGTCATGTCCGTTTTTTAAAAAAAAATACTAAACGGCATTTTGGCATTAATAGAGCAGTATTTCACGCTCCATAATGCCAAAAAAAAGTAGCAGTTGCGTTTCGATATCGGGAGAAGTTTCTTGCTTCAAAAATACAACAGTGACATCTTGATATTGAAGTAGCATTGCTTAAGACACTTTTGCATTAAAAAAAATTCCTGCTGAAGCAGAATCTCGATATAAAACACGTGAAAACTACTCTCCAGTCACCAGTGAGAAACTGCTGGAGTGACGTTTCAACATCGAGAGAACTGTATTCTCAGATCTTCTGTGTATAGGGAAAAAAAGTGTTGGAGCGGCACTTGGGCATCGAAAGAAGAATTTCAAAACCCCAGTAGAAAAAAAATATTCTGGGATTACTTCCAGTGTTTAGAGAACTGTATTCAACGTTCCTGTTTAAAACCTTGATTGCCGTGGAGGTGACCAGTGACCGACGGACCCATCTTGATATTGAAAATGCAGTGCTAAATCCGCCATTAAAGGATAAAAAAAACATCCTGAAGCGGCACCTCGATAAGAGCTCACATGTGAACTTTTCACTAGTGTCCAGGAGAAGAAAAATACTGAAATATCATCTCAATATTGAAAAATTGAAATTTTCTCAAATCTCCTGAGTACAGGAAATAAGTACAGGAACCTCGATATCTAGCGATCAAAAATTTTTCTGCCTCCAGTAAAAAAAATGTAATTGTATTTTGAAATACAGAAGATTGATTACATTGCAATCTTCTCTTGCAAAATAATCTCCTATGTCAAAAAAACAAAAGAAACCAGAAGCGACATCTTAATATCGAAAGAGCAATGCTCAAAGCGCCTATAAAAGTGAAAAGAATGGCGGCACCTTATTTGAAAAGCCCACATGAGAACTCTTCTCAAGCCTCCAATGGGAAAAAAAAAGAAAAAAAAAAAAAAAACTGGAATCTTTTTTGGATCCCGAAAAAAAGAAAGTTAAGCAAGTTTCCTGTGTAAAAGAGAAAAAAAACTTTAATTTCATATTTATGGAACAAATGTTTGAAATCCCCTCCAATGCATATAGTAATAATAATAATAAAATTGTTCGAGTGCTACACCTTTATCGAGGGGCTGTACTCATAGCTTCCTGTGTATGGGGAAACAAATGGAACGACATTTTACCGAAATATCAGTGCTCATGCGACACTTCGATATAAAAAGTCCACATGAGAACACTTCTGTAACCTCCAGAATGAAAAAAAAAAACATTCTGGATTATTATTCAGATGAGAACTTCATGCAAGTCCCTTGTGTAAAAGCAAATAACCAAATGATACTTTGGCGTCGAAAATATAGTATTTACAGCCTCTATTACAAAAAAAAAAAGTTTATATCAATATTCAGGGAGAATTGTATTCAAGGTCTCCTGGGTAAGAAAAATTATTTCTGATGCCTCCCCCCCCCACACACACTACGACTTGGTGCGTCAAGATTGGACTTCAAACCACTTCCTATGTATTAAGAACATACGAATATTCTCCTTAACACCTTGTGAATCTTTGAATCTCTTCTTCGGATCACTGCTAAGAAGTTCAGAGCCGACTGTGTAATTAAGAGACTTTACGACAAACATGCACTGAATGAATCGTGCATTTTATTTGTGTGCTATATGTTCATGGTGACTTTATAATATGTTAAATTTCATAACATCATACCCTGGTTGTTTGGTGTTGCAATCTTCATAAACAATAGTACTTTAATAAGTGTTCAGAAAGTATTCAAAATTAAAATTAAGGTAGTGAATTCTTATGAAATATAAGATACATAGAATATGATTTAAGCCTTTCAAACAAATGTTAGTCTAATATAATGTAGTGATTAATGAATGCTTTGTATAATTGTTTTATTGTAAAATTTCAAAATTTACTATTTGTTATGAATTGTAAAATATTTGATTGCTTGTGAGTATTAATTATGCAAAATGTATTTCAACTGCTGAATTCAATTTCCTTTTGGAATAATTTGTTGCACTTTTTAGTACTAGATTAAAAAATGGAAAATAGTATTTACAAAAAAAAAAAAAAAAAAAAAAAAAAGGGAAAAAATATTGTAAAATTGAAGAAAAAATATTTAAAAAATATTAAGATGAAAAAAAAAATATTGAAGGAATTAAAAAATAAAAAAAAAAATATTGAAAAAAGACGGAAAAAATATTGAAGGAATTATAGAAAAAAAATATCGAAAAATATTGAAAAAAAAGAAAAAAATATTAAAAAAATGAAAAAAAAAAGGAATTGAAGGAATTAAAAAGAAAAAAATATTAAAAAAATGAAAAAAAAAAAAGGAATTGAAGGAATTAAAAAGAAAAAAATTTTTTAAAAAATGAAATAAATATATATATTATATGTTGTATTACTTGTGTACGTTTAAAATATGAAGCGTATGATGCCATGTCATTAATAATATGCAAATTATCATTTTGAATTTATTATGCTCTTTTACAAGTTCAGTAACTATGTTCATTCAATTTCTTTATGCGTTAACACGTTGACTGCCACAATTTATAAATTTATTTCTGACATTTAAAATTTAAGTACAGCTTGATAAAAAGTGCAATTCTTAAAATCAGCATTGAATATACGAGTATACTCTGATGGTTTATACTTTTCAAAAATCTGCTATTTTAGCGATATTAAAATTTCACTCCCTAATAAATTGCATCCTTATTTAAAGAACATAATAGATTCTCTTTCTATTTTATTAAATTCGAATACATATTGATACGAGATTCAAATGCGATACTTTTCGCAAATATGGGCGATATGGCAGTCGACCTGTTGACATTTTTTGGCCTTATATATTGAGAATTGTGCGAAAATTTGTATTTAATGTTCAAATATGAAATTGTTTTTATATACTACTGCAGTACTGGGCGTGTTGAATGTTTTCTGCAAAAGAATTTAGCCATGCAATGATATTTTTATAGTTGCATGTTTTTGTACTTGCACAGCAATTATAGTTTATAGTTAAATTGTCAAGTTTTTATATTTAAAGATTTGACTTAAAATACAAATAGAAATTTATTTCTTAATAAAATGAATTAAATTTTATTAATTGATTTTTTTATGGTAAATAATTATCAATCTTAACAAATAATTTTGCCTTTTTTCTAATTTTCTAAAAATAAGCAATCCATATGTTAAATTAATAGGTCGTATAGGAATTATATATGAGCACCCTGGCTTTTGCTAAAACTGTAACATTTCTGAAATTTAATCTTAAATTTATTTTCGAGTTTTTTTTCTAAAAGCATTGTGAATTTATTTACAGAGCCTAATCTGAGAATTATGAAATACCTTACAATATTCATTTTGTATTATTTAGAGCGTTATGTTAAGCTCCGGTGAAAAGAAAATTGAGTAAGGAATGTACGTATTATGTTGATTTCGGAACAATGTTTGAAAATGAAACAATGTTTATTTTTTGCCACTCAAAATTTATTAAACCCTTTAAAAACGCTCACGGCGTAAAAAAAAGCCAAATCAAATATTTTTACATTTATAAATTGTAAGATTTCTTTAACAATTATTTCATTTGGGTATATTCACTCAAAATAAGAATTGGAATATGACTTGAACAAAAATTCATAGATAAAACTGGATAAATCAACAGAATTCTTTTAATTCAATTTTTCTAATAGTATTTCATTACTTGCAATTTGGAAATTATTCCTTTTGAAATCAATTTGAATTGATACTTGTAAGCACCTCCGTTGATTTTCGAGAAAGGCCTACATCTTCGCATTCATTACGAATTCCGTTTTCAGCTATTTGATATATTAATTATGATTCAAACATATTCACATCTTTTTAGTCTTTATATAAGAGGAAATATACTTCAAAGTAAAATGATTTTAAATACTTACTGATGCCAAATACTTTTATTTTGCGCATTTAAATTGCTAGTTGAAAGGAGAGGATAAAATAAAAGCAAGAATATCTTGAAGCAGATTGAGCGATAAGATTTCAAACACATTTCTTGTAAAGATATCTTTTTCGCTGGCTGGTCGACGATGTTAAAAAATTTCGATTATAATTTTTTTTTAATTAGCGAAAAATTCTGTCTGCAACATTCCATATCTAATAAGCTCCCATTGTAATTTCTTCACTTGCAGTATTCTAATCGTTTTTGATGCGCAGCTGAATTTCATTACAAAAATGCATTTAAAATTAGTGTCGTGGATGGATATCTAACCCTTTCGTAACATTTTAAATTAATATAACTATCTGTATGATATTCTTTACTGAATTTTAATGGATTATATATGTCATGGTTTCGCGGAATATGAGAGCCAAATTCCTGTTTTATGGATATTCAGATACTGAGATAGCTTTTAAAGATTAAGGAACCCATTCATAAATAACCTAATGACAGCTCAAAGATGACGCATTTCCAGTTCTTGACATTTTATGTACCATATAATCATACAACTTCTATTCGGAATCTAGCAGAATATCTAGTGGATCTATGAATAATTAAGTCTGAAGATGCAAGAAGAATGCACGAAATATATTTTCCTCGATTAATGATAAAATAATATTAAAATAATACTCGATAAATAATTAAATAATTCATATATTTATCATTAAAGAGATTTTTAATTCAAACTTTTTTCAGATACTTCACAGCACTTAAAAAATTAATTTCACAATTTTAATTCGAATCTATTTTACATTTATAGGGCATTGAACATCGTTATTTCATTGATTCATTATTATGTTTTATTTTTGTATCAAATATCCCAACAGTCCTTGATATGGAACAAATACTGTACTTTCAGTTTTAGCTTATACTTTATATTTAACTTCTCTCAAGAAAAATCTTCCACATTCTAATGTGCAAATGTAATGTCTTATTGTACTCATTTCAAAATCTTATTTTAAGAGTAAACACTGGAACCTCTTTGTTCAGTACTAATTTAGTTATTAAATCGCTTCAATCAAAGAAAAAAAATCCAATAAATGAATTGTTCATTGCACAAATTTAATTAACGTCAAGTCTTGCTGGTATCTTGGAAAATATGTAACTTTATAAAGTGATGGATTTTTTCAACTATATGCCCAAATCATCTGATTTTAACATTTCGTCGAGGAGTTTTAAAAATCGATTACCTCCAAATTCTTTTTCTAAATTTAACATAAGTCATTTTATAGAAATGAAAGAAATTAATAATTTAATCCCAAATATTTCAGCGGTTTCATGCTTTTCAGCAAATGAGACCTTTGGCATTTCTGTCCAATGTTAAGATGCTTTCAATTTACTGCTGAATATTTGTATAACTAAAATCTTTGAATTACATTATTGCAGCATATTTACAGTCAATGTAACATGACACAGTATAAATATTTTAAAAATAAAAGAAATGTATTCTTCCCTGCAAAATAACTTGGTAAAAATAGAACTATTTCCGTTTCTTGTCTTTGGAATCTTGCATTGGCTCTTACGCTACTAATCATTATGAATTCTAAATTTTTGAAATAAAATTGAAAACTGCTTTGCCTATTATATTTATAAAAGGATATGAAACCTGACAGGGCATACTTCAAAAATATTTTATTTACATTAAAACTTGAATATATAAATGATGCATGTATTGATAAAACGTTTCTTCAAAATTAAAGAGAAATGAAACAGTACCAAAACACTGCATTGTAATTTAGATATATTTTAGATCTCGCTTTGGAAAGTAAATATTCCCATACATTTTTAAAAGATAATTATTCCTAAATTTAAATGGAAGGTGCGGGTGATATTCTAACCAGATTCTTATTTCAAATCGCATTGTAAAAATAAAATGCATGACACTCGAGAGCAAAATGCTTTTTTTTTTGTTAGTGATTATTGCAGGTGAGAATTGAATCACTTTTGGAAAATGAGAACCAATATATAATCTAAATCGTCGAATAAACAATAAATCAAAATAAATTTAATAATTTGCCCTTACGGAAATATGAAACAATATATAAAAAATTTCAACTTCGCGTGAGATTGCGTTTTAACCCTTCCTAGGGCCGTGGGAAGTATGCTTCCCACCAAATTTATCAATCTTTGTATGAAATTATGTAGGTTGGCATCAGTTCAGACACATTTTTTTAGTAAGTCATAAACTTAGATGCTTCTATTCTTTATCTCAAACAAAATGATGTGTCTTTATTTGTTACTTAGTTATTAATTAACCAAAATAATTAATAAAATTAAATTTATCTAATAAGCTAAATAAATCCCTTTTCTTAATCTAATTTCAAGCCTAAAAACATTTTAACATAATGACTAGAAAAAAAATGGCCCTTTAAAGGGTTAACCACATTTTCTGAATCTCGCCTTTCACGATCGTGAAAATAATGGATAGCAATTCGATTTGAATGCCCGTAAAGAACTCCTGTTATTACTCACAAATTATTCCCAATATTTAAATTACCACCTTTCACCAAAGTAGTTAATAATTGAATTAAACTTAAGCCAGTGGAAATTATTCTTTTATTGGGAATTACTTTCATGGAATTCATTCAGTAGGAGTAAAACAAATTTCATTAAGTAAAGCGTAAATAATATGAGCTTTTAAAAATTAATCGAAGGCCAGTTTAATTTAAATGTGAGAATTTCATTATATTATGAAATAGTTTGTAAAAGTTCCATCGTATAAAAGTTCTTATTATTTTTTTACATTGATCTAGTTTACCCAAAGGGTTTAAAGCTGACACGGTTCGGTTATGAATGCTTTCTTATCAAAGTGCTACGTGTTGTAACTTTCTCGTGCACATTGCACGCATTAAAATGTCCGTTTCGTATAAATACAGGTTTCACTGCTTAGCAAGAACGCTTCCAATTTTAAGAGAAAAACGCCATGAGGTTCACATCGTTTCTCGTCTTGAAGACAATCCCCTTTTTAAAAGCAACTTTGGTATTTGTAAGAGCTTATAAATTATATGGTTTGATTCGATGACGCTTAAAAAATATAGTTTAACTTCCGTGGATGGTAAGGATTTTTTTTTCTGTCAAATGAGTAAACATTCAACAATATAAAGTGTTCTTGAAATCGGACTACCACTTTTAGACGATTCTGTCTCGCTAAGGGGTGAGACGCGGAAGGAGGAGCGCATTTTCGGAATTCTTCGTCATTTTTTAACCTTGATTCCCGCTCTATTAGATACTTTTTCGTTCATTTCTTTTTTTCACATGTGAGTATCGTGTCGTTTCTGACCTTATTATTTTATTTTTATTTAGTCTGCGAATAATTCGAATTTATTTTATTGTTAAACATAAACATCTCTTCCTTCCATCTTTCCTCTCACCCCCATTTTGCTGAATTAAACGCACACTTGCGCATGCGCAAAAACTCGGAGTGTTTTAGAATTCGTTGGCAAACATTAAAATTATCACAATGGGAAAATACGTGGGATTTTTTTTTTAATGTTTTCTCTTCCTCCCCTCTTTTTTGGAGGGAGACGGGAGAATCTGTACCGCGTTCAATGTCAATCTTTCGTTTACTGCGTTTTTTTATCCATTTATATTTTTAATATGACATTTATAAGCTGTTTTAATCAATATTTGACATACTTGGAAACCGGTCTTTTAAAGGGGATGCGCTTATCTAAGTAATCATTCTTAAAAAAAAAAAAAAAAAAAACCTCTTAACTGTGCTAGAATAAAATAACTGGACTTTATAAATACTGTTTTGGTACATAGGCTTCGTTAATCGACTCAACTAAAACCTAGTAATATATATATTAATGCGAATTTTGAATTACTCCTTGTATAGCAAAGTTTAGAGATTTTCATTTAATTGCATACATAAAAATGGTTAAATGTGCTTGTGTATAACATAAATTTATAAAATCAAATTCAGTATTTCAAAAACTGAAGTATCAAATCTGCAATGCATTTGATCGAGTCACTTGAAATTATTTAAATATCTTTATTAATCAATACCATGTCTCATTCTATGAAATGAATTAATTTTGTATCGAAATAATATTCAGTTTTATATCATTAGGACTTCTTTAGCATTGTAGATAAGTTATAAGAATTTTGGGGTTTTATAGAATTAACAAATAAGTGTCCCGAAGAGTGATTAAGTAAAAATATTGATAAAATGTTTTTGAAATCGGAAGTTTATCTAAATTTAGAGTAAAAATTAAAATTACGTTTTTCATGTACACATTGAGCAATTAAAACCACATTTTACCTTGAATTTGAAATGTATACTATACAGAGAAGAAATTCCTCTTCTCTGTGAAGAGACCTGGATATCATATGTCCTGGCTTTAAACTGATAGCCGAGAAAGCATCGCCAGGAGTCTATTTAAGGTATTGTACTTATCGCGAATATTTTTTGTGTGGTATAAACGATAAAAGAAGCCTTTTTAGAAATATATCTACAGAGGAAATCTTAAGAAATAAATCAACAGAGGAAATGCTTAAATTAATTCCTATAAAAAGAAAAAAATTGAAGAAAATTTTTTGAAATTTTGTTTGTTTTTTGCTATCAGAAGCGGTGTCTGGTACAGAATTAAAAAAAAAAAATTGTATTTATGATAAAAAAAAATTAAAATATATTTAAATATCGAAAAAAACAATGAAAAGGAAGTATATTGAAACAAACTCTTAACATTGTATTGATTAGCAGAAAATCATCATCTGTTTTTAAGACAGATGATCAAAGAGGCCAGAGCAGTGGAACCCACCCCTCTATCCACCACTGCTTTGGATGCAAATGCCGTGGCGAGATAGAGGTTCTGTGCAATCGAAAGAAATTCTCCCTGGCAAATCTAAATTACAAGAGACATCACCACCACAATTGTAAGACTCGGAACAGGACACCTGAGGGGCCTGCCTGATCTTTCACCAAATGAAGAATGCAGACACTGTCCAGACGTGAAGTTGGATCCAGAGCATATTTTTAGCTGCCGTTCTATTATTTTAACCCTCTTCAAAATAGACATTGACTGCACCAGGAATATTCATTATTCCGATGAAGCTGAAGATGTGGCCAAGGCTGTTCTGCATGCTTTCGGCCCAATCTAATTGTGCCCCTCTCCCCCCTTTTTTTTTTAAATTTTATTGCACTTGTCACACGACAACAACAAAATGATCATCTTTCACCAAAGATTTGGAGGCCAAAAGAAAATTGCAAAAGTTTTGAGACACTGAAAACTATACTGTAAGAAAAGGAGGAATAACAAGAATCGTACGAAAGAAAATCCACAAACACTTTTTTAAAAATTAAAAATATATTTTAAACACGACTCAAATTTAAATTTATTTTCAATATTTCTATCGTTGCTTCATGACTTTAATATTTTTTTATAGCTTATCTTTCATTAAAAAAATGTTCTTTATTTTTCAGTTCATTAATGTAAAAATATTTTTATAAATTTGTTACATATAGAATTCTATTCAATGTCAAACTTGAACGATGTCTTAATTGTTTGAAATATGTAGAATCAATCTTGTTCATGTGGATATACTTATCGTCTTTTTTCAAAAATTAATTCAGACTAATTAGCTAATTAATTACCATACACTAATTAAAATACTCTTCCCTTTTAATGTAATTATGTATTTCTGATAAGAGAAGAGACAGATTAGTTTTTAAAAAAATAAAGAGTAAGCTCTCATTGAAATCCTAGTGCTTTGATGTTATAATGGTATCCGAGTGTAAGTTGTTAAAATATTTTTGCTAGTAAGATTTCGTTTTTAAATATGCAAATTGTTACAAAACACTAAAATATACCGAATATTTAAAAAAGATTAGTCTAATAAGAACGGAAGGTACACATCAAACTAGTCTATTTTTTGGTAAAAGGTTAACGATAAAAACGAGCTGGTAGAGGGCGCTTTGAATTCCCCATGGTGAAGGAAGCGACAATACAGAAACATTAAAATCATATTTTTCCTGTTTGCTTAAAATTTGTTTCAAATAAAAAAAATTTAAAAAAATAATTGAGGAGACTTTATAATGTTTTGGATTATTAAAACCTCGAATGGAAACGTTCTTTAGCTAAATACTCGTGAATCCCATCAGATGGCGCTGCTTTCTAGTCTTTTAGTAGCGATTAATGGAAATCTCTATTTTCCTATTCTACGCAATTCTATTTTCCTATTCTATCTACGCAAAAAATTGCAAGTTTTTTGGCTATGTCAGCATTACTTGAGTTTCAGGTTGTGGAATATTCGTAATAAGACTCCAATCATAAAGTCTATAATCTCCATTTCCAAAAGTTGTTTCTATACTAAATGACGTATATTTTTTAGAAACTAAATTTAGACAATGCTAATTTTTTTAAAAATTGAAAAATAGTACTAATTTATATTGTATAAGTTTTTTTGGAAGTAAAAGAAAGGAGGAATAAAGACTTAAAATATTACCGAGACAAATATCATGTCTGACTTAGTTCATAGGTGTTAGCAATTCGTTTAAAAGTATTTCATAACTTCTTTCACAGGAATAAACTACGTCTTCAATCTTCCGTATCTTTACGAGTACTTGCTTGTTGTTTGAGATATTTTGATGAGCTTTCTTAATTCCTTGGATAGACTTAAGTCAAATTTTCAAAAGAAAATCAGCCAAATCTTCCGTTCTGCTGATTTCTAATGGCAAGTTCGTTCATACTTGTAGCGCCATCTTTTGGGTAACACCACTAGTAATTTTAATTTTAGCATTTTACTCAAGTTTTCTGAGCAGCGAGACAAAGTTATTTTTTCCCTCGAAATAATGGATTTAATCTTTGCATAATTGTATATAAAATTTTAAGCTCCCTTATTTGGTCATTAGAGTTATCATCTTGCAATTTGCATCCTTCACTATGGTGAGCAAATTTTTAACAAAAACGTGTCCTATTATTTTCCAGACATATTTTTCTATTTTTGCAATCTTGTTAAATATTTCTAGGTCATATATGTTGGCAATGCTCTATGAATGTAAACAAATAAAATGTAAAACCGGTAGAGGCTTTTTAATTTTAAATTGTTTAACAGCTACTACTCTGAAACATTTTTTAATTTTGGTCTCCTTAATTTCAAGTTTAGGAAAATCTGTAGGCTGGCCATTAATCAATCCTTTAGTAGGTCTTGGGACACTAGAATGTACAACGTAGTATTCAAGATTTTGTTCAAGATCTTTAGGCAGGCTTTTCCATGGCCGTTTACTGAATTACAATAAACATTTATAAATAAGATTGCTATTTTAGCACTGGAGCTAATTTTATGAACTTCGTTTATTTTCATGATGTTTCGAATGTTCGGTAATTGCTTCACATTTCCTAAGGAGAGCAATTTGTGGCGCAATTTTTTTTTTTTTTTTTTTTTTTTGCAGGGTTGTTAGTTTGGTTTAGATTGGCATTAACAAATTACTTTTTATTTCCTCGGATTAATCCTTCATCTTTAGATTTTTTTTTTATTCGTACGTGTACACCGGACCTAAAATTCTACTTAAATCGAATTTTCTCTGGTTTTACCATACGAGGTAACCTTAACATAGCATAGATATGCTTACTTGCTTCGTGATTTTGGTATAAATCTTCTGTACGTTTAATTACGTCTTTCATTGAAGCACAGTTAGTAGAAGATAGAAAGGACTGGAAAAGCAGATTCCATTTGGATTAAAGGATATAATCAAATTGTTCAAGTTAAAGTTTATAATTACCTGTGATGCCTTTTTCTTTTTGGCTGACTTTGAGACAATCTTCTTGATGCACTTCAAAAAAAGTTTTGTTTCTACTCCTCAACGCCAACTAATTGTTGTACTGAGAGGTCTACATAATTGAAGTATCGGTGTCTTGGAACTGACCGAATGCTCGATGCTATCCAGAATGACGATGTCCATAAGATTAAACATGCAGTATATATCCCTTTTCACAACTGAGGGCAAGAGATGATCAGTTTGAACTCAGACAAAATGTCTCACACGTACGAAGGTCGGAACCAATTTCCAAATGCTAAAATGGCTTATTTGAAAAATTTGCATTTGCAAAGAACTAACGTTTCTTCCATGGTTACATAAGACAAGGATTTTGATTTTAACATGAATATTGTGTAATAAAAGTAATGATTGTTAAAAAGAACACGAACTTGTCCGAAAATGGTAACAAGAGTTTTAGATAGAGAAACAACATGAGAGAAAGCCGAGGCAAATTCCATATCAGGTCAGATATAGGTCATGAATCTTCATTTAGAGGTGCCCAGTAAGTTTTCCTGCAAGTATAAATAATATTTCCGCCTTGTGAATTTTTGCGAGAACTTGCTTGATGGTTAAGGGTTTTTGCCCTATATTTTCCTGATTTCTTGACTGAAGCTTTAGAAGTAGAGGTGGGATAAGACGGCAGGTGGCGGAAAGTCGCTTAATAGTGAGCGTGATTGTGCAGATACAAAAAAAAGTCATAGATTTCCGTTTATTTATTTAAAAATTACCTCACAATGGAGCTACATGAAAATTGAAATCTATCGTTTATAGAATTGTCGCTACTGTTGGCGAAATCAAGAAAGATTTCGTCAATTTCTCTGCTGTTTCTTGAGAGTGTACACTTCCTGTAATAAGGCTTATTTATAAACATGAATTTATTACTACAGTGTTACCTTTTATTTTCTCCTATATTTGGTATAGATTAAGTTTTATAATAGTAAAAAATTTCGACCTGGAGATTTGACGAATCATCTCGATTTAGACCTCCAAGAAAAACTTTTTAGAAAATGTCCGTCAGTCTGTCTGTGATTAAGATAACTCAATGTTTTGAGCTAGACGGATAACATTTGGTATACGGTCTTTATATCAAATATGTAGATTTCTATCATTTTCAGCAAACTCCGTTCAGAGAAAGTATGTATATCCGGCTGTTCGAATATAGGTTAACAAGATAAACTGCAAAAAAAAAAGAGCTAAATGAATAAAATTTGGTATACCTATTTAACATCTGTATTGCATACAAGTATCAAAGTGTGAGCCAAATTCAATGAAGGGTTGACCATCTGTGAGTCTGTATTTTTAGAAACATGTAAACTATAACTCAAATGGCTTAAGTATATCAAATATGGTGTGGCATTTTATGACTGCAAGTGTAGTTTGGTGTCAACTTTTTGTTTCAGTCGGTTGGGAGAAACGCGTCTAAAACACAAATTCAGTTTTCGGATACCATTAACCGCATGCTAAAAATTAATTGCCAAAAAATCTCGCCAAGGATCACACGACAGATTCAGTAAAAATGCTAAATTAACACCAAGGGTTAATATTTCGTAACTTCTGTAGGCCATGCAAGGCGTCCTTCGGAATAACATCTTTATGAGAGAGTATGTAAGAAAGCCATTGAGAGAATACTCCCGCAGTTTTCTCTCCCTCTCCATCAGCCTCAGTATTGTGTATTTTTTACCTTCTGCTGTTTTAATTCTGTCGCAGCGAAATGCCAACAAATGTGCTGGACATAGTATATTTTTTTTTGGGGGGGGGGCGCATCTTTTATTATTCATAAAGTGTAATCTTAAGAGTATATATTTTAAATTTCAAAGCAAAGTGAAGTTGATAAATTTAATTACTTCGGAACAGTTTATTTTTTCCTTTTTTGAAATTTTTTTCTTTAACGTAGAGGATTTCAGCCTATGTTTCGCATATTTATATAAGAGGGGGGGGGGTCCAATTAGAAGTACAAGAAAGACATCTGATTAATGGTGGTGTACACGAAATATAAAGGTAATTCACATTAAGTTAATGAGATATAGTTCAAATTAGGTGAGTGCTCAGATTTTTATTTTCAGTGTCCGCCACATGAGTTTTGCGCTTCATCGTATAGAGAAGAAAAAATTAAAGAGAAGATTAAATTAAAACTAATAAAGTTATAATTTTGGGATTTATGAAGTTACGGGAGTCGTAATAATAAAAGATGATGTCCCCAAAATTTATAATGCTTAAGGGTCCCTACTGAGCTTTATAGGGTCTTAACTCCCAAGCATTCAATAATTTTAATTAAATTTTGGCTCCATGCAAGGAATGCCAACTGGCGGTGAATTTGTGAAAATTGGTTTCAATATTGCGTAATATTAAAATAATCATTCATAAATTAAAAGACTAACTAGGTACTATTACTCGCTCGAAGTTGATATCAAAACATATTGTGATACATGAAATTCAGTAAAATGGTATTTTAGACACCGCTATTTTTATGCAGACTAAGAATTTCACACTGGTGCATGTGCCATGCAGTTAATTAATCACTATTTCATGGGATATCCATATTCACGCCGACAAACCTCCGACATTGCTACCGCCGGGTCACCAGTCATGAATTACTATAACTTCTATTTAGAGATTATCTCATGGCTACTGTTTATATTAACATGAATAGTTTTGTGGAATTGAAAAATTCAATACACCGACATAATCGTAACATTCCTGCGAATATTCTAAAAGCTGCTCTTGAGAAGGTAATAAAGGGATTTAACTCACTTTCAGAAAATGGGAGGGGACTACGCATTGAACATGGTTTATAAAGGGTTTTGAAAACGATTTAAAAAAACAACTCAATATTTTCGTATCTCCATTGTCTTGCTTCACTCTTTTTTTTTTCTTTTTTTTTTTTCTATTTTTTTAACTAAAAAAAGATGATCTGCTGTCCATGACCCATTCTCCAGTAGTTTGCATTTAAGGTTATTTCAAAGCGAAACTTTAATTAAAAAAATTTCACATATATATACCATGATTTTGACAATGATGACTGCATTATGTTTACATAGATGTCTATCAGCTTATCCCCTCGCCCCCACTTTTAATTAATTTCAAGGAGTTTTTTCACACTATTTTTTCCCAGTATTTCGAAATGCATACTGTCGAGATTTAGATTAATTTCTTCATGTTTATTGCCTCTCCAACATAAAATTCTGAATAAAGGTACAGAAACGAGGTAGATTTAATTGTCAAGTATTCCTCCATGCAGAACTGGAATAAAAACCTTTTGAAACAAATGTAAATTCTTGAAAAAGGCAAATATAGAATGTCATTAAATGACGTTTGCAAATTTTAAAGGTAGGTCAAGTCATTTTTGAAAGCAGGTCATTGGATCGGAAAAGCACAACGAGTCTTTTACAGAGAAATGTTTTCAATAAATTAAGCAAAAGAAAAGTATACAGATTAACTATAAAATTACAATAAAGTATTTCTCAACTCCATGAGTAATGGCATACGAAGCGTGTATCATTTCAGATGGTATGCCCCTCTGAATTCTCCATAGATTTGGTGATACTGGATCCTATTTCCCACCGTATATGTAAGCAGTATTTGCATACGATATTTGCGATTGATATTGTTTATTATAACTCTTTGGATTTATGTGGTTAAAATTTGCCCCAACTTTTGTTTAGCTTTTTATGCATGGTGGAATATATTTTTATCATCTCGGAAAGCTCAAATTAATCATAGTAATAAGTTTAATATTTTAACCAAACTTTTACATTCAGTTGCAATGCTTGGCGTAAATAAGTGAAAAAAAATTATACAACTTAAAACGCATCAGTAAATTGTGTGATAATGATTGGTGAATTATATGATGTAGTGAATTTTTATGGTACGATATATGTTGATCATAATGGTATGTCGCTGTATTCTGAGTAAATAAAATGTTTTGTAATTAAAAATAACATGTTATTAGATGTTTTTAAGAAATAACTCACTAAAATGTAATTTTCATATTTTGAGTAATGTCTTATGATAAATGATCGGAAAGAATTTTTATTTCCCATTTTTTACTGTGACAAAATTCTGTGCAATTAGTGTTTTCATCTCCTTTAAATTCGCGTACTTCAAGAGTTAACAAGCAATGCAATCTCGTAATCTATTTTCAACATTTCGTAAGAAAAACAGACAAGAAAATTTCTGCAAGAAATGACAAATATTTCCGACTTTTTTTCCGGGATAGCATGAACATGATATTTGATTTAGAAAAATGTTAGAGCTATAATTTACTTGCCGCCTTCTTTGACCAGCTGTTTTGATGGAATCACCGGTTGTGTTTAATTTCAATTAAAACTCTTATGCACTTCATATTTTTGATGCTCTTAATAAAGGGGAGGTACTTGCCTATTCGAGTCGAATTCCGTGACATCTCAGTGACAGTAAAAAAAAAAAAAGTTAAGCATCTGGGAATTCTATTGAGTCGCACGTTATTTTTTAATGGTAAAGAAATTTTATTTTCTGATTTCTTATACAAATTACTGATAACTAGAATATTTCTTTCTGTGTTCTCATATAAATTGCTGATAATTGGAAGGATATTGCTTCTTCCTTAGATTTAAACTCAGCAAGAAAATCACGCTATAAAATATTTCAATCAACAATGAAAAAAGAACGAATCATGAGCAAAAACGGTTTGAATTTCATCTCAGTATTAAAATGTATACCTATAATGTGTAAAATCAAATTTATGCTGTAATATTTTCTGTAGATAGATGAAAAATATCGAAATTACATAATTTTGTAAAATTTCAGGCAATTGCTACTAGGTATTTAATCTCTTCATGTATGTCAAAGTTGTCGCCGGCGTCCTGGCATAGGGGTAGCACATCTTCCCCGTGATCTGGGCGTCCCGGGTTCGAATTCCGGTTCGAGCATGGTTGTTCTCTCTTTGAGGTGTGTGGATGTGCCTCCCTGTGAAAAGGGGTTGTACAAGCGAGTGTGTGTGCTTTCTTCATATGAGCTAGAAGTTAGACTTCTGCCCTCGGGTGCTCAAGGGTCTTTATCCTCAGAAGCTACTGCACCCCCTTTCCGTGGTAACACGGACACATCATCATCATGTCAACGTTGTCAATGATCATTTCTTTGGAGTTCGATACAGGAAACACCTTCTGTTCTTTAGACCCCATATCCCATTGCGAAAATAATTTGTATTTTAAGCTTTAATTTTGTAAAACACTTTCCGCTATATGAATGAAAATGCCGAGCATATTGATTAAGATTTTTTTTAATACAAAATATTTAAAATGTAAATATCATCGTCAGCAAAATTCGAACTCGAGATTTTGACGAATCTATTCAATTCAGCCCTCCATAAATTTGAGAAACACTTTTTTGAAATTACGCTTCTTTATTTGTCTATCTGTGAAAATGATAATACAACCAACGAGAGTAGTCTCCCCAAAACTTTCTCGCATACTCTCTAATAAAGGTGTTATCACACAGAACGACTTGCATGGCAATTGCGTACAATAGTTACGAAATAGTAACCTTTGGCGGGAATATAGCATTTTCAACTGAATATATCGCGTCATTCTTGGCGAGTTATTTGGCGATTAATAATTTAATTAATAATCCTGGCATGCGGTTAATAATTTCCAAAAATCGAATATGTGGCTTAGACCCGTTTTTCTCAACCGATTGAAACAAAAATTTAGCACAATTTCGATTGCAGTCACAAAATCCGATACCAAATTTGTTTTTAAGTCTTTGCGTTTTTTGAGTTATTGCGTTTATTTTTCTGAAAGTACAGGCCAACAGATGGTCAACCCCTTATTGAATCTGGCCGAAAACTTTATAGATCTACATTATAGATATTAAATCTACGCTATCTTATCGCTTATCTGTTTAGCACTCTTCGTTCTGTAATTATCGTGTTAACTTATATTCAAATAGCCGGACGGACAGACTTTAAATTATGAGAGAAAACTACAAATTTGGTATTAAGACCGTATGCGAAATTTCATCTGTGTAACTCAAAGCCTTTTTGAGTTATCTTTGTCACAGATAGACAAACGGGGATTTTTCAAAAATTTGTTTTTCTGACTCGGGTAGTCTAAAACGTGGTGATTCTTCAGTGTCTCGAGTTCGAATTTTTTTGGTCATTATAATATTTTCTCTATATAATGTATACGAGAAAGTAAAAATACCTTAAGATGAACAGATAAAATTTGGTATGGGGTATTAACTCCAAATTTGTAGATTATAATATTTCAAACCTATTTCCTTGCCCGAAAAATACATTTTTGAAATTATGTGTGTGAAAAAGATACCACAAGAAAGTTTCGAATTTGGCGGATGAAATTTGGATATGATCTCCAATTATGTAATTTTTATCAAATTTTGAACGAAATTCGATCAGAGGAAGCATGTCAGAGTACAATTTAAACGATAGTAACTACAAAACGAAAAGAGCTAGTTGTATAAAATTCGGTGCACAGATTTAACATCTGATGTGTAAATATATATCAAAATTAAAATCAAATATAATTTTACCGTTTATTGCTCTTATTTTCATGTGCATGTTAGTTCTAAATGTGATGACCTAAGTAAATTAAATTTAATGCGATTTTTTTTGTTACTACAATTGTAATTCTGCGTCAGATTTTGGTTTTAATCAATAAGAAAAAAATGCGTCTAAAATGCGCATTCGTTTTCCTGGTACTTGTGAATTAACAGTATCCCAGCGATGAATCGCCGAAAAATTGCCGAAGATCGAATTCTAATACGTTCTCTCGTATTTATTGTTCAACAGTGTTATAATGCGTGGTGAATACAATATTATATTACTTGGATGAATTTTTGAATTACACCATGATTAATACTACAAATATATACATTACAGAGTTTGCGAGAAAGTTTCTTGGAGACCACTCCCGTTGATTGTTTCATGGAATGATTTGCAAAAAATATCAAACTTAATCAAAATAAATTTTTAACAAGAAAACACCTGTAGGCATTCATTATAATACCATATTGGCATATACGTAATAAAAATTTACAAGCAAATATTTTTTTCTTCAATCAAATTATGCACTGTAATCTTCAGAAATTATGATCTCGAGATTTTGACGAATTTCCACTCTTTAGATCTCGCTAAGCCCGAAATATAAATTATGTTTCTTTTAAATTTTGAACGACATCCTTTAACGGAATGTTCATCTATGTATTAGTGTGCTCCCTAATTACAAAACGTAATGAATTGAAGAATAAAATTGCTCGATTTGGTACACAGTTTTGCAAACAAACGCATTAACTACGAAACGCGACGACTTAGATAAAATAAAAATGTGGTAACGTATCTGGTATTGTAGTTTTGTATCGGCTTATAATTCGAGAAAAAAAAGGCGTTCAAATTGTATATTCGATTTGGTGCGGAAATTATTTCAGTTACTCGATTATATTAAGTAGCACAAAATGTTACCATGAGGGATTATACAAATAAAAATCTGAAAATTCGGGAAATTCACAATTTTCTCAAGGTCACAATTTTTGTGTTGGGAAGAAGGGATAACACCTTTATTAGGAAGGTTCGAGAAAGTTTCAGACCCGCTGGTTTCAAATAGAAATAAGTAGCGAATCGAACATTGTCGCATCTAATTTTTCAGGGAGTCTTTAAGTGACGTGATTGAACGGTTTTCTCCAATCCAGAGCAGCTATCCCTAGCCACGATTCTCAGAGATCATTTGGGAATAATTGGAAATTAATTTAAAACCAATTGCATGTTCATTCGGACATTCAAACTTAAAAAAAAAAAAAAAGAACGATTTTGTGAATATTAAATATTTTATTTTAATTGAATCATGATGAAACATTTTTATACGCTTTTTTTGTAATTATTACTTTGTTTTAATAGAGTGGCAACAACTTATATTTTATAGGCGGATGTAAATAGGCAGAGGCAATTTCGCCATCATGAATAAAGATAGTATTTTAATTGTTTTCTTTTCTTTTAGGGGTCACGGTGGCCTAGTGGTAAAGTCTCGGCTTCGCAACAGGAAGGTTTCAGATTCGAGACTCGATTCCACCAAAGAATCGTCGTGTAAGGAGGTCTGGTGCACGTTTAATCCGTGTGTGTGTGGGGGGGGAGAGGGGCAAACAGCCTCCCGCTGTTGTGGTGTGGAAGTTTGACGAAGGAGGGTGCTAGCTCAGGTGTCGTTCATCATCTGATCGTGGTTCAAAATTACAAGGTCAATCCCAAAATAGCCCTTGTGTTGCTTTAAAAATGGAGACGTTAATATAACTAAACTAAACTTCTCTTTTAGAATGCATTTTCTTTCGCCAACTCACTTCAAATATTAAATTTCCATCTCACAGCAGTACTCCCAACTTATAATAGGAACACATCTCGAATTTAGTACCTGATTACACTGCATTTGTTACATAATTCTGCCGTCGACGATCAAACGTTTCCACATTACTGTGGCGTAGAAGTGTGGAGAACAGATTAGCGGGTTGGGTATCTTCGAGTTATCTCATCATTGTCCAAAATGTCCAAAAATAGCTTTCGTATAACTTAAAAAGGAGATGTAATTGAGCAACCCTGTCCTTGCCAATAGAATCTTTATAGGGGAGAGAAAAATTGAGCAGCAAATATAATTTAATATAAAATCAATAAGGACAAATATTTAAATTTTTCAAATCCTAACTAGCCGCCTTTGGCAAACACTTGCTCATCCACCTTATTAATAGCATTAATTAAATAATGTTAGTAAAATTTGATGAAATATATCTTATTCCATCAAGTAAAAATAATTTTATACTTGCATAATAAACATCTCGGGAAGTCGGAAAAGAAAGACGATGTCACTTTTCGAAATTATTATTTGATGAAAGTATTAAAAATTATAAACTAAAAATAAAGAATTCATGAAAACTTAAAACGCTTTTATTAATATATTAAAAAGGGAAAAAAGAAAAATTGTCAATGATCGGGATATTCAAACGAAAATCACAAAAGCATGAGGTGCAAGAAATAATAGAAAATATAAAATCACAATTTAGAAAATTATTATTAAAACTAGAAAATTAATTTAAAACTAGAAGATTATTATTAAAACAATTAAGCGAAAAATTATTTAGCATTAAAGTAAGCAAAAAATTACCAAGCATTCCTTTTATAAGAATTAAAATGCACTTGTTGCATTCGACGAATAGTTCTTTGTTACAAAAAGTATTAATTTAGTAATTTCATCTAAATTTGATGAAATACATTTTATTACACCAAATGAAGTATTTTAAATTATATTTACACAATAAACATAAACCACCCTGATTGCTTCAGTATTTTGCTATAAATTTATAAAATTTCAATAATATTAATTTAAAATCAGTTGCAGTCTGAAAATTGTTCCTCAGATGCCTGTGAATTTGATTCATATTTTCGCAATTTTATAATTTATCTAGGGGGGGGGGTGACACTTTGAGTGAGAATGTTACATATAATATAGATGGATATGCATATAAATTAAGTTTTCTAAATTTTTTATTAAATATATAGGAATAGATAAAAAGGTTCAAGAAAATAACCTAAAGATACTGCAAAAAATGAGATTTTGTTATAGATTTAAATGCATCTTGAATGATTATGGGAATAAGTTATTTGGATCACTTTTAATTCAGAAGATGTTGGAAAAAATATGTGCATGGCAATTATCAAGGGCTTAAATAAATGTTTAAAAAATTTTTGTTCTTTGTAGTGATAATAATTAATAAATTTAAATATCACCTTACTATTCTTTTAGCCCCATTAAAAAACATTGCATTTCTTATGCATGATGTTCATAATTTCCTCAGAAAACGATTTTTAGATCTCAAATTGTGACAGACATCAAAGTCGTATCATTTTTATACACTTGCACATGCTCTTTTTAATGTATGCACGAACCTTCTTGATGGAGCCAAGACCGTTGACATCATAATGTCATTAAAATCGGAACATTTTTTAATCTGAAATAAAATATCAAGAACCAGGATTGTTCCAATTAACCCAAGGTAATCCAAATTAGATACATTTTTTTCACTCTGAAACAAAGTATCAAAAACCTGGTTATTGCCCCGGTAATCCAAGTCTTCTAGCCACTCATATGTAAAAATCGGGATATTCTTTCAGTTTAAAACAATGTATCATAGACTGGAATTGTTCATTCTAATCTTAATTTTCTAATAATTTAAAAGCAAAATTGTATAATTTTTTCAATCTGAAACAGAGTTCGAAATTGGGATTTTCCCAAATATCTAAGTTAATGTTATTTAACTGTTAAAATCTGAAAATGTTTTCAGCTATCTTTATCATGATCGGAAATCTTCTTATAAAAGAAAGGAGGGGTAAAAAAAAAATAGATCGTATATTTCCCGCCAAAACTTGGAGGCCCAATTCAGCAATTTTTAAGCAAACCATTTTCACCCAGAGAAAGTTCGGCCAAACCTGTTGGTTGCATCACCACTGTGTTTATGTAGAAAATCAGTTTTCCCTTTCACGTAGGTTTAGGTACAAATTATGTGCCATCCGCGTCCTCATGCGCATGCGTCGGGCCGCTGACTGATCCGATTGGCCGAAACGCACGTGACCAAACAAGAAACAAAAGAAACAGCTGGTGACGTCACACAGAGAACCCGAATGCGATTTCTGAGCGTTCTGTTTATGATTAGTGTTCTGAGAACAATTGTCAGAAGGACAGTTATTTTTTTTTTGCGCAATTGGAATGGTGGATACCATCATGATAGCGAAATTATTTTTGATCTTCGCCGTTGGTAAGTAATTTAATAAGTTTCTTTTCAGAAACTATCCTATTTATAAATCGTTTGTTTTGATTTTCAAAACAAAAATGTTTTCATTAATTGGGATTGTTTTCAGCGAAACGCGCGAGTTTTCTTCTATTTCTAAATCTTCGATTCGAATCCAACCAAAATCATATATAATCGATTTATTTTGGAAGTATCATAATAGTTTTATTATATCAATTTTTTTTTTGTAGCTTTAAAATAACAAAACACCTTTTCAAGAAATATTTTAAAATGTTTTATTGTTTTTAAAACTTCTATTATTTGCTTCGATAGTATTTATATCACAGAAATAAACGAAATCGTGTAAAACAAAAATATTCGTTCTCTTTTAATTTTGGATAGAGGTATTAATTAATCTATACGTTAAAAAAATGGTATTGAGAGAAATCTTCAGCCTTTTGGTGCACATGCGCACACTTGCGGCATACGCCCTTTAACCTCATTTTCATTTTGTTCTGTTTTCTGTCGCAGTTCTTCGCCGATTCATTTATTTTAATAAAAATATCTTCACCAATATATGTGCGATTTAATATATTATAAATTTTTAGTTTATATTACAGTAATTAATTATAATTTTTTTTTATTAGAACGGGGCATTCAAGTTCCTTTTGATAAATTTAAAAAAATTTTCTGTAACGGTTTATATATAAAAATTTTTTTCCTTCGCTTTGAGAAAGCAATAAAACAAATGATGCTACTTTTTCAATTTGAAGTAAAAAAACGATTTTTTAAATTCAAGAAATTGGATAAATACCAGTTTAAATGCTTTTAAGATAAATTCGCATTTTTTTATTTAAATTCTAAAAATGACCAATATGAATTTTATTTTTTAAATTTTAAAAATTTAATTCTCATTTAAGTGTTGCATTTTAAACATTTCGTTTAGAGATTTCCGGGTATTTATTAATCCATATATACATCAAAAGTGAGCCACACCTATTTGTTTTGGAATGCTTTTTCTTCGGAAGTAGATTTCGAAACAGTGAAAAATGTGATCTGTTTGTTTCACCTGTTGTTCGTTGCAAGCCAGCATACATCTGCCCCCCCCCACTTTTTTTTTTTTTTTTTTAAAGGGGCACTTTCTACGAGTGTTTAAAAATGTGATCTTTTAATGGACTAGTAGTAAATTTTGCCATTGATGTTTTTTTTAATTGAGGCTGTAAAATCTTTCATATATTTAAATGATAAAATTTGATTAAAATTATTTTTAAATTATTCATATCTCGAATGACTATTTTATTTCTATATTAAAATAGGGAACAATTAATTGAAAATCTTTTTCACTGAATTCAGTATTTTATTTTCAGCGTTAGAAAGCAAGTTTATTAGCTGTCATATATTTTCATAGCTAAGCCACCAAAAAAAAAAAAACATAATTCTGTAATATTTATTTTTTAATTGTTGAGTGAAAGATGTAGTTTTCAGCAAACGATAATTTTCTTATAAAATCCTTTCATACATAAGATGCGGAAATAATTATTGATCGCCATTTTGTTGTTGTTGTTAAACCATGAAGAAAAGCTGTTAGTGTAAATTACTTATTCAAAAAAAAAAAAAAATGTATTATTTTATGGCATTTTCGTACTTGTTTATAGTATTTTTTATAAAAAATAAGCAGAAAAAGTGAGAAGAATAATTTAAATGAATGGATTCTTTCGGTATATAATAAATCGCTGAAATCATTATGACTGAAATGAAATATTAAGTATAATTAAAATTTATTAAAAATGTTTGCCAGCAAAAAAACAACTTGTATTTGAGGTCTTATGAGAAAATTCAACTTCAATCCACTTTTAATAAAATGGAGAACTGATTTGTAATTAAAAAAATTCGCTCAAATTTTTTAAGTTGTAATTATTTTAAAACGCGGTTTATTTTATGCCAGTCGAACATAAGAAATCGATTCGAATTCAATTTTATGATTGTTGTTTATTAATTGAAGTAACTTGCCTTAGCTTGCATTTATTGATAAAAATGTCTACCATATTTTTTTTATTTTTATTTTTATCCCATAAAAATGTATTTTTTCTTTTAAATAAAAGCACCAGGTGTTACATAGATTGGAAAAGTGCTTTTTCGGCATAAAATGAAGAGTGACTTTTATTGAAAACTGCGTTTAAAAATGTCAGCTTAAAAAAAAATAAAAAGTATTATTTATTTATTTGTAGAAATAGATAGAGAGGAAATCAATTTTAATTAATAGTAGTTCATTTTTAAAGTCATTTTGAATTGCATTTAGCAGCCTTGTGTGTCCAAAAACTTTATCATGCACCTACCTGCGTGATTCTCGCTAATTATTTTGGGAGCTAATGTGACATTAGGTATAAGACAATAATAATAATAATTCGAAATTCCATTATAGAAATTGAAGCATTTTATAAAATTTCTAAAAAATATAAAAAAGATTGTTGTATATCATTAATGCTTTATTTGTTTTTACGAATGCGAGCACTTGGGACAACGAAATTTTGCATCTTTTTCATGCATAGGTTCACCATGGCTTGCATTCTCTAATCGGCTAAGTAGATAGCTGCTAAAAGGCTGGCAAGTTTAGCGAGTTCCTTTTTGATGATTTTTGTTAAATTTTGCCCCAACTTTTATTATTTTAGAGTTTTAAATAAATAGACAAATACCTCTACTTCTTAAACGTCTTTATTTAATTTAAAGTTTTCATTTTTTTTAGGTTAATGGAATGTACCTTTACTTCCTTTTTATGGATTCAATAATATGTTTCATACTTTTTTTCGTGTGTGTGTGTGTTTTACTTGGTTTTTTAACTTTGTTTTTATTTAATTTACTTATTCATTAAATTTTAAGAAAATCATTTAAATTGGAATTAATACACAGAGAGGAAATGAAAATTTTTGTAATAAATGTATCGAATAATGTTTAGTTTTTATACTTCTGTTTGTTTGATAGTTATGAAAATTAGCAATACATAGTTATCAAAGAAACAGTAAACAATTTTAATAAGTTGGAAATTGTTGTTATTATTAAGAAAATTAAGTTTTTTTTAACAAATAATATATAAAACATAACATAACAGTTATATAAAAGAACTTCAAAATATGTAACATAATTTATATCTAAAATGTTCAAAACACTTTTATAAAATGAGAAATTTTTATTACTTTCTTTAATCAAATATTTTCTACAAAAAAAAAAAATGAATAATCCTAGGGAAAAACATTAAGTTATTCATTTATGTTTTGTAAAAGTCACTATGGTACTTAAAATCATGTCGATAAAATAAATAAATAAATTGTATTGACCCTCTGAGGTCGCATTTAACTGAAGACCATAATTCAGAAATTGATACAGTTTCTTACAATTTTTTTTCTTCGTACAAGTCAAAATGAGTTCAAATTATAGATATAATATTCTGTATTAGTATAAAAAGTCCAATATTATTACGATAGCTTGATGATATTGTCCAACATTTAGAATGTCATACACCGTTTAAATATTATATATTTTCTTTTGTTAATAGGGTTATGTTACAAGGAAATTCCAATAGACAAGAGGGGAAAAAAGCTCGAATTACGGAAAAAATTAGAATTAAAATATTCGAATTAATCAAATTTTACTTTATCACTTATATGTTTAATAAAAATAAATTGCCCAGCCTGATTTAAAGTTCTGACAGAAAAGCCGAACTAAGCATAAAATTCGATAAAAGCTTTTGGGATTTGCCGGACATCGAGGGGGAAAAAAATGTAAGTTTCCAACAAAATACAGAACATTTGTATTTCTTCAGTAAATTATGAACTGCAAAACTTGTTTTTCATTTATAATACAATCAAAGATGCAGAACGGCTTGTGTATTAAATTAAAAAAAGATTGATTTTTTATTCTTTAAGAATTGTTGAAAATGTTGCCATTTGAGAAAACAAATGTTTACAAACATGTTAATTGTTTCGATGGAAAGGAAAAACGGTTTTCAGTCGTGTTAAAAACCGGTTTCAAAGATGAGAGGTAACACTGACCTAATGAACTGGAGTCACTGTTCGCTTTTGAACCGAAAGGGGGAAGGGGATTCTTTCGAAAACTGGAGGGGAACCGAAAGAAATTAAAAACCTGTATGATAACGCTTCCAAAACAATTCTAATAACAAAAATAATTGTTACAAACTTTTTTGTATTTTATTCTGTATTCTAAATTTCCATTTTTTTTTTTTTTTTAAAGATGTAAAGAATTTTTCTTATTTAAATCGATTTTTACCATGTTTTTAAAGATGAAATCTTGTTATTGATTTTTCAGCTACTTTCTGATATTTTAAAATTTAACGCTGAACTCAACTGAACAATACAATATTTGAGTATTTTGATGATTTGATTATTAATTAAATTTAAATATGAATTGAAATTTTGCTTCCAAATAAGATACTCAAGCTTCAAAGTTTTTTTATTTCCCATAAAAAATATATTATCGTCTGCTACTTAAATTTTTGTTCACATGCAGACTGGCGCTTTTAAAGAAGCGATCGAGGGAAGGCTATGTTTTGGCTCTTTTCGAAGATAGTTAATCTTATTCGATTATTTAGAGACGATGATCATTTTAGAACGCACAAAAATATTATAATAGTTTGATATTTTTATATTTTATAATAAAATAAATTTGTCTAAAATATGTGCGAAAAATTTCTTCGTGTATTTATTCGAACAATGCGAGTACCTATATTAAAAAAAATGTTAAAAAGAGCACCATTATGTATTCCTTTTGGTTATTTAATATTTTTTGTAAAAATTGTACCACCAGAAATAACATTATGTATCATCCTAAAAATGAAAAATGTACTCTCCGTAATGTAAAAAATATAATGTATCGCTCTCCAACTCTGATGTTGTCCGATACTGTGTACGTGATGGTCGTCAGTTGAAATTAGTAAGTTTTTGAACTCCACTGGTCACTTGTTCAGTACTGGAAATTTAATTTTTCCATGATGAAAACGTATATTTTCCGAAAAGAAATTTACTCGAAATTTTTTTTAAAAAAATCGGAAGGCTATTCATCAGTGTTGCCACAAACGGTATGTCTAAAAGTAGACTTAATAAATAATATTGTTTTAAACTCATTTGCTGTTAATTTGGTGTTAATTAAAGCTTTTCTTTATCACCATTTCACATTCAAGTGCAATATAAATACTTACTACGACATAACAATTTTCATTAAATATTTCAAACAATCATGATAAAACAAACCTCAAATGTCATGTATCAGGTGACTGGCTATCTACCAATTACGAAGCGAATAAAACGCAATATTAGCATTTTTTTTTTCTTATATAATAGATATGGAATAACTTTTTAATTAAAATGAGGAAAAGGTCGTAATCTTTGACCTTTTCAACTTTAAGTTTACAGGTTTCGAGTTTAGAAATTACAAATAATTCATCTTCGTTAACAAATTCAGTCGGTTTCATATCCTTGATTGAAAGTTGAAAGATTCGAACCATGCTTCCTTAAAACGTTAAATCTAATGGTGATAACTGCCTTGGCTTGATTAATTATAGAATGCAAGTTGGATGATGTCAGCTCAGAAGGTGTCCACTTATTTGTAGACGTTACTTAGCGGACTAGAAGGCCAACTACAATGATATCGTATCGTGTCGAACCAGTTTAAGAGACTAAACAAAGTTTGCTGTTTTCATTGAATCTTTTTTCATTGATTTTTGTTAAATTTTGCTCAACTTTTTTTCATTTGGCATTTTAAATAATATATATAATTTGTATGATATTTCTATGTATTTAACTATTTTTAAAGCACATATTTTATCTAGGTTAACACAGTATATCTTTTCCTATTTTATTTCCAATAATTAATGTTCTTTATTATTTATTTTTTATGCCTCTACCGTCCGTTATTTTCGAATTGCCTTAATCTGATTTTGCCCTAGGATTGAGATTCGATTCTTGAACCGAGAAAGAGAGAATATTGTAATTTGTAAGAAATTCGATCAGATGGTTATGGTACATCTCATTCTATTGGAATTCCCTGTGTCCAAAATAACACATTTTTGAGATTTTGTGCATCTGTCAATTTCTGACCACTCTGATAACTTGAAAAGGAGGAAATTGAAATGAGCTAGATGGATGAGATTGTCTTCGTGATTTAACACCATATTTAAAATTTTTATTCGAGTTTATTAAAGAGTGAAGTCTGACTATCTGTCTCTGCGCGTGCATGTGAAATCCATAAATCAACAACGCAGCGAGGTCTATGAATTCAATTTAGCATTTTATTTTATCTTGACAATAGTAAATCCGTATCATTATTTGGTCCAAGCATTTCGTCAGGTTAATTGTGTATTTGTCTCTTAATCTTTCTGTTAACCTGATGATTCTGAGCTAGATAAATGAAATTTGTTACGTTGCCATAACACCAAAATTATCTATCAGTTATTCAATTTTGAGGCTTAGTCGGCCAAAGGAAAAATATCCAAGATCTCTATTCGAATTTAAAAGGAATTTGCAAATCTGGTCTAAAGACCTATACAAAATTTCTTCCGTCCAGTTTGTTTCAAAATGTTTTTTTCGAACTCAGGGAAATCTAAAATGTGGGGATTTTTAAAAATCTCGAGTTCGAATTATTTTGTAGATTACTATACTTTCACTATACTACAGTATACGAGAAAGTAAAAATGTAATTCGGTTTGTGGTTTTTCCAGCCTCTTTACAAATCTCAAGTAATTTTTTGCTTTCATAAGTGGAAAAGAAGACGCTTAAAATTTTTATTCAAATTTCTTCACTGTATTCTGAAACACAAAATATGCCATATTGTTTTTGTATATGAAAATAAGGAGTGTATAACTTTCGCCGATTTATTATTAAAATTATTAGTGATACTTTTTTTGCTGAAATCTGCAGAAAAAAAATTTAATTTTTTTCTGAGGTACTACTTTCTTTCAAAGTCGATCTAATTTCTTAAGGAAATTTTTATATCGTCATGCCATCAGACGTGCAGTAATATTTCGAAATTAATTGCCAACTCATCTAAGCGAAAAAAAAAAAAAAAAAAGATTTTGCTGACATAAAAGTTGATTTCACTTTCGCACTGAATCTTAATGCGGACAATAACTCAGCGTGGACAGGAAGTCATTTTTTACCAAAATTGTGAAAGGTAGTCTGGCAGCAGTAGAAATGCTGCTTACGTCACAAGAATGAATAGACTTGTAAACATGACAAATGAAATGATCGTTCTTTTGCTTCAGTATAAGCTATCCATTGTGAGACTTTGGATACGCTTAGTAAGAAAAGTTATTTTTGAGCATAATTTTTCAAGAAATGCGTGTTACGGATTAGCTGTATTTTCAGTAAAAGTCGAAAAAGAAAGCCATTATTATTATTTTTTTTTCAAAAACGTGCTGGAAACAGATGAATTATAATTGAACCATCTTTGGCGACTAAATTGCCCGCCGGGATTAATAGTTGCTAAGATTTGCAATGGCGTTTTATTATTTGCACTTTATTCTAGAGAAATTTTCACTGAATAGTTTTCTGATTCAACAAGATTTCAGTATACTGCAGTAAAAATGCATTTTCAAGTTGCAAGAATGATAATATGCCTTTATACATATTACAAGAAAGAGCAACAATGTTTAAAAATGAACGCACTTTAAAAATTTTCATCATTACTTACTGGTAAAAATAAAATCTTAATTGTAATGGTAATTCATTTAAAAATGTTTATCCTAAGCCATATTTTAAATAGAAATCATCTTATTTTCGAAAAGCCATATCTTCAGGTCTTAATTTATCTACAAATCGACGTTTGATTGGTCGAGTTTCTCTATCATAGATATTTTAAATATCAGCAATGAAAAGAAAAGATAGAAAGTGAATTTTTGTAACAAAGCTGAAAAGAAAGCGATTTTCACTTCAACAATAGAATGTATTTTTGTAAAATATAACAAATTTTAAAAATTAAAAATAGATAAAAAGTTGCAATTTTTTTACATTTTATGATGGTGTAAGATTTATTTTTGTACTATAGTATTTCAGCAGTAATCCTGGAAGAACGTCAGAATTTTGCTATTTTTTTAAAAGTTTAAAATTACAAAAAAAAAAAAAAAAAAAAAAAAAAACAAATGTGCACCTTAGAACATTTCCAAACCACCAAAATATGTGCCGAATTTATTAGCTAAAGGTATAAAGGCTTGTCCTGTAGAGTGCGAACACACAAACGCGCAATTTCTTTTTTTATTAGAAAAGATGTAAAAAAAAATTAGCCGTTAAGCAGTCCGAGATCTGTTGCGAAAGGAAAAAATTTATTACATGAATAAATTCAAATGAAAAATATTTCAAATTTGCAGCCACAATAAACTATTTATTATTATATATATTTATAATATTCTGTCACAAATAATAAAAGGTTTAACGCAGAAAGTTCGAAAACAAATGGTTTTTTTTTTATGCGTTTGTGAAATAATAAACCAACAACTTGTAAATGTAGAATAATACCATTTTTCAAATTATAATTTTGCGTTTTAAAATTTTATTCACATGTTCCCTAGAAATGTAGAATGTCATTTGAGAAAAATATTCATAGTTATAAAAAGAAAGTAAATTTAATTTAAAAAAAAAAGCTTGTGTTCAAGGCAGCACCCAATTATTTCACTTATTTTAATACAATACTAAAAGGATTCATTTTCTTTCAGCAAATGTTATTTTATGAAACGAATAAAGGTACGAGTTCTGATATCATAAAAAATAATCATTGCCTAGTAATTCATTATTGCAGAAATTATTTTCAATCCTACTCTTTTTAATATCTTTCTTATTAATTGATGATAATATTTACTGTCAGCAAATTTCTTCTCTTATTCTGTTCATTTAAAATGTTATGCATTAGACTGCAAACGATTTTTATGCATTTTTTTTCATCAAATGTTTTGTGAAACGAATAAAGATACGAGTTCTGACATAAAAAGTCATTACCTAACAATTAATTATAGCAGAAATTATTTTCAATCATATTCCTTTTAAATTTTTTCTAATTAATTAATGATAATTACTGTCAGCAAATTTCATCTCTTATTCTGATCATTTAAAATGCTGTGTCATTAGATTGCAAACGACTTTTATTCTTGCTTTAATTAGTTACATTAACAATCGTCTGGAGGTAACCACAGGTTCTCAAGCGGAAGCGGGCGTGGTGCATTCTTTCCAATCATAAACAACGAATCCCGTAAGTTTTAACGACTCGGTTGCTTCGTCCTTTTGATCAACTGGCTGTGCAACAAGTAAATTAGAAGTAATTACAGCATTGAAAAGGATTAGAGTGATTTCGAATGCTAATTTTAATTTGATTGCCGTTGATTCTTCCAGAAAAATCATTTATAAAAAGCATTAATTATCAAACGCTTGGAATAGGAAGAAAACCCTTCAAGAATTGAGTTGTTGTTTTTTTTCTTTCCCAGTGTAAATATTTATAACTAAATTCTGAAGGTTAGCATCAAGAAAAAGATAAAAACAAGTTTTTTCATTACGTCAAACAGATAATGTAATAAAAAATTTTCCATTTCGAACGTTTGAATTGTATCGCATTATTTTCTTATTATTGTTAATCAAATTTATCCATAAACGAAAACAGGAAGGGAATTTTCCATTGAATAAATTATTAATTTTTATTCGCGTTTTTCTTTTTAAAGTAATTTAATGTCCCTTATTTTAAACTTTAATGTTTTTTTCTAATTAGTTTTTTTGAATCTCAACAATAATTGGAATAAATTTACAACATTTATTATTAGCATGACATTGCACTTAGCAATGTGAATTTTTTTTCTTATATAGGGTTAGAGAAATTGGTCTTTATTAAATTTAATAGTTTTCTACAGATCTTTTTCGATCTTTTGTTCTTTTTAGATCAAATATGTCTGAAGAATGCAGAAATAAATATGACGGGATTTAAATAATTTGAAAATAAATATAATCTTGTACCATTATAAAAGATAAGCAAATCCTCTTTTCATATAGAAATTTTTATATGGAAACAAAATTTTAAATTTAAATTTGCTTTATTTCGTGGCCGAATTCGTATCATAGATTTAGGTATAAAAATAAATTGCGTTAACAGTTACAGTCGCTAAAAATGTTCTAAATTGAAACAGAACGATGAATTGTAATATAAATGACCATGATTTTATCTCGAATGTTTTTCTTTAAATAAATAGAATCCCTTCCTTTATTATTTTCATTTTCATTATTATTTTATATTCAAAAGACACCAAGTTAGATCGCCAGTTATTCACGGTAAGCAAGTTCCTCATTTGCTTCGTTGTAACTTTAGCCTGATATATAAGTTAAAAATGTGCTCTTTAAATTGAAATTAAGATACAAATTGTTTAATTAAAAGAGTACGATTTATAATTATCAAAGAGATTTTTTTCACTAAATTCTTGCGTTTCCTTTTTCTTTTCTTCCTTTTTTTTTTTTTTTGTTTGTTTTGTTTAATTCGAAAAAATTGCAAAATGCTTGTAGTGTTTATTTTTTATTAAATAGAGATAAAATTTATTGCTGTAGTAAATAAAAGGATTTTGTCAGAAAGAACTGTTAAGAACAACGAACTTAAAAAGTAGAAATAAGTTTCCTTATTCTATTCTCTTTTTTAGCACTATTTTCTTTCCAACGAATTTTGACTTTAATTTCTAATTCTTTCGAATATCTGTCAAATATTTTATTCGAAAACTAACATCGAACTTTTTATTTGCATTTTTAAGAATAAGCTTTGCATTTCATCAAACCCATTTCATTCTGAAAATATTCATCAAATGACTGATTCACGATGAAAAAATCGATAGAGATTTCCTGAATAATCATATTCTTTTGTTTGCTAACGTAATAAATAAATACGAAACGGAGAGGAAGACGGCTGTCACGCAAAATGGTTATTTTTCCCCCTTTCCATTCTTCACGTTTCACGAGTTCCGCTGTGCACGCCATTTTTCTGAATCTGCCTGTCCTTCGCACAATGATAGCCTTCGAATTCCGAGGTGAAGTTAGTGATTGACGAATGGCAACATTACTGTCGTTGTTTAGCAAAGCTTTACGCGGATGATGCTAGCTCTGGTTTAAACACTCTTCGATGGAATCTTTATTATGTTTTTTAAACTTTTTTCTATAAGCATTGTTCTTTTTCTTCTCTTACTAACGCGAAGAATTTTATTTTGCTGGGTTTATATATATATATATATATATATATATATATATATATATATATATATATATATATATATATATATATATATATATATATATATATAATGGTTGATTTAAAGCCAACTTTCTTTGTCCGAATGCCAGCTTTCAAGTTTTTAAGGCATTGTACCAAATAAATAAGATTCAACAAAACATTTTCGTTACTATGAATGACCGAAATATGAGAATATCAACACTCTCATCTGATGAATACCAAATGACGATTATGTGAATGCTGACGTTCATGGGAGAATACTGACATTTTCCAAATAAATAAGATTTAACAAAACATTTGTGTTCCCCTGAATGATCGAAA
Organism: Argiope bruennichi; assembly: GCF_947563725.1. NCBI lineage: Eukaryota > Metazoa > Arthropoda > Arachnida > Araneae > Araneidae > Argiope > Argiope bruennichi. The sequence continues at coordinate 27,426,404 of NC_079161.1, forward strand.
TAAGCGGATGTCAACATTCGTATCCGATGAATGCCAAATGGCGACTATGTGAATGCTGATATTCATGGGAGAATAGCGATATTTTCCAGATATTGGTCTTTGGTAATGTCATGGGCATATGAAAGCATTTTCTAATTTAGAATAAAAGCATCCTAACTGGAGGATATGTAATAAAAAAATAAAACAACTTAAATTATTATATAATTATTTTGTATATGAATAATTTATATCATTATAAAATATAAATAAGCTATATATTATAGTTTATTATATTACAGTTATTTGTGAATATTATATATATATTGAATTATATTAGTATATTATTAAGTTTATACTTTAGTTGTATAGTTTGTTTCATTGTATCTAACTTCGACACGACAAATTTTATATTCATTATACACTTTGACAAGGCGAATCAAGTTCAAGTTGTAAACGTGTCTTACATTTGTATTAAATTAACAGCAAAGTTAAAAATCCAATTTTGCTAGCGTATGATGTTCTGAAAGACATTAATATTTTTTCGCTTTATCAAAAATGCACTTACATTCACATTTTTTTTAAACGAAAAATTGCATAAATTACCTTTTTGTTGTTGTTTAATTCATTCAAGAGATTTCTAAAAAATGTTTAGGATACATTAGAAACTTTCCAAGAATTGCTAGAAATATTTTTTTTAAATATTTTTTTTTTTTTTTTTTTCTAGAACTGAGAATTGTATAATGACTAGTATCCAAGCATGTGACAGTAATTCTCTTGTCTTAGAGTGCCAATCTAAGAATTTGAACCATAAAAATACGTGTCTGATTAATATTTAAAAAGGACGCCATCTTTAAATTCATTTAAGTTTCCGTGTGAAAATTGTTTCATCAAAAGTCCACTAGACATGTGAGAGACTTCTAAAAAACATTAAAAAGAATATATCCTTTCATAAAAACATATTATTGATTTTTTATATATATTTTATACGCTAATTATGCCATCTCAAACAATTAAATCATTTACATTATTTAAATAAGTCGTTGCAAACGATTTATTTATCAGTTACAATTTATGTTGTCTCCAAGTCTTTTTTGCTTCATTCAAATTTGGTCATTCATTGCATTTAAAAAGTGATAGTTGTCCCCAAATTAAATTTTTTTTATTCGAAATTAAAATTGATAACATTATGATATTAATTAGAAGCTTTCGAAAATTAAATTTTCAATCCGAAATTAAGAAAATAATTTAAATAAAGCATATAACAATGAATTAGACTATGTGATTGTTCAGATGTTTAATGTATGATTTTTTTTTACACTCACAAAAATTTAATATTATATAATCTTTTTCTTTAGCCGTTCAGGAAATTTTTTTAAAAAATGAAGTTTGGTGTGGCAACACATCTAGCGTTCTAGAAGTATTTTTAAACATTTGAACTTCTAATCCTAAACCATATAATATTATAAGAGTTTACGATTGATATTATCTCATCTATCATTGATTTATTTTTAAAATTTATGAAAATAGCAATGTACATAAAGAAAGTATTTAATATCGGTACAACGTTCATGAATATAAATCCAATTATTAAAACAAGAAAAAGATTATTTCCAATGAAAGATATTGTTGCAAAATTTCTTAAATTATTCTTAAAATTTTGTTAAATATAATAAGAAGATGAAATTAGTATAACTGAATGGCTTTTTTCCCCCTATATTTTTAAAGTGGGTTAAAAACGTTTTTTGTGCGATAATATGCTCTGAAGTCATTATGAAAACATTAAAATTTTGGTTGATTTTTGGTTGAAAGTCTAACTAAAAGTTTGATAATTCCAGGTCAAACAGGAGGCCTAATGATTGTTTTAGGTGAATTTTTCATTAAGTTGCTGTTTACAGTTAAATATCAGCCAATAAACACTATCATGTAAAAATCGATTAGATTTATTTATTTTATTTCGCGTTAAAAGAATTGCAACTTTGTTTATATGTATTTGCTTTCAACATTGAGAAAATAATTTTTATTTGATCAACTTAACTATAATGGCATGCAAAAGAGTCCTAATTATAAGAATCCTTTTGCTTAACATTTTATAGTGACAAAGGATTTATTATAAATCCCATATGCTTTAAAAAAGCAACAGAAATGGATTCATTTTACTATTTTTTCCAACATCCGTTTCTTACTCGAGTACGAAAGTTCTCGTGTTAAATTTTTTTTATTTTAAAGCGAAAAATCACTCAGCCGTGGAAAAGACATTTTATGAAGAAATTTTCAGCTCTGAGATTATTTTATGCAATGACAATTTTCAAGGCAACGCTATCATGCATCAAAATTTTAATTAAGAAAAGAAATTTCAAGCATTTTCAAACCTTTGCATCGACTTTTGTAAGAATAAAACAAATAACATATATAAAAGTTAAGGCCAAATATCTATTTATTTTAGGTTATTTTTAGTGGATAAAGCACAGAATAAGAAAAATAATTCATGATTAATCTAAAAATGTTTTCCTGCATTTAAATAAATCAGACATGACACATTTTCGCCGAAAAGCAGATTTAATCTTTTTTTGCAATCGAATTTTATTGTTCTTGAGATCGATTAATTTTCATTTATTTAATAATTCTGTAATATTTTTAATATTTCAAGCACTTTTTATGTATATTCCTTTTATTGCTCAATTTAAAAATATTTATTTTCTTTTTGAGTTTTATCTCGGCAAAATTCATTGTTTTATGAAATTAGGTTTTTGTTCCAAACATGTGTCTAATAACTAAATTGTTTGAAATTTTTAATAAAAATATTTCTACTGTAATTTTTTCATGAAAATAAATTCATTTCATAACTTTAAAGAAGCTTAAATATTTGTACTTCTTTTATTATTTGCTTTCACTGTTTTAATGTAAGTTAATGATATTCTATTTTCTACTGTGCAAACTCATTCGTTTGTTTATAAAATTTTCTCTATATATAGCATTCTTTTGAACCACTTGTTTGTAAATTAAAAGAAAACATTTCTAAAAAATTAGAGAAAAAACAATTTTAAAATAGAAAGGAGTAATTTTTTAAAAAAAATTAATAAGAACTAAGAACAAAATGCAAAATTCTTTACATCTAAGTTACTATCTGGCAACATAAATTGTTGATGTTAGAAACGTAACGCCATCCTGTACCCCGGTGCCTATAACATTAAGTTATCTAACCAGTTGGATGAGCACAAGATGAAAGGAAGAAAAAGAAATAGAAAGAAAGAGACGACAAACCATCCAGGGATCTCCCGAAGAATCCCATCGGTGTCAAATCCTACACAACTGTATTCAATTTTTGGTGGAGTAATAACTGAATGGAGAGGACAAGAATAATTAAATTGACAATTAATTTGACAAGTGGCATTTTGATCTCAGTTATTGTGTAGTTTTGAAGAGGCCTTGGTATTTATGAATATGATTTTTTACTATGGAGTGAATCTTGCCGCGTGAAAGGGTATTCGATGCAACTCTCTTGTACCATTCTTCCTCGAGACTTATTTCTGGCGTTTTCATGTGCCACGAGAGAGTCAGTAAGCATTCGGTTTCAAGTGAATTGGGGATTCTATCTCCCCACAGCTACAGCAAGGAGAGTTAACCAGACGGAGATGTCAGAAACAGTCAAAATCAGGGTTTGAAAATCATTTTTGAGCCCCTAACGTCTAAGATATTCCAATTATCGAAAAACTTTACGTACAAAAGTTGTTCGTCTTAATGAGGCGATAATTTGGCTATTTGAATTCATTTTTCTATTTTCAGTATTAAGAAAGTTATAGCGAAATGAAAATTTCAACCTCCTTTGAGCTAGATGGGCCATTAACGAACTCTCCCGAGATTTTTACATTTCTAACAACATATTTCAAGCCAGTTAAAATCCAGACAAAATTACTCTATCTTGTGAAAAGAATAGCTAGAGTAATTTGGAGTAGTAGAGTAAGGATCATAATCGATAAAGAACTGAAGAATTTTTTCCGAAATCTTGTTAGGAGAAGCATTGCAACAGGAAGTCTTTATATAGAAATTTACGTAATTTAGATTTCGTATCGTTTTTATTGACTGAGACGACTACCTTTGCAGCATTTTTCCAATTGGATTTACACGCCTAGCTCAAACGATTTAGAAATTAGCTATTGAGCCACAATTAAAGTAAACATCCTGTTTATAAAATATCAAAAAATAAAATTCTAATCATTAATTATTGTTCTTTAACCAACTTATTTGGCATTCGAAAAACATACTTTTTTTATTTATATTAATACCTATTGAAATTCTAGACCATTCATTTTACGACAGCTATAAAATGCATTCTTAGCATTATCATATATAAAATGGATATAAAAGGAAGCGTTAAGCATTATTATGCAGTTTTCAAAGTGTTATTCTACATCAGCACTCATGTATCCTGTTTTGTTACTTGAATTATGTTTTTTTATAACGACTATGTGTTCTGTCTGTCAAAGAACAAAATGGCTGATTATGATCTTTTCTTTATTCTGCAATTGCCTTAGCAGGGGTTGGTATTTTTTATATTTCTTTTACATGCATGATAGCTCTGCTATTTCCACATTTCATGATGCCTAAATGGCATGAAATATTATATGTTGAAAGGGATAAAGATTATATATTTTTTCAAGCGTAAAAGAACTTTCACTTTTAGAATCATTTGCATATTTTTTTGAAATTATTAATAGTTCTGTCGTATTTCCAGTTACTATTCTTTTCCACAAGAACATTTATCTTGGGGTGTAAGCCTATTTGTTTCGATTTTTTTAAATTCAAATAGCTAAGATTGAAAAAAATTAAATAATGAGAATCATTTCTCATTAGTTTCAGTTGTTAATCTGAACTCAATTAAGGTTTGTATGGTTTATTCTGATTCTGATATTCATATCCGAAATTCTTGCTAAATCAACAGAAGAATTTGAAAATAAAAACCTAAATAATTCTGAAATTAAATTAATAAATAGAACTTAAGAACACAAATTTCTTTTATATAATCATTTGGCTTCAGTTAGTATCATTTTTTTTATCAGTGTTTATTCTTGATAAAAATAGTAATTCTTCTGTATAGAAATAATATTTTTTTCTATCTTAAAAATCTCGTCAGTAGAGTTTGACTGTTTCTCGTCAGTACACTGTTACGCGATACAATATGTGTTTTATCCATCCGTACAATGTAACGTGATACATTGTATTTTATCCATCCGTACAATGTAACGTGATACATTGTATTTTATCCATCCGTACAATGTAACGTGACACATTGTATTTTATCCATCCGTACAATGTAACGTGACACATTGTCCCGTATTTTATCCATCCGTACAATGTAACGTCATACAATGTGTTTTATTAATCAAACATTAAGTTATGGGGACGCTTTATAAGCCAGATAACAGCTACGAGACATGAGAAATTTCTTTTGTCTAGTGGTCTTGTTACTCGGCTACGAACCCAAAGGTTGCGAGTTCGATCCTCGCTTATCGCCAGTAGCAACAAAGTCTTCAATTACTGGTCTTTTTCGAGATAATGGTATCTAAGTTTCAGGACTCATTATATGAAATAAAAATAGACGAAATTGGTACATTGATTGAAATTCTTGAGCTCTGTTATCATTCTTTGCCATTGAGAATTTACAGTAACGTAGCTTTTTGAGATTTGAAAATGGAGGAAGAGGCACAGACAGTTGATGGCTTATCTAGGCGCTATGAACTTTTAAACGAAACAAAAATTGGCACAATCGCTGTAGTGATTGGGATTGAACGGATTTGTCGATGATATATCCCCGTAGAGAATGGACAGTGATATAGTGTTTTGTAGTTTCGAAAATGTTGATTGGAGGAGGACAGGCAACCATAGATGATATGACGTCATGTAATAATATTTGAAATAAAAATTGACATAGTCGGTTGTGGTTGGAGGATTGTTTTCTTTCCTCCTCTAATTAGTTTTAACTAATTTAAATATTCAGTAGTTCAGTGCGCAAATAGGATATATTATTACTTGCGAAGAGTTTAAAGTGTCATTTAACGCACAATGTAGTAAATATTGTTATAACAAATAATTTCCAAGTGCGCCATTTTTCTAGTACATTCATATTATCTTGAATTTTAATTCAATCAATTTCAATTTTTTTAAAAAATAAATCTGTCATCAATATAATTATTATTTATCCATATAATTCAGTAATTCTCCGAAATATTTGCTAAATCCAAAGTTTTAATGAATAGGAAGTGACCAGTGATATAAACTACGATATGTTTACCTATTTTCCGCACGTGGCAGCAGTTGATTAGTCAAGCGATTTCAGGGTTACTGTAGACAAGGTCAACTACTTCCTGTTTCGCCGATTTAACTAGTGAAAACATTCCGATTTCGCCGCGGGCACTGAGTGTGATCGTTTGGCGGGGCAATATGGCGGGAATTTTGCATCTTTTTTCTTTTTTTTTCTTTGGCCAAGTTTATATCAATTGAGTGATACATAATTTGTTTTCAATATATTATTTACATCGGAAATGTTATTAGAAAAATGTTAATCAAATTAAATGTTATTATTTTGCATGCTAATTTTGAATGTATTAATGAAAATTACTTTAAAAAAATTTCTTTTTTTGTTTGCTTTTTCCTGCACATTTTTTAATCAAACAATATGTCTATAAATACACAATTACAATTTTCATATTATTTTTATTGGAAATATTACCTTTGTTTTACACATTAATTCTGAATGCATTGATGAAAATTACGTAAAAAAAAAATATTTATTTCTTTTTCTTTATGTATTTTAAAATTAAAAACAATATCTACGAAAAATTTAATTTATTGATGAAAATTGTAGAATTTGATTTATTTTGCTCTTCGCATTTTTAAATTAAAAACAATTCGTCTACGAAACAAAAACGCAATTAGTTTTTAAGTATTATTTATATCGGTAAAGTTATCGCAGTTTTGAGTAATAATTCTGAATGGATTTATGGAAATATATTAAAAAATTATTTAAATAATAAATCTTTAAGTTAAAAAATCATTTTTTAAAAAGAAACATGATGCTTAGTCGATAACTACAATAAATCGTAATAATGTCATATATTGTTAAATAAAACTGCATAAATTGAAAATGATAAACAAATCGTTTGCCATGACATAATTTATATAATTTAAATGAGTCAATAAAATATTTCCAAAGGTATTATTAATTTATAAATCAATCAATAAATCAATTAGTTTTGTGCGTCTTGTATATTTATTCTTAGATGAAAGGCTAAATATTTATCCTTTCATCTAAGATGATTTTTTAATGCTTTTTTTTTCAATTTTAAACATTTTTTTTTTTTTTATTGTTCTGTAACCAAATGCTTTCGTTTTAGGATCCCATGATTAGTACTTTTGAACAATTTTACTCTCCAAAGGATGGATACTCAGTAAAATAAGAGCATTTTCGAAATTCTTCATCAGGTCTTATTTATAATTTTTGTCCCGTTAGATGCATCGGCAAAACAAACGTTTCCTGGTGCACGTGCAAACGCATATACAAAAGGTTTTCAAGTTTCCGTATCTGAGAATTAACAATAATTCATAAGAAATTATTTATGAAATTTTTTAAAGACCTCTGAAAAAAAAACAACCCCTGAGTATGACGAGTTGAGCTGAATTTCTGCTGAGGAAAAGTCATGACTCATATTGTGGAGTAAATGAAAGAAAGCATAAAAATTTTATTAACTTGAACTTGAGGATTTTAATATTCTGTGAATATTTGAAGTCTAAAGAGACTAACAAAAAATACTATAATTAAAACGTAAAATCGAGATGATTTTGTATTTGAAATTGTATACGATTTTACGGACATATTTTAAAAAAATATAGAATCGGTGTATTTGATTGTCTGGTAATTTGGAAAATATATTTTGGTAAAATCTGAACTGATTTACTCTGACACAAGGGCTGGAAATAATGACATAAAAACAGTATTTTAAACTTTTGTTTCCGTTCTTGAACGGCAATTTTTGTTCCATTAAGATTATTCTAAAAGAAGGGCGTGGGGGATTAAAAATTGTTGCCGTGAAAGTGTAAAAAGCGGGAAAATCACTGAAGCTTGAATCTTCCAGCATCTGCTATCAACAGTTCACGCACTATGGGCTCTCTATTAGTGAAATAAAAGAACGAAAAAAAAAAAAAAACGAATGCTATAGAATGAATAAAAAGACATAGGTGTAGGACGCTCAAGTTCATCTATTTGCTTCCATTTGATTACGTAAAAATGTATATTGTTTTGTCTGTGGTTCAAAACAAAACGATTTTGATGTAGCAATTATAGCATTACATCTGTTTTGTCTACAGATAGAGTAGACGATCAATTTTGGATATGTCTAGCTAGAGAGTATCGTTCAGACCTATCGTTTGGAGCCTAACTAGAGAGTATCGTTCAGACGTATTGGTTCAAAAACTTGTAGTTTGCTTAAATATAAAATCATATTCAATTAAATTTTTATTTTTGTTTGTTAGAGACATTATAAAAAATAACATAATTAACTTTATAATGCACAATTTTTTTAAAAATTATTTTATTCTAAAAGGTTATTGGGAAAGTGGCTGATTCAGGCGTGTTGTGATCGTGGGCTATAAGCTGTACGACACCTTTTTTTTTTTTTTTTTTGATAAACTGTTTAATTTAGTTTCACATGTTAACGCATTTTATCGGCATGTTAATGATATATTTTGAACTATTTTTTTTTTGATAGCTTTGTGCAAATGTATATTTAAAAAATTTATTAGGACTCATAATTAGTACACATATTAGACAATGTTATTGACATAGACTTTTGTGTAAATAAGTACTGTAATAACTATGTGAACGTAATGAAACAAATGAGAATCTAATCAATCATATTTGACAAAGACCTAATATTATCTCAATATGTTATAATTCATAATTTGTATCTTTTTTGGAAATGTATTTATTTAGTAATTAGGCTAATTTTTTGAAATCGGCCTATCTGTATCTTCCCAGGGCTTCATCAGTCTGGTTAAAAGTCCACCACTAAGAGAGATACTTTATGTAAGAGATATACTTTCTTTTTAGCTAAAAAAACACTAAAAGGATAAATGGATACGGGAAAATAAATTAAAAATATTTGTTATTAAAAAAGAATCTGATGAAATTTTTTCCTATCAAATTTGTGTTAGATATACGAACTATTAATAAACTGCCTAATTATTTAAATAAGCCAAACATGGACGAGTCTGCATGAATACACAGTGTAATGTTGATAAAACATTTTAAAGAATATTCTGAAAAGAGTATGAAAAAATTAATCATTGTTGCTGTATAAATTAATTACGTGTTATTATTGGGTTTTGTGGATAAGAAAAAATTCTGCCAAACGATTTTTTTAAGCTAATGATACGTAAAAATTAAGAATTCTTTCATCGCGAATTTTAATAATGTTAAACGATATTTATTTACAATTCAATAAATCATAAATCGTGTTCTGCTTCTATGATTTATATGAATTGAAAGAATTTATATAATTTAAAATGCTTTTGTCTCTAAAATTTTATTTATACAATTATAATATAGTTTAAGATTAATATACTTTTATATTTCTTGCTTTTTTTTTATCATCTGAGAAATTATGTTACACTATTTGAAAAAAAACAGTTTTTTTAAATATGTTTGCTCTTTTAGAGGTTGGAAATCTGGTATTACATGAAATAAATGAAAGAAAAAAAAAAGAATAACTTGTAATAAAGTTTAATGAATTTTTGAAATGTTTGTATTCATTTTTTATTAATAAATTTAAAACTTCTTTTTAAACTACTTATAAAATGAAAATAACACCTGAACTCTTCTCTACTGAATCGGTTCTCTAGATGAAGATGCTTGTCTTAACAGCTAATTACAAACTAATAAAAATGGGTCTGCCATTCCATTGTGATTCGTCTTTCTCATAAAAAGACAAATTGCTTTATCTTACAATCAACGTTCTGATTCACGAATCAATTTAATCTAAACCTCTTTTCACTCGGCACACTAACCTTTGATAGAAATCGTTTGCATGCGAATACATTTTAACTTCAGAAGATGGAACAAAGAAGCACAGCGCCCGGAGGCAAGTATCCTTTGGTCATTGAGTGTCTCGTTCTAAAAATAAGCCAAGAACTCAAATTACGAATATTCTTAGATTTTTTTTTAAAATACATCAGCTTCAAACCTTGTGTGTATGTCGTTAACCTTCTTTCTTGCAAGATCATTTTTCTTCTGTGGATCTTTTGTAAGATCTGTTTAATATATTTTTCACGTCGCACTTTCGTGACCTAAATTTTTATTCCAACATATTCGTTTGATTTGCTTTTACCTGTGGAGTTGTTTTCATAACACAATTTTTTTTTAACCATGTCGTAACGTGTTTTGGCAACTTATTATTTCTTGTTTTGTAATAAGCTAGTAAAATGATGTAAAAATCTCTCAAAATTCATGATTTTCAGCCTAAGTCATATCTCTCCAAATTAATTTGTTTAAACCGTGAAATTGATGCAATAAAATTCATTCAAATAAAATCAAATAAATAGTAGATTATTTAATTTTAATCTGTTCCATCTTAGTTAAAAAAAATTCATTGAATCTAACCAGATTGTTTTATGGTTATTAAAGGAAAGTAAAGGGCGAAATTTATTTTGATTTTTAGTTGGATAATTGTAAAAATATTTTATTTGTAAAAATTGAATTTAAAAGGTTTTTATATCTTTGAAGCATTGTACTCACAAAATCACTCGAGGAAATTATAGGATATATTTATTTATACATATATATATTATCTACTTAGATATGGAAGTCCTTTTGAAGTATAAACGAATACAAAAATCTTGTATACTAGGCAATAGCACTAAATTAGGGCAAACAACATCGAACATACTTTATTTTCTTTTCTCTGAATCCTAGAGAGTAAGATTATAAAACAAATAAAGAATTTTAAATTTAATTTCTAAAGAATAAAATTTTTAAAGATAAATTGCTATACTTCAAGCGTTATAATTCTTCTTTCGGGCATTTTTCTGTCACGAATGTTTCTGTAGACAGTAAGAATATTTAATTCGAGAAATGTCATTCTAATTTTGATGTTACCCCATAATCTCCAACAAGAGTTCTTTTTAGAAACAACAGTTCCGCAAATATGCATTTTTCTAGAAGTCATATCTAGGAGTAATTCAAGAAGCAATGCTAGGAATTCGCATAATTCATGAAAGGATGCATGTAAACAGTTCCAGAAATGTACATAATTCTAGAAGTATATATCTAGGAGTAAGTGAAGAAGTAGTTCTTGAAATATAGTTAACGTGAGAAATGTATTTATAAACAATTCTAGAAATTCAAAAAACAAATGATGCATTTTTAATATTTTATGGTCAATACACTCACTAATCATGAGCCAGTAGCTAATTTTTACACTGTTACAGTTACACACTTTCCTTATTTAAAATTAGAACTATCGTCTTTTGTATTATTTTTCTCATTGACAGACAGAAACCGGCAGACATAATACCAAAAATTTATTTTTTGAACTCGGGGTGAATTGAAATGGCATATTCATCAAAATTTCGAACTCAAGTTTTTTTTATGGTTACAGTTCTTTCTGCATACCTCATATACGAGAAAGTAAAAATTATATTGAGATTTAATTTGTGTACAAATTATTTATTTGAATTTTTTAAAATGATTGATACATGTATTATATTCGTCGTATGATATCGTTTCAATAATATGAGGTACCTCTGAAAATAGTCCCCACGTTGCTTTAAAATAGCCTCACATAAAATTATTCATACTTTTCTAGTAACTAATGCCGGTTATAAAATAAACGAAACGATGATGCTAGTGTATGTTGGGTTGCCGGAGTGCGTGAACTCGAATGCTTTTCACCTCGAGATGCTACTATTGATGAAGAAAAAGTAGCATTACAAATACAGTTAATTAACCACTTGAAATACAAAATTATTGAAGTTCCAAATAAGATTAGCATATCTTATTTGGGAGATTTATTGTTATTTCAATTCCCGCAATAATATAAGGGGTATTTAAGATATTGAAACATTCCAAGTCATTTTGGCATTTTGTTATTTAATGTTTTTACTTAATTGCCATATCATTATATATAAAAATGAATATTTATTTTACGTTCGTTTATACAAAATTACAGTTTTGTACAATCTTGATGACATTTTTACCTTAAATTTTTATCAAAATCCTCTTCAAGGTCAGAGGAAGGTCAGTGTTCGAATCCAAGATTTGATGATAATATAAGTTAATTAAAAAGTAAGCAGTTTTTGGTCGTTTTTCAACTATATCTACCGATGCTTCATCTCAGAAAAATAATTTTTACCCTAACTTCAAACTCAAGAAATTATCGTTTCATCTATACAAATTTCATAATTGTACATTTTCCTCTCTATTTTTAGTTAATTAAAAATTATTTTAATACATAGTCTGTGTTACAACATTTTTATTATGATGATGAAATTCAAATCAATTTCAATCTTTCATCAAGCCATTCAGTCCCGTGCTTTTGTAAGTGTTTAAATTCTAATGAATATTTTAACACGGAACAAGAATTTTCACCTCATCTTTTATTTCGTAGAATATACATTTTTTTTTTATTTGCTGGCTCTTTAATTTGTATTAGATTAATCCCATTGAATTCGTGTTTTCCATTCTTCTAAAATTATATATCGAAATTTAAATAAATGAATTCCTTACTAATGGTTTCGGATTCCGAAAAACCAATATTTCGACTAAAAAAATTTGTCGCCAAAGACGGATAGTTATAAAAATGTATCGCAAAATTTGATAAATATAAATTTAAATTAAAATAAAAGTAGATAAAATAAAAATTAATGAACTTAATTAAATAGAATAATAAATAAAAAAGAAAATAAATAGATTAAATTAACTCAACTTATACAATGTACTATAGTATATATATATAGAAGAATTCTTATAAATTTAGAATAAAAAGAAAGTCGAACTCATTTTATGAACTGCATATAGACTTTTTTAACTTTGAAAAACAAGCTAACTTTGCATGCACGAATTTTAACAACTTGGCATTTCATTCTTCATTTTATTTATTTATTCGTTTTTTCTTTTACCCTCTTGTTTGTGATCGAAATCATGATCAACCTCCATAGCGTAAATGAAACCGCCCTACAAACCAGCGGGTTTTGGGGCCTTCTTTTTTTTTTTTCTTCTGTATATGTAATGGGTAAACCCACTCACGGCTTTGCAACATTAGCTGTCAAACACACTCCGGATGCTTTGGCGTTTTTATTATTTATTTATTCTGACTTAGTGTTAGCCATTTTTTCATTTAGAAACAGGTCTTTGTATATTGTAATATTTATCGCATCGGAATTTGGCTAATTCGAATTCTCCGGAATTTCACTTTGTTTTCAGTTAGTAATCAGGTTTAAAATTTATGAAAAAATAATTTTATTTTTGAATTGTTTTTGTTAATGATATATCGAATAATAATTAGCGAATCATCATCGAATAATAATTTTTTTAAGACCTTAATCCATTCGAATTTATAATTGTTGTACAATGTATTCAAATAAAAAAAAACTATAAACATTCCCGAGTTTTTAGAATTTTTATGTCATTCGATGTAAATTGTACCATTTTTTTTTTTTTTTTAGGTTTTCTTGAACTATTGTTTTAAAGTGCTGCATATTAAAAACCAAAATTAATTATCAATTTTTAAAAATTGTCAGGTTTTATAATCATTTTAGTTACTAAAATTATTTATTTATATATTGAGTTTTATTTATTATTCGTTAAAACAGGTAAATATTAAAACTAAATCTTTATTATTTGTTAAAATTTAAAAATCGTCATTTTCTCTTGCCATTTTTATTTTCAGACAGTTTTTCTGAATTATAATTTCACGATAAATGGAATTTTTATTCTTGTTCAGTTTAACTTTGAATTTTCCAGGTTTTAAATTTTTATAAAATCGTCAATTATGAAATTAGTAATATTCCATCATACTGGAAAGATATTTATTTTTAAATTTTTACCGGTTTTAAAACGATTACCTAATTTCCTAACTTACTTTAAGAATTTAAATAACAAACTAGGTTAGAATAATATTAGCATATTAATGAATAGCGCATACATTTTCATTTCCTGCTTTTTATGATGGATGTATTTTCTTTTGAGAATAAAATAATTATTTCATTGTCTGAAACATTTATTAAATTCTCATATATGTCGCAAAGTATTAAAAAAAATGAAAGAAGCCTGAAAAATTTTGATGAATTTAAAATTGAGGTTATGGTAAATATCTATATTTCTTTTTATTTTAATTCGCATATTTTCAATAAAATATTAGAAAATACATAAAAGTCAAAATGTTTGATTGAATTTTTTGTTGATAATGGAACATTCTATTTCTTCATTTAATTCGCGTATATTGCGCTAAATATTAGGAAACGAATGAGATTTAGAAAAAAAATTATTTTGGGAAGTAAGTAGAAAGTTTGGAAGTAGTAGTTATTATTTTTACTTGCTATTTAAAAAAAAAATTCCATTTTTCTAAATTACATTATTTGTAAAAAGAAATTTTGACGTCGATTTTTTTTTTTCACTCTCATCTTTATAAGCTAGAGATATAAAATTTTATAAAATTGTCTGCTTCCAATGATAAAATTCTAAAAATATTAAAATATAATATTATTAACATTTACTCAATTAATTTTGATTTAATTTAGAACTCTTTTGAGAGTTCAATTTCGTAGTGAATGAAGAAAAAATTCACCACAAAAATTCACAATATCTATAATAAAGAATTATTAAATATATACCTAAAAACAGAAAAATTTAAAATATATATTAAATATATACCAAAAAACAGAAAATAATAAAAATTAAATTTTTTAAACAAAATTCTTACTTTAAAAGTTGCAAAAGCTTGAGATTCAATCAATTTCGACAAAAATTAAATCATAATAAGTACTTAAAGAAATAAAATTCTCTAATATTCATTAAAATTTAAAAATATACTTCAAATGTGATTTAAAATTCTCAAATATTCATTAAAATTTAAAAATATTTTTTAAATGTGATTAAAATTCTAATTTATTAGAACATTTCTATCAGTGACTCACGCTTTTGTAATTTTTTGACCTTCTGATTTTTGACTAAAAAAATATTTTCTTTTTGATATACTAATAAAAAGCATGTTTTATAAACTTTTTCCATCATTAAATGCTCTATTTTAAAAACCCTTATTTTGAAAAAAATCCAATATTGAAATAAACAAGCGAATAATGCGGTTTCTTAAAACGATTTCAGAAATAACAATAACCTTATCATCATACATCGTCACGAAAAAGAGACAAACGTGAAACCGCATCCACACCAACAGCACAAAAAAGCCCGAATAATCGTTCCGTCAAATCTACTAGCAATCTTTTCCTTTTTTTAAAAAAAGTATAACATTATAAAGTTACACCTTCGACAAAACTAGCCGTTAACATAATTTCGTACAACCGGTTTGCGGGTTTGTTGGGAAAAGCGAGGCAGAAGCATTTTTTGGTTTTTTTTTTTAATCTTATCTTCAACAACCTGTTTCCGCGAATTACTATCAGATCTCATTACCATAACTTCCTTACTCGCGCTTCTCTGAATTATCGGATATTTTATTTATTCTGCTTCTTTTCTTTATTTTAACTTCTTTTTTACTTTAGAATGTCGATAACATAATTTGCAGGAACTTTTAAATGTTTCTTTGGCACTCATAGAAAAGTAAATCTTTCTAAAAAGCTGATTTTGCGAATTTCTGAGATTTAATTTTCTAATACAATAAGCTGAATATACCCAGCATTATTTGGAATTAAAATACTTTTATTTTTAATGCGAAATATTGGACAGAAAATTAAAATGTTACTTTTGTATAAAATAAAATGTAAAATCATTTTATCGTCTGATAAATTGAATATATATAATATCATAAGAATATCAATTCAACCAGACGATTTTCAAAAATTGCCATCCAATTTTGTTCACAATTACTGAAATATAAGCAAGATTTTAATAAAAGTTTGAGATGATCAATTAAATAGTTGGTTTTAAACTAATAAACATTAAAATAAACCAAATTAATAATTTAAATTGCTGACTTTTTCAGCGGGCTTGTCTATGACAAGTGTCATAAGCAACAACAATAAATCAATAATTTTTCTAGGTATAAATTGTTAATCATCTGCTTTTAAATCTTTCATTTAATGCTTTTCTAGAATTCTGCCAATGTGTTCTGGTAATAGTTCCTCGTATGTGTTCTAGTTATTCAGTAATAAAAAGTATTGTTACAAATTGGGCATAAAATGAACTTTGAAAAATTTATTAAAATGCGGAAAAAAATTGTACGAATATAAAATTTGTTCCACTAAAAATATTTTTTTTTAACTATATGATGGATTTTTTGTGAAAAAAATATTTTGAGAATATATTGTACGGAATACCCAAATTTTGCTTAATTTTTAAATTGTTCAATAGCTTGCATCTATTCAATTATTTATTAAATATTGAAAAATCAATAAAAAATTGTAGGAAAAACTACATGGAAATGAAATTTGTATCATTGAAAAAACAAAATGTAAAATTTATGTATAAAAAAAATATTTTTTTGGGATGAATTGCTTTGGGATAAATGATAAAAATTCGGCTTTAATTTTCAATGAAATGAATATTTTATTTACTTTCGCGCCTTTGAAAAATTGACTTTTTTTCCCCTTACGTTAAATAATAAGTATGCTTAATTTGTGCGAATATAGCACAGTTGCTTTTAAAGAAATGCGGAATATATATTCATAGCAAGATTGATTTATATTAAAATTTATATTAAAATTATCCGATGCTAAGAGACTGAATATTAAAAAGAATTAAAATTAAAAAGAAACGAGGCATCTTGGATCGGTCAGTGCAACTTTAAAGTATCTGAAGTAGATGTTTGATTTTGCCCCTATATATGTGGATAAATAATCTCTTTGGAATATTTTCATCAGAAACTCATATTTGTGTTTCAGATGAAAACAGAACACAAAGAGATAAAACCAAAAATATATCTTGATGTCAGCCCGACCTAAGCGAGCAGATCGAGTTTTAACCGTCCATTGATCTGCTAGTTTTATTAACTAAGTACAAACCTAAAAGAAATATCCCGTTTTCTTCATTCTTTAATTTATGTCATTATAATTATAGCATGCTTTAATTTACAAGGGCAGTGGTAAACAAACACTATGTAGAAGAAAAAACTGGTTCGGTGGACTTTTTTTTGGTAACTAGTAGGAATGCTCTCCCTGAAACGTTCTCGCATATTCTATAATAACTGTCTTATTTCCTTAAATTCCATCGCATAAATATTTTGAGCCTTTGGCTGGATTTTAAATGCAACTAGTGCATACACTTTCATATTCAGAATCCCACGCATGAGCAGTTCGTAATATAAAGAAGAAAACCAGGTATGAGTTTCAAACTTCTTCCTTTCATCTCATTTAGCCCAAATTTCAGTACAGAATTACAATTTCAATCATAAAATCCATACTAACAGAAGTTTCATTCATCTTTCCCGTTGCGTTTTTGTGTTATTGCGTTCGCATGTTACTTCTTTGATGAACTTGGTCCAAAATTTGTTCCACGTCTATATTTTTTACGAAAAACTTACGCACCATCCATCTTATTATTTGTGTTTTTGAGCTACCGTATTCACCTACACAGGGGCAGACAGACAAACTTCTCCACGGTCCGAAATTTGACGAAAATCCACACATTTGGTGTAGGACCAGAATTGAATTCGTTTAGCTGAAAGTGTTTTTGAGTTATTTTCATTAACATTAATAAACGCGGATATAGATGTAATTTCAAGAGCGTGTTTTTCGGACTAGGGAAGATCGGAAATGTGAAGATTCTTCAATGTCTCTAAAGTTTTAGAAGGAATGTGTAATCTTCAGCGTTTTGATTCCATGGGAAAACTGAAAGCTTGCGAAAATCAGAATTCAAAGTTACAGTGAAGACTGAATTCGAGCGATTAGGAAATTATTTCTAGAGCGTATTACACACACACACACACACACACACACACTATACCAAACAAAGCGAAACGCAAGCGAGTTTTGCAACCACACCATTTGTAATGTGTGCATTTATAAACTTCAAGTAAAAGCAAAATTGAGTGGTTTTTATTTTCCCCAGGTTCACAGAAGAATACCGCAAACCACCATGGGTCTTTCCCAGAAATTGTACTTCCAATTTCTCGCTTCCAAATTCCATTCGAATCAAGCGGCAAGAATTCAATAATTTTTCTTTAAATCGAGTTTTGAAATGGCTAATAAATCCCTTAATCTTAACTCATTAAAACAATTAGTTTTAAAATAAGAATGAAAATTTTATATGAGCATAAAAATACATAATGTGAATGTGAGTTTTAGTAGCAGATTAAAACGTTTCGCGACCCTGAGCAGTACAGATTATGAGGTCCTTTTTTTCTAAAAAAGAATGGTTAATTTTACAATTTAACGCATTTTTATCTTATACTTAAAATAAATAATTTATTGATTATTTTTTCGTTAATTAATTTTAGGAAAATTTATGCGTTTTTATTTTTAATTTATAATGATTCATGATTGGGTAGCATTCATATTTTATGTATAATATGTTTATAAATAGTACAATAGGTAATGTAATGAACCAAATAAAGAATCCTTGCCAGTTATACTTGATGAAATGTTTATTTTATTATTTTATAAAAAGGGCATGAAAAAATCTTGATTTTATCCAAACATTTTTAATTAAAATTTGAATATTTTACAAATTTATTTGGCAGCTAGGTTAATAACATTTTTTAATCGTCTTGCCTGCAATCCTTTCTCACCCTATCGGCCCTAAGCAATTGCCTTTTCGGAAACTCTCCAATTTGTCATGTTCTCAATATGACGTATTTAGTGCTTCATGGTATTGAATATTCATTATGGCTGAATATTTATTCATGTAAATTGAATATTCATTTCGGCTGTCCTTTTTTCCATCGACTGTGTCGAAGATATGATTATAATTAATATGATAAAGATTAATTACATCAAAAAGATTAATTCATGTCAGGACATATATCAAATTTCATTTTTCTAAATCGTTACGTTTTCGAATGATCGCTTTCACGCAATCGCAAATTATTGCATATCTGAATGATCTTTTTCAGGTAATCGCAGATATAAAAAACGACAGATCAACTTCCGAATTCTACAGTTCTTTTAATAAAATTATATGCTTAGTGTTATCAATCTAGTTATTTTTTATTTTTGGTCTAGGGTGCTTACATGGACATGAGCGAATGGAACAAACTTTCCACAGACGGTTTTGGTCAAAAATTTATAAAAATGCTTGCAGCTCGTTTATTTTTAAAAAAATTATCGTGTTCACAGACAGGCAGATATAATTCCTAAAACTTATTTTTCGGTCATGTAGAAGTGTAATATATAAGAATCTGGAATCTGATTTGATGATTACAAAACTTTTCTTTTGTATAATGTTTCCGCCTTTGTATTGTATTTCCGTTTTGTATTATAGCCGCCTTTGTCGACCAGCTTGATTGCCTAGATTGACTTTTTGGGCTGCTAAATACTAATTTGTGATGCATAGTTTTTTAAAGAAAAGTTCTTGTTATTTAATAAGATCCAAAAACATGAATTTAATTGAAGAAACAATTTAAAAAACAAAGCAAATTATAAAACGAGCAAATTAGAAAGTAAAAATACTACGAAATAAAAACAGAAGTGAAACTCCTACTTCAAAATTGATGTCCAAAGAAAGCCTTTTTTTAAAATCTGAATTTTAACATTGGCAAAAGCATGCGTCTGAATGTTTTGATGACTGAGTTTGAATATGTTAATATTAAAAATAGTGATGTCAATTGTGTAATACAATTTAAAAAAAATATTAAAAATACAGAAAACGTTGTATAGAAATGAAATTGATAACATTTGAAAGTTAACCTTTTGAGTTTTAAGCGAATGCAGAGATTATTTTTCTGAAATAAAAGTTTTGGAAGATATAGCCAGAAATTTTTCTACGTAATTCATAACGATTACGCATTTGGCAATGGTTAAATCTAATTTCTCTCTTGATTAAATTTCATTTGAAGCTTATTTCTTGATTTTGCAATTTCTTTCCGTTGAGTGAATGGAATTTCTGGTGAGCCTTATATAGAGCATTTCTAATGTTAATTTACACATTCATTAATTATCGAAGCATTGACTTAAATATAAAAACGCTCATTGAGGCAGTCTGAAACGTTCTTATAGTGATTTGTTTGCATTTGACTGTAGCCATTCGAAGGTATACCATAAGAACGATTTGTAGGCCACGTATGATAGCATTTTATGAGAAAATTTATGTATTTTTTCGTAGACTTTTAATGATGTCATTTGAGAATGCTTCATTGCTGATCATAGAAACATAATCAATTTTCAACGTATGCTTTATGAAAACCAGTCTGAGTGGTTTCCTAAAACTTTCTTGTATACTTTGTAATACACTTGTCATTTCAAAAAACGCCTTACATGAAATTGGCGTACACAAGTTAAGAATTTTTAACTTTCGGCGTTAATTTAACATTTTTACAGATTCTATTCTGTCATACTTGGCGAGTTATTTGCCGATTAATCCCTGGCATGCAATAGTATCCTAAAAACAAATTTGCGTTTAGACGCATTTTTCTCAACCGATTGAAACAAAAAATTTGACACAAAACTACATTTGTAACCTCAAAATGCCAAGCCAAATTTGATATGTCTAAGTCACTGCGTTTTGAGTTACCGCGTTTACATGTTTCTGAAAGCACAGACCGACAGACGGTCAACCCCCCCGTTGGAATTATTTCAAAATTTGATCGATGTTTATACTATAGATGCTAAATATGTGTACCGAATTGTATCTTTCTAAATTCTTTTCGTTTAGTAATTAACGCGCTAACTTATATTCAAACAGTCGTTCTCGCCACCCTGGAGGGTACAGAAAACATGGAGATCTAGCTACTCCCAACGATGACAGGAAGTACTTCCTTAGGGAAGGGGTGTGCCGTGGCTGGTGATATCCCTAAGGACTCAACCACAGTTCCCACCAGTGTAGCTGTAGCGGCGCTCCGGTTAATTCATGTTTTTGTCCATAGGCCTTCTAGGTGGGTCGGAGAGTCAGTGATACGATGTTCAAACAGTCGGACAAACAAATTGCCTGTGAACAGATTGTACTCAAATTTTTTCAGAAATCTGCAGATTTAGTGTAAAGATCGTATACCAAATTCCAATCGTCTAGCTAAAAGTGTGCTTGAGTTTTCTTTGTTACAGGGAGACAGACGGACATTTTCCAAACATTTATTTTTTGAACTCAAGGAGGTTGTAAAAATTGGAGATTCATCAATTTTCTGACGATTACGGTACTTTTTCTACACTGCGTCTATTAGAAAGTAAAAATTTTAATTCAAAATGTTTTTTAAATAATTTGCCACCAAAATTGAGTGGAAAATATAGTTATTTTTTTAATGTAATTAAATTTCTTTTTCAATTTCTTTAGTTGTCTTAATTTTATATTTTAACATGAAGTTGTGAAATAGACGTCCAAAATAACCTGAATAGAACGTCTGGATGAGACGTTAATATCTCTGACTAATAGATTTCAGAACAGAAGCGCAAACTGATTACAAAACCCAGGCTTTTAATTCGTGAATCATCAACTCGAGATCTACGACGATTCATGAATTTTTCTCTCATTTCGTCACGAAGATGGCAAATTGCAACATCTGACCTTAATCACGAACTAATTCCTAAAGCGCAGTAAAGTTTCTCGTCTTTTGACCAGATTGTACTAACAGTCTGGTCTAATTTTTACTCTAATTTAATTCTTCTCATAGTGGGGGGGGGGATGTAACACTAAATTTCTAATCCTACCGTCTTTCTATACGCTTTCTGAAAACAAAAAATGTCGGTGATTTTCTTTGTAGCTACTGGTAATTATTAAACAGAAAGTCTTAAGGAAAATTGAGTACTGAAGCAGTTCCCAGAAACAGCAAATGACTTTTTCATGTACATAGACATTATAGAAACGACTTAGATATAAAAGGAAGTGATAAAACCTCAAATGTCACATCGAAGTTCGTGAGTTGATTTAACATTTTATGCTTCATGGTATAATAAAGAATGCCAAATTTGAAATTTAGACTTCTTATTATTGGTTTGAAAACAAATTTCGTACAGATAAAGAAACATGCATAAAAAAAGAAAAAAAAAAGAAAAAACTTTGGAATTTTGAATACAAATTTCAATTAAGATCTGCAATTTTAATTACGAGACTAAATACCAAATTTCATTTACCTAAATCCTTATGGCTTTATGATCATAGGAACTCATGACAATCCCTTAACAGGACCATGGTGGCCTAGTGGTAAGGTCTTGGCTTCGGTGTGGAAGTGCTCCAGGTCTAAAACATGATTCCACTAAAGGTCTGCCGCGTGTGTGGCCCAAATGCACGTTAACTCTGACATTGTGAGCCAAACGTCCTGTCGCTGGTGTAGTGCGGCAGTTTGGGGGAGGGAGTTGCCAACTCAAATTTCGTCCTCGTCATCTGACAGGAGCTTAAAATTACGCAGTCCTTCTCAAAACAGTCCTAGTGTTGATTTCGAACGGGATGTTAATATAGCTAAAACTTAAAGCCGACCCGTTGCTGTATTAAGTCCAAAATTTATTACAGATTTAAAATTCTAGTTATAACCTGTATGCTTAGTTTCACCCATTTGTTATCTGCAATTCATTTACCGACTTCAATTGAACATTGACGGATAGACATATTGCTCGCTGACAAATTTAAACCAATATTTGATAGATAATCTGCAGCATTGATGCGAAATTACATTCTGAATTTGTAATTTTTTCTGTACCTAAGATATTGTGCTCATAGACCAACAGACAGATATAATTTCAAAAAGCTGAAATGGTCTCCCTGAAACTTTATCGTATGCTTTCTAATAAGGTATATCCTCCTCTCCCCCCCCCCAAAAAAAAAGAAATGTTAACCTGGTGAGGTCATGCTCCCGAAAGAACTCAAATTTGTATTATCAAAATATGGCCCATGAGCGTTTGGTGCTTCCTGGAATAATGATGAAAATCGCTTATGCATTTTGGAGGTTTTTTTGTCAAACGATTAATATCAAAATTTGATATAGAATTGCAACTATACCTACACATACTAATTTCACTTTTCCAATCCGTTACATTTTTGAATTATCATTTTTGCAAGCAGGCGAAAACATAGACGGGCAGAGAATTAACCTTAAATGGATTTGATTCAAGTTTACGTATCTAGATGCTAAATTTGTGTGTCAAATTTTATCCGTCTAGTTCCCCGACGACCTTTAAGGCCTTACACCCTTTCGGGTAGGCGGGTCGTCGTGGGGTAGGTAGATTTAGACCTATCCGTCTAGTTCTTTGTACTTTAAAAATATCGTGGTCACCTGTACTCAGACAGAAATTCCTACGAATTTCCTATAAAATTTATGATAAATCTACGAATTTGATGTAAATGCAAAATTTTATTCATCAAGCTCAAGGCGCTACAGACGAATGGACGTAATTTTAAAGATGTTTTCGGAATCGGAAAAGTCTGACATGTAGAAATCTGAAGCAAAATCTCAAGTTCCATTTTCTTTCTTTCTTTTTTTTTAATGGTCACAATATTTTCTCTTTGTACACGAGAAAAATAAAAATTGTTTTTTTTTCTTCTTATTATTATTCAATGTTTTTTTTCTTCTTATTATTATTCAATGTTTTTTTTTCTTCTTATTATTATTCAATGTTTTTTTTTCTTATTATTATTCAATGTTTTTTTTTCTTATTATTATTCAATGTTTTTTTCTTCTTATTATTATTCAATGTTTTTTTCTTCTTATTATTATTCAATGTTTTTTTTCTTATTATTATTCAATGTTTTTTTTTTCTTATTATTATTCAATGTTTTTTTTTTTCTTATTATTATTCAATGTTTTTTTCTTCTTATTATTCAAGAATAGTCTAAAATATGGAAATTTATCGAATTTTCTTTGACGATTACAATACTTTCGAATAAGAGGTACTCAAAAATACTTCTGTATTTGCTATGCCTTTCCAAGGTTTTTGAACTCTTTTAATTAAATGCCTACGTGCGCACTGGCTTATGGGAAATGCAACGTGTTAAACAGTTGCGTTGAGTAAATACGATCAGTGTGTTCTCAATCTTGTTTTCGTCAATCCTAACTGTTACTCTCAAAGCAATCGTAGAAAGTGGATTCTTTAAATTTCCGAAGGTATGATTTCCCAAATAAGCTGAATCAGGACATGAACTGATAATAAAATCAAATAAAAATTTTATTGGCGATGAATATGATGTTTTAAACCCTCAAAGTAATAGAGTCAACAGAAGAAGGAAATCTATTTTCCAATGACCACCTGTTAAGAAGTGGGATAAATCAAGTCAGTAAAATGTCGCGCAACAATACCAACCGTCGTTGAAAATGAAAGATTCGAATTTACTGTCGGATCTCGAGTCATAAAAGCATTGATTGCTTCTTTCAGTGGAAATCGTTTGCGAATTTAAGTATCTTTCAGAAACTGAGGAAATGGAAGTAGTGTTTGCCGTTTGATGTTTTTTTTTTCAAGATGATCGATTGCACGTGACAAAAAAATAGTGAACAAATATATGGGCGTTGACTAACTCATATTTTTGCTCGATCATTGTTATTCCTTTCTAGAGCCAGGTTTTTTCCGGTGCACATGCATTTCCGGTTTGGACAGGAGCAAATATCATTTGTGAAATAATTTTATATCAAAGTTTACGAATTCAAAGCATCGAAATCTTTGCCTTTTATGGCTAATCTGTAATCACTTCTATTGTAAATGCAACTTAAGTATTTATTGATCACTTTTAGTATTTATCAGTATTTGATCCCTTTTAGTATTTATCAGTATTTGATCCCTTTTAGTATTTATCAGTATTTGATCCCTTTTAGTATATAAGAATATAAGATCAGTGTTTATTGATCCCTTTCTTTTTAAATTCAAAGTTCATGAAAAGAATTAATATCACGATGCATGTCCAATGTATGTGAAATAAGCGATAATTGGATTTCTAAAGCAAGCAAAGCGGTTCAAATTAATTTCTAGTTTATGTTCATAATCTTAATATAAATAAATACTGTTATGGCTATGTATATCAATATAGCCATAATCATTTGCAAAACATAGTTTTGCAAATTATTGGTCGACAAAAACACATCTTAAAATTTAGTTTATTTTTACACTGAAGGGCGTGGTTTGTACACTGGATGACCAATGATTCTTTTACTTTGGGACTCAAGAGAAAAGTTTGTGAAAATTTTTCCCTGGCTCTTTTACTTTAGGTCATGCTTTGAAATTTTGAGAGCTGTATTCGTCATCCGCTTTTAAAGGAGCTAATTGGAAATAATTAAATAAAAAAAGTGGAATTTGATTCAGGAAATAAGAGAGAATTTTAGAATAAAATAATATGGGATATTTTAAGATAAAAAATAGAAAATTATTTAGGATTTAAACTAGATAATGAGATGTTTATTATAAATCTTTTTTTTTTTTTACAATAACTTCAGTAGAAAATTTTTCTAGAAAAATTAATCTGAAATACATAAATTTTTAATAAAAATATTTTTTTCGATATACGAGTATAAAACTATTTAAAAACTGAAAAATGTCGAAATATAAATTTTTTTTATATATAGGGTCTTTTCTAACTTATGACTTTAAACGAGCAATTCTTGTATGTGTGTATATATATATATATATATATATATATATATATATATATATAATATAAAATATTTAATATAAAATATAAAATTTATTTCGCGTATCTCTTAAACGGCTCTAAAGATTTGGGTCAAATTTTGTATTTAGATAATATTTTGCCTTTTAGGTTTATCTGTATAGGTGTTTTTCTTGAGAAAATGCGATTTTTTTCCCAAAAAAAAATCTTTTTTATAACTATTGGAGCTTTTTTTTTTCTATCTGCTCGCATGCTGACAATGTCATATAGCGCCATCTTGTGAATTTTGTGGTACTTGCCTTGTTGCCAAATTTGAGCGCCATCTCAATGTTGTGAGAGGGTGCTATATGATATTATCCGAATATGAATATATTCGGTTTACATCCAGTAGCAATAATGCAATTTTTGTGTTAACCGATTCGTATAACATGTTAAACTGTACATGTACATTCGTTATTTTTTTTAGTTAAATAACCAGTTCATATTAAGGAAGATTAAAATATATTCATATGTAATCAGGCTGTGATAAGCATCTAAATATTTTCTCTAAAAAACAAAATTTTACAAAAAAAAAAAAAAAAAAAAAAAACCTTCCCAGCTAAGCTTGGTTTCCCAGGTACTGTTTTTAACACACTAGAACTGCATCAAACGTCGATTGGTATTACTTTCAGCTTTAACTGCTGTTTGTAAACAGAACAAAAACTATGTCTTATTTACCTATCATTTTGAATTTGAAATGCAAATTTATTGAAACGTCGATCAGTGCATTGCGTATTATTTGTGTTATTCAGTCTGGCAATGGCCGAAGTTTATTACTTTCGAAAACCAAAATATAGTTTGGATATGTTGCCGACCGCATTTGTTCCAATTTTTGAGTGCGTGCAAAAAACGAAAACACGCACACGTGCGCTCAAAAATTTGCGTGGATCCTATGATTATCAGATCTGGAGACTCATTAAAGAGTTACCATGACAACAACTTGGACACTAAAAAAGAAATCGATGCCCTGGAAAAAGAAATGAAAAACATCAGGAAGTGAAATGTTTTCAAGCTTTGCGAGATTTTCCAAAATAGGACCAAGATTTTTACGAATCAATTTGAAATCAGCAACTTTATTTCGTATTAACTATTGCTAGCAACTTTATTTCGTATTACTATGGGCAACAGATTTAATTCATATTAACTGTAGCCAACATTTTTATTTCGTTTAAATTATTGCCAGTAATTTTACTTCGTATTAACTATAGCTAGCAACTCTACTTCGTATAAATTATTGCCAGCAACTTTATTTCGTATTAACTATTCATATCAACTTTATTTCATGATAACGATTGTCCGAAACTCTATTACTATGGGCAGAAACTTTATTCCGTATTAAACTATTATCACCAACTTTATTTCGTATATTACTATTGCCAGCAACTTTATTCCATATAATACTTTGGGTAGCAATTTATTTCGTTTATTATTTTGGGAGGCAATTTTATTTCATATTAATTATTGCCGGCAACTCTATTTCATATATTACTATGGCCAGCAACTTTATTTCATATTAACTATTGTTATCAACTTTGTTTCGTATATTACTACGGCTAGCAACTTTATTTCATATTAACTATTGCTGGCAATTTTATTTTGTATTAATTACTACAAACAACTTTATTTCATGATATAAAGTTGCTTGTAATTGCTTACTATTAAAAACAACTCACTTTTTTTGAAACAATTTTATTTGGTATCAACCGCAAACAACTTTAAGAGCTTATATCCATTGCCTGTAGGACATGGAATGTTGTGTGGAATTTTGCTACTCTTTAAATTTTGAAGTCTATTCTAAATGCGAATTAATTCCCAATTAATAAAGAAATCTGAAATTCATCCCGAAACCAAAATATTGATCCATTTTTTTCTTATAATATCTTTTTGAAAAATGAAGAGTAACGTTGTGTAAAATATATAAATCACCATGAAGAACTTAGTTGAGAAAAACTGCAACTAAAGTTTTATTTTGGAAAATTTAATGGTTTAAAATAGTTCAAATTAAAGTATTGCATCTTAAATATCTACTTAAAATGGTTCTAAAATAAATTACTAGCCGATTCTGATTCGAATAAATTGCAATTAGATTTAAACAAGAGATGGTTTTTTCGATACTTATTATTACGGAAGAAAATATAGCTTTTCGAAGATACGTTGATAGCAACTGAATCTTCTTATTTACTAGTTATTATTTAACAATGCTTGTTTAATGTTCAAAGCGATGTTCAACTAGAAGCGATTTTGCAGTATTTGATTCTTTAGTATCAAATGGTGGAATATTCTGCAAATTTATGTCATAAATGACTCATGATATAATCCTTGAATATTCAGTTAGTTCATTATAAATAATTTTCAGCTTTACTTGCAAATGAGATAATTTGCAACTAAATCCTCTGGATTTTTGAAATTTCAAAGGTGTTGCCAACTTTTCTCGTAAAATAAACCCATTATCGGATTTACTTGTAAATGAGATAATTTGCAATTGTCTTCTGCAACTTCGTCTGATTTTTTAACGCTTTGTTGAGACAGCGAGTAGTCATTCTTCATAATGACCATGGCACCATCTTCTTTTTCCCTCTTCTTATTTGGACTTAAATATAAAATTTTGATCTGTGGTATAGATTATTAAAGAACTCATTTATCGTGACTTCACTATGAACGTCATTGCGCATGTCTTTCAGATTTAACTAGTCATTTTCTTCCTATAAAATGGCCATTGAAATAGCGTGGAGAATTCGATTTGCATCAAGAGCATGACTCTGCAGTTCTGTCACAATTTGACTCCAGAAAGTCATTGTGGGTACAGAAATAGTTTGCATTATATACACTACATTCATTCTTTTGTTATTTCTAATGGCACTTGTCATAGACAAGCCCACCGACTTTAGAAGTCAGTGATTTTAAGCCAAGGATGCGTCTCTTGTTTTTCAGTAGCGCCATCTAGGGCCAAGAGTACGACTCAGCTACTCACGCGTCACAACCCTTTTTACGGGGCGGACTTCATTCAAGCATTTCATTCACAGATCGTAATTTAGACCTGAATCGGAGAACGATAACCCCTGATCCAGTACCCCCACTGGTATTACTCTCGACATGAAAGACTTTGTGACCACGACAGATTTATAAGTGCGCCAGCCACCACACACACGAGGAGTCTTCGGCCGGCGAAGTTCGAACTCGCAATCCAGGGGACTCGAATCCAACGCCCTACCGACCAGGCTATCCCGGCCCTACATTCATTCTTTTGTAATATTCTAATGATGGATGAAAAAAGTTCAGGAAGACGTTTGCGAAAAATAGTGTTTGACTGAGGTTCCATTAACGTCTCGAGTCTTCTTGCACACTGATTCGCTCTGTAATCTTCTGAAGTGAAGTAGATTTCTATTAAATTTTGAGTAAAATCCATCCTGAGAAGTCTAAGTTCGGCTGTCTAAATATAAGTTAATATCATTACTACAAAACGAAGAAAGCTAGATGGATAAAATTTAGTACACATATTTAACATCTAAAGATCAGATACCTGTCAAAAATGAAAACAAATCCATGCAAGAATTAGCTTTCTGTCGATGCCTTCTTTCACAAGCAAGTAAAAATAACTCAAAAAACACAATGACTTGAATATAATAAATTTGGTTTGAGATTTTGCAAATGTAATTCTGTGTCAATCTCTGATTTCAATCGGTTGGAAACAACGCATCTAAGACATAAATTCGATTTTCGAGTACCTATTACTAAATGCCAGAGATAATTCGCCAATGGTAACACGATAGATTCACCGAAATGATTAATTCATACTAAATATCAATAATTCATAACTACTGTTCTCCAATGCCATGTGAGACATTTTTAGTCTTACACAAAGTCCATGATTTATGCAAAGGAAGGATCCCAACTCCTATATTAGAGAGTACGCGAGAAAGTTGTGAGGAGACAAGTCCCTCTGGTTGTCGAAAGCCTTTAAAGTACTTTACCTTTGTAAGATTCGTTTCCAATAGTTTACTAATTGCGAATAATAATAATTTTCAATAATAGTGATTTTTATGCGTAATTTTCGATTGATATTTGATCGTGATCAAATATCAATCATGTCGAAAATTCTTCCCAAAATTATACTGGGTACAAAGCTAAGAAATTGCGTGACATGAATTCAGAAGTTTTCAAAAGGAAACTGTAGAATAATTCGAAAATTTTATCAATATACTTTTTAAACATTAGCAAACGATTCGCTGTCTCTCTTTTGTAAACTACGCAAATCATTACTTCCGTTTAAGTGCATAAAAATATAATATTTAATTTACTTTTTTGTACATCCCTTAATAAATAAGATCAATTATTGCCTGACAAGCTAGCTGCATTATGAATTTAACTATTTTTTTTTAAATTTACTTTTACTCAGATTATTTTTAATGCTACAATAAAATCTAAGAATGGCAGAATTTATTTAGTTAGATTGTAAAACCAATCCTAATGCTCTTAATTTAAGCACTAAATATTGTCATCACTGCTATTAAAGAAGAAATATTTTAAAACAATATTTGGAATTTATAGAAATTACAT
Source organism: Argiope bruennichi (assembly GCF_947563725.1). Lineage (NCBI taxonomy): Eukaryota > Metazoa > Arthropoda > Arachnida > Araneae > Araneidae > Argiope > Argiope bruennichi. The sequence goes on from NC_079161.1 coordinate 27,456,870, forward strand.
TAAAAACAGCTATAAATTTTTTTGCTTAAATGTAAATTAATAAATACTTTAATCAATTTAAAAGTGAAACGCCTTCATATACGGATATCTTGTTTCAAATTAAAATCTAATTTAAATAAAGATTGCAAGTTTAAGATGTCTGTTTGGCAAAAATGAATTGGCTGTAATGCAGTTAGGAACCTGCTTCAAAATACAAATTTTGAGATGTATCTATTTATATTATCGAAAGATTCTAATACTGTATTTTCATAAAAGGAATTAATTAATTTATCATAAATAGTTTCTTCCGCAGTGGATTGTAAATATTTTCAATTTCAAAAGAAACTACACCCTCTTAGAAAAAAATTTTCTGTTTGTGAGTTTTAAGAATGTGATGGTTAGTTTCCAAATGCAAAATTGTTTTCGATTCATGTTCTGTATTATATTTTCGGACAGAAAGAATTTGAATTTAAAATACAGGATTTTGAAGAATTTTTGGATTAAAAGAATTGAAGTTTACAAAGAACACATACAAGCAATGTGTTGTTGATATATTGATTAAATTGAGAAATGTTATAAATACCTAAGACTAATCAAAATATATACCTCTTTGTTTTAGCGTGCCAAGTGACTTCTGGTCAAAGGGGATGTTCGAGGGATCGCATGCGACAATGCGAGGACAGCATCCTGCGAAGTATTCAACGGCGCGTCAACGACTTGAGAGGATCCGAAATGACCGCACATTGCATGTGAGTTGAAAATTATTTGAATTTAAAATGTCTTCTTTAACATTCAAAGTGCAAATTTAGACTGAAGAACTGACTGTAAATTAGTACTGGTTCTTAAAAATATAACTATGTGTGGGAATTGAAAATTAATTGATTCTAAAATATTTTTATTAACATTCAAAGTGCAATTCTAGATTAGGCATTTGATTCTAAAATATTACTGCTTCTTAAAAATTGACTGTGTGTGTTTCAGCAGAAAATTATTTGTATCTAAAAAGGTTTTTATTAACATTCAAAGTGCAACTCTAGATTGAGCATTTGTTTGTAAAATAAATCTGGCTTTTAAAAATTGACCATGCGTATGAGTTGAAAATTACTTGACTTTGAAATATTTTTAATAATAATCAAAGTTAAATGTTGAATTGAGCATTTGACTCTAAAATCTAAAAAATTGAATGAGTGTGAAACTGAAAATTATTTGAGTAGTATATAATTTTATTACAATTCTAAATGCAGATTTAGATTGTGCATTTGTATCTAAAATACTTCTCAACAGTTAAGTAGAAAAAATAATAATTGATCAGTATCTTCCGTCTAAAAATGACGATAATCATTAGAATATCATTAAAATTAATTAAGATAATGCTAGAATATTTATTTCTGAATAATGTATTCTCTTTCGTTAACTTAAAAGCGAAACTCATATATTTTACTTTGTTTTTATGGTGAAAAATTCAGGATATTATTTTCCTAAGAAATAAATATTCTTAAAATAACTAAATTTTGTTTAAATAAAACCGATTGTGATGAAATCAAACTGTATATGAATTCCAAAAAAAATTATAAATATTTTTGGCTTATTTTGAGCTAAAATCGTTCATGAAGAGTGGGCTCTAAAAACAATTTGTACTTTTGAAATTATTTATCCTTATCATTTCTGATTTTGAATGATAATGAATTAATGTATAAGCACTATTAGTTTGTTTTTAAGAGTAATCAATTACTAATGATTTGCATATTTTTTTTATTTAAAACCAACGGTTGTGGTCTCCCCAAACTTTTCTCGTATACTCTAATAAAGCTGTTATCCCAGAGAACTTCTATTATAGAAATGGCTTACAATAGTTACGGAATATTAACCTTTGACGTGAGTTAGTACTTTTACTAAGTCTAAAGTGTCGTCATTGGCGAGTTATTTGGCGATTAATTCCTGGAATGCGGTTATTAACATCCCAAAATGAATTTGTGTTTTAGACTTTTTTTCCCAACCAATTGAAACAAAAATTTAACACCAAACTGCACTCTTAGTCACAAAATCCCATACCATATTTGATATATTTAAATAATTCATTTTTTTTAGTTATTGTATTTGCATGTTTCTGAAAGTACAGACCGACAAACAGTCATCCCATTGGTTGGTTTTGTTTCAAATTTTGATAGGTGCCTAGACTATAAATATTAATTTTCTGTCCCGAATTTTATATGTTTAGCTCTCTCTGTTTTTAGTTATCGTGTCAACTTACATTCGAACAAGCGGACAGACAGACTTCTAAATGGATTTTTCTCTAATTTTGACAGAAATCTACAAATTTGGTGTAAGCATCATATGCTTCCGTTTCATTTCATCCGTTTAGCTAGCCGGCGTCCAGGCCTAGGGGTAGCGCGTCTTCCCCGTGATCTTCTCCCACTTCTTCTTCTTCTTCTTTTTTTTTTTTTTTTTTTTTTTTTTGTATATTCGTGCTTTTCTCTTCGGGAATTATTGCAACTGCTGCACATTTCTCTAGAAGAAATCTTTTCTATGGAAAGTAACTTTTTACTTTATTATGTACGAAGTATACAAAGATAAAGTACTGTATCGTTAAAAAAAAAAAAAAAAAAAAAAAAAAAAAAACTTTGCATTTTTGACGAATCGCTACGTTGTCCCAGAGTCGGAAAACACACATTTTTAGAGTTGTGTCTGTCTGACTGGGAATAAAAATCTTTGAGCTAGACAGATTAAATTTGGTATATGAACTATACACCACATTTAGTAGATTTCTATCTATATTTGATAGTGAAAATCGGTGATTGTACAGTATTTCATAAATAATATCTTAATTTTGTGTTTCGATAATAATATGTTTACTTCCTATACCGCCGGCGTGCTGGCCTAGGGGTAGCGCGTCTTCCCCGTGATCTAGGCGTTCCGGGTTCGAGTCCTGGTTCGGGCATGGTTGTTCTCTTCCTAGTGTTCTCTGTGTAAGGTGCGTGAATGAGCCCCCCTGTAAAAAGGGGTTGTGCAAGTGAGTGTGTGTGTGCCATCTTCTTTTGAGCTAGAAGTCAGACTTCTGCTCTCGGGTGCTCAGGCGTCTTTACCCTCAGAAGCTACTGCGCAATAATTTGGCTTAAAATAGTCACACAACAAAAAAAAATCTGTTTATCTCAAAGTGTTTGAGTTATCCTTGTAACAGACATATAGTCGGACGGACATTTTTCAAAACAGTGTTTTCCGAACATAGGGTTGTCTAAAACGTGGAGATTCGTCAAAATATCGGATTCGAGATTTTGGACGGTTACGATACTTTCTCTGAACTCTAGTTATACGCGAAAGTAAAAAAAGGAGCTGCCTTTTCTTTTCTTTATATCGTTTGCGTAATATCATGTAATATCGTTTGTGCACAGCTGAAATGTATTGGTAACAGACTTGTTCCTGTAAGGAAGGATGGTGGTAACGAATTCTAATTGCTTCGTATTTCTGTTGTCCATTTATATGGGCTCTCTGCATGTTAAATCATTAATGAAACCGAATAACTTTTTTTCATTACGATATTAATTTATTTGGAACGATAGACATGTTGGGTTTTATAAATCAATTGTGTTACAATTTAAGAAGTATTTGTCTTTTATTTTTCTTGCTAAGAAAAATGCTTCAATTATTAGTGTGCTAAGCAATATATTTTTTCATTGTTCCAATTTCTGAAGGCCTTTTGGTTTTTAGTTTTTTACAACATCGAATAGTATTTTATGACACATCCAACATATATCTAAACCTACCTATTAAGAACAGATGATATCAAGAAATGGTTAAAAACTTCTACACTCTCCATGACATTAATACAGCTTCAAAAGCAAGATTTTATTACCACCCATCAAATATTGTCTACAAACTAGTTAAAAAGGATCCATATCACCACACACACAAAAAAACACCCGACTTTTATTGTTGAAGTATCGTTGGCAAAAACGTGCATGGAATCCAAAAACAGCCTCATATAATTCTCAGTTATGTTTCAACCAGTAATTATTTGCCTCCAACGTCCTTCGTCCACACTTTAGGATGTTCGAAAACGGCAGCTGAACAGCTGATCCAGTTCTATTTAGATACACATCCGAGTCCGTTACTGAGTGTGCCACACTTACAGAAGACGGAAATTCTTCCCAGCCTTGCAAGACGAGTGTAAGCTGAGTAAACATTCAGTGGCCTCGTTTCCAGATGTTATTTTGCACATCATACTTGCTTTAATACAAATATTGGAATCTCTCGAATGAGAGCAGGCAGACATGTGGATTTAGAAATCGGAAGTGTTCACTTCCTGGTTCAACCCCCCTAGTGGGTTAGTTTGTAACTGAAATGTATATATTTTTATATTTAATATCTTTAAGGGTTAATGTATCAAAAGTAACAAAACGGCTTTCAAATAAAAATAAGCACTAATAAAGGACTAAACACAACAATATTTCAACTTATTATTTTTATATTGCACATCATGTTTGCTTTTATAAAATTGCTGAAATTTCTCGAAAAAAAAAAAAAAAACAGCTAGGCATGTGGATTTAGAAAGCGGAAGTAATCACTTCCTGGTTCACCCTCCCCCCTCTATCTGGTGGAATAGTTTGTAACTGAAATTTTATATATAATTTTATATTTAATATCTTTTAAAAGTGAATGTACTAAAACTAATACGACGCCTTTGAAATAAAAATAAGCACTAAGAAATTGCTAAAAAAAATCAATATTGCAACTTATTTTATTACCGTCATTTCGCACATCATATTTGCTTTAATACGAATACTGGAAGGAATTTATCAATTTAGAGTAGCTAAGTGTGTGGATTTAGAATTCGGAAGTATTCACTTCTTGGTTCAACATTCTCTCCTTCCCCCCCCCCTGAAAAGTGACATATTTTTTTATATTTAATGTCTTTTAAGGTTGATGTACCAAAAGTAATACAACGGCTTTCAAATAAAAATAAGCACTAATAAATTACTAAAAACAGCAATATTGCAACTTATTTTATTATGTTTGTTTTAATATAATTGCTGGAATTTCTCGATTAAGAACAGCCTGTGTGTGTAGGTTTATGAATTGAAAATATTCACTTCCTGGTTGAACCATCCATCTCCCCTGGTAAAATAGTTTGTAATTGAAATTTTATATATTTTTTTATATTTTATATCTTCAAAGGTTAATGTATTAGAACTAATACAACAGCTTTCAAATAACCGTAAGCACTAATAAATTGCTAAAAAAACAATATTATAACTTATTTTATTACTGTTGTTTTTACATCATGTTTGCTTTAATAAAATTGCCGGAATTTCATAAATATGAACAATTATGTGAGTGGGCTTACGATTCGAGAGTGCTCACTTCCTGGTACCGCCCCCCTTCCGGTGGAATAGTTTGTAATTGAAATGTTACATATTTTTTTATATTTAATGTCTTTTAATGTTAATGTACCAAAAGTAATACAACGGCTTTCAAATAAAAATAAGTATTACAATATTGTCGTTTTGAGCAATTTAGTAAGCTGTTTATTTTTATGTTGCAAATCATGCTTGTTTTAATATAATTATTGGAAGTTTTCGAATATGAACAGCTGATGTGCAGATTTAAGCAGCGGAAGTAATCATTTCCTGACTCAAACCCTCCCCCCTTCTCATCAAATTAATAATCTATAACTGAAATGTTTTTTTTTTAATTTTTTTTTTATTTCAATCATTAATGTGCCAGGACTGGTTGATTCTATAAAAATGAGTTAATTTCAGCAATAACTTACGTACATTAACTTTCAGATAAAATAGTACACTAATAAATTGCCACAAGCAACAATTTTAAAAATTGATTTACTGTTATTTTACCCTTCATACTTGTTTTATTACAACAAATGGAGTTCCTTGAAAGGAACAGCTAGGTAAGGAGCGGAAATATTCATTTCCTGTTCTAATCCCCCCAGGAGGAATAGTTTGTAAAATCTATTAACTGAAATCTTTTATATTTCTTGAGATCGTAGGGTTAATAAGGGTAGTAAGGGATCGTAGGGTTAATTCAAGAATAATTAATTTTATCAAGACGAGTCAGTTTCTCTAGTAACTTTAATATAAGGACTTTCAAATAAGACTAGCTCTGAAAAAGCACTAATAAATGGCTAAAATCAATAATATGGAAGGCTGTTTTACTGTTATTTTGCAGATTATGCTTGCTCCAATCTGAATTAACAAATATTTACAAAATAATATTTACAATTTAAAACTACTCGTGAGTTACTTTTAAATGAAATATTTATAATTTATGTCGTAACAAGTCTGTAACAGAAATGTTTTATATTTTTTTTAATTGGGTTAGGGTTAATGTATGGAGAATAACTGATTTTAAATAGACAGACAATTTTTGTTCAATAACTGTCGTACATTGAATTTTAAATAAGAAAGAGCATTATATAGCTATTAATAAATAATTATAAACAATAATATTGTAAGTTATATCGCTGTTGTAGGAACAATGAAACCTCAGATACAAACTCTTCATTCAATCAGGAATATCTGATGAACTTGGATAATGAAATTTCTTGTCTAGAACTAATTTTCAGCTTATTAAATCCCCCCTCCATAAATTTGATTTCTATAAAGATATAAAATAAGGTTTTTAATTCCTTTCTAATATATTTTTCTTTTTCAACGATATTCTGTTATGTTATTTTCTGTTTTGAGTGAACTTCTGTCTTGATCTATCCAAGTAATCCTTCATTAATGCAAAATATATTGAAAACACTAATGCACTATGACGTCATTCCCAAGCAGCAAAAGATCGTTGGCCAACCATTGGCCAAGCATCGCCCCACGGAACGAGCGAGATTGGGGCGAGATCGGAGGCGATCTCGCCCCGACATTGGTCATGTCCCCCGGCGGTTCGCCGCGCGATGGCCGCCCCGACTTGTTTTCGACGAATTTGCCGATCCTTTGGCGACTTGTTATAATCACGGGCGACGTTATACCAAGCATTTCGCGACCTGTTTTATCAATGGGCGACCCAATACCAATCATTTCCCGATGTGTTTTAACAATCGGCGACCCAATACCAATCATTTCCCGATGTGTTTTAACAATCGGCGACCCAATACCAATAATTTCCCCATGTGTTTTAACAATCGGCGACCCAATACCAATCATTTCCCCATGTGTTTTAACAATCGGCGACCCAATACCAATCATTTCCCCATGTATTTTAGCAATGGGCAACCAAATGCCAATCAATAGGCAATTTATTTCTGAACACTTGCTGGTGTCAAATTGAAATATTAGTTTAATGGTTATTCAATTTTCTCAAACTCTAGAAACTAGTGTCATAATATTTAAAACTATCATACTTTCAAAATTTTGTATAGTTTACTTTTCTTTTTTACCTATTAATAATAGTGTTTGTTATTTATTTTGATAAATTTAAAATTCCATAAAATACTTGCTTTTGATAAAAATTCATGGAAAATGTCATTCTAATAATTCTTCCAACTTTTTTTAACTATTATTATAGCATAGATTTTACCACAACCTTACCCTATAAAATGTTTAAATGACATTTTTTTACTGCTCTTTAAAAAAATAAACAAATGTTAAAATTATCTGAAATAATTTTAAATTTGATCCCCTGAACATCTATCTACATATAAGATTTATTTCCTTCATTGATATTTCCTGTTTATTTTCATTGTTTAATGCATGGGAAGAAATGTTAACATAATCATAGTTTCAATTACATAATTAATCAGAATGATTTTAACTGATATTAGAAATTTAAAAGTAGGTGTATTACATATATTGCCTATATCATCTGTTTTTAAAAGCTATTTTAAATTCGAAATAGAAAAATATATAATTCTTATTAAAAAAAATTTTTTTTTTTACTATACACACTTTTATATTGCTTAATGTGAGTAATCAACAAATAATTCCTAAAGAATAATGAATTCCTATTTTAACACCCTAAAATTTAATGCATTGATTAAAAATAGTTTAAAACACTAAATTATATAATTCCTATTATATGTTTCTTCAATAGAAAATATTTTACAAGCACAAATTATTAAGTTACTTCAAATTTCTAATATTTTCATAATTTATGTTTAGTGAGGTTTAGATTCTTAGCAAAATAACCAAATTTGATCTATGTTAAACCCCGAATATTTCACAAATATGTTTCATAAAAATTCCATATACAAAAATGTAATGCTTCTTTCAATTTTACTGATTCTATTTACTATTGACTTTACAAAATTACTTCATGAAGAAATTTTATACCTCATTATAAATTTTAGTGTTAGCTAATGTCCAATAGATAACATTTTACAAGCACAAAATAATAATTTACTTCAAATTTCTAATATTTTTTTATTATCTATGATTAGTTTGGTTTTATGGCACAAGAATTAAATTTGATCTTTGATTAACACTGAATATTTCTCAAAAATTCCATACACAAAAATGCAGCACTTCTTTCAATTCTACAAAATTCCTTATATTTACTATTAACATGCAAAGTTACTTCAAGTTGTAGAAATTTTACACATTATAAATGTTAGTGTCAGTTGATGTCCAACATACAACATTTTACAAGCACAAATTAATAATTTACTTCAAATTTCTAATATTTTCTTGATCTATATTTAGTTGTTTGGTTTTGTAGCACAAGAACCAAATTTAATTAATGATTAACACTGAATATTTCACAAAAATTCCATACCCAAACATGGAACACTTCTTCCCATTATAGGAAATTTTATTTACTATTAATTTACAGAGTTACTTCATATTGCATTAATTTTAAACCTCATTATAAATGTTAGTGTTAGCTAATATTCAATAAACAACAATTTACAAGCACAAACTTACTTCTTATTTAATAACTTACTTCAAATTTCTAATATTTTCATAATTTATGTTTAGTGAGGTTTAGATTTGTGGCAAAATAACCAAATTTGATCTATGATTAACTCTGAATATTTGAAAAATATGTTTCACAAAAATTCCATGCACAAAAATACAACACTTCTTTCACTTATACGAAATCTTATTTATTATTAACTTACAAAGTTACCTTATAGTGTAGAAATTTTATACCTCATTACAAATGTTAGTGTTAGCTAATGTCCAATTGATAACATTTTACAAGCACAAATTAACAATTTACTTCAAATTTCTAATTTTTTTTAAATCTATTAGTTTGGTTTTGTTTCATGGCACAAGAACCAGATTTGATCTATGATTAACTCTGAATATTTCACAAAAACTCCATACCTAAAAATGTAAACACTACTTTCAATTATACAAAATTTCTTTAGATAAATATTTTTTTAATTATTATTTTCCCCTCTTTATTTTTAGGAGAAAAGAAAAACAACTATGCAAAACAATTTATTTATAAAGACCTTCATTAAATAATATTTTAGAAATACAAAGTAAAATAATAATTTACTTGAAATTTTTTACTGAATTTTCTGTAATGACTTATACACCCAAGCAAAATCCTGAAACTATGACTTATAATTTACAAAAATAAATAATATTGACACAAAGTCATTTATAAAAAATTTATTTAAACTTTATTTATTATGTAATACTTGAAGAGTTTGAAATTTCTAAAAATCCACACACATTTATATAAATATTATATATATGTATAACTGAATCTTCAGCTACATATAAAGAGAATTATACATTTATTTATACATTTCATTTTTCCTTTTTGATTACATTTGATGAACCTAGAAAACAATTATAATAGTAATTGAGATTCCGCTTCATTTAAAAGTACAAATAAAACATTTGTTGACAATTGGAGATGAGTAATTAACAAGCGAAAGTATTATAGAACTTCATAAGCATAATATTTTTGTTCTGATACTGGACTGTGTAAGCAAACTTTATAATAATGTTTAGGATAATAAAGAAAAAAAAAACTCAAACTAATGGGAGTAAAATTTATGTTACTGTTTTATGAAATGTGAAATAATTTGAAATTATTCATATAAGAGTACTCAAAAGTGCCTGCATAATCTCAAATTTTAAAGAAAGTTTAAAATAAATACATTCTGCTAAACTTTTTTTTAGCCTCATGTCAAAATAAAAATAATTACACAAATGTTATTTCAATACCAAAATATAAAAATGTTATTTAATATTTTATTAAACTTCTTTCATAGAAAAATTGTAAATGAAAAGGAAAATTAACTAAGCTAAATAGAATTAAAATCACTTGAATTGTCAGTCTGCAAAAATAATGAGGTTGCCATTAAAAAAAATTTATTCAAATTATATAGAAAAATAAAATTTGTACAAAACAAAATTTATGCCTTTCTAATTAAGGCAAATAAGTTTTCAGATAAAAAAATCAGAAATTAAAATCTACCTACTTGTCATTCAAGCCTATCACATTACAACATTTTGAAGTTTTACTACATTTTTCACGAAAAGACATTACATATTTTGGCACTTTAACACATACATCTGATAAATCCTTGATTGCTTCCACTGATCTGAGTAATTGCAACTGACCAGAGAGAAATTTTGTGATTTGGAATAACTTCAATTCTAAACAAGTTCTTAGGATATAAAGTGAATTGGGACATATAATTGTCTCGCATATAATTGTTTTAAATTTCCTTCTGATGTTCCAAGTTGGTAGAAACCATATTCCGTCACATTAATTGTAACTTCCAATATTTTGCTCTTTTTTGAAGTCAGGAATAGAAACTTGCACAGTAGTTTCCAAACAAATAGTGAGAAATTTTTTTTTGTTTATATTTATAGATCAATTTTAAAATGTATTTTATCTTTAATTGCATTTTCAGTTTTGAAACAAAGGTTGCACAAAATTTTTATTTTATTAAATGAGAGATGTATTTCATACTTTGCCAGGTTGTCATTTGGCATTCTATAGAATGCTTAGAAAATGTATGAAATACAAATTGTTTCATACATTACTGGCTTGTTTTAGGCATTATATACAATGCTTTTGCATTCTATAGAATACTGGATTTTATATTTTGCTGGTAATACATATAAAGAATTATACATATACTTTTTCTTCAAGTTCACTCTTCTTTTTGCAGATTTGATGAACCTAAAAAACATATTCCTTAATTAGAATAATGATTGAGCTTTCATTTCTTTTAAAAGTACAAATAAAATATTTGTTGACAATTGGAGATATGTAATTAAGGAGTAAAAGTCTTATAGAACTTCATAAGCTTAATAATGTTTTCAATCTGATAATGAACTATAGGCAAATATTATAATAATGTTTAGGACAATAGAGAAAAATAATATAAACTAATGGGTGTAAAATTTATGTTACTATTTTATGAAAGGTGAAATAATTATAAACTATTCACATAAGAGTATTAAAATATAACTACATAATTGCAAGTTTTAAAGATTTTTTTTTTTTTTTTTTTTTTTTGAAATTTACAATAAATATATTCTGCTAATCTATTTTTTTAGCCTTATGTCGAAATAAAAATAATAACACAAATGTTATTGCAAAACCAAAACATAAGAACGCAATTTAATATTTTTTAAAAACTTTTTTCATTAGAAATTGTTGTTAACAAAAGGAAAGGCATTGTAAATGAAATGGAAAAATATCTGCAATAATTTAAGAACACACACACACAAAAAGATAAGAAATAAAATCACTTGAAAAGAATACAAACAAGAAAAGAAATGATAATGGTCGCTTACGCCTAACGCTAATAATATCACGTGCAACTCCATGTTTCAGGTAAGCAACGAGTTCGAACGGCTTCAACAAAAATAACCTTTTTTATTCACTATTTAGAATAAATAATATATTATTTACAAATATATAATAATAAAAACTTTACACTTACCAAGTTTCTTGAAATGACAGTATGCGTTGCTGGTTGAATTTCAAAATCCAATACACGCCAGGTGATTCATGGGAAATTTCTAAAATATGTTCGCATAGCGCCACCTAGGAAAAGCAACTTTCCCGACATCGAGGCGACTATGGGCCGATTGCTTTGAGCCGGTCTTTTTCACTAAGTCGCCGTAGGAGTTCGCCCCGATGAAAAAGCGATCTTCAGAGGCGACAGAAAAAAATATGGTCAGAATCCGATGTCGCGCCAATGCAAAGGTGACATTGGCAAAATATGGGCGGCGTATATCAGATGGATGCGATGCTTGGCCAATCGTTTAGCGACTTCTCTTTGCTGCTTGGGATTTTATTACGTCATAGTGCATAGTTACTGCAGTTCAATGTTAGCAGAACTCAATGTTACTGCAGTTCTTTGTTAGCAGAATTTTTTCACTCTAAAGGTGGGTTCACACGAGGCTTTTTATTGCGCGCAAACGTTGTCTCTCTACTGTTGTCCCTCTATTGTCCCCGTGTGAACAGTTGAGACAACGTGTCGGGACAATGGCTAATAGTTGTCCCGACGGGACAACCATTTGCCATTGTCCCGTTGCAGTCACGTGATTATCCTGAAGTAGGCGTGACCTTTTATTGCGCGCAATAATAAGCCTCGTCTGAACCCACCTTAAAGGTGGGTTCACACGAGGCTTATTATTGCGCGCAATAGAAGGTCACGCCTACTTCAGGAAAATCACGTGACTGCAACGGGACAATGGCAAATGGTTGTCCCGTCGGGACAACTATTAGCCATTGTCCCGACACGTTGTCTCAACTGTTCACACGGGGACAATAGAGGGACAACAGTAGAGAGACAACGTTTGCGCGCAATAAAAAGCCTCGTGTGAACCCACCTTAAAAGTCGTACAATTCCTTCAGAAGCCATTGCCAGATTATGATTACTAATAAAATCTTTTTTTAGTATTAAAGAAATACATAAATAAATTTTAGCTATGAAAATCACAAAAGAAATGAGCAATAAAAAGATGACAGTTTTCTTTTGTGGAATTTCTATGATGCCGTTTGAATTCTTTTTAACGGAAGATTTCAAGACAATATAACAGCCAACGCGAAACTTTGTAAAAAAATCATTTGTCGTTATTTATTTATTTGATATTGTAAGCCTTATTTAGCCGTAATGTATCAAATAACGTAGTTTTTGTGTTAAACTTTTTTTAATGATACACATTCTTTGATTTCAGATATACTTTTTGTCTAAATTCTTGCTAATTTGATGTCTCTTTTTTTAAAAATTAATTGATCCTTAAAGTCAATAAACAAAGAAGAGTAAAATTTTCTTCTCGTATTGTAATTCTTTTTTCCATTTTTTTTTATAATTCAATTCAATTAATTCTTTCCTTCTTTAATAAAAAAAAAGCAAAGTAGAAATAAGGTTTCCATGACAACCATCACTCAATGTTGCCAAATTTATATTGAATTCTTTCAGAAAAATAAAAAACACATGTATAAGAAAAGAAGCGCGACTTGTCGCCAATCTTGAAAATTGACTAGTAAAAACTATTTACAAAACATCATTTAAACATAATTCAATAGTTATTACCCGCCCCCCCCATTAAACGACTGCCACCCCATTGGCACAATGAATGCCATCTTCGAAGATTTTTTTAAAAAATAAGGTTAAGTCTATTTCACATCATCTTTACGTGGAAAATTTTCATTTGACTAACGGCTTTTGTTGCCAAAGCTTTCGTAGAAATATATTAGAAACTTTAAAAAAATTATTTATAGAATTTTGAAAAATCGAAAGGTTAAATAAATACATTTAGAAGCAAAATTTATGAGTTCTTTTGTTTTAAAACGGATTCTGCCGAAGTATTTTTGAAGTACAATAGTAGAAATGAAACGGATTTTTCCGCATTCTATGAGAACTCAGTCACTTTTCGAAGCATGTCAAGGTTCCAACGAAAGAGACAAAAGAATTTAGATGTTAGGAAGAGATTGTTTTCGTCATGGTTCTGAATTTGTTTATGATGATGAATAGAACGTTGGACGAAGATAGAATTATGGGAGTATTTGCGGAAAATTCTGAAACTTGAATGAAACAGAAAGTTCTGCAGTGTCACAATCCGACTTTAATTCATGCTGTCTACAATATTTTGCAATTTATTCGAAAAATACACATAAATTGAAATCTATTGTATCATCATCGTAAACGGAATTGCAAATGTTAACAAACACAATTTGTATTTGCAGTTGAATGATTCACGCGTGGGACACGCCCTTTTAAGAAGTTATACAAAAATATGAATACTTTTTTTTAAAAATAACGGAAGTATGTTAATTATTGCAAACAAAATATACAGGGAGATTGACATTTAATATAAAGAATTTTTTATTTATTACTTAATTTATATTAGGGTTGATTTATAACTACAATAATATAAGAAAGGTTATTACTGAAATATATAATTTCTTTTTGTCTTAAATTTTATTGTGAAGTCACATATTTTGTTCTTTCCTTAAAAAATGCGTAGTAGATCCAAGTTTGAATTGGCGCTGTGCATTTAGATTACTTGACGAATATATGAACCGATATTATTCCTTTTAGTATAACAATTTTATTAACTACTTAATAATGTACAAACATACGGTAGAAACACTTTAAAACAAAAATAAAAAGTAATTTTGAAGTTAAAACAAGTAAAATTTGTTATAATCCATCCAAATTTTAAAAAAAAAAACATTTTTTTTATTCATATGAAACTATGTTGTGCATACTATGTAATTGTAATTGCCAATAAACCGGGCCAGTCCTTAATTCTTCCTTGTGATAGAAAAACCAACACTTGCCTGTCGCGCCTTGCCAGTGGCCACCTTAAATGTCTTTTCTTTTCTCCGGGTGAAAAAGTTTACCCTCTTTGCCCGAAATGCTGCCAACATCAGGCCTCTGCTGAACATATTCTAGACTGTTTAGGACTTCATTGGAGAGAAATTTATTCTTCCCCCTTCCTCGTTTTTGACTTTCTTCTTGTCAACGGATTTTTGGATTTGGTCTGACTAAGTCAGACCACGGAGATTAGCAACAACAACAACAAATGTAATTGTGTATTTTTCCCACCAATTTAATCTATATTACATTTTCTTGGTAAAACGAATAGTTGGGTCAAAACAGTTAATATGTATATATTTCACAAGAATTAAATAAATTTAATTTTTGAAGTAGAATAATATATTTAATTACTGGAAGTAAAAAATACTTTATCATAATCTATTTAAGCTAATAAAAGCATTAAAATGTTGTATAAAAATTTTTTAACATGTTTTCACTTTGAATATTTCCCCTCTTTGAATATATCCCATAAAATATTTTTAAAAACATTTCACTAATCATTTTTCAAACTTTAATTTTTCTTGCATTTATCACAATTTCATTGCGCATTCCAAGGCTATAAAACGAAACCCTAAAGATTGTTGTTGTTGTCTTGTCCAGTAGTGCAATAGGATTAGAGCTGTCCAAAAGTGTCATAAACGGCTTTGGCCACATTAATAACCTCAGTAGAGTAGAGGAGTTGATGCGAAACCCTAAAGATGTTCCATGTTTAACAAGAAATTAAACTTTAGAATACCTGTAAAAGTAAATATATGACCGCTTTTTATTTTCCTGGTACAAAGATTTGAACAAATGGTTTTGTTGAAAGCAATTTTTCATAATATTTCCTCGTTTTGAACAATAAGTACATTATGTTCTCAAATATAAAACTATTAAAATTCATATCCAATAAAGTATTTTAGTTATTTATTCAAGAATAATAATAATAATGCTTTCAATATTAATGTTTCCGATAAATCATAATTATATAATGTCTTTTTATTTTGTCATCTAATGAAATGGTCTGAGAAAGTAAAAACGATAAAGAAAATTGATAAATTAATCGTAGCAATTTTATTCTTTCGAGGGAAAAAAAAGGAAAGAAAAGAAAACATTGTATCGAATTCTTCCCGATTGGTGCAGTCGATAACATAAAGGTATTAAAGAAAATACTGATTGTATCTTTTTCTATTTCCGTTGTTATTATGGCCTTGAAACTGATTCGAATGTTAGTGTTATTGTGGCAAGTGTTAATAAAAAAAAGATTTTATTTTGTTGTTGTTCAATAAGCCCCGATAAAGATTTTATACCAGTAACTTTTACCTACTTATATTAAAATTGATTTTAGTAACGATGGGTCCAAAACCTCAATTATAAAAAATAATAAATGCTAAAAAATGTTTTAATTCATCAAGAAAAAAAAGTTAAAGAAAATTAATTGCTTGGATTTGAGTAATAAATATAGTTCTTAAAATATTTGTAAAAATGTTCAACATAAGAACCGTGTAGACTCAATGTTCATTTCAAAAAGCCATGCCTGTCACTTATGGACGATTTTGCTCCTCAGAGCGGTGATAAGCAGGGAGGAAAAAAGAACATTTTTTTAAATACTTAAAATATTAATAAACATAAGCAGATAAAAATAATTTTTGATATTTTTTAATATTTCAAATTTGCTGTAAGTCAGTAAATAAAAATAAAAATAAAAATTCCCTTAACACGCTAGAAGGCAAAGGTAGATTCCTTTTATATTCTGAGTTACTATCTGGTAACATAAATTGTTGATGTTAAAAACAGTCAAAATTAGGATGCGAAAATCACTTTTCAGTCCCTAAATTCTAAGATATTGCAGTTATCGGAACACTTTAAATACAAGAGTTTTCCGTCTTAATGAAGCACTAATTTGGCTAATTGGATTTATTTTTCTATCTTCAATACTAAGAAAGTTATAGCGAAATGGAAATTTCCACCCACTTTGAGCTGGATGGGCCATTTACAAACTCGTCCGAGAGTTTTGCATTTCCAAAAACATAGTCCAAGCCAGTTAAAATCCAAACAAAATTATTCTAGTTATAGGGGATTCTAGGGACCATAATTGGTGAAGAAGTGAAGAAATTTCTCCGAAGTCTTGTCATGAGAACCATTGCAATAAGTAGTCTTCCTACAAGTATCTATTTACCTAAAAGTTTTAATCCTTAGTAAAAAGTAAATATATCCCCCTTCTTTTGGTGAAATCAGTCAACTAGCGCATGCGCAAAAGCAAGAAAGGTTTCCATTGTGAAAAAAAAACTTCGGATAATAACTTTGACTTGAGATCATCTTTTAGACTTGAGTTATGAGATCTATTGTTGGGAAATTCCTGGCAGGTCATTGAGGAACCAACTGAAACTAAAATTGACGCACAATTACTATCGAAATAATAGGACCGCATATCAAATTTTGTTTATCTGGGTCGTTGAATTTTTGAGTAATGACATTAACAGGCATGAAAACACATGCGATTCAAAATTTGATAAATATTTACACTTTAGCTGCTAAATCTATATTCCAAATTTCATTTAACTAAGTTGTTGCCTTTTTGAGTAATCGTATTTACATCCATGAGGAAGTATCGGCAGACGGTTAATTCCTTGACGGATTTAGTTCAAAATTTTATAAAAATCTACATTTTAAATACTAAATCTGTACACCAAATTTTATCCATCTTATTCGTTAAGATATTTAGTTGTAGTGTTCGCCAGAATTCGGACAGACGGGACTTTCTATTAATGAATTCCACTCAAAATTTGATATTAATTTACAAAATGAATTCAAATGCCACATACTAAATTTCAGTCACTATGCACCACAAAGTGTTTTGGTTGATAGATTTCAAAGACAGACAGACATAATTCGATAAATGTGTTTTTCGGATTCAGGTAAGTCTCAAACATAGAGATTCGTAAAAAGGTCGAGTTTTTTTTTTATTTTATTATTATTATTTTTAACGATTACATTATTTTCTCTTAGCATACTTTGTATACAAGAAACTAAACCAGCGGAAGAGGTCTCCACAAAATTTTCTTGCATATTCATTAGTAAACTTGCCATGGCAGACAACACCTGGCATGGCGCTGACGTACAATGGTAATGAAATATTAATCTTTGGTGTGGGTTTAGCATTTTCACCGAATCTATCGGGTCATCCGTGGCGATTAATCCTTCCCACGCGTTGATAGTATCCAAAAATCGAATTTGTATTTTAGACACGTTTTTTTTCAACGTTTCAAACATGTTTCAAATTTGTCACGAAACTGCACTTGTAGTCGCAAATTCCCATGCCAAATTTTATATATTTTAGCCATTGCGTTTTCGAATAATCGTATTTACTTGTTTCTAAAACTACAGACCGACAGACAGTCAACCCATTGTTGGATTTGCCTCAAAATTCGGCAGATGTCTACTCTATAGATGATAAATATGTGTGCTAAATCTTATCTATCTAGCTATGTTCTTTTGTGGTTATCGTGTTAATTTATATTCGAACAGCCGGACATATGGACTTCTTCTGAATAGGTTTTACTGAAAATATGATAGAAATTTGCAA
This sequence comes from Argiope bruennichi, assembly GCF_947563725.1. NCBI lineage: Eukaryota > Metazoa > Arthropoda > Arachnida > Araneae > Araneidae > Argiope > Argiope bruennichi. The sequence continues at coordinate 27,475,178 of NC_079161.1, forward strand.
GTTTGGTGTAAAGACCATATCCCAAATTTAAACCACTTAACTCAAAGCATTTTTGAGTTATCTTTGTCACAGACAGACATTTTCCAAAAACGGGTTTTTCGGTTGTCTAAAACGTCGAAATTCTTTAGAATCTCGAATTTTGAATTTTTTGGCGATTCTCTATATTACATATACAAGATAGTAGAAAGAAATCCATCTTGGTCGAAAAGCTGTTAATAATAAAGTAAAAAAAATCAGTCGACTTCATTGATGAGCCTAACTTGTCACTGACAACAGAGACCGATTCTCTGACAACAAAAGTCGTCCGAGGTCTTGTCGACGTTCGTCCTTGCATGCAGATGATTGCAATGCCGAATCAAAAAATAGCGATAAATTTTCGAAAAGAAATTCCGAACTCTTTCCCGAATTCCCGCCAACTGCATGTGCCATTGTCTTCTTCCTCTTGCATTGTCGCAGAGTGGTTTGTGCTGCGACAGGTCGGAATCGGATTTCGCAGCTGACATTTGCGACAGCTGCTGTCGAAACAAAACGCGATTAGGAAATGATTTCTTTTGATTGCGTGGGCTTGCCGTTTTTGGGTGTTGAAACAGATATCAGACCAAGTACAGAAGGAAAAAGCAATTCTGTATTTTAATTCATTTATTTCCTGTATAACAAGTATAGGAAAGAAAGTACGGCGGGAGCCTCGTTTATCGAGCATAATTCGTTCCCAAATCTAACTCGTAATGAGAAAAGATATTTTTCCATTTGATTCTATGTGAAATAGAACTATGTGTTCCATTCCAAAAACAAACACTCAAACAGATTTATAATAATAAGATTTATTATTTATATGAAAATTACATTACATGCATTTTTGCTTTTTCGTATACGTAGTATACAGAAAGTTTAGAAATCGTTTAAAAAAACGCGAACTCGAGATTTTGACGAATCTCCACGTTTTAAACCTTCCTGAGTTCGAAAAAACTTCTTTTTTTTTGAAAATGTCCGTCTGTCTGTCTGTGACAAAGATAATTCAATAACTCTTTAAGCTAGGCGGTTGGAATTTTGCATGCGGTTTTTTATTTACACCGAATTTGCAGATTTCTATCGAATTTTGTATAAAATCCATTCAGAGAATGTCCGTCCGTCCGGCTGTTCGAATATATATTAACACGATATTACAAAACGAAGAGAATCAAATGAATAAAATTCTGCGTACAGATTTAACATCTATAATGTAGACACCTATCAAATTTTAAACCAAATCCAAAGAGGAATTGACTGTCTGTCGGTCTGTACTTTCAGAAGCATGTAAACACGATCACTCAAAAACGTAATGACTTAAATATTATTAAATCTAGTATGTGTTTATATGTATGTGTATTAAATTTTTGTACTAATCGGTCGGAAAGAACGCGTCTAAAACACAGATTCGATGTTTTATGATGCTTTTAATCGCATGCCTGAGATAAATCGCCTGAAATCTCGCCAAGTGTCATATGATAGATTAAAAAAAGATGCTAAATCCACTGCAAAAGTTAATAATTCGTAACTATTGTACGCCAATATCAGGCAAGACATCACCTTTATCAGAGAATATGCGAGAACGTTTTTGGATGATCACTCCTGATTATAATAATGTAAAAGCTGGAAATGAACTGAAACTATTACGTGTAATTTGATCTATTAGAGAATTAATAGAAGAAGATTAAAGTTGATGTCCAGTATATTGGACGGATATCAGTATATATATATATCCAGAATACTAAAGATTATTAATCAAATTAAAACTAAAAAATGGGTGTTCATTCTTCTGTTGCATGTTTTGAACATATGTAACTTTTTGGAAAGATACGATTGCCACACGTAAATTGAAAACGAGTGTGCACGCCTTGTTTCTGGTCGAAGTCAGATCAAGTTCGAACGCCCACGCAGGCCATTTATTTTTCTTAAGTCTATTTGCATTTTAAAAGGAAAAAGGTAGGTAGGCAGTCTCTTGTAGAGATTTGTATTAAATGAGATTTCTAGCATTAATACTGTAACATAAAGGGTGTGGTTATTTGAACAATCCAGTAGCATGAATCATCAACTTCACCAGAGGTCGGACGGAAACTTTAAGATTTTGTGCCTAACCCTTTCCTTCGAAGGTCATTCAACTTCAGCCTTTGTTTTTATTAAATGTTTTTTTAACTTTACACTGTATATAAATTAGCATATCAGCTGCAAATTGTGACATACATGATTAAGAAGAAAAAAAACGTTCAAATCATTCTCCAGTGCAAACTATTGGAGTTAGAGCTACCGATTTTGGCTGAAAATTACTTCCTGATTATGAAATGCTCACTAAGAGAGGAGTTTGCAAGATTTTAAGGTTTTCCTTCAACTTCTTACAGTTTTAACAGAGTTTTACTTAATTATCAGATCTTTTATTGGTTAAGGGGGTATTAAATAATGAATATTCTTATTTCCTAAGACAGTGAGTCTATCCTTGCGAATCATATCATAATTATATGATCACTGTAGACATAAATATAGCTTCAATCCATTATTTGCTATGTGTGTTGTTTGTTCCATTCATAAATTATAAGGTAGCAATTTATTTTTATTGATATGAAAGTTTAGGGCTGGAAATGTCAACATTCGTATCTTCCTGAGGTTTTGAGATTTGAACATCATTTATATAATAGTGTGTAATCACGAACCTTCATTTTCAGTCATTCAACAACCTGTGAAGTCAGCTCAATTTTTTTGGTTTTTGGGGAAAAAATGAATCGCCGGATGGAGATGAACAGTAGACACACAGAAATGACGAAATTGGAAGGAAGGTCAACAAAATTTACATTAAAAAAATTGCAAGAATTTCATTAAATTTACAAGGTTAATAAAACAAGAATAGTTTTGTAACCTCGCCGAATCCATACAATGCAGAAAACGCAATCCGGAAATTTAACCTCGCCCTGCTGAGTTCCCAGTTCCTTTCCAGTGCAAGACGGTAATGTCTCTAATTTTGAACTTGCTGGAATACCATCACAAATATGTTTGCTGCTAGAAAATTACATCTTTCTGCTGTCCTTGAATCTCAATCTGTAGTATTTTCTTATTGTGGAAAAAATGTACCATCCCCAGGCGTAGATGCCCATGTTGAGTTGAGCAGGTGCCATGCTGAGGACTTAGAACTTGTGCACACAGCAGTTTTGTTGGACAAATCATCAGAAACATAAAATGTATGGGAAGAGATTAGTGGCTTGAAATGCGTTGATAGTAGTTGGGCAATGCACATTTACTCATTTTTTTCCCCTTACTTTCTCGTACACGATGTATAGAGAAATTATGGTAATCATGAAAAAAAACACACACACACACACATTTTTGGCATTATGTCTGCCTGTAACAAAGATAACTCAAATCCGCTTTGAGCTAAGCGGAGGAAATTTTGTATATAGTCTTTACACCAAATTTGCAGATTTTGGGCAAATTTGAGCAAATTCCACTCCTGGAAAGTCTTTATTTTCAGGTTATCTGAATATAAATTAACACGCTAACTACAAAACGAAAAGAGCTAGATACATAAAATTTGGTACACAAATTTAACATCTAAAGTGCAGACAGACATCTGTCAAATTTTGAACCAAATCCATCTAGGTATTGATCACCTGAGGTTTATCGTTTTACAAGCATGAAAGCGCAATAAGGCAGAAACGCAGTGACTTTAAATACATGAAATTTGATGAATGATTTTGTGACTACAATTGAAGTTCTGCATCAAAATTTAATTTCAAGTCGGTTTAAAAAAAACTGAGTAAGTATGACATGTAATAATCGATGTTTTACCGCTGGACTTGGCTGAGTTGTCAGAAATGGCACCTCATTTATTGCCAAAACCTTTGCCAAGAAGCCAAAATACTTCCAATTTACAGAATTTATAACAATATGTATATCTGGATTAGAATTGCAGAATTAACCAATTACAGCTGTTTGCAGAATCAGCCAATGATGTGGGTGCCTTCAGGAACCTAGCTTCGTTGGTTCCAAACCATTCGTATTTCCTCAGACTTGTCCTGTGCTTTTAAATAATTTATTTTTTTATTCCCTTTAGAAACTAACAAACATTTTAGAATTTTAAGCACCGTTTATTATGCTAAAATTGTCTTGTTTATCTATCATATATTTGATACTGAGTAGCCAATTCCCACAATAAATACCAGTAATAAAGGAAATATAGTTCTTGTTCTGTCACTTTCCAATAACAAATTCACAAATTAACGAATCAAGAATTGATTCCTCAAAGGGCCTTTAGTAAGAATCCTGAAATATTGAATAAACTCTTATCTCCAATACATAGTGAAATGATGATATTTTGGAGAAAACCGTTTTGAACAAAATCGTTTGCAAAGTATGAAAGAAGAAGAATCTGAGCTAATTTGCAAGAAATGTCGCCAGATTTTGTTGCCAAAGCGCTTGCAAAGAAGCCAAAATTCTATTTATAGAATTCTTAACAATATGTATATCTGAATTAAAACAAAAAAGAATGAAAGCACTTTCCGTTTGCAGAATTAACTAGTAATGTGGAAACCCTCAGAAACCCTGGGTTTGTGAGTTCCAAACCATTCGCAATTTCTTCAAATTGCCTAGTGTTTTTAAACAATTTTTTTTTTTTTATTCCCTTGAGAAAATTAATAAACATTTTAGAATTTTAAGTACCTTTTAATATGCTAAAAGGGACCAGTTTATCTATCATATATTTGGTACAGTGTAACCAGATATCCTTTAATAAACAGTAATAAATAAAATATAGTTCTGCTCTATAACTCTACAATAACTGACTAAAGAATTCGCAAATTAAGGAATCAAGAATTTATTCACCAAAAGTCCTTTAGTAAGGATCCTGAAATAGTGAATAAACTCTATCTCCTATACATACTGTACTGATGACATTTAGCAAAAAGTGTTTTGAGCAAAATTGTTCGCCAAGTAAACTGTTCAATTTTACGCCGCTAATAATGCGGGCGATTCCTCTAATCGCTCACTCTAATGCACGCTTAACCTAAAAAAGAAGAAAATAGACCACCCACTGGAAAAGAATGAAAGTGCTATTGGTGTCAGCGCATTTTATTTGCAGCTGGCTCAACGATATTCAAATGCCGGCTATTCCGATGCACGTAGGCATTGACCGTTGGACAGGTCTCTAATCTGTTCCGCCTCTTTATGAAGAAGCGGGTCACGGTTGTTTTGGTGTCGAACGGAATGAAAAATCGTGCCGCTATTGTTTGAACCGAACTTGACCCGTGCTTCTGAAAGATAGGGGGTTTGTCGCCAAATCCATAGCGTCTGTCTTCACGTTTTGGCTAAAGATGGTTTCTTATTTTTCTGATGATAATGAATTTTTCGGTATTGGATTTTTATAACGATAAAAAGGCCAAATATCATTGATCAGTCGTTGTTTTTCGATTCATTGTCCAAAGATTGCAAAAATGATCCAGATTTCTGAAAAAAAAATGTTCCGAATTTCTATATTATTATTATATCTTGTACGCAAGAAATAATAGTACAAAAATATATATATATATATATATTTTTTTGTACAGTATACAAAAGAAAACTATAAAAATAGACAAAGTTGCATCGCGAAATTCAGATGAATCTCCACATTTTAGACCTCTAATGTTCAGAAAAAACATTTTTGGAGTTATGTCTGTCTTCAAGAATGATAACTCAGGCTATTTGAGTTAAAAGGATGAAACGTCGTGTATGGTCTTTACATCAAATTTGAAGATTTACACACATTTTTGGAGTTATGTCTATCTTCGAGCACAAACACTCGAAAACAATTTTAGTTAAAAGGATGAAATTTGGTGTATGATCTTTATACCAAATTTGTAGATTTTTGTCGAATTTTGAACGAAATCTATTCAGAGGAAATCTGTCTAGTTGTCCAAATAGAATCGAATACATTATATGCGTGTATTAACCGCATATCAACGATAAATCGGCCAGAAAATTGCCAAACTAGATTCAGTAAAAGCCCTGGATTTGAGCCAAAGATCTATTTTCCATTAATATTGCTAGTCAATGACATGCAGTTAATTCACAAATACTAGTTTTCTTTTCTATACTATGAAGTACTAAACACTAAAATGCAAAAATAAACATCTGAGCAATTATAACATTCAGAGCCTTCTCGAAATTTCACAATTTTATGCTAATATGGAAGAATAACACCTCTAGTACAGAATATGCGAGAAAGTTTCGGTGGGACCACTCCACGTAATTGCTAATTATTTGTTCCTATAGAATAGCATAGGTTTTTAGTTTCCCATTGATAGCTTGTTCACAAAGTCACTGCCATTTCTCATTTGAATTTGTCAGATGTTGAATCAATTTGGACAATAGTCCCAGCGATAAGTAGTTCAGGACCGTATTCCGATGCGTCTCTCACTTTATGCCCATTACACTGTTTAAGTAACTGTTTAACTGTAGTAAGTACATTGTTTTTAAGTTTATAAGGTTATAATTGCGAAGTTATGCTTGTTAATTATATCTGTCTATATGTGAACATGGTTATTAAAAAAGGCGTTGATAATAGGCCGATGAAGTTTGGCATGTGGCTTTTAAGCAATTTTGTGCAGTTTTTGAATTTGTTTAAAATGGTAGGGTATGAAAAATATTTTACTGAAGGTACAAGGTATTTAGCGCTAGTGAGCTGTATTAAAACTTAGGCATCTTAATTTTTTCAAAAGTACCTTTGTTGATTCAAACAACATAAAATATAACTTTTTACATAATTTAAAGCATCATTTCAAATCGAAGTATATATTTCTGAGGGTTTCTGAATGAGGTATTGGGCTATGATTAAATCGGACATTTTGTACACTCCGCGGAATTCGTATAAAAAAATAATCGGGAACTACCTATTTTGTCATTAAACCCATAAATAATGAAACCGTGAAAGCACGAATTCGAGAGCTCGAATTAAACAAATTCCCAGCATTTTTTTATATCAAAAAGGCGCTAAATTATATGTATGAAAATCGACCTTAATGTTAAAACTCAACGGAGCAAATAGCCGTTATGATTTCACCAGTATCATTACAGATCGCTTGAAACGTGAAAAGTACGGGTTGAAAAACTGTTTGAAACCGCTTTGCTGGAAAATGATATGTTCCGCTTGAGTAAGCTGGGGTTGTTTACACTTGCTACTGAAAATTTATTTTTGTTGCCGTAACTGAAGCTTCCGCGTAAATTTCTCTTTGAATATTCTTTTTCTTGGTGACGTCAATTTCTACGTACTTCAAGGTGTAATAATTAAAGAGGCTGTGTTCTGGACAGATGTATTTTGTCTCCTTGAATACATAAGCAGTTACAGTTGTAATTACATAATAATTTGCTTATTTAAAACGATTATTTCTCTGTATAAATTGCATCGCATTCAATACTATCAGTTTTTAAAAATTGTCTCCATGATGATAAAAGTTAATGAATTAAAACTATATAATAATAACGATAATTTGGATATACAAATATATAGACATATTTTGTGCCATGGATATGGGAGAAAATAGATACCTAGGATCAGTCAATTAGTTTCTCATAATACAATTATTGGCATCAATATTATCACATTATAAAAATTTCATTGTGTTATTTTTTTTATGTATTCAGCTATTCAATTAAATAATTGAATAGCTGTTTCTTTTAAGCAAATATGAAACTAAAATATTTATTAAATATTTAAAAACGAACTAGAAACTTAGTTTATACATCGTAACTTGCATTCTATAGTACTTTATTTTTAGTTCTAAAACTGGCTGTTATCATTCCCCCATATGTATTCGCTCTCTTTCTAATAACAATATACAACTATCCTGTTTTTGTCAGTTACAAATATGATTACAATCGAAGGGTCATTAATTCAGTCATATTGCCAAGGTAGTACTAATCAACTGTAGATAATTATCTAAAATAGTTTGATTTTAACTGTGTAATCATCTAACTCGATTACAATTCCATCATTCAAATGGGCTGTAATAATTGTTATAATTGAAGGTATTTATATATTATCGCAACCATATTGGCGATAAAATTCAATGTCGCCAGTATTGAAGTTCCCACTTCAGTGCTTTAGACACGTGCGAATTCGAGGTTGCCAATTTGGTGAATTATCCTGGAAGTTGACATGATTGCAATAGTACGTAAATACTCATTTGAATTATTAGTGACAAAATTCAAATTCCATATTACCTTCTTATTTACTTTCTTTCGGCATTTGTCAATCAAATAATTATTTTATGCAATGGAAACGTTTTAGGGGAAATGGTAAATGAAATGCGAAAACGATTATATGTAATCCCAGTTTCGAAAAACACTCATTATTTTATTTTACGAATTAGTATATGTTTCTCTTCTTTTACCTATCATTTAAAAAACAGGCTGTAAGCAATTTCCGTCTCATGTTATCGCGAATATATTCCAAGCACTTTCTTGTGAATAGAAAAGTTTGTTGTCCTGAGGACAATACGTTTTAGACTACACATTATCAATTTAGACTACAGTTATCCTCAAATTGTTAAATAACTACCAGTTTGAATGAGTATTTATGGAATGTACCAAGCATTGTTTCTTTTATGTTCCTATCAAACACTTGCTTTGAAAGGATTTTTTTTTTTTCCTGGGGATAATTCTTGTTTTTATCTGCTTTAACAGGTATTCAATAACAGTAATCTTTCTTGGGTTACTGAATGCTTTTCTGATTAATAGACTATTAAAAAGACGTATCTTGTATAATCGAACATTTTCAAGCCAATTCTTCCCTAGATCGAATACAATGTTAATGCGTGAAATCTGTCTAATTACTTTCGTCTCTCATCCAATTAGCATAGCTCAGAGCACAATATTGAAAATTACAATTTGCACAATATGGTGTGGCATTAATCTATTACTCAGTATATATGTTATCGCGTATTCCACAATATTGCGAATAGTGTTTAAAATCGTACAATGTGTTTACTCATGTTTCTTCAAACAATGTTGTATCCACATATGAAATCAAAATAAAGAAAAACCGACACTCATTTTTTAGAAATCAATTTTTTTTAAAAAATTTGTTGTCCAATCAAAGAAGCAAAGGAAGATACAAAACGAAAGAAGAAAGAAGAAATACCGCATACAAAGAAAAAAGAAATCAGCAAAGGAAGATATAAAACAAATGTTTTAGTGTTTATAAAAAAATAATTCAAGAACCGGATTATCGATACATTATTGAAAAAGAAATCGATTTGTAAATGAAATTATATATTAGTATATTTGTAAATTTTTTAACATGGATAATCGAATTCAAAGCATAAGCAATTAAATTTAATAGTGTTTGCTTAAATCAACATTTCCGTCTCTCTGTCTTTTAATAAAAGGAAAACACAAGATGTCTACCCGTTTATACATTTTGACTGAAGTCATGATGCTTATGCACTTTTAGGTGAAATTTCAATCCTCGGTTTATTAATGTACAAGTGAATATCATTTCAAAATGCGAATTAAAAATTACTTAAAATTCTTTTAATTTTTTATTTTAATTAATAGTAATGAGGAAAGCGATAGTGATATCACTGCGTAATAGACGCTAATCTCAAGTCATTTAGCATTGCATTCTCTGCCGACTATAGCGCCACCTCACAAGAGATCAAATTAAAAAGTTAAGCCAGTGTGACGTTAAAATTATGAATCATGATAAGTTGTGTGAAGAAATCGATCCTTAGTGAAACTGTCAGGAAAAAGATTTTGTCATCAAAATTAATGAGGTGTTCATTGGAAATTTCTCTTATTTTCGAAATATTTAAGGATTAAAAAAATCTCTTAAATAATTTAATAGAAACACTTCGCTTGAAAGATATCCGTATTAGAGTTTTGATTTCACACCAAAATTGGTAATTACCAACGATTTAAACTGGCATTTTTTGAGCTATGATCAGTTTTTGAATATTAGCGGTGCATGGATATTATCCCCCCCCCCAATTTTGCAAAAAACTAGACATTGCTTTTTCCGAATGGGCTCTGAAATTGTTGGAATACAGGCGCAACAATCAACCTCTCTGGCTACAAAAAACGGCAGATACAAAAGAAAATAACTTTTATCCCTAATGATTCAGTATTTATGTCATTATTTTCTTTACAAAATACACTATTATACCAATTCCATATACTTATCCTGCTTTCCTGCAACCCCACTACAGCGCCACTCGCGGCAGTGTGGTGAAAGTGGGCCACTGCAACAGCCTTCACGGTCCGGTAGGCCCAAGGCCAAACAAAATCTTTTGTTTGTCTGTGGAAAGGCTTTTTTTGTTTGATAGCTATCTTCAAATACCATTTTCTTAAGAGAAAGTCTGATGAGACTCGATGTCCTTTCTTATTTTTGTCTCTGAAGAGAGTTTTAATCTCACAGAAAAGACACGTGCTCATCATGCATTGGCGATTTATTTATTTTTTTACGTGATAATTACTTCTTTTAGCTTTGCTTTATTACAATTAAAAATCAAACTACGATGAACTTTGTTCTTCCTTTCTTTTTTTGTTTCTGTACTTGAACTTCAACTGAAGAATTTAACTTTTTATAGCAGGTTTTCCGTATTTATTCAAGCGGACATCAAACTCATTTTTTTTCCAGTTCTTTTTAAATATGCATTTTCCAGTGTTAGAATCAAAATTTAAATGCATTGGTCGAAATTTTGATATTTTTTAAAGCAATGTTTTTTTTTATAGAAAATTTTTATGGAGCCTCCATTGTTAAATCTTGGTTGCATTAAGTGGGACGACATTTTTTTGAAATTAAAAACTTGCTTGAATATAGTTGTTTTCAGCAAAGAAATTATTTTATAAACCAACATTCAACAAAAATGAGTATGGTGTATTTTCTGTACATCAAAGCCATTTCTTTGACCAAAGTTTGACTTGTCATTGTGGCACTGAAGACTGCTTTATAAATCATATGATCAAAGTCTGTTCACTATGGCAAGAACACAGACTCAGATGGCCAAGAAATTGGATGTCTCTTGAAGTCGAATGATCTTTAAAAATTCCAGTCATTTAAATCTTCTATTAAGGACGTTTTGTCAAAGCTCTTTTCTTTAGTTCTCTCCTAATGTAAAAAGTTAACGCACGTTTAATGCATTTAATAAAATTTTCAATGTTTCACAAGTTAATGTGTAATGTAAAATATAATGTTTTTTTTTTTCTCTCGACCAATCTGCGTTTTCTGTAGAGGGCCCTCTGTTATTTGCAAGTGCCCAATATCATCAAGTGTCATTTGTTCCTTCCAGCTAGATTGGGTTGCTCTTTGACATGACCACTGGCTAGTTCGGGGTATTTTCTTGAATATATCCAGCAAATTAATATAAAGAATATATATGTGCCAGAAAAACTGCTCATAAGTGATGTTAATGAAATTGAAACTTATCTTAAAATTGGAAATTTGAAACCTATATCTTAAATATAGACGTTATCTTTCATCAAGCGAAGAGGCTATATTCTAATTATATACCTGATTAGAAAATTAAAAAAAACTTTCATTCACATTTCTTTTATGTGGATTTTGTCGAGAAATGATAGTGTCATATAATGTTATATTTCGGAATGAAAGTACGTAGGTAAACACATTACACAAGTTTTTTTTTCTAATAAATAAAATATTTTGAAATCCACAGTATTACTAATTTGATCATACCTCTACAGTTTTCTAGTACAAATATACAACTGGAATTCTTATTTGTCTTTACTAAATGAACATTTATTTACTGAAAGTTGCCCTCCTGTTAATTGACTTTATATTGGCACTATATTGAACAAGAATTTTCGCTTCTGTTGGGAAATACTTATATACTTGGGAAAAACTAGCATTATCTGAGTTTTTGCATCTGAGCATTGCTGCAGCATAATAATAGATAAAATTTCTGAACGCTTCAGATAGAATATAGATAGATAACTGAACGAATACTTTATCTATCTATAAGTATTCTTCTTAACTTAGATAAATAATTATCTAAGTAGCAAAATAAATAATATAATACTTATAGACAGATAAGGAATACTTTCTCTCTATAAGTAATATATTGTTCAAAATATCTTAAACCACTTTTCTAGTGATACCAAGATCCAAACATAAATATAATTCCTTTTTTACATTATGGTCCATTATTTCAAAGGTTTCTGTACATTATGATCCAAATATCAATATATCATTGCTTTTATTAAAAGCTTTTTAATAAATAATAATATATTCCTGTAATTACAGGTGAACATTATATTAGGTCAACATATTAGAATTATAGTACATGTATTTTGAAAGACTGATTCATACTCCCGTTTACACGCATTAATATGGCAATATTTTCAGATACAGGCTATTATGACTTGAACCTCTTACTTTCGTTTTAGTATCAATTTATTTTTTCACAACAAAAGATAGTTTCATGAGGCTATTTACATATGAATGATAGAAATTGATCAGAGTATTTATAGACGAAATAGACTGAAATTGATCAAACATTTGATGTTGAAACAATCATTTGATTGTTTGATCAAACATTTAATGTTGAAAACAATTGATCAAACATTGATCAATTGATGAACATTTAAAGTAAAAATTTCTTTTGTTAAAATAAACACGACATAATTCCATTTAATTCAAAACTGCGTTGCCAGATTCCAAGCTGGAATAAGATGCGACGCAAACTCTAAAATGAAAATAAACAGGAAATATAAAATTTATCAGGAATGGCAACACACTTTGTACCATATTCCTTAGAATGAAGCTAACTTCAATTGCAGCGTTTTCCGATGATTCACAGAAAAATGTAAGCATATTTAAATCAGCGTGTGTAGGCAAATAAAAGCTGTGCAGTAGAGTATTTCTAATAATAACTGGTGCGGGATAATGCATGTTTTTGAATGGTTCACGTATAGAGGACTGAATTAGATTTTAGAAATAAACCATGCAAGAATATAAAAATTGTGAAATACTGATTAGTTTTACAATTGTTTTAAATGGCAAAACTTCATTAAGAGATACGTCTGAAAATTTGAAGAATGTTTTTTTTTCCCAACTAATAGCGAAACATATAATTAAAAAAGTGAAACAAGACGAAAGATAAAATTAAATTGATTTTATTTAAAAAGAATAAAACAACGACCTAGACGTGAATGAAAAAATCGAATAATTTTACAAAGCCAGATTTTTTTTTATTATTAATATTAATTTAAGTCTTAACCACATATCTTAAACCGCATATTTTATAGATAAAAATATCCTTTCTGAAAAAGCAGTTTTCATTTTTTTTGTTTGTTGTCATATTGCTAGCTCTTTTTTTTTTTTTTTTAAATAGCATTATATTTCTATATAAAGATTAATCATGCATTTTAATTCGATTTTTGATTTCTGCATATTTGGATATAAGTCTGTTTCTTTATGCTTCAACGAATTTCTGTGAAACAATTTAAGTTCTTTTTTAATTCGTAGAAATGAATTCAAAAAGAAAAAAAAGGAAAGTGTTTATGTGGCAAATGTACAATTTGTTTTCTAATTCAAAAAGCAGCAAAGATAACGAATGTGGACTTAACCTTATATCACCAAAGAATTTTTTTTAAAGAAAGCTTTCTGCTGTTAAAGAGGTTTATAGAGTTTTAATTACCTAATAATTTTGTTTAGATTTCGAACTTAAGAAATGAGCTCAAACCGGGAATTAGAAATGAATTCATGTAAAGTTCTCAAATACTTTTAATTCATAAAAAAAGAACAAAAAAAAAGCATCTTTTTTTATAGCATCAAAACCGGAAACAAATATTCTAGAAAAATCTCTCACAACAATCATCTAATGTCCTTTTTTACCTTGACCTTCAGCTGCTATTTTGCAATTCAAATAATTCAGACTTGTTGATGAAAGGTTGGCAAGACCTATTTACATAACAGTTGGTTTTATCTAACAAAGATATCATTCATATGTTATTGCTGTTTTTGTTAGAAATGATGATTCAGGGTTATTTTTAATAATGCATAAACTTTTATACTTTTTTCCATTTTTGACGTATTTAGGGTCGGGAAAACATTCTTCGAAACCATAAATAATCGAAATTTTCTCTCGGCACCTGCTGTACATCTGCATGTCAAGTGAAATTACAAATGTGATATTAATTAACATATATAGAGATTTGTAATTAAATATATAAATTTGATAAATGTTAAGGAAATATTTTAAATCAAATTTATTCTTTAATTTTTGTTTGATGATACGACGAACGATTTTTTTATAACACTTTCATGCTTTGTAAACAACTGCAGTCTTAATTACAATTGAAAAAATATATTTATTGTAACATATTTTGTTATATATGTTACAATAAATTAATTGTTATATATAAATGAATTATTTGTTATATATAATTAAATTATTTGTTATATATAAATATGTTACAATAAATATATTTTTTCAATTGTAATTAAGACTGCAGTTGTTTACAAAGCATGAAAGTGTTATAAAAAAATCGTTCGTCGTATCATCAAACAAAAATTAAAGAATAAATTTGATTTAAAATATTTCCTTAACATTTATCAAATTTATATATTTAATTACAAATCTCTATATATGTTAATTAATATCACATTTGTAATTTCACTTGACATGCAGATGTACAGCAGGTGCCGAGAGAAAATTTCGATTATTGTAACAATTTAAATCAGAAGTACATGTTTTGTGCACTCTTAAAATCTCATTTTTTTTTATTTTTTTATTAAAGGGAATTATTTTTGACGAGTATTTAAAATAATTATAATGCACTATAAATCTATTTATTAGATTTCTTCAAAAAGTATTCAAACACAGTTACTTATGCGTAAACAAATGAAACCAGAAAGTGTGTTTTGATGCAAGTATGAGGCGACTCTTCTATATATGCCTGAATTTTTTTCTGCCTATATGCCTGATTTTTATGATAGCCAGCAGACATCTGCTGATTTAGGACATTTAAGACATCATCATTGAAATGTTCAATTTTGAAAAGAAATTTAGAAGCTGAATAACGTTACTGCAAATTTCATAAGCCTTCGGAAGCGAATCTCTGTCTCTGTCTCTCTCTCTCTCTCTGTGTGTGTGTGTGAGGGGTATCTTTCAGATAAAAATATGACACAACCACTTCAAAGAAATACAAATGTCAACGGAGAATGAAGAATATTCTATCAGGTTTCGATCGTCGAGACATACCAAGTGAGGGCCTTATTAATGCAAAATTCTTGAATCTTGCTCAGAGAATTTGTAAGCGGGACAAATATGACCAATTTCATTTTGTCTGAGAATTTGAGCTTCAGGAGAATTATCTGCAAACGTTTATTCAGAAAGCTGATGTTCTTGCTGGGAAGCCTGTCATCCAGCAAGAGATTTTGAACTAATCCAATTTTAAAGAAATTTACAGTTTTATTAAAAAGACCACATACTGTTTCGTTTTCGAGCTATCATGTCCACAGACAATTGTAATTCCATAAATGATTTTCGACTCACGGTAGTCTAAAAAACGAACATTCTATGAAATTTTGAGGGATTTTTTTAATGATAAATAACTACTTTATTTTCCTTCGTATACGAAAATGTAAGAAATTAAATTATCCATTGAAATGCGTTTAAAATGCTCTTTCGAAAGTAATGTTGGCGCACCAACTGCATTTGTGTAAGTGCAAGATTTTTAAAATTATTTGTTTTTAGAAGATTACTAAAGAAAATCCCAGAATAAAAATTATCAGATTCAATTTGCAATCCAATTTGCTCTTAATAAGTTATTTCAGATAATATTAATATGAAAAAGTAAGAGTATTTTTAGTGACAAAAAGTAAAGAATGTTTGCGCCTTCTGTCAAAATATCTTCAAATCCTTTTATATATTCTTTGAGCGAATCATTTTTTTAAACGCTTCTCCATATTCCATTATTGAAAAGCCATATTTAAATTTTCATAAACTGAATAATCTCAGCTTTCTAATTTACTATGTCTTTAAAAAATCCTGTATAAAAGAAACAAACTTAATTTTCATTTCCAAAATCTGTTGACGAAGTGCAAAAACGATTCACTTCCTACAGCTGGCACGTCACGTTATTTATTGTTTGATAATTTCACTATCACACATCTTGATTGAAGGAAAAACAAGGAAATTATTTACGGCTCTACAGGATTGCTTGCAGCGCCACCTAATCTTTGTAATGCTGCAATTTCTAACAAACTGATTAGTGTTGAAATCATTCTTTCTTTCATTTTAATGTTGTAAGAATTGTTCTTCCTTTTATGCAATTTTCGTGGGCTTTTTCATAAGCATAATTTCTTCCTACATGTGTAATACAATTATTTTCAACCTATTTTTCAATTTGCATTATTTATAAGTTAAAAGGCAATAAAAAAACTTGCAAGAGCTTACCGCTCTTTTATTAATGAGAATCTCATAATACAATTCAAAATAAATAGCCAATCAAACAAAGGAAATAGTGACAGTTTATGAATCTATCATTAATGTGCATCTCTCATCTTGTAAATGAATGCATTTTTCATGTCATCAATTAACGATGATAATAAATCTAATTTCTTTGTTTTGTTTCACAGGAACGTGCGTGATGACTTTAATTGCCTTCTGCGTGAGACAAGGTGTGTAACTAGCGAAACTGACCGCAACCGTAATGGAGATACCCTGAGAAATGCCATGAGGTATATCAGGGATGGATGCGACTCTGCCGGAGGTAAGCAACCATTGTATTCTCGCCCTGAAGTTCCATTAAAGTGTCGCTACCTGTTCTGGTCGAATAAGCATCCAAATTACTTTCCTAGCTATTATTTCATCGAAAGATTAATTTAATTTATTGCTTGAAATAAAACTATTTTAAACTTGGCTTATCGATACATTGAGGTACGGAGTTACCACCCCAACACCGTGCGCGAAGCACATCGTTGGTGTAGGCTTATCGATACAGTGTTGTTAATTTTTTTTTCTCTCCAATATTGCTTGCTTCATATTTGTGCAATTGAAATTTTGAAATTGTTTTTTTTTTTTTTTTTTTTTTTTTTTACCTAGCTGCTTAGAAACATAGCTGCATGTGACAAAATTTGAAAGAAGGATTTGACATTTTCGCAACTATTTTTGGAAAGATAAATTTTTTTGTTTTCTTACATTTACGCCATAGGTACAGAAACAATATTTAATCATTGTGCAAATGGAAGTACTTGAGATACTTTGCTGTTGTAATTTTTTTCCCGACACTGCATTGCTTCATATTTGTAAAAATAGAATTTTGAAATTGGTTTTTCATCCAGCTGTTTAGCAAACATAGCTGCTTCTGACAAAATTTAAAACAAGGTTTGAAGCATTGACAACTATTTTTGAAAGAACAATTTTTTTTTATTTTTTTTTTCATTTAAACCATTTTTTTTTAATAAAAAAACAATTTTTAACCATATGCGAATGTGATTGATGGAGATTTAGTACTCTTGCAATTTTTTTTTTTTTTTGTGACATCATTTGCGTTAGGTTTGTAAAAACAGAATTTTGAAATTCATTTATCTCTTAGCTTTCAGCAAACAGAGATATATCTGATAAAATTTGAAAGAAATATTTGAAATTTTGGCGACTGTCTTTGGAAGGATAGTTTTCTTTGTTTTCTTTCATTTAAATCATAGACACAGACTCAATATCGAACCATATGCAACTGGAGTTGCAATCGAGATAACTTTTTTTCTAACATGACTTACTTCATGTTCATAAAGTTGAAATTTTGAAATTGATTTTTCACCCAGCTGCTCAGTAAACATAGATGTACGTAACTAGATTTGCAATTTTTAAATCTTTAGAAGGAAAATATTCTTTTTCTTTCATTCACACCCCCCCCATAAGTATAGAACTATACCTAACCATAATCAAATGGAAATTATCGAGATCAAGTGCTGCTCAGATTTTTGATATCAATGAAATTGGAGTGCCTGAATCTTTCAAATTTTTGCCAGCCATGTTTGAAATAATTTGGAAATCAGAATATGAAATTATTTCCATGTTCATATATGCTTAATAGCAATAGATATTATTTTTGTTTATGAATCGGAATATGTCTCTGTATGTTATTCTGTCAAATTAGTGATTATTGCAAATTAATTCGGATGTATTTTGGAAACAATATATTTCCTAAATCGGGAAAATACAACAGAGAAGTGCTATGTGTTTGGAAAAATGTACATTAACTTTACTCTTCTCGTTATTATTTATTTTGTAATGTGCTTTAGAGATAAGCCTCGCTTTTATAATAATTTCTTTTGAAACCACATAAACTTAAACTTAGCTTACTTGGTCTGTGCTACCATTTCAATTCGTTGCCAAAGTATATTTTGTAATAAGTGAAAATGTATGCATGGGGAGGAAAAAAAAAATGATAAAATGAATGCACTCATGTTTGCAAGCATTTTATACATGCTTTCTGCACCAAAGAGTGAAATTTGATCTGAAAAAATCATTGCAATCGCATTTTTCTTTTACAGCCAGCTGGCGGGACAGCTCCTGCTATGTGGGCGAGGGTATGAAGACCTGCGAAAGCTCCTTTCCACTGGGCGGAACGCAGTACGCCTCCTACAATCCAGAGACGTGCAGGTAAGACTACTCTGGATAATAGACGGGGCATTAAACCCTACTAGCTCAAAGATATTATACAATATTTTAGAAGTTTTGTACAGCTTGTACCAAGATTTTTTGAAGCATTTTAAATATCTTTATACATAAAAGATCCTCCTTTGTTTTGTCTCTTATTGAAGTTTACAGGTTTTGTTCTTGAATGATAAAGTTTAACACACCTGCTATTCAAGAGAAAGGATAGTAACTGCGAATTTTTGAATGTCCACAGTTAATTGAAATATAAATCAGTTGAAAGTTAAATAAGTTTTTGGTGCTTTACATCTATGCGATCTGAAAATATTACCCCAAAAGAAAAAAAAATTCAATACCTTAACACTCATACTTTTAAAAAAAATCACATCAGTTTCATTTCTCTCCTAATTTTAATAATTTTAAAATTTTAATTTGAAACACAATGAAAAATAATATTTTTAATGATATGAATAATTTAAATTAATTCCATGGTTCCATGAATTCAATTCATTGTTCACTAAAGTTTACATTTAAAAAATCACTTTCTTTAGGCATTAACTATTAATTAGGATCATTAGTTCAACTTTTATTTCGTCATACATACATTTTTTTAAGTTGTACACTCATTAATTTTGAGTAGATTAATTCCATTAAATACAGATTCTACAATATTAGCAAATAATAAGATAAAATTTCAAATAAATACATTCCAGTTTAATATATTTAATAGTCAAGAAAGTTAAGTCAGGAGAAAAAGCTGGTTGCTAAAGACGGCTAGTATATGAATGAAAAACATAAATAACTAGTTTCTCAAAGTTGCGAGGCTTCTAAGAAATCGCGGGCTCTCGCTATTTCATAACCCGTCCTTACTTTTAACAACTTAAGACTGTTAGCGTGGAAATTTTTTAAAATGTTGTTGGGCCTTTGATCTTTGAATAAACTTCTCATATTTTTACTTGTTAATTTTGAGATTTATTCTCAAAATATAAAGACAATGTTGTAATATATTGTAAAAGATTAGGCGTATGTTCTGTGTGTAATATAGACCATGATGTACTTATATATTAGATGGTATGCGTAGCTATGGTCATCACGTGATTGTAGTATCTCATGAATTGACTTTCCCATTTCATTTCTAGGAAAAAAAATTTATAGTGATATTTGATCAAATATACTATACTATGTACAATATTAACATGTACAAATACATTTGTACATGTACATGTATCAAATATACTATAATATACTTTAGATACTATGATTTCAGCTTCTTTCCTCCAGAAAGCATTCCATTACTAAGTAGTCTCATTATCATGCAATTACCTTATTCAACTATAATGTCCAGAGGTTAAGAACTATGAGTTCAAGCATTCCATAACACTACTTCTAAATTGGCAAATCAAAACAATTCCTCTATTCATGATTTTTATAGTTTCCAAAAAGGAAATCAAAGATTCGGTCGAACTATTTCACACACCAAAGCTGGAGAGAAAGTACAGTTGCAGAAAAGATTTTCACGCCTCAATAGAACAAACGGATGGGAAGTTCGATCGTAAATCACAAACCTTACTGCAGATGTTTTCCAAGCCGTTTACTTCTTTAGAAACAGGATACGAAAACATTTTTAGATCTGTTTCTAGGGATTTTCTATGCATTTTTTAAAACCCATAACTTCGACATTGGCAAAAACACGCGAATTCTTTCAATTTAATGAAACAATCAGAATTTCATTACAACAATGAAAAGAATTATTATAAAGTATGTTAAAAACCAGTTTTGAAGAATTTATTAAAAACTAAGAATTAATTATGCGAAAAAGGTAAAATAAAATTGCTTTGAATCTAAAGGCTGTTTGATTTTAATTTTAAAGTGATGAAAATATGGATTTTATGCTATAATATAATTAATGAAATGTATTAAAATTTTGATTGATTTTTAATTAATTAAAAGTGAGCTAATTACAAAATTTGATAGCCCTGTATCCAGTAATCTGCATTGTTGAATGTCTTTGGCCATTTCTGCATCGATATTCTAAAAATAAATTTTCAAATATGGCAATCTAAAAGTATTTTCACGTTATAAATGAGATTTAGAAACAAGATAATTAAACAGCAGTTATGTTTTAAATTCTCCTTTATTTCTAAGTTAAGCCTTTTCATATTCTTAAGAAGCAATTTCAGAAAACACTTGGACTATTTTCAACCATTAATTCAAATTTTTCGATATTTTCAGAAAGTACAACCTGTTCTATGACTGCGTGATGGACACAATACGCAGCAGGTGCCATCCAGACGATGACCGCCTCCTTGGGCAGTATCTGGTGGACAGTGCCCAGGATCTGGCCTGGAATTGCGGCGACCGCACCTCCTCTTCTGATTACGACAGGACCAGGGACGACAGGAGGTACGACTCCGGAAGATACGGCGGAAATTCCGATCGTTTCAGCAATGACAGAGAGAGGGACAGTTATGGAAGAGGGGGATACGGTAATGACAGAGGCAGGGACAGATATGACATGAACCGGGACAGCCATGACAGATACCCAAGTGGAGGATCATACAACAATGGATATGGAAGGAACGGTGAGTAATCTGCAACACCTGTAATTGATTAGGATTAGAATGCTTGTATTAGTGGCAGACTTTGAGCTTCAAATGTAATCGATTTTAGTACAAAATGGTCTACAATATCACTACAATATTCTCACAATATTATCCGTCATTTAGAAATGGTTAGAAATTTGAAATGCCTTTAATTGATTAGAATTACAAGATATGAAAGAATGCTTGTTTTGGGGGTAGACTTTGAGCCTCAAATTTAATTCCTTTTAGTACAAAATGGTCTGCAGCATCGTTACGGTATTCTCATAATATTGTTTGCCCCTTAAAACCAGTAAGAAATCTGAAATGTCTTTAATTGATTAGAATTACAAGATATGCTTGTTTTTGGGGTAGACTTTGAGCTTCAAATTTAATTCCTATTAGTACAAAATGGTCTGCAGCATCGTTACGGTATTCTCATAATATTGTTTGCCCCTCAAAAACTGTAAGAAATCTGAAATGCCTTTAATTGATTAGAATTACAAGATATGCTTGTTTTTGGGGTAGACTTTGAGCTTCAAATTTAATTCCTATTAGTACAAAATGGTCTGCAGCATCGTTACGGTATTCTCACAATATTGTCTGCCCCTCAAAAACTGTAAGAAATCTGAAATGCCTTTAATTGATTAGAATTACAAGATATGCTTGTTTTTGGGGTAGACTTTGAGCTTCAAATTTAATTCCTATTAGTACAAAATGGTCTGCAGCATCGTTACGGTATTCTCACAATATTGTCTGCTCCTCAAAAACGGTAAGAAATCTGAAATGCCTTTAATTGATTAGAATTACAAGATATAAAAGAATACTTGTATTTGGTGTAGACTTTTCGTCTCCAATGTAATCTTTATTAGCACAAAATGGTCGACAATATCGTTACTATATTTTCAAATATTATCTGCCACTTAGAAAAATGGTAAGAAATTTGAAATGCCTCTTATTGAGTAGAATCAGGAGATGTAAAAGAGTACTTGTATTTGATATTTGGAGTAGACTTTGAATCACAAATGTAATCCCAGATGGCACAAAACGGTCTACAATATCGTTACGATACTCTCACAATATTGTCTGTCATTTAGAAATGGTTGGACATTTGAAATCGTACACACGTAATTCCTATTAGCACAAAATAGTCTACGGTATAGTTACGATATTCCCGCAGTATTGCTGCCACTCAGAATATTCTAAAATATCTTGTGCCAGTAGACTTATTAGAACTTGATTAGTCATGAGGTTGCTATGTATTGATATTTCAGCCAAAATTTTATTTTATTGTGTTTTCTTGTATACTTGTATTTAAAATTTGAATTGGGTTTTAGATTTTTTTTAGACAGTATTAGTTACTTTGATATAATATTTAAATTATTCTGTTATACTAAGTATTTTAAACAAGCCCAGTAAGTTACAAAGAAGACTCCTATGAAAAAAGTTCCAGCTATCTAGCAGAATTAGGATTACAGAACTTATTCCGAATCGCAAAGAAGTGTGTTGGAAATTAAAATAAATAAAAAAATATCTGTTTTCACAAAGCATAATCATTTAGAGTATGACAAGGGAAATAAATACCTGAAATGGTTTTTAGAAATGGAAATTATCTATTCCTCTACCAATTTTTAATTTTTTATCGAAGATAACCTGCAAGTATGAATATCATTGGATATCGATAAAACAGAAATTAATCGTTATCACCCTTATGATTCTTACTTAATGCGAACTTTCCAGTCCTTTTCTATTTCATTGCTTATTGTATTTTGGCATATTTTAAATCCAAAAAAAAAAAAAAAAGAATTTTATCTCATGAAATTTTGTTTTGGGCAAAATCTATTATCATGCTCGATATTTTAAAGGAAATAATCACATATTAAAGAATAATGCTAAATATTTTGTAATCACCAAGATGCACACACTATAAATACTTCTTTCATCAACGGTGTGCTTTAATATCCGAATAAACAGATTCGTATTATTATTATTACGGATAACAATTTAAAAAAATAAACGTGTTGAAATAGACGCCCATATGTATAATAAAAATATATTTTGTGATAAAAATCAGTTTTATCAATTTGTATTTCATGTGCTAATATATCTAAATGCTTTTTTAGTAATAATATTTTATAACAGAGGATATCCTACAGTTTTTAGACAATAAAAAATAAACTTTTTAGATTTTTGTGTTTATATTCATATTTATGAAGACCCTTGATTGAAAAGCTCTTTTTTATTATAAATATAAGATTATTATTTCTTGAAATTAATAATAAAAACTATTCATTTTGTATATCAATCTCATTATAGTTTAAAATATTTTAAATGTCAGAAAATCTATGAGAAAAAATAAAGTCTTCAAGCAGTGTCTTGATTTTTTGCTCTTGCGTTGATATATATATGACCAATTATGACCCAATAGTTAATTTCTAAACCATCATATGTAAGTATAAATATTCTTGACTCACTAGCAAATAAATTCCTCTCTTTAACGATCAAAGTTGACCGAATTATGAAGCTTCGTTTTTTCCCCCTTCAAATTTTAAACTAATCAATGGCCATCTTGAGGAAATGCCTTCATTTGATTGTTGGATCTTCCACCAGATGGCATTAAATATTTTGAAATAGTGACATTTAAGGCTTTATTATTCGCAGTTTTGTCATCACCAATTCTAATTGCAGAAAGTGTAAATATGTTGGGGTTTTTTTTAGAATGTTAGTGTCAAAAATATTTTATAAAGAAAGAAGTAATACTACAAAAAAATTTAGACATCGAAATTTTCCAGAAATATATTTATCGGAATGAAGCAACATAAAATAGAACTACTTAAATCATTTAGAGCATTTTAATTAGAAATATTTATATCTCTAACAGTTTAGAAAATAACTATTGGGTTAGTAAACATATAGTTAAGTGTGATAACTTATTTACAATAAAATACTGCAAAAAACTTTGTTTCGTATTTTTGGTACAACTTTAAACGTTTCACGTAAAACGAAACTCTTGGATATCCTCTGTTATATGGTTAAATTCATGTACCAAGTGCCTTGATATGATCGCAATCTTCTGAAAAAATACCACATTTTAGCTTTCTTTTTAAAAAAAATTACTTAGACCCTGGTTGACGCTCTGTTGGTTTCCGAAGAATAAAATCGTTGTGACACATAACTAGAAAGATAATTATGATGTGCTAAACATGTCTAAAAATAGATATTCCCAGATTCCCAAGGATGTCTTGCGTAGAATATAAGTGATATAACTCATTTTTGCTTTATGTTTATGGGGAAAAAAGTAAACGCCACATTTTATGTTTTGTTCCGTTAGAGTATGTGCACTCATACCAAAAAAGTAGAAATGATTTTTTTTTCTCATCAAATATTTTATAGGTAGATAAAAGGTGAGTGGTTCATACAGCTCGGTAACGCTGTTATCCACAGTCGATAAAAACTAGACAAGAGGATGCAGTAGTTTGAATTTGTGCGAGAAAGATCTTGAAGGGAACTGAGAGTTTTTCTGAGCAAGAGCTTGGTTATGGTAGACGGGATTCAAATATATTGATAGTTATTGAATAAATAGTAATGTTTGCCTTATAATGATGCAAATAATTGAATTGGAATGTTCTAAATAATAAAGAATTCTTCAGTAAGGGTCAGAGGATGCTGTAAAATATCAAGAAAAATCTGCAATCAAATTATTGAGTTTGGATTTCAGTTCTTGAGGATTATATATCTGTTTCGTTATTTTTCATTCTTTTTTTTATTTTGTATTATTTCTGTGTTAGTGTTCTGTATTTTGAGTTTGATTTCACTTTATATTTTTCAAAAATCTGTTATAATTTATGATATATTGCATTAACCTTGTTGTTTCCATGTTCCTTTTACCTTATATGGGCATGTGAAACTGGTGAGTTAAATAAATAAATATAAAATTGTCAAGAGGTATTTTCAATAATGGTGCCTATTCTCAGCAAATATAATCCTTCAAATCTGAACGTGCTATTACGTGATTTTATCTGATTTTTTGTGCAAGAAAGTTATAGATAACTTTACGTTGATATGTGCAAATTTCTAACTATTTGTTTATCTGACATTCTTTTATTGTTTTATTATAATAGATATTCTTGGTATTGCCTGTACTTACTAACCCACATTCAGAAGTGACACATTTCCGCGAAAACGCGGATTTCAAGTTTTTCGGGATCGAATTTATTCATTTTGCATAATTAATCATATTTCAATTAATCAATCAATCAATCATTTTTTATCAATTAATCGTATTTATTTTACTCTTTGGTACTTGGCACAATTCATGGGTTTATGAAGCTATTTTTTATTTTTTGTTTGTTTCTTTGTTCCATGCTTGTGATATGTTTGCATACTATGCTGACATTTGGATCTGTAGACATTTGAAGATTTCTCACCTCCTGTTATATTCATTAGCAAACGAATTTATCATTTTCGTAGTTTCCTATTAATTTCATAAATACAAATATTATAAATATTTCTTTTTTTTTATGTGGCTATTAGTCCCACGCCTGTTTTTATCTTCCATTTCCTCGACCCCCTCCTCTGGTTAATTGTCTATTTCAATATTTATTTATTATTGAAACATTTTAATTTAGGAAGTCAATTCACTTCAATTCACATCAAACAAAAGAAGCTATCAGAAAAAAAATTATTAAGTTTAACTGTAAGAGAAGGAGAACTTAATCCGGATTCCACATTTCGTTACATATCAAAACAAATGATATATGATCTTCCAGATAGAAGCCAGTCTTCAAAATAAATTAATCTTCGGAAACGTCGCTTTACAGGAACTCAGTCTGTCCCATCTTGGTTTCTAATATCCTATTGGTCTTTGTGTTTTAACTACTATCTAATATTTGCTTTTTGAATTGTTCCTCTGCTCCAATATTATCTCAAAGTGAACAGATATCATAAGTATGCCATACTCTGATGATGTTTGTAATAAAACCGTCTCAACTAAGTATTGTTTCATGAGGGGTGAGTTCATAGAATCCAAAGTTTGCCTTCATGATAAATTTGCAATACCTGGACAATGAATTGACATGATAAGCATGCTTTACTCAGTTCACATGATACAATACATCTGCGACAACTGAATTTTAGTTAGCTTAGTAAGTATCTCGCTACGTGTAACCTCGCGCCACATTTAAGATTAGCTGGAAAATGCATTGCCATAATAAGCATAGATCTTGCTAAGTGAGTGTCAGGGTTTACATTATATATTAATATGTTAGCTTAATATATATAAATATATATCTAAATCCGCATCACTAGGACGTTTGCAGCAATTGGAAAATGCATTGAATAATATTATATATCTCTCTAAATGTGCATCAATCGGTTCATCTGCGGCAACTGAAAAATACATTGACTTAATAAATACAGACCCCTTTATATAAGTACCACAGTGCCCTTTTGCAACAATTGAATAACACTAACAATAAATACTAATTTCATTGAGTGTGCATTGCACGGCGCTTTTGCAACAGTTGAAAAATACATTCATACAATGAGCATAGATTTTATTAAGTGCATATCATTAAATTACGACTGATTCAAAAACTTAATCGGATGGGAAATTTTACACTTGCTCGAATAAATTAAAATCCTTACACACTGAGCCATATTCACTAACAGAGATTCATACTGAAGGGCTTCGCCCGCCATTCCAAGTCAAGAAAAATAGGAGATTGATGGTCATTTTGAGGCACCTGGTATTTAATTAAATTGTGGTGAAGGGTCTCTATGGACTTATACTGGCGTTTCATGATCAGACTATGCAGGAAGCTCGGACGTCACTTGCTGTCGGCAAGAGCGTTGCGACAGGTACAGGATGCAGCAGTGCAAGGACTCCTTGTCCAGGACCATCGACAACAGAATGGCAGGATACCAAGACTCCCAGAAATGCAGGTAAGTGCATCTTATGGTTTTGTTCTTACTACTACGGGATTATAGCATTAAAAGTGTTGCAATATGAATCCCAGTCTTAAATGTGAAAACATAGAACGTTTTGTAATCGAAGTATAGTAGAAACCCAGTTAACTGAACTAAAAAGGGCGTGGAACGTTTTCGAATAATAATTTTTTTTTTTTTGTTTAAGTTTACATTATATGAGGTCATAAAAATCCATCACTATTTTGCATCTAATTACGGGATGTAATTCTGAAATATTATAAGTGTAAAACGAACATTAAAAGTGTTGTGAAACGAGTCTAGAACATTAAAAGTGTTGGGAAACGAGTCTAGTAGATTAAAAGTGTTGGGAAACGAGTCTAGAAGATTAAAAGTGTTGGGAAACGAGTCTAGAACATTAAAAGTGTTGGGAAACGAGTCTAGTAGATTAAAAGTGTTGGGAAACGAGTCTAGTAGATTAAAAGTGTTGGGAAACGAGTCTAGTAGATTGAAAGTGTTGGGAAACGAGTCTAGTAGATTGAAAGTGTTGGGAAACGAGTCTAGTAGATTGAAAGTGTTGGGAAACGAGTCTAGTAGATTGAAAGTGTTGGGAAACGAGTCTAGTAGATTGAAAGTGTTGGGAAACGAGTCTAGTAGATTGAAAGTGTTGGGAAACGAGTCTAGAAGATTAAAAGAGTTTGGAAACTGGTCTGGAGCATTAAAAGTGTTGGGAAACTGGTCTGGAGCATTAAAAGTGTTGGAGCATTAAAAGTGTTGGGAAACTGGTCTGGAGCATTAAAAGTGTTGGGTAACTGGTCTAGAACATTAAAAGTGTTGCAATATGAATCCCAGTCTTAAATGTGAAAGCGTAGAACTTTTTGTAATAGTATTGCACTACAACCGCGGTTAACCGAACTAAAGAGGGTGAGGAACGTTTTTAGATAATGATTTTTTTTTCGTCGTTTACGTTACATTACATTGGGCTATGGACATCCTCTATTATTTTGCATCATTATCTTTCAAAAATTAGCATCTTATGTATTCCTCATCCTCTTTATAGCTCTGATTTAGCACAATGCGATTTTTTATTCTTTTCACAAATTCGAAGAAACACATCCGAGGTAAGAATTTATCCCGTCAGCAATAGTGGTAAAAGCTACAAATTAGATTTTGAAGTGCCTGTAAAAAAAAAAAAAGTAGCCCCTGATGTAAGTTTGAAGAAAGTTGGATAAATGCATTGCATGGAATAGGGAATATTTTAAAATATACCATCAAATTTTGGGAATAAATCCTGATAATTATTCGTTATTGGTCATTCTTTATTGAATAGTCTACGTATATAAATGTACTTTTCTAAACAAACAAGAAATAATGGATTATAAACATGCTAATACTTCATGCATTCATAGCAGACTATTTATAGCTTGAGAATTAGTCGCAATGTTTTCGTTTCGCTGTATGCAAATTCATATTATACTACAGTCCGCTGTGTTTCAGCTGGAAATTTTATAATCATGGTTCAGCCTCTTTACTATTATTGTTGTGTTTAATATGTCTTAAAATTGTTCTTCTTGTACCTTAAAAATGAATTTTTCTTTATTAAATTGTTAAACAGAAAGACGCGCGACGACTTCAACTGCTTGATGTGGCAGACATCTAATTGCGTAAGCAGAGAGGAAAGAGACCGAGACAATGACATCTTCCGAAGAGCCAGAGACTTCATCTCCAGAAACTGCGACACCTACGGAAGTGAGTACAAAGCATTCAAAACTTATAGTTTCCTTTTATAGGAAAGGAAACTATAAAAGTATATGTTATGGCTATATTTATATACTATTATAAGTAGTTTTTCCTCACCAAATAGGCTGCTGTCTCTTTAATAGAACATATTCATTCGAATAAGAAAATCAGGTTTATACGAAAACCAGGTTCATACGCAATAATGAAATTATTGTCAATAAGCCTAATAAGCGGAATTATATTTATATAATTCTACTTATTGCGTATCTTTTACAAAGCACTATGTATGTATATTTCTCTAAATTCATCTAGAATCAATAGAAAAATCATCTTACAGTCATGAACTCATTTCATGCGATTTCTCGCTATTTTCTTGATTGGAAAAAATGAATAATGCTATTGATGATTTGCTGGTTGATAATATTTGAAGCTCAGATGATGGGAAGAAGAAAAAAAGGAATCTGTGATTTTCACTTGTGGAATCGACTGAAAATTTGAAATGTTTAGACTGATTATTTATAATTATTTTATGCGACTTTGTTTCGATAATTGCCTTGATGTTAGGGTATTTCATTGAGCTAAGAGAAATGCAAGTGCACTGTTTGATTTAATGCTCAAAGTATTGAAAATTATTCATTTTTTTTTAATGAATGATATCACACGATGCTAAGTGTATCGTCTGCCATAATTTTGAGCAAAAATTGTCATGGAATCATTCAAATGAGCCACCTTTTACTTCCCATCCCAGAGTCCATTATCCATTCTCAGACGATTATGCTTTGCTATTGGTGGAATGAAAGAGAATGATCTATTGCGAGATATTGGTGCATGGCAAAAAAAATCTATTACGTATAGTAGACAAGCAAACAATAAGTATAGTATCCTAATAAACAGTGTTAAATATAGTAACACAATAAATAACTTCATCCTCAAGATAACACTAGACAACATGCGTTTTTGGTACTTAAATAAATTTGCTTTAGAAATCGGCAAGTTAGGCTTTGTTAATAGTAAGATTGAAAGAAAACTGTGTCTTATAAACTAATATCGTCTAACAATGAATTCAGTCGGTGAAATGTAGCTGTAGTGCAACAACTGAAGCAGGTGCCGGTCTTTAGGGGGGGGGGGCTTGCTCTTTCATAAATATAAACCTAGACCACAAATGTTTTTGGCCATTGTGAAGAAATTTCTGGGTCTTGCTTGGAATGTTTTATTCTATTCTCTTTATAATCCTGGCTTGGTATCTTCTAGCTACCGCTCTTCGAAAATTTTTGAATTATCTGAAGGTTTACAAATAGCACTTTTGAGTACTTTTTTACTTTCTCGTATACGTAGTAAAGAGATAGTAATCTTCAAAAAAATTCAAACTCGAGATTTTGACGAATCTTCACAATTCAGGCATCCCGGAGTTCGTAAAACACATTTTGGACATTATGTCCCTATGTCTGTTTGTGGCAAAGATAATTAGGAAACGTCAGCTAGACGGATGAAATTTGGTATACGGTCTTTACACCAAATTTGCAATTTTTATAAATTCTGTTCAGTGGAAGTTGACGGCTGTTCGAATATAATTTAACATAATAACTACAAAACGAAGAGACTAGATAGATAACATTCGGTACACAGATTTAACATCTATAGCATAGACACTTGTAAAACTGTGAGCAAATTCCAATTAAGGATTGACTGTCTTTGGATCTGAACTTTCAGAAACATGCAAACGCAATTATTCAAAAACGCAATGACTTAAATCTATGGCATTTGGTGTGGGGTTTTTTGACTACAAGTGTAGTCTTGTGTCAAAACTTTGTTTCAGTCGGTTGAGAAAAACATGTCAAAAGCACAGATTCGATTTTTGAATACTATTAACGCATTCCAAGAATTAATCGCCAAATACCTCACCGAGGATGACACAATGGATTGAGTAAAAAGGCTGAATTCACGCCAAAAGTTAATATTTTGCAACTATTGTATGCCAGTGCCATGCAAGACGTTCTCTGGCATGACAGGTTTAGTACAGAGTATGCGAGAAAGTTTTGTGGAGACAACTCCCGCTGGTTAACGATATGCCGAATGACGTTCCACGAGAGTGAATAAAAGATACTTCTCAAAAGATGACAAATTGTCATTTATTAATAACCTGATAACTCAGAACCGTATCCGCATATTATTGAATCAATTTTATTTTTCATGCAAAAAAAATTATTTTCAGCTAAAAAAACAAAACTAATTAAGATGATGTCTTCCATTTATATCCTCATCTATGCTCTCATTTTGTTTCATGTGCTTTTATTCTATATTTTTAGGATGGCAGGAGAACAATTGCTACAAGACGACTGAAATGCAGAGATGCGAGGCTCTTAATTCTAACACTAGGGGAGGTGCCAATTACGAAGCATGCAGGTGAGTCAGAATGAACAAATGAACTGGGATTTATTAACTTGTAACGATTAAAAACTTGCTAGCCATTGATGGTGAACAAGTACGAAGCGACAACGGATGAAATAGTTCATATTGTAAACAAACCAAGACAAGAACGTGCTTGGAACATGGCCAAGTGAGACCGATGATGTGAAAAACGCCAATAAGGAAGGATTAGTTGTTTCAAGCTGCGATGAAAAAGATTGAGCAGCAAAAAGGAAGTCGCACGCACGGACAAGATACCTTTCATGATATTGTGTAATAAAGCAGCAAGAAGCTTTGTTCTACAATGGGATGAAACTTATCGTTACAAACAGTTTTATCTTTATGAACTGTTCTAATGTTGTTTCACTTTTTTTAATATGATAGGAGTAGGGGATTCGTTTGTGAGTTAGTTCTTTTCTCTATTTAACTTTATATGAAAAATATAGTTTAACAATGGTCATCTTTATTTATACTTATAATAAAGATGTGTGTAATGATATCTCGGTATTTAAATTCTAATTAATTTCCCAATTTTTATCTTAAATTAGTCCATGTTAATTTCATTCTAAGATGTTCTCTTATTTTCTAATCCAAATTCCCACTTTTTTTTATTATTATTATTTAATTCTACACGCGCTTAACAAAACTGACGACTCCGTCATTCCTACACCAAGAACGAAGGGATAAAGACCCTTAATGTTTACAAACATTCTTTTAAAGATGCCTAAGATTCCCTTGTCCAATTCGACATGTGTCAAAGAAATCCCTATCAGAATCTCGTAGTAAAATCATTGAAGGGAAAAATGCCTTTGTTCTTATATCGCAATTTAGAAATACGACACTCTTTCTTCATTTCTTGTACAAAAATTGATTCCCTTGATGGAGTAAATCGAAGTTAAACATTCAAAAGTTTCTACTTCTCAGCCGCGTATCTGCTAAATTTACTTTGTTTAAAAGATTAGTGTATCTGATATACTTTATGTAAACTATGACTGATAAGACCAGGTAATACACCAGAGTTTAGATTTCAATCGTTTCGCTAATACATTTATTGACTCAAACAATGAAAAATATGATTCTTTTTATTATTTAAAGCATTTTTTCGATTAGAAATGCTTCTGACAATTTAGAAACTAACTATTGAGTTATATTTAGAGAGGGACCGCGGTTGCCTGGTGGTAAGATCTCAGCTTTGGGACCAGAAGGTTCCACCGTAGAAATACTGCGTAAGCAGGTCTGGTGTACATTAAATTCATCAAGACCAAATGTCCTTTCACTGGCGTTATGCGGACGTTTGGAGAAGGGGTGGTGCCTGCTCAGGTGTCTTCTTTGTCATCTGGCAGTGGTTCAAATTTATGACGTCCGTCCCCAAAATAGCCCTAAAGTTGCTTTAAAACGGGACGTCAATATAACTAAACTAAAAAAAAGCCAGAGAAAAAAACTCTGTTTATGAGAGATTAGACAGCTTATAAGGAACAAGGGGATATTTCTATATGTTTATATTTATATTGTTTTTTCCAATTAACAGGAGTTTTTTGAATTTCCGCGAGTGCATGACCGATGAAATCGCCCGAAGCTGCACGCGGGAAGATGATCTCTACCAGGGGGCCTACTTAGTGGACAAAGCCCAAGAGATGTCATGGCAGTGTGGCGTTGAACAGTCATCATTGAGCAATGGCCGCAACACGTACACGTGGGACAGGAATAACAGGCAAGATGACCAGTACGGCAGACAAGGTGAATTCAGTCCCGTACATCTCGAAGACGAAGGTAAGGACCCTGATAATAACTTAACATCCTCTGTACCGCTCACGGAAATGGTCACTCCTGTTCTACCAGTTGACACTTGGGGTTGTTAAACGACCGTAGTCTAACAGCACAGAGGTGGAAACTAATGTTGAGTCCTAACGGCCATCTCCTGTTACAATCCTCCCCGTAGGAGATATGTCCCATTATGGAAGTAACTCGACCTCGCAACCTTAATGTACCAATCCGGAAAACGATATTGAACCATTACAATGTCCTGCAATGCCACCTACCTGCTGGAGCATTTAATGTACCAATCCGGAAAACGATATTGAACCATTACAATGTCCTGCAATGCCACCTACCTGCTGGATGATTTGGATATTGGCTATCGTATTTCCTTAGAAATAGACCCTAGCATGATTTTTCAGGAGGATGTAATATAATCCCTCATTAAGATCACCAACCAAATTTGTTGCCAAATAAACGATTGTAGAACTAATACAATACATGTGTATAGTTGTTTAATAATAGAAATGACTGTGACTAATTGAATCCGCCATTTTAAAAAGGGGTCGTTTTTACTTTTATAAATTTTAGTAGGGGATAGCATTTCCTAGAAATTTAAATCTGCGATTTTTTTAATAATTTTAACTCTAGATTTGGGAAAACCAAGCTGAAGACTGGTTTTTACTGAAACCCGTATACTTTTCAAAATGGATTCATAAAGTATATGTGATTATTTTACAGAAGTAAATCTGAATTATTCGTGACAAAGTAAAATGTTCCTGCAAAATAAGACCGAATGTGCCCTTCAGAACGAGTGTAACGTAGTATTGTCTTAGTGTCAGAGAAATCGGTAAAATAACTTTTAGAAGAAAATGGTAAACTGCTGTTGTTTTATTTATTTGTAAGTACTTTTGTTGATTAACTTTTTCTCCTTGAATATTAACTTTTCTTGCTATTTAACACCAATTTAATGATTCTTCCGATCGAATCGTATAGGTGCATCTGACTAAGCTACAAGCTTACTATTAAACTCCAACCTAATGATTCGTCCTATACGAATCGCATAAGTGCACGTAAGTTTAAGTTATAAGTTTGCTGAAAAACTCCAACGTAATGACTCGTCCGATACGAATCGCATATGTGCACTTGAATTTAAATTATAAACTTGCTGTGGAACTCCAATCTAATGGTTCATCCGATACGAATCGCATACGTGTATCCGACTTTAAATAACAAACTTGCTGATAAACTCCAACCTAACGACAAGTCCGATACGAATCGTATACATGCACCTGACTTAAGCTATATCATGTAAGATCAGAAGGCTCTGTGAAGCAAGTCGTTAATAATTTCATTGGTAATTAAAGAGTTAAAAGAGGATGAAATCATATTCATGCATTTAATACAAAAAATTGCACTATGCAGAATGGTAAAGTAAAACTTACAATAAGATTATACACATTTTCTCCATTTCTTCAAACATATCTCTAATACTTTAATGATACCGTTCTTTTGATATTAAATTTATGTTATTCCGTTATTAATTTATGTTTTTCCGTCATCATTCCAGATGCCATGTGTCTGTCCAGAGCACAGTCATACACTGACCAGTGCAAGACCAATATGGACGAGAAAAGACGAGAAATATACATTGAAAACGACTTCGAGAGGAGGACGAAGATACAATGCTGGTAAGATATGCTTTCATTACGTAGATACGCTTTGTTTATTACGTAGATAAGTTGTTCCTGTATCATACTTCCTCTAGTGCAACTTGTCAAATTTAAGAATCAAAGATTGGTAATAAGAGGGAAAGGTGACACCTTCTGTTGGGCAACGCTAACTTGTAACTCCTAGTTAGCACCTAACCTTTTTTCCAGTATTGCCTTTCTGGAGACTTTCAGCGTAAACTGGATCCCTTTTGCGTCTTCGTATCACTTGAAAGTAAATCTAACTAAACCATTGCTGCCAGTAATTATTTTCTGCATTTGTGTAAAATATATCACTCTGAAAGAATTCAAATTATCTTAGATGTTTTAATATTTTTAATTGTAATGCAAAATGCCAGTTCCGCATATATTTCCTACTATAGACTTTCTTAAAATTATAATAAATTTTTTTATGTGTATTTACTGCATGTTTGGAGCAGCATGAACAGGTTTGGCTCTTGTGCCATTAAAACCTATTTTCCAATTCAATCCAATCAGAATGTAATTTGTAAGTAAATTTTTTTTAAAAATTGGAAATTGGAAAAGTAAATTTTTAGAATATCATGAGCTAACATGAATGACGATTCGTCAGCTTAGGAAAGAAGCGCAGAAAAAAAGAGGGAGAGGGGGTAATTAATTACTTTCCAAACTTCCGCATCACACCAACGGAAAAATATTTAGTCCCGAATGATTTAATATCAACCCGATCCGCTTCTTGGAAGAGAAGCAGATTAGAATCTCATAAATTACTCTTGACAAAGTTCTAATATTATCATAAATATTTTATAATTGATAGAATTAGCATTTTTTTGTAACTTGATTTATTTGGCAATTAATTATATTTTTTAATCGATCTACTTGCGCTCCTCCCTCCCTCCTTTCAATCCAATTTTCTCTCTGCCTAGGTAGCTGCCTAGTTGCAAATCCTTCACGACATTTCGGATTAAAAGTTCGAATCTTCTTTAATTTTTTATTGAATTTATCTTCCAGCTCTGTTCGAGAGTACAGAAACTGCCTGTACGAAGCAACTCGCCGCTATTGTCAAGGAGAACGTAGCCGAGTGGTTGATTCCCTGATGGCAGGATACAGACACCACCTGACCAGCGACAGCTGTGTCCGAATCTACGACTACGAATGCAGCGCCGGACCTCAGGGACCAGCGTCTATAACCTTGCTGATCGCCTGTCTTGCTGTCTTGGCCGCTCTCGTCTCTGTCAGGCGATGAGCGTTCACTTATTGTTAAAGAAGTTAAATATATGTATATTCGAGTGTGGTAAAACAGTCAGCTGAACACTCGTTAAATCATCTGAAGAAATGTGGTTGGACATTGGTTTTTAATTCTAAAATAATACTGTGAGTATGACGTAAAAAAGACATTCCATTTTACAAATATAAAAAATATATGTACATATATTTCCTGTGTGAAAAAGGGCTGTGTTTTTATTAAGTTTTATTGTATTTTTTTCTAATGGTTTCACTTATATATGCTGATGGTTCCCATAGTTTTAAATTTGTTCTCATTGTAAATAATTTAAATTTAAATGAAAAGTGTGCACTTTTTATTATTATTATTATTATTATTATTTTTTTTGAGGAAACCATAGAAATACTATAATTTATTCAAAAAATATATTTGCTAGGTATTTATTATTTTCGAATAAATTACGAAAGTATAAGAATATTGTATGTTATATTCCAGTTTTTAAACATTAAAGACAAAAAAAATAAATATATATCCAGGTAATTTGTGAATACATTTACCATTTTTCTTTTAAATTTTTATCCATACTTGCTGTGACAAATATTTATTGGAGCAGCTGAACGTTTTGTGATTACTTTTTTGAGAAATTTATCATTTAAGCTTGATATTAAGCTTTCAGGCTTAAGCAACAAGGATTTTCTATTACATTTTGCAGTAAATTGCCAAATTTAATCTTTTAACATTGACACTGATTTTTTCAGCATTTGAATTCTGAGAATATAATGGCCCATAACCGCTGAAATCATGTTATGTAGTTCATGAATTTATCTTTGATAAGTTGATTAGTAAATTTATAAGTCTAATTTAAAAAACTCATTCTATAATTATAATAATAATTATTTATTGTTGTGAAGATAGCAAGAAGATTTTTAATTATTTATTTTAATATTTTGCGAATTGTCTAAGGGGAAATTTCTGTTCTACAGGTATTTGAATTTTTTGTTTCAGAAATTGATATTTTAAAACATTTATAGTTCAAATAATGTATAGAATCTGATTATTTAGGAAATAATTTGACTAAAAAGAATTTAATACTGAAAAATATACAGAATTTATAAATACAACAGTTTATTTCATCTATATTCAGTTATAACAGTTTATTTCACGGAGTTGATATACATTTATTTTGAATTTGTAATGTGAAAATTCATAAAATATTACAAACTATTTAGATAAAGAAAAATTCATATTTTGTATAATTAATACAACTGCAGATATTTTCATTCACAAAATATTATTTTCTCTTTATGTGAAAATTTGAATTTATCTCTTATTTTTATTGTAATGATTATGTTTAGGGCTCCAATTCTCTTTAAAAGCATTTCTTATGCTTGTTATCAAAATAACATTATTTATGATAAATTCTTTAATGAATGTACAAGAGTTAACATTTTTTAAAATCAATTTAGTGTGAATAAAATAAAAAATGCCTTCATATGATATTTATAGATCCCATATGTGGGTTTAGATCATAATCCCAATAGCTGAAATCTGAACAATCCAGAATCCAGTGAATTAAATATCCATATTCAAACCTTCAATATGACTTTTTAAATACCATTTTAAATTATATGTAAAATGCTACTATTTAGTAGCTTTTCAGTTTTTTTTGTTTTCCGATGAAAAATATAACTACCCAATATTTTGGAATAATAATCCAGGTGCATACATCCAATTTTTTGTTGTCAGATAGGTAATAAATGATAAAATATCAGATAAGCAATATGTGTCTTAAAGTGCATTGAAAACAACTAGAAAAGTGCACACATACCTCCTACAACGCAGCATGTCGGACGAGTTATTAGTGACTGTTTTCCTTGGCATTTTCCCTAGAAGCCCAGAAAGAAATTAGGGCAGAACTAGATTGCAGTCATGGCTGTCAGTACCTATGGGGCAACTACATTGATTTGCAAGTGTTGAATTTATGAGAGTAGGAAATAGTTGAGTAGTGCACAAGTTACCTTGATATGATGTCCAATATTGTAAAAATGTCAAACAAATGATTAGTGACAAAACATCAGATATATGCACTGGACCTTAACAAGCAAAAACAAATTTACAAATGAGCACTTACTATTACATTGTGCTTGGAAGTCTGTTAATCTATCATCTCTACACAACAAAAGCTACTACTTTTTTTTTTATTGGTCACTATAGGCAAGTATGTGTAAGAAGAGTGGGTTTGGGGGGAAGGCAAATGAAAAGATCTCCACGCTAGAGGTTCCAAAAGAGCATCACATTGCAAAAGAAATGATAATTATATTAAGATTATATTCCATTGAACAATCGAAATAGAGTTCCTATCTCAAGACAGTGTTAAAATTGTGAGCATTTCTGGATTCTGACTTGTTGGGATTACACTTGTTTGGATTATGTCCGAATATGCACTTATCTAAAGAGTTTCAAATAAAATATTGATAACCCTTAAAAATCATTCTAATAAAATTGCTTCATTTTAATTCTGATTGAAGCTTTAAGCATTTAAGATCAAACAGAATCTCTTAAAATGATACTGCCAGTGGGAATGAACACAAATTTCATTTTAGCGTATTTTCTGTGTGAGCATTCCATGTATTTCATTATTATATTCTTCTCGCATCTTCATTTTTTAATTGAAACCACAACACAGAATATCAAACATTGTCTTATGTGAATGCATTTAGCATAGATTTTTAATGATTCTAGAAAAGACGATTATGGTCCAAATTTCAATTTTATGTGCATGCATTTCATATAAATTTTAATAATTCTAGAAAAGACAACTAGGGTCCAGTGTACAGCTGTATTGCATTTATTTAACACTAATTTCAAAGATTCTAGAAAAGAAATTGTAATCCCAAATGTAGCTTTGTATGCATGAATTTAGCATGATTTTAATGATTCTAGAAAAGTTATTTATAGTCTAAATTGCATTTTTGTAAGCATGCATGTAGCATGAATTCTAGAACAGTTATTTAGACAAAGCACAAACATTTTTTAAAGTAGAAATTGATAGATATGACAAATTTAATAGAAATCCTGATCACACACATTTTTTTATAACTGATGAGAAATAATCTGATTCAGCCCAAAAAATTAATTAAGAATTATTTTAGAGAAAGTTTTAAAATTTCAAATCTTTAATATTAAGCATTTTAACTATCTCAAACATATTCAGACTTTTTTTTATGTATCTGCCTAGAATTTCATTTTCATCCTCGAATTAAAAATTTATGGCGTCATATAAAGTACAAAATCCATTTTTCATAAGAATCTCATCTTTTTTTTAATGATTTGTTTGTAAAGGAAATAGGTTATAGTTTTGTTATTCTAATTCTAAAACGATTTTCAGATTTTTTTTTTTATGTATCATAAACTGTGTACATTTTTACATTACCTTCTAGGGGATCTTTCAGCAATACAAATTTCGTGGTCCCATTTACTTTCCAAAATTTAAAAACCAAATATATTTTCTATCTATTTAAAATTTAATTTCTAATTTGAAGTATCAAATTTTAACTAACTGATAGAGCAAAAAGTTTCATTGCAGATAATGGTCTCAAAAGTTAATTCCAGTATATCACGTATAAAAAAAATGTACAGATGAAATTTGAAAATAATTGTCAAAATAATAAAGAAAAACGATTCGACTTTTTTAGCACAATCTAAATAATATTATTATATCCTGTTTAATTGTAGGATCGAACAATTTTTTTTTAAATTATAAAGAACCACATTTAATTTTAGAAATAAAAAAAATGACATAAAAAATTAAAACTGTAATTAATTAGAAAAGTTCCTAGAATGATATTCCAAAATTAATTTAAACTATACTTGATTTTAATTTGAATAAGCAGCTCGATATTATATGGCTTTTATAATTATGCCAGTATATAACATTTAAAAATGTACATGTGAAATTTAAAAGTAATTTTAAAAATAATAAAATAAAAACAATTAGACTTTTTTTAGCACAATCTGAATAATATTTAATATTATTGCGTACTATTTAATTGTAGGATTGAACTTTTTTTTTAATTATAAAGAACCATATTTAATTTTAGAAACAAAAAATAACATAACACTTTCAAATGTAATTAATTAGGAAAGTTACTGGAATAATGTTCGAAAATTAATTTAAACAGTACTTGATTTTAATTTTAATAAGCTCGATATTGTATGACTTTTACAATTAAACGAAATCTCAAAATTAGTAACTTTCAAAATAATGCACGAAAAAAAATACTGGAAGGCTGGGACCCTGTTATCAATCCTTTTTTTACTTTGCCTATTTAATGAAAAAAATGGCCCTGAAAACTGTTTTTTCCAAAAGCTTTCGGGAATACTATTTATATGCATTCATTCAATTTTTGCTAATACTTCTTGCAGTAATTCGTGGAATAGTTAATCAGAGTGCATCACTGCATTCTGAGTACTCTACAAATGCTTAATTCTTATACTTTTTGCTTGTTTTGAAGAATAATTCATAAGAATGCGTCACTAGAATCTGAAAAAAGAATTATCTGTTCTGAAAAAAACAGTGCTTCTAATATAGTTACCTCTTTCGTAGCTTTCCATTCATTAGTGAAAGAATCGTAAAATGTTTTTCTTATATAATTATTATTTTGACTTTTTACAATGCATGAATATATATATACTCTTATCGCTTTTAAACTCGCGGCTATGTGACTGTGTTGGTTGTAAATTAAGATTCATAAGCTAAGATTCCGTCCAAAATTCATTATCACATTCATGAATTCATATTTACATGACATTCATTAGGATACATTTTATTTTTGTGCATAATCATTTATCTTTCTACGGTTTAGACTATCAAATGAAGATAATATATATTATGATCGTAGCTTCAAATTTTGATTTTTTTTCTTCTTTTGTTTAGATTTCTGGTTTTCTTTTAGTGTTGGGTTAATTTTGTAAAACATAAATGACATGACAATGTCTATAATATATTAAGAGACAGTTTTCATTTTGTACTTTTGTTGTCTGTGTGATTTACGATATATATGTTTTTGAATCTTTGTTTTCATATTATTATACGAAAAAATATCAATAAAAATATTTGTTACTAATTTATTATTTTTTTTTATCTGCAGACATTCAGACACATTTTTTAAATAATTTTAATTTTAAATGGAAATAGGAGCACTCCAACGATTTATTAAAAAGCTCATAATAATGAGCTTGGCAGATTATTACAGTACAGTAAATAATACAGTACAAATAAAGAATAACAGTTAATTCAAAGTTAACGGAATCACAATGTAGATTCGATTGATTTAAACATTCGAATTAAGAAATGTGGCTCTTATATTTTTCTTCTGGCGCTCATTATATAATTTTTTAATTAAAATCGGATTTAAAGATTTATAACATATTAAAAGTTTTAATTTAATTATATTAACGACCCATTTCAAAGCAACACTAGGACCATTTAGGGACGGACCTCGTAATTTTGAACCACGGTCAGATGACGAGGACACACCTGAGCTGGCACCCCTTCTCCAAATTTCTACACCACACCAGCGGGAGGACGTTTGGTCCCAACGAATTAAACTTAAACCTGACCCTCTTATACGACAGTTCTTTGGTGGAATCGAGTCTCGAACTTGAAGCCCACCGGCTCCAAAGCCGAGACCTTACCACCAGGCCACCGCATTTAGTTTTAATAGTAGGCTGAGTTGATAAAATAAAGTAATAGTCATGATTAAAATATAATAACTGCTGTTTAAATTAAAAATGAAATTTTATCGCAACTAACAAAAAATTAGTGAGAGATACATAGTACCTTGAACAGAACGGCTTAAGGTCTTCAGAATAGTGTGAGTGAGTTATATATACGACTATCAAAATTTGAAGCTTAAGAAATTAATAAAGCATTAAAGTTGCATAAAATATTTAATTGAAGATATTAACAAACATTAATACCGGAGAATCAACTGATTGGCAATGCGGCTAGTTCTACAATAGCTGTAAATTCTACTATTTATTCTAAAGAGTTCTTTTTTTTTTTAATTGAAAGGTTTTTGGTCCTTTTCTATTAAATATGTTGCATTTTTTATTAAATAAGGAGAGATAATAATAATTATTCATTTATGATCACTGGGAGATTAAGGTTATCGAAATAATTAAGAACATTTCCATCATAAATGCATTTTTTTCCACAATATTTCAAAAATATTTATTTATTTATTTTTCACAACATTTGGCGTAAAAATTAATTTGATGACTTAATATTATATTAATAATAAATTCTAAAATCTAAATACAAAATTCATGTATTCTAATTCATAAAAAATATTTTGAATTAGCCTATATGATAGATTAAGCGTAAATTCTTTAAAAAAAAAAAAAAAAAACTGTTTATGTAAAATGTATTTAATGCAAGTGATGAAACTTTTTTTCTAATGGTTATAAAATTACCAAATTGTAGAATTTCAATGTTCTTCGAATTGAATCTGCTTTCTCGGAATCCAGTGTTAAAAAAAGAAAAGAAAAAAAAAAGTCGCTTGTAAAATGACAAATAAAAATGACTACTGAAACTATTTTTTCTGCAAAGCAGTCAATAACAGTAATGGAAACATTTTTTCTTTCATTGGTTTAAATAGCTCTTTTCTGTATGTTGATTAATTACAAATTAAATGTATTATATAATTTTGAGTGTAATTTAGGTCTTGTTTATTTTACCAGAGCTCATTTTGAATTTGACACTCTTGACATACACTGAAAGCATTTTTAAACAAAAACATTGCAGAATAAAAGCTGAAAAATTTAGAAGTATAATTGTTAAAAAAAAGTGTTTAGTTAAGTCATTTCTTAATGCTATTATTTTTAGAAAGAAATTTTCTTTGATTAAGATTACTAAGTTATGCCTTTATCATGAGCTATCATTTAAAGTTAAATATTTTTAGTATATATTAAAATCATATTTAAATTTCCTCTGTAATATTTTAAGTACATATATAACTGATTAGAAATAAACGTTTTAAATTGGTTGCAAGTGTAGCTATTTCTGGAACAATTTTTCTTTCCTTTGATTATTTAATTATTGTTTTAATTAGTCATTAATTAATATTACAATTTATTCTGTATTGAAAGTTGGTTTATCAGTAAAGACTAAAATAGATGAATTACATATCTTGCGGATTAAATACGAAGCCGTACAAATAATAAAGAAATCTTTAAAGTCATCGCACATTGGCTTTATTAACAAATATTCTTAGAAAACAATAGTAAAATATTAACATAGTTTTCATAAGCCATAGAATTTTTAATTAAAACAAATACAGAATAAAAATTCATACCTTGTGAAAAAGTTAAAACAATATACTTAAAAGCACACAAAATAAAATAAAAAATTACCTTTTCCATAGCAAAGAAATTTAAGCATACAATTCTCAGCTCATACAATTCATTTAATACTCATTGGTTGCAAACAGATAAGAAGCATAAATATTAAAAGAGTAGAAAACATCATGTTCTTCATTGCAGAATATGACTAGTCAACATTTAGAATTCATTAAATGAAGAAGAAAAATATTTTTTTAACTGTTGTAACATGTTACAACAGTTAAAAAACAAACAAAAAAAATCCACATCCACATTGAGAATAACTTTCTGCATAATGAAGGTATATTATAGTTCATTATGGAGAACAATATTTCATGCACATTATGAATTCAATGAAAGTTCTGAAAACATTAACATTTATAACAATTTTTAAAAGCAAATTAGACAAATTATTAAATATATATGTATGAAGAATGTATTGATGTATTCAAAACAATGTTTAAACAATTAGAAATGTAATTAACTAACAGCAGCACATTCATCTCACGAAAAAATTTAATATATTAAGCAGAATATACAGAAAAAAAATTAATTAATTCCTAACTTGTACAAAATTAAACAGAACATTTAAATTCCTCTCTGGATTAATACAAAAATCACAATAAAAATTTTAAAAAATCCTGATTTGTAAACAATAAAAATTGTAATA
Source organism: Argiope bruennichi (assembly GCF_947563725.1). Taxonomy (NCBI): domain Eukaryota; kingdom Metazoa; phylum Arthropoda; class Arachnida; order Araneae; family Araneidae; genus Argiope; species Argiope bruennichi. The sequence continues at coordinate 27,519,169 of NC_079161.1, forward strand.
AATAAAATAAACAAGCAATGTGGCTTCACCCTTCATCAGATGCAATGATCTAATAGATCATCATTTATTTACTATGTCTTAATCCTCAATTTTTGTTTATTAAAAGCGTAAAACATATTTGTTTTTTTTTTAAATACTTTACATTCAAACACTCATATAATCGAATATTTTTATATTTTGAGCTGCTTTCTGCTATTTACATAAAATAACAATGAAGCAAGTTTCTGTAAATTGAATTAAATTTTTAAATGGCAAACAAAAATGTTGTCTAAAAAATATGTACCAAATGTAAATAAATTGACCATTATTTTTTTTATAAGAGAAAACATTAATTAAATAAGAAAAAAGTGTTTCACTGACTTTTATAGCAGTAGAATTCCAGTAATTACTCATCAAAAGGCAATAATCACTTATCAATGCATCTTGTGTTATTTTTGCCTTCTGCTTTATGATTTCCTTTCCTTATCTAGATGGAGAGTTTTACTTAAAGTTTCTTATGATGGGATTTGGCAACTAAACAGAAATCTTTCAAATTGAAAGAGAACTTCACCTTAATAAAAGAAGTAGTAAATAGAATTAAACAAAATAAATAATGCAAAAAAAAAAAAAAAAACCTGACAAATTTGGTATCAATAATTTAAAAAGTTGCTATTATCAGTGCCTTTTTAAAAATAAATTCAATTCATAATTTTTCTTAGTTCTGAACTCTACAATATAAATAATTGTTTAAAGTAAAAATAAAATAATAATATATATTTCTTTATGTTGAAATATGGGCTATTAAAGCAAAATCTTGAATAATCTCTATTTTTTTTAAAAATAGATAGCTATAAGTGCACAAAACAAATATTAATATTTCAAACAAGAACTCAAAATATATCCAGGATAATCCGAGTGATCACACATTCTAATGAAGGGTTAAATTAAATCAAAATTTATAAGTGTCAACACTGAATTAATGAGTAAAAATCTAAGTTTCTAAACACATTAGTTAATACATAATTAATCTAAATAATATGTAAACAGAATTATCTATGCATATATATACACTTTACATGCACTTTATTTAACATTCTTGTTTAACATTAACACATTTACAGGCATCTTGTATTAATGTAGCACAAAGTAACACACATAGAGCAGAAAATAGATTGCAACAACTCTTACAAGTTATACTAATACAGCATTCAAAGCTCGTTATTTGATTAAAAATATCACAAATAATAATAATAATAAAACAAGATATAGCTTAGCTCAGAAATGATCACAGGAATATGTAGTAGTAGAATGCATTTGGTATTAGCTTCAACAAAATTTGATACACAATGTCAAAAATTTATGGCCTAAAAATTCTGATAAATATTGCATATATTAATAATTTTTGCTTCTCAATTTATGTTAATTTATTATCAAGTAAATCACCATTTATCACTCAATATCAACTTGATAAGGCATATAACAGTATTTGAGCAATTTCAGATACAAATCTTTACCATCAAAGACTATAAATGAAATTAGGTTATAATTATTTCCAGAAAACAAATTATTTCAATAAAAGTGAAACAAGAAAAAGAAGGGAAAAAAAAAAAAAAAAAAAGAGGAGAATTTACTCAATGCTTTGCACACAATTTATATGCAAACAACACAATCTAAAAGATCTTTTATTACTTCTATTCCCAGAAAGTCAACAAATTCTATCTTATAATTGTTTCAATTAAGGCAATACCGAACAAATTTAATTAAGACTAAATTAGCACAAAGGGTTTTAAAAAAATGGCCATAAAATTTTGAATTAATTATGAACTAAAAAATACATTAATTCAGAACTATAAAAATAAAAGATACATAACAAAAATTTGAAAAACATAATAATAATTTTTTTCTTATTTTTTTAAATGAAAATGTATAGTTGTCAAATTAAATAATTATTCAAGTAGACAAAAATAAAATCCACATATATGTTGTTGATCATAATTAAAATTCATAACAAGAAATTGATAAGATAGTCTGCCTAATTTTTTATTATCAACAAACTTCAAAGAATCCCCCTATTACAGATAAAAACAAATGTACTATTTTTTTTAATGTCAATTCTCCAGAAAAAAAAATTCACACATTTAAATATAAAATAAATATGTAATTCAAATAAAGAAAAATAGCATCTAAAAATTAATACTGAAAAGCATTTAAAAATAAAATATTGTAGTTTTTCTCAAAACTTCTCAGATTCAAATCAAAACATACCAATAAACTATATATATATATATATATATATATATATATATATATATATATATATATATATATATATATATATATATAAAATCAAATCAAACAACAAGTTCAAATCATGAAATGGTAATAGTAATGGTAAAAAAATTTAGTGAATTTTTAAAAATTAAACACCTAATTATTTTTTTACTTATTTAATACTATATTAATCACTCGAAGAAATAAAAATTAATTTTTGCAGAATAAAATGCATTTTTAGCAGTTCATTAAAAATTTTTAGAATGCAATAAATTCTATAGTATTGATAAAAAATTGAATTTTAAGCATACTTATTTCATTATTTAAATATTAACAGGTGAATTTTCTAAAAGCCCTCAAGCATTATAGATCAGAATATCTCACAATTTAATGGAAATGAAATATATATATATATATATTATTTTATCTACACAATATTTACAAATGTTCCTTAAATATTAGTGCACAGAATAACCTTTAGAAGTGTTTTAACAACTACTCACATTTTTTACATAGTTTTTATTATGTCAGACAGTTAGTGATATGATACAGGAAAGACTTCAGAAAAGGAATGAAATAAGCAAAAAATATTACGCACTACAGTCTTGCACCTGAAGTTCTTTTCATAAGAATCAAATATATATTTATACGTCAGGCACAGTATAATAAGAAGAAACACACTATAAATATCCACGTATTGTAAGCTTCTCAAGATTTGTTTTACTTCTTTTTTGGATCATCTGGATACAATTGTTTCAGAGGCACCAAACTGAGAAGCATAATGTGGCGCTGATACACTTTGCTGTTGCGAAACAAAGTGTCAGTACCATGTAAACGATCAAGAACTCCCAAAACACCAAAATTCTGGTTGAATCTAAAAAGAATAATTGAAAATAAATTGTTAAAGCTGTAACTACTAACTTAACTGAAGTCTTGCCTCTGTCAATTAGTATTTTTTCACATAAATTTTTTATCTAAAAAGTATGTAATGCTATTCCTTCATATTAGTGCTATTAAACTTTAAAGTCGGAAGGAAAAGAAAGAGTTTTAATTTACTCCCTTACAAACATATTGAAGGTCCCTCCCCCCATGCAAATTGTACACTTTTAGGACAAAAAATAATTCAGATGAGCATCTTTTCTATTCAAAAAAGTAAGGTAAGGAAAGAATATACTTGAAATGAGTAGAACTCTACTACAATACCTCCCCTCAAAAAAATAAAAATCTATTTTCTATTTTTAAATCATTAAATACATTTTTCAAACAGAATTTGGACAATAAAGTTTCATGATATAATTCATTCTTTATAAAGATACTGATGATATATTGTCTGAATTTAACAAGAGAATTTACAAAAATTATAAAATGCTATAAAATTAAAAAGTCAAGGGTCATTTAAAGTATCAAGCATTATAAAGTAAATAAAATCTTTACAATTACTAATTGATATGATATTAAATATGAAAAACAGCAAATTCTAACAATATTTATTTAGAATCATGAATAAATTACTATCAGTATTTTAAAAGCAGATAATACATTTTTCATATTAAAATCAGACAAATGAACAAAAATGGGACAGGCAATATTTTTATTTTCTCAATTTTTGCATGAATTTTAAATGATTATTTTTACCATAAATTAAAATAAATAAATAAAAGCAAACTGAAACATTTCTTGAAGTACATGATTCATACTTCAGCTTAAAATGTCATTTTTTTTTATCTTCCTATATTTTAGAGACAAATTGCACATTATAAATAAATTCAAGTTTGGCCGACAAAGAGATAAAATAGAGAAAATGGAAATTTATTAATAGCTTTTATGATAGACAAATCGGAACTACTAAATTCAAGTTCTTCAGAATTTAATCTAAATACTTTGTTACACTGCAAAGATTTTAGTAAAGGTTTCATGGTAATTAAATACTTTGATTTTTTTATTCATAAAAATATGTTTCTAGACCAAGAAGTTATTCTTTTATCTTTAATGTTGCTATCCCTGTTGAAAGAATGTAAGATGCTAGATACATAACATATTTTTATACATTTCCTTCCAAATTGCATTTGCAATGGTTACTTAAATATGGCATCATTCTTTGAGAATTATTAATAATTTATTGGGGGAAAAATTGGCTTTTAGTTCTTCTTCATCTTTGGTAGAATCCATAATTTTTTGAGCAGGGAAAAAGTTTAAAAATAATGTTTTCTCACTTTAATTAAAAATAAAGTTGAAGCCAATAAGAAAATGTGCACATTATAATATATTATTTAAAAAATTCAATTTGAAATAAGATATGTGGTGTACGGAGCATTATCTTGGTGGCGCTCACGTCGTCACTCAACAGCCAATAAGAAGCTATCAGATTCCCGTTCTAAAAACTGTGTTCAGTACTGTAATAGCGTTCATCTATGTAAAGCACCCCAGTCGTTCTTCCAGTTCACTAAATTCGTTTATGTTAAATTAGTTTGTGATTCTTGTAATATGAGCCATCTCTAAGCATTAATCTCAACTAGCCTTTCCCCTAGGGCCCGCGAGAGATATTTAATTTGATATATAATTCGATTAGTAGAGGCCTGTTTTTTGAGCCAGAGTTAACATGTCTCTACAGATATACAAATGCAGTGTAATCTATATCATTTCTCTTATAAATTTCACAATAAAGAATATTTTTTAAACAGAAATTTGCAAATTAAAATGCTAAAACAAGAAGGGGAAAAAAAACTTACTTATCCATTTATTTAACTTAAAACACACATATCCTGAACATTTATTATCATGCTTTATACAAGCTTATCTATTAGGGATATATTTTTATAAAGATTTCCCTATTTGTAAAAATTGAAGCAGACCATCTGTAACATTGTCTTGAAACTATAATCCTCTTTCTTTTATCTATTATGGTTACCATTTTTTCTTGTGAAAATTTTCCAATAAATAATTTTATTACCTTCATTGCTTTATTTGTTTTTCGTGTTCACAATATTATTTCAAGAATCACTGTGTCTTCCATTAACATGGAGAATAAGAGACAATTATATACATTCTATGAAAGAATTAAGATGTCCAGACAGATTTTGTTGGAAATTTGTCAAATGTGAGATAACATTTTATGGAGAAATTTAATTGATCAAACATTATATTTCATAAATGAGAATAAATAACAAGTAAATGTTGTTCAAAATCATGCAGCTGCAGTAAACATTCATTAAGGAAAAGAAGAAAATTTGTTAAATGTATTTATGAGTTATATACCTGAACATAGAAAATCCATCAAATGCTAATATTACATAACCGTTTTTTATTTTTTATTTATTATTATTATTATTTTGCATAAAATGTTTACACTATGTTTACATCAAAAATTGATAAAATAATTCTTAGTTGCATTAAAAAGCCAAAATTAAAACATGAAAATATTTCCACTCTGAACAACATCAGCTATATCAAATAGACAGATCATATAACTTACTTTAAATGGTGAAAATCATGGGCCTCAGGAGAAGGAAAGAATGGAAAATGAAAACCAGAGTGAGCATTCAAAGTTGACAATATAGCAATTGAAAACCACAGCCAAGAAGTAGCAGTGTGACTTCCCAGAATAAGAGGACCAAGAAGTGGTGGCAGAAGATTCGAAAAGATGTGTTCTATTGGATGACAGTAGATTGCTGTAATGGCAATTGGAGAAGTCCACTCATGGTGACGCTTGTGGATGTATTTATAAATACGAGGGTGATGCAAGAGCCTAAATTATAAAAATGTATGTTTCAGGAGACATAGTTTATATCATTTTAAAGCTAAATAAAATAATTAATTTCTTATTTCTGATGACTTTATATATGACGAGTTTAGTGTTTCTGTCACATATAAAGTCATATGGTATTCAGAATTGAAAACATAAGCCAGAAAAAAAAAAATCATTTCACTTATATATTTTATTTAAAATTTTCTTGTAAACAACAAGAACATATTGTTTCAAAACATTTGTGTAATTTGTAAATTCGATAAATTTTCATGTTTTAGCTTCCCACACTTTTGAAAAGAAGAAGAGGAGAAAAACACACACACACACGTAATTTTTTTTTTTTTTTTAATTAAGTTTGCCAATAGATTGTCTACTTGTCTATAAGCAAAATAATTCAAACATGAATAGAATACATTAGATTTCATTGTTTTTTTAAAATCAATAGTCTAGTAGATATGAGTCAAATTCTAGAACAAGTATTAAACCAGTTCACAGGCAGTCAGGCTATTTATTTGAACCCTTTTGGATTGTTTGAAAATCCAAGTAATAATTAAAAAATGCAACATGTTACATAAGTGAAACCTAGTAATTTTAGACCTGTATCAAATTTCATATTTAATAAATCAACAATTACAAAACCCACTTATTTCTCTGTAATAAATACATACTGAAGCCTATTATAAAAGGCATCATAATATTCAAATATATGATAAAGTCAAAAGATATTCACTGGTTTTAGTTTTTTTTTTTTTTAATTTCATCCAAAGAACAGGAAGAAGAAAGCACTTTTTGGCCATAGGTGCTTTCATTAAACACAATTATAGGTGTTTTTATTTTAAAAGATTTCATTAAAAAAAGATTAAAAAGATTTTTCATTAAAAAAGATTTGAATTTCAATAAAATTAAAATAAACATTATCAATATTATTTAATAAGTTCTAAAAAAATTGAAACATTTTTCTTTTTCAATGAAACACATTTCATCAATTATTAACTAACAAGTGCAAAAACAATTTAATATTTTTGCTGAATTGTTTTATATGCTAATAGCTTAATTTTATTTTTTCAAAAGCAATAAATTTACTTCCTTAAACAACATTCAAGCAATAAAAACATATACAATTAAACTTTCCATTTGCTTTATAACAAACTTTTCCAATACAGAGCAAAGTAAAAGTAATTTAATTTCATATAAGCAAAATAGTTCATTCTATATAGTTATTTATTGACTAATTTTCATGAAATACTTCCTAATATAAGAAAATGATTCTTGTTAATTAATATTTCATCTATAAATAAATAAATTTACAAGACAATTTTAAAAGCAAACTATAACTTCAATATCAAAAAATTGAGATTCTTTTTGTTTTAAATTAATTTTTACTTTTTTAGTCTTTTATTTAGAAATCATTATTATAAAGTTTAATAAATTTTGAAATCAATTTCTCTCAAACTCATTACCTAAGCCTCAAGCTTAAAGAATCAAAATTTCATTAAACTAATCTGAAAATGTGTAACATTATCAAAAATACAACAAGCTTACAAAATTTCCAAATTTTAATAAAAAAGGAAAAATTGATTACAAGCATGAAAAAAGTCAACTTAAATAAAAGAATGTAATGAATTAAAAATAATCATTCAATGAATATTTTGAAAATAAATTGTAGTAATGAATATGAATATAGGTTTTAGTAAAATATGCATAAACACTTTTTTTTTAGAAACACATAGTAACAACTCATGTTTAATATTTAATGTAACATCTTATTATGAGGAACATATCTACATTTTTGTCTTTTTAATTAATTCTAAATATTTTAATAATCAATAATCAAGATAATTCATAATATTGTAATTTTGACTTGAAGTAATGTTTTAAAAAATAATTGAATTCAGAACATAAAATTTTAATAAAATTCAATTATTTTCTTAGTATTTCTTACATTTATTTTAAAAAAAATTGCACAATTACAACTGTGATTTTTTAAAAACTAAAAGCCATGCATAGTTTAAATAAATAATTAAAATTATTTTTATATTTATTTACAAAAAATTATAGCTAAAGTCAAAATAAAGATAACCAAATAATATTTATCAATAATGTTGAAAATAAAAACCTTCCTTTTTATTTTCTTTACATCTAACATTGACATCTTCTAAAAAATATGATTCCTGAGAGTATTGACAACATTACAAGTGTATGTAATCTATTCAGGTTTTTAATATATCTGAGGAAATATCGTAATATAGAGCTAAAAAACATAATTCAGGCTCAGATATAATTCAAAGAATTTTCTCAGATGAATCAGTAGGAGTGATTTTCTAAATTTTCCTGCATACAACCATATTAAAGTGTTATCCCCCCCCCAAGCTTAAAAGTTTTTGACTTTGTACAAAGGCTTGATATTATGAGTGCCCAGATATTCATTTCCATAATTCTGCATATAAGCATTTTGTGCTCATTATAGTAAAGAATACTGAATAAGAATTTTGGACATTTTTTAATCGAATGCTGGAAATCAAATTTTGACAAGGAAGTATTTTAAAAAAATATGCCGAATTTAAGTCGATGTATCTTTTAAATTACATAAAGGTGAATATACACACTGACAGTCAATCAACCCCATGATAAATTTGATTCTAATTTTGAAACAGATCTATATTTTAATTGCAAAGACTACATACAAGATTTATTTATCTAGCTTTTTGCATTTTGTTGCAATCGTGTTCACTTGCATTCAAACAAATTGAAGGAAAAACTTCCTTGTGAATGAATTTCACTCACAATTTAATAAAAATTTACTGTAGCCAAAGAATTACTGTTTATTGTAACAAATTTAATAGAAATTTGATGTAAGGACAACATAAAAATTTTCTCTATTTATCTCAAAGAATTTTTGAGTTATGTTTATGTAGTAAAAAGTGTGTGCATGTATTTTGTACTAAAAAAAGCATAGAAAATTGTCTAAAATCTCGAATTCGAATTTTTGGTAAATTACAATATTTTCTCTTTATATACAAGAAAGTAAAAAATGAATAAAATACACATAAGATTAATTTGTCAAATCATTATCGCTAAATTTGTTAATTTAAAGGTATAATATAGTGATGTTTAAATTTGTTTCTTCCAGTTGTTCAAGTTAATTATGGTTGGATCTTCTTAAACTATTACAACCTCAAAATAAGATTGTACAGAAAATTTTTTTGTTTGTATATGCTTTCAATGCACGTTCTTTCATATTATCAAATAAAATTGCTGAAATGGATAATTAAAAAAAAAAAAAAAAAAACGAAAGTCTCATTCAAATATAGTTATATTAAAAAAATATCACTAATTAATGTTCCTCCTTTATCTTAAAATTTTGAAAAAAAAAAAAATTAAACAAATAATATTTTTTTTTTTTTTTTAATTTAGAAAAACTGGTGGAATGATCCATACAAAAACTTTTAGAAAACATTGCTCTCAACGTATTTAATGTAGTAATAAAATGAAATTTATATTTGTTAAACTACTATACAGACCTATGTGAATAGTAAAATCCAACTTCTTCCATGATCACACAGAATATAAGCTCGAATAAAACCCACTGAAAAGTAGGGAGAGTTCTTTCTGAATCATAACCTCGCCAAACCATCATGTAATAAGCAAGGATACCAAAAGGAATGCCAACCAGGAGTTGATTTATAATAACTTGCTTTACTACACTTAAAACTTGCTTCAAAGAGACCTGTATAATAAATGATTTAGAAATTTATATCATCATTAATTTTATAATGTATTAGATACCAAAATACAATGATTCATTTTGCATAATTTAATTTGTAAATAACAAATTTATTTTTATTAAAAGAAAATGCACATGTCAAAATAAAACTTGAGTTGAAGACACATGACACAAAAATAATATCACACAAACAGTGAACAAATATATAAATACAGAGCCTTAAAAAAAACTTATCTTTAAACAGGAATTTTTTAAAAAATTAAAAAATCCTGTCAAGAATTTAAAATTAGCAAACATTTTATCTTTAAAAAAATCAAAAAACATATTAAAAATATCAAATTCTTCAAAAAACTTATTAAAAATATTGTAAAATTTATATAAAGAGAATTTATCTATATAATGAAATTTAACTAGCACATGCTAAAATAAGTAGTTTCCTTTATAACTTCCGGTTCTTACAACAAAATGAACATAGTTTAGAATATCATTGTAATCAGATTTTAAACTTGAAATAGCAAAAATATTATGTAAGTAAGATAAAGATAAATCCTGTGAACAGAAATTATTATTTTTGAAAAAATAATAATGAGTTTCCCATGCATTTGCATTAACGTTTAAATTTTATTTTTATAGCAAGAATACTTAATAAGACTTAAATTTTCATGATTTGATTTGACACCACTAAAATATAGAATCTTCAAAGTTTGCTCATTAAAAAAATTTTCCATTTCTGAATCCTAAACTTTTTTATATTACATTAATTAGTATTATTTTTTTTATATTACTTACTTTTGAAGTTACACTATTAATAATTTATATAAAATCAAGTCAATTATCATGCCATGAAGATTTTGACAAAAAATACAAGAATAATGATTAGTAACAGTAAATCTAATATTAATTATATACATATAATTAGTATTTTAGAATATCTAATGAATATTCGCTTAAATTCTTAACAGTAACTTCTTAAAAGTTATTCAGGTTGCACAATACAATTACGATTTTTAAAAAAAATACACAAAGCTAATATCTTCTGTAAGTTATTAAATTTCAAAGAATGATATAAAACTTATTCAATCATTGTAAATGGTAATGAGATAAAAAGTTTTAATTTGAAGAACATTCCATAGTTTGGATCTCGACAAAATAGATTGATTTTTACTTTTATATTTAGATTCTTAATTTTTGATAGTAATCTAATATTCACTTAATAAAAATCAAATAGCTTCAAAGAGATATTTTAAGTGAAACACGCTTGTTAAAAATTCTTATTGTAAAAATAAAAAATATATATACATAGCAAGTTTTTTATAGATTTTACCGGGTAAGAAGTAGTATCCTGAATCTTATACTTCAGAGCAAATGCAGGTTTGCCAGTCAAATCAATAATTGTATAACATAATCCAATGATCCAGTAGACAAGAGTAGTGACTAAAAATGTACCTAAAAATAAAAAGATAATTAAGGTTCAAAAATAACACTTATTAATTAAAATTACAAAATTACATTAAAAACGCTTATAATATATTAAATGATATAAAATAAAAATACAAACTGGAACACAAATGAAGAACTAAATAAGAACAGAATACTGAATATGAATAAAATAAGGTTCATTAAATAAAATGATTCGAGATAAGAGACCAAGTTTCATAATAAAACACAAGACTGCAATTTTTTTTTAACAGAATGAGAAGTTTCAGTCAATTTTTATTGTTATTACTATCCTTGATTAGTAGAAATCACTATTTCAAATTAAGAGAGGGGAAGGGGGCATTTCTTTTCTTTCTTTTTTTAAAGATATGCTAGAATAATTTCTTTAAAACTAAATTTTAAAGATTCCAAAACAATAAAATAAAATTTGGCACATTATATTATTGTAACAATAAAAAGTTTAATTTCTAACAAATTGCTTGGAAAAGTAACAACTTAAATAAATATGGGTTACCATCTTTTAACACAAACAGCCCCCAAATTTTTACATTAAAAAATATTTTAAACATAATATGTCAATAAACATTAAACAACAAAATAAGCATTAAGTTAAATTAACATTAAACAAAAAACACATTAAAATATTAATTTTTCAAGTTCATTAAAATATATCTGCGAACTTTTACTAAACTAAAATTCTTATATGCATTAAGAGTTATTTAATTTTCTGCATTTCAACAATATCATTGAGCAAGATCTACTGACTGTTCTATTTCTAAGGCAGAAACTTATGTAAATATATACTCAACAAATATGTTATTATTATTTCTTGAAATAATTTGCAAGATCATGAATAAAAATTAAATATAAAATAGCAAGCACTAAGCATTTTCTTCAAATGAGTAACCATGCAAAATGATTACAATTAAAATCACAGAAAATAGTTTTGGAAGGAAAAAAAAAAAAAAAAAAAAAAACAGAAAAAGCAAGCGATTGATTGAAAGAGTGAGAATTTCTGAATTTATCTAGATTGATGGTATATGGTGAGATGCATGGTATAGTAAATTCTATTTTATAAGCTGCTTTGAGCACACTAAGCTATTTCAAATGCAGGCTTCAGCTACCCAGACTGCGCAAAAAACAACTTAAAATGCTCTTTCAAATTAAATTGAGATCTCATTAAACAATAAAAAAAAATCTCCCAATAAAATTTTTATAAAAAGAATTAATGTTACTTTTATATTTATTTGCTCCAGATAATTGAAGTCCCAATAAAGGAAACATGGCGAATATTAGGAAGAAATTATATTTTTCTGAAATTATTGCAGAATGTGCTGTAGTTCTACCTTTATAAATAAGCTGCTACTAAACTCAATAAATTTTTTCAAGCAAAGCTAATACCCTATTACGAATAATTATAATGCCAACTATTTAATAAAGCATATATTAATCTGGAGATTATATTCTTGACTGTTAATGTGGTATTAGAAATATCATTATATAGATAGATAGATTTAAGAGTGTTTTTTATAAAGGCCAACTGTATAAATTCTTTAAAAAAAATCTAAATGCTACAAGAATTATAATTAATCAGAGTACTTGAGCATGAAGTCTTAAAGTATTTATTAGGATCTCAAATCTCAAATAAAACAGACTTGCACGAGAGGAGAATTCCATTAGAAAAACAAGTTCCCATGTCAAAAATGTTTTAAATATTTTAAATATATGTTTTAATTTGTTAAATGAAGGAATACAGATTCATTTATTCTAATTATTTTCTATTTCTAAACAAAAACAATGAGAATAATGAAAAAAGAATGAATATTTAATGACTATTTTACGTTTACAGATATAAATTACAAGGTGTATGCAATTTATGTTCTTTTCTTGACAGATATATTAATTTCATGTTTCAACATCCAAGCCATTTTATTTTGAAGCTTTTTTTGTCAGAAGAAAAATGATAGTTTAAACAAATTATGCTTCTATAAGATCTTTCTCTTCTTTGTCCTAAAAATGCACAAGACACTTTCTTGTTTTGAAAGTCTGAGTTTACTTTTTCTCTCTTTTATTCAATTATAAACTGATAATGATGAAAATGAAAGAAATCATTGAAAATGTAAAAACTTAAATTTTATTCAATTTTCACAAAACATTCACATAAGATTCATTTAGATAAATATAGTTGTTTAATCAGAATAAATCTATTAACAAGGACTGATACAAAATTTAGATAAATATTATTTTAATCAGAATAAATCATATTTCACAGTCAATGTAGTAACCAAGAATAGAGACATCTAATTTGTGCAGCATGTTTCAGAGATATAAAGTGGATCATTTGAGAATACATGAATGTAATATTGGTATTGACAGAAAATACAAAACATAACAGATTACATGGGGGGGAAATGTTATAAAATTTTGTTTCCCTGGATTTGATCGAAAAGTGAAATTTAAAAGCCTATAAAATAGAAGTGAAAGAAAAGTATAAAAAAAATGCAAAGTTAAAACAATAAAATATTTATATATATATACCTGGCTATATCTGGCAATGCTTTGCTATTGATAAATTTGTGTATATTTATAGATTAAAAGAAGATAAATGAAAATTTGATATTAATTATTGTATTTAGTTAAAATTAGATACTGATATATATATTATTATTTTAATGTTTTGGATTACATAAACTGAATATATAATATTTTCGGTGAATGCATTTGGCATATTATATATTTATATATATTATGTATGTATGTGTGTTTTTATACACACACATAAATACATCCCTTGGTTTTCCCATATTGGAGCATACAATGGGTAACTATCCATGAGAAAAGACCTGGATTCTTCAAATTCATTCTATATACTTGCAATGATATAACTTGTAATTAATTACACTTCATAATGCAACCTAACCATTACAATTGATACTGAACATTAAAAAATTTACAAATCATTAAACAATTGCTATTATGGAATTTTACAAAATTTAACCTTCACTTTATAAGTCAGAATGTAAAAGTACTCAAGCTCATGTCTACCCATGCATGAAAGTACTTCTTACGCAGTGAGGTTCAATGTGAGAAATATATTAAACCTGTCGAGTAGTTTTTTAGTCTATGAAGTACAAACACCACCCTTTATATACAGAGATGAAGATTAATAACAAATGTCACAGTAAACTTGATGAAGCTAAAGGCATGAATTTATATTGGTTTTCATTAATAAAATTTCAAAAAATAAAATATTGAAATTATATTTCATTTAAATAACTGACTATCAAGAAAAATAATTACTTTAATCCTAAATTAACGCAAAATTATCTTGATGCTGTCTTCACTTGTTTTGAAATGAAATAAAAACTATTATAAAATAGTATAAAATATAAAATTTGAAATGAGTCCTACAAATTATATTAATTCAAGTCATCAGATTGTTAAGTAAACCTACGCACTAATATTAATAAAAAATTCTTTATACTGGGCATAATTGCTGCGAGTATGGGAAGATGTGATAGAAGAAGTAAAAATAATAATAATAACAACACTGATCAATTGATATGATGAAATAATTTAGGAACTACTTATCTGTGATATTAAATAATGGAATAAAATAAATTCTACAAATGATATTAAATTAAACTCAGTTAAATATTAAGCTAACCTAATCCCTTAACCTTATTGGTTGGAAAGGATGTATGTGACACACGTAATAATCGAAAATAGAAAGACTAATCAATGGGTACGGCAAGAAAAAAATATTGGGAACTGCTAACCAAGGATATCAGAGTTAAAAAAACTTTATATTCTAACATCATCCATATAAATGAGATAAAAGAAAAAGAACATGGTCACTAAAAATTCTCGATTTGAGAATATAAAATAGTTGAAATGCTGGATATTTCTAAATCCCATTCATTCCTGCTTACTATTATTATTCTTAAAGAATTATCAATATTAAAGAATTTTTCAAAATGCAGTTACTTATATTTAAAGAAATTCAAAGACAGAATCAATACAACTCTGTATGTCATGTATTACTATTAGTAAATTATTGATCTTTATATTTTTATATTAGAAATGACAAATCAAATAATCAGCAGTAATCCTCTTGAATCATTTGTCACCTAAATTTGCTCTCTATCATGTGCGATAATACTGTTTTCTTTTCTGATGTATTAAAATAAGCAGTTAAAACAGTATTTTTAGATAAATTCAAAAGTTTAAAAATAATCATATTTAAAAATAAGGTAAGCTATTCCTTTTAATTCAGAATTATGCTAATGAAATAAATCAACTATTTTTATTAGAATATTGATAATTACATAGTTTGATCCAGAAAATATAAATATTAAATTGATAAATAATATTTATTATTTTAATGTCCATATTTTAATTTAGGGGGAAAAATTCTAATGAAATACTTCAACAAAGACTTAAAAAAAGCTAAACAAGTATTTTATGCATTTTGTTATAATAAATTTAGTTTCTAACTCCACTATCACTCACAATAACCCATTTCAAATATGTTAGAAATCCTTATCCATTCTTTAAAGTGACCAAATATTGATAAAAAAAATATTTCTAAACTGGAAAATGTTTATTCTTATTATCATTCTTTATCAATGAAAAATATGTTTTCATTCTTTATCAACGAAAAATATGTTTTCATTCTCAGTGTTTATGTACATATCTATGATGAAATAATACAATAATCTATCACAAAATGATGCAATTGATTTGTGATAATAAACTGTTGCATCTGATAATGGAATTTTCCGCATCATTGATTGAAGAGATAATTATGTATACAAGTGCAGACACTAAAGCTGTAATTCAATTGACTTTCCTAAGATTTAAATGAAAATTAAACAAGCTTCAAGAAGAGTATTTTTTATTTATTTTTTTCCTTGAAACTCAAATATAAATTGAGTCATTTTTAAGATTTATAACCAAATTTTTAATTTCTGCATAAATATTTAAATGAAAATGTTCAATAGAAAATTAACCGTACAGAAAATAACTATCAAAATGAAGATCAAGGAAATTAAAAGATATAAATTAGCAAAATTCATTAATTTAGAACCAAAGTTAGTTCCCTTAGTTTTAACTTATAAATTTCTCTAAAAATATCATAGACAATTTTGAATTAATATTAGGTTTTCAATAATATTAAAACATTCTTCAGTTGAAAATTATGCATTTTGACAACAATAAGACAAAGGTTGATAACAGTATTTTTTTTAAATAAATGAAGAGCAATTTTTGAAAAAAAAAATATTTATATCAAAAGCCAGAGAACAAAACTGAAAAACTGACTTATTGAAAAGATAAATTTTTAAGGACATATCACTAAAGTTTATACCATACTTTATTTAACAGTTTAGCACTCATATTTCATTATTTCAGTGAATAAGACATAAAGCTATTTAGATTCAAAAGGAATGCATCTTTTGCAAGACTAATAACATAAAAGCACATTTTTTTTAATGAAAATGTCAGTATCAGTGAAACATTTGAACCATAATAAAAATATAGTATCTAAAAATTTGAATTAAGAAAAATTAGCACAACAAGAGAGAAAAACAACTTTTCAACTAAAAATAACAGTCAAAATCCATTTCTAATATGTAAGAATTTTAAGAAATAACAGAAAACTAATAAATGATTAGAGATAATTTTCATAAATAAAGTTATGATAATCATGAAATTAAAATCATTTAATTAAAAAATTATAACTTCAGTTAATAATGCAATGTTAACAAACAAAATACAGTATTTTCAACAGCAATTGTATTATGAAACTTTAATATAAATGAAAGAATTCACAACTAAATCTTTTTTTCAGCACTCAGCAATTTTTTATTAATTGCATCGAATAAAAAATAAATTCTTAACTGAATTAAAGGTCTTATGAAATTATTCATTAACTTTCATAGAAGGTACAAGATATGGCAGTAATTGATTATAGGAAATAATTTTGGAGTTTTAAAAATAACTTTGTTGAGACTTTAAACTAGCCAAACTAAATTGGTTATAAATCTTTTTAATAAGTTATTAAAATAATAAATTTTTATTATAAAGTATTTTAATATTATATTAACAGGAAATTCAAAAAAAAATCAAATTATAAACATATTTGAATTAAGAATATTCAAATCAGCTAAGTAAATTATTGTATTTTTGATTTTTTTTTTCAAACCCAAACCACATTACAAATGTAATGGTAAATAAACGCATTACAAATGTTGTTTTTTAATAACAAAAGAAAAAAAATTTAATAAATATATTAAATTTTTTTAAATATATTTATAAAATCGATTTATTAATTCGATAATTTAATAAATCGATTAAATCTTAATGATTTTTAAAAAAATAAGGAATTACTTCCATGTTAATCAATTTATAAACATATTTACCCCATACACCCATAGCATATTTGTCATTTCCAAACCAGCTACAAACTGTGTTCCAATGATGCTGCCAAAAATTACCAGAGGCACCCCAGAAGTGTTGAAGATGCCTAAAGACAAATGAAAAACAAAATTCAAGAAACCAATTTAAAATCTTTTCAACACAGTTATCTTTTAAATATCTGGCACTTGATCAAACTTATCACTAACTTGACCAAACTGGAATACTGGAAATCTGACATTTTCATATGGATACATGAAAGTCTGAGAAAACATGAGAATGCCAGCTACTTTGTGCAATTTAAACAAATGGCTGTTGATAAAATGTTCAATTATATTTTATGAAATGCAATTTTTAATGCAATAAACATTTATTTTGTGATTAAGGTATGCGTTTTTGAATGAACTTCCACTAATCCAGTGCATTTATGTCTGATATTTACAAGATTATTGAGAGACTACTATAAAAGACAGCAAAGCAGCATTTCCCAATGTTAACACACTGCAAACATTTTTAAAGAAAATTGAAATTATTTATATAATTGTACTATACAAAATCTAGTTATTATGGAAACATTTTTTAATATATTTTGCTTTCCCCTCCTTCCCAATTTACAGACATATTAACCACAGAAATGATTGGAGGCCCATTTCAATCTTCCTTAGGACTATCATGGTGTAAAAGTCTGAGATAAGTTCAAATAGTTCAATTTTTTTTTAATTAATGAATATCTTAATCAATCAATTAATGAATATCTCAATGAATCAACATGTTCTTATTTCATTAATAAAACAAAGCATATAACTAAAAAAATTATTAACATTTTTTATGCTTTATTTTTTTGTTTTTAGTTTAATTTTTTATTTATTTCTTAATTTTTTTTTCACAAAAATACTTTATTGTTTTTATTAAAATATCCTCTTTCTATCCTTTAACAGAAATTATTACTTAACTTAACATTCATTTTTTTAAATGAAGACAGAAAGGAAAGTTCTAGAAATAGCAGCTCTTATATATTTTGGCAAATAATTTGAAAATAAGTATCAATTGCGAGATATTTTGGCATAGACCACAGCATTTCACTTAACTTTTCAAGTTACAGATATAATATGTTTATTATTAGATACTGGAGATGATGAACTATAAACAGATAGAAATAGTTTGTAATGTATATAGAGTTCAGTAAGCTGTCTGCTTTTAAATGAATTATTTCTAAAATTTTCACCAAAAAGCATTCGAACATAAAAACTTCACACATATTTTTGTTGAATGAGAACAAATAAATATTAATGGAAATTTTATATATTGGATAAACAAATACAGCCATTTTACCATTAACTCGGCACAAAACAAAAGTCTGCCATATTCTTATAATAATTCTCCAAAGTTTAGAGATAATTCTCATTGTCAAATCTTAATGATAAATGTTAGTGTTCATGGAATACTATTACTATTCAAGTTAGGCTATGATTCAGATCATCATAATGGAAAATTGCCAAAGTGTTGCCAAGTGTTTGGCACTTTTCCCATTTCATTTGCCTAACTATGATTTCAGCTAAATCCAATGCCTCTTCTTAATAGGGAGATTACAGCAGAGAACAGGAAAACATCCAGAAAAATTTAGTTATTCAGCACTTACAAAGAATTTAAGAAACAAGAATATATATCCTCCCCTATCCCTTCTTTTTAAGAGGTTTTCCAATTAGCAATAAGCCTATCAATTATGCATACTACAATACAATAGGACAATGTAGCAATATTATGCACAGTGTGAATACAGATCCAATAAATCAGGGTTCTAAGGATCTGGAATCATTAGTTAAGTAGAATCATATAGACATAAACCAACCCATACTTAGGAGTTAAAAATTTATTGTTTAATAAAATGGAATCTATGTACTAAAAAGTTGTATGTTAACAATGATTCAAATCTTATTCTTATAAACAATATTTATTAACTTATAACTTATTTATGTTGAAAAAAATTAATGAAATTGACTTACCAAGTCAAAGTGTTACTGAAGGCAATAAAGATTACCAAAGCAGAACTCAAAATGAAGAGGGCACTCTTGAGAGAAGATATAAGTTTTGCCCGTGGATTCTGCACCTCTTCCGCAGGAGGAAGAGGTTCTCTGCATGGAGGTTGAACAGAGGCCATCTTCTATTTTCAACTTTCACAAAATTTTAATCCTTTAGGGAAAGAAATTAATATATGATTATATTACAAAAAAAGGAAGTTATAATTAAATCCCTATATAATTAAATTGTACTTTAAAAATGTTTCAGAATATGAAATGCTGAATGTTTTAAATTTCTTATTTATAATTAAGGGCTTAAAACTCATTTTATTCAATAATTTTATATTGGAAAAAAAAAAGCTTAGTAGCATCTTATCAAATTACATAATAAATTTACAATACATTGCTACATTTATTACAAATAACTTTTTCAACCATTTAAAAGAAGATTTTTTTTTATGCCTTATGAAGCATCAATAAAGACAATTAACTATTCATATATGAATATTTTAAAGAAAAATATTTTATTAGAGCTATATAAATTGAAATCTACTAGATGTAAAAAAATTTCTACATCTACTTATCACAATGGTAAACTTCTACATGATCTAGAAAATTAAATTAAAATGGATTAAGTAACTACATAGAGAAATAGAAATCCATATCCTTTTTCTTAAAGAATAATGCATTATCTAAATATAAAGTACATATTACAAACACAAGCATTTTGTGATTATAGAAACCCCCAAATTTACATGGCGAAGTTAGGATTATGTCAGTTTGCAACTATGATTTTGCTTAATGTATGAATGTGGAAATAATTCTTTATTACAGAATTGAAAATGTTTTGACAAGATTTCATCACTACCTAGGCATTATATATCTGCTGCTTGGTGATTGTTCAGGAGTCACCATAATAAAAAAGAATCCAAACACATATAAAGCCAAATTTAATATTATTAATAAATTAGATATAATGAAGTGATTCTTAGAAAACTAAAAAATAATATTTAAATAATTTTTAAATAAAATTCGTTAAATCTTACATAAAAACAAAAAATATAAACATATTAATGATTTTTTAAAGCTACATTGATTTTAAAAAGTGAAAGATAAAAAATATTCATGATAGCTACAATATTTAAACTAAGTTATATATGTAAAAAATACATATTAAAAATAAAAACATATGTTGGAAATGGAAATGAATTCATGTATTGTAAAGATAGGAATACATTATATATATATATGAAATAATTTAAATAATTTCATATAAGATTTTTAAAAAATGAAATTTTCTTAATTGGAACCCATTTCTCCAAAACTATAGAATTTTAAAGATAATAAATTTAATAGAATATATAATTTATCTACAGAATTATAAATCAATTATATATAGATAGATTTAAGAAGATTTTCTTAATTATATTCCTTTTTATGACTCTTAAATTAAGGTAAAGTCTTTTGCAGGTTTTTATATCATATTGTATAATATTTATAAGATAAAAATAATTAGGTAATTAACTTCATTAAATATCAATTTTTAATTAATTTTCTTTCCGTTATGCCGAAATAATGCTCCATTTTCTTATAAAATTTAAAAATCCCTTTATAGAATATTGTAATTTTTTAAAATGGAGAGATAAATATAGAAATTAAGTGCAATAATGATACGACTGTTTTTTGATACTTGATAAGTTACACTTTAACAGTAAATTAAACTGAAAAAAAAAAATTTCCCATTTTTTTTTTTCTTTCCAATTTATATGATTTCTCATTCTATTTCCAAAAGATCAAGAAAACACATATTCTGTATTAAAAATAATAATATCAAAACAAAGTCTAAATTCTAATGGAATGAAAAGAATAAAGCTTATTGATTTGCTATTAATTAGAAATCTTTAGTATCTTAAAAAAGTTACAGAAAAAATTAGATTTTGATTACTTAATACAAAAAAAAAACTTACTTTATGTAAACAGCATTTTTTATTACAATATTTAATGTTTGATTTTAAAAAAATTTACTTAATTTTTCTGCTTTGAAAATGGGAAAAATTATTTTAGATTTTAATGAACATAAATTTTATTAAATTATTATTAATTATAAACATCGCAAAAAATAACCTCTTGAAATGTAAATTAACCATTAAATTTACTAAAATTAATTTCTACTAATTCAGTGGAACAAATTATTTAAAATAATAAAGCTAACAACTGCAGTATGCTGGTCTGCACATTAAAATTAATTTGTCATTTAAAATCAATGCTTCCGATTCTTACAGACGATAATTATATTTATAACAACGTATTCGCAATTACATTAATACAAAATAATAATGTCCTAACTTATGATCTCCCCCAAAAAACATAGCTATTATTATTGTTTTATATTAAAATGAAAATAAGAAATGCAATAAAACTACTTACCACCGAGAAAATCATGTATATCTAAATATTTCTATGTTTATCAGTAAACTTTCAAAGTAGTTTCAATAAATTATAAAGAAATTTTGCTGCACAGGAGCTTATATACCAAACGATCACAATACCATTCCTGTACGATGCGCACTTTGTTTGGAAAACAGAACTGCAATAAAAAGTAAAAATTGAAAACAACGCAGTAGAGTTGAGCTGAGTTGTTCTCCAAAGATTCGAAGAGTTCATGCATTCTAATTAATCACTGTCACATTCGATCTTTATATGAAGAGGGATTTTTTTTTATCAATATTCACTTGCAAAAATTTTCAAAAGTGTATGAAAAATGGCATCATTTATGATAATAGTAATTTATAAAATTTTTACACTTAACAACGTAGCAGGAAAAATATCTTTCTAATCTTTCTTGAGTAGATAGATTGTTCTCACATTAAAATGAGTAAATTAGGAGGCTTCGAACTATTGCTACTGTTAATATTAGGACCCAAAAGTTCTAAGAATGATCTTATTGCGTCGAGCAACTGTTTAAGTACTCATATACTGTATCCAAAAAATTATGATTGTGATTTAATTATGATATGAAAAATTATAATATAAATCTATCCACAAAATTATGACTACTTTGCTATTTGTGGTATTTCCAGTTTTCATACGGAATATACTTTTCTCATATGAAAATGATTAATTTAATTTATGTCACATGTATGTTAATTTCCAGAGCAGTATAATAAACTGGTTATTCGTTTTTATGTTGCTTTACTCTAAATGGCTCAATTTCAAATCTTTTTTTATTTTGGGATATTTTAATAATTTTTTTAAGTACGGAAGCTAAACATTTAAGAGGAAAAAAGAACTCAAATAATATGTCGACAAATTTCTTGCCTTGTTCTTCCGCTCTAAATTGTCTTGATGAGATTATGCTGAGAATAGATAACAATTATCTTGCAGAGGTCGTAATTTTTTGTGAGTGCGTTTACAATTACAAATAGAAATTACAATTCCTTTGCTCTAAACAGAGCTGGCTTGACAGAGGTTCCTCATTTTGTTTTTCATTCATTCGGTCTTCGGATTTTTCTTCTTAAAATAAATAATACATTTAAGTATTTTTTAATTTCTACTATGAATTAAATGCATTCATGTGTGACTGATGTTTAAATTATTGAACTGAATTAGTTATTGTAAATTATTGTTATTTTCCCTTTTTGCCCACGTCTTGTTTTATTAAAGTTAAAAAAAATATCAGATTGATTTTATTTAACTTTTTATATTTGGCTAGGCATGTAATGAAACATTGACACATTAGGGATACAGATTTTTTCCCCTTTAGACTCGATAAAAGGTTTCCTTCTACTGAAAGTATATGTAATTATTAATTTTAAAGATGTTTACTTAAATTATTTTACATGAATAGTTTAAAACTCTGGAAGTTATAAAACTGAGATTTCATAGAGATATAATTAATTAATTATTATTTCAATGAGAAAATCATCTTAGTTATGGCATTAAAATTTACAAAAAAAAAAAAAAAAAAAAAAAAAAAAAAAGTATAAGATTGAAAAATCTGTGCCAAAAGAATTCACATCTGATATTAGTACATTATTTTATCACGAGATGGCAGCATAGAGTTGTTTTCGACTTCTGTGCATTAAAATGCCTAGTTGTACGCCGCGGAACTATAACACTTGGCATTTAATAAAATATTAATTTTTCAGTTAACATATAAATATTTTAAGATATTATATGCGTACTATTTTTTGAATAGTAACTAAAGTCTATTGTTAAAAAATAAATAATATATTTTAAAATAAAAGTTTTTAGTCTTTTCATGAAACTACTTTCTAAAAAAAATTTATTTTGATTACTTTCGGAATATCTGGACAAGCTATTTTAGTTTAATCTTATATTATTATTTATAATAAAATGAAAGAAACAGAAATATTTGCTTCAGTAGATACAAATTTATTTTTTTGGTTTCCTGTGAAATGCTCAAAAAAGCTCCTTTTCTTTACACCCTTTTTTTCCCAGTGCAAAATTCTTTTCTTTTTCTTTTTTTATCAACTATATCACCAACTTGTTAAGCTAAACTTGTTAACTAAATAAAGTTTGGAAGAAAAAAAAAGTAGACGAAAATTGGTACTAACTTTTGTTTTCACAGTAGTGGCTCTATTATAAAATCTTTTTTTTTTTTTCAGAGTTTTACTAATATCGATGTTTTTTGATATTGTGCTTTTTTCACCGAATATCAACTAACTACTTTCCGAAAAATTATTCTGTTATAATATTAATAAATACGAATCATAATTCTTATTCAAATTCTTAGAGTGAAATCGTTATTTTAATACTTAGTTTAGCATTTTTAATCTTAGTACCTTCATTATATAATATTCATTTTTGTAAATATAATTTATAAAAAAATATTCATATTCGAATCAAGATTTTCTGCGTTGTATTTTGTAACTAGCCGTTAACTACCACCCACGGTTTCGCCTGCATCTATTTACTTCATATGTATTTAAGAGAAAGTAAAACACATATACTTGAAGGTTATACAGTTTACAGTCGAGCAAAAGGAAAGGAAATTGTAATGTACGAGTAATAAAATTGATGTCACTATAAAGCTAATGTTTTTAATATTAAAATCGATTAAAAATAATATTTGTTTGGTGATTTGTTCAGAAATTATGGCTGAAAGGCGTAAAAGATTTCAATCTCCATTTCATCTTCCTTAGAGTTTCATAAAATTTTAATGTCTCAGTTAATTCTTCTAAGTGCTAAGAAACGTGTGCTAAATTTCATTTGAAGCCGTTAAGTTGTGTGGAATTGTATAAAGTTCAAACAAACAAGTTCAGTTATATATACGTATATAGAGTGAGATACCAGAAAATAGAAAAAGGAGGAAGAATTGGGCTATCCTACCATATCATCCAAATTTTATCTTTGATATTATGTAATAAAGATCTGACACTAAAAAGTTTTATTGCACTAAACGTATTTTTGAAGAAAAAAAAAATCGATTGGTATTTTGTTTCCTTTTTTTTTTCTTTCATCATACGAATAATTTATAGAATCAATAATAGCACGACAAAAGGTCCTCGCCAATTTACTTTTAAAATCCACGCATGAGGGCAAATAAAAATGTAAAAGCGCAGTTCTAGACTATGTGCAGTTAAGTATCAGAAGTTCTTGATATAAAAACATATCTTATGATATTTCGATCCATATTTAAATAATAAAATATCATTAACTAATAAAAAATAGATCGTTTTAATAAATTTTATCAGATTAATTAAACATTTTTTTTTACTATATCTGAAGGCTTATGACTATCTTCTCTGTGAAAATTATTGACAAATAGTCGCTTATGTTGATTAGCTTGTTAACCAGGAATATTGACTTTCTGAGCTTTTAAACAACTAGTATGGGATGAGCGTCTTTTAAATTTCATCTTTTTTAATTGATAAAACTGAGAAATATGAAATTAGTGAAATCGGTTTCTTACAAATTAATGCAAATTAAAAGTTAATATATTCAGAAATAAAAGCAAAAGAAATAATTCTATTTTAATGTCTAAAAAAATGAAATTTTTCCATAATTTCAATTGTAATAAAGCATGAGATTGAATGGAAGGGCAGAATGATGAAATTAGTTTGATTTTCCTCATAAAAAAATTGTTATGGATTGTGTAACACATTAAAAATTAAAATTAGAAAGAAAGATTTTGAATGTGAAATTGATATAATTAAAAACAATGATTCTGTAAATTTTGAAATATTGTAAAATAAAAAAATTTTGTGCGATAATAATTCCGGAAGATATAGTTGAAAAATACCAGAAACTTGTTTAATTTTTAATAAATTTATGCCTAAATTTTGCACTTTGAAAACTGTTAGTAATCTTTCTATCCTTGAAGAGCATATGTGTCAAATTTCCTCAACAACTTCAAAAATTGCTATTTCATATAAGACATACAAATAAGCATTCATCTTTAAATACAGAGATTAATATTTTTCTTTTTTTAATGTATTTTCCTAGAGAAACATATAAAAATTTATTGCGTCCTAAATTAAATATGTGTATTTCACTGTTTCTGTTATTCTGGCGCAATTTTCAATGTATTATTGTTCCAAAACATATATATATATATATATATATATATATATATATATATATATATTATTCGCTAATATTTTCCTTTTTTTAGTGATATCTTAAGCACTCTTTAGCAATTTTTCTTGAGATGAAACCATTAAAAATGTATTTTATTTATACGACATAAGGGTGAATTTTTTATTTTTCTAAGCACTCTATTTTCGTCAGTATTTATGTCTATTGATTCAATTTAGCAATTCAATTTATATTAACGGTACCATAAAATTATATTACTCTTTTTTCAATATTAAGGGGATAATTTTTCTGCAGCACTTGTTAAATTTACCGCAAATTTAATGATGTATATTTATGCCCACATAATACATGCTTGAAATCCATTGAATATTTTGCAGAAAAATAAAGGACATGACGGCAGAAAAGTAAAACAATGTGTAATTAGAATCCAAATGTTTAGTGCAATTAAGCTTGCCATTGAACTGGAATATTTTCAAATTAATTGACTATTATTTCTAGCCAGAAGCTTCTACCGGGCATAAAAACCACGTGGTTTAAATCGATTTTCGTTTTAAAGAAAAGCTATAAACTGCCAGATAAAAACAATTTACATAAAAAAAAGAAAGAAAGAGTAGAAAAAGGACCAAAATTATAAACAACACACACACACACACAAAAAGAAGTCTTACAGCTAGCTCCTCCCAGATTGACATTATGCGAACCCCGCTTCCCGAATAAAAAAGGAAAGCATCTCTAGATCGATCAGTTTTGGGTGTTTCCCTGATTCACATATACAAGAATCGCCATCATTCAAACCGTTTCCACGGGAACGCTCTCCAGTCATGGGAAAAATCTACAAGCGTTGCCAAGGTAACGGTTGAATCGGTGCTCCTGCACTTCGATTATAGGAAGGGTTCATTTCACGCGATTAGGGAAGTAAGCCTGCAGTCAAATATCGATTTTTTTCAGGTAAATAAATAGAGACGTAAACAGAGGACTTCACGTGCATCCTTTCCCGCCAAAACAGTCTACTTCCGTTAGGTTTCCTCTGAGAACATTCGAATGTAGTTCAAGAACAATTTTTCTTTGTCATGTGTGACAGTGATACTTTTTAATGTTTTGTTTCGCTCTAATATTGTTAAAAAACTATTATGTCATTTGTTCTAAATATATTCTGCATACATATTTACATAACGATTTTTTCATGTATATTATAATTGTGACAAAAAAAAAATATTCCAATAATCTTGACACTATTTTTAGAGAAAGGTTATGCTATTGAGTCTCAATTAATAGCGAAAATGTTTTCAAAACTTGTTCTTTTTATACAGAGAATATAGTGATCGTCATTGAATAATAGGAACAGTTATGAGAAAATAATGTAAATGAAATTAAAATTTTGAGTTAATTAATAAGCACAAGAAACGTTTAATGATACATATATTTTAGATGCACAAAAATATTGCATAATATTTGAAAAATATTGTTCAAAATTTGCAATATTGTATAGTATTTTAACAGTTTTGAAGAGTATTCTGTGCTATTGCATTTATTTCTGAATATATATTTACATAATAAAGTATTTTTATTAATATCATAATTGTAACAAGAAGTCCGACAAGTTTGTCACAATTTTTAAAGGATAAATTTTTGCTTTTTCAATCTATAGAAATGTTTTCAAAAATTATACTTTTGTCACAGAAAATACGTTTGCAGTTATTGCATAGCAAGAATATTAAAATAAATTGAAAATTGAATGTTTAACATCAGATTAAGGAATATAACCATTCTTGCTATAAAAATGTTTTAATGAAGGCTATTTAAATCTCATTTACCCTTGAGAACTACCTTTTTAAAACTTTTTAGCATATTTTCTCATAAAGGTATTAAAAAAAAGAAGAAATAACTAATTTTCGGAAGAAATTTTAAGAAATTAATTCACTTACGTCATTTAAATAATCGGGTTTCTCGAGAAGGAACGTGTTAATTATTTTTTTAAAGAAACGGCGGAATTTTTCTGAAATATTGAAGTTGTTCAAGGCGAATTTTCAAGGGAACCGTTAATTCAAGAAAAGAATTTTTTTAAAAATCCAAAGATTTCCGCTAAAGAGTAGAAAAAATTCCGTTATAGAATTACCAGATTACAAAGAAAACTTTATGTTAATAATGCAAACGATTTTTAAAAGCTCGAACAGATGTTTTTAATTAAAAAATAATCAATTTATTTGTTAATTAAATTGTCAAATAAAAATCATCTGGAATATCATCAAAATGTTTTTCTACTTTTTTTTTTCTCTTTAAAATTATTTTACCTATGCAAAATTAGATAAAGTTCTAAAAAGATATTTCTAATTCAAAAAAATTAATTCAATAAGAATTGCAAAAGAAGAAAAATTATCTCTGTGTAATTCACATTAAAAAAAAACACTAGTATGTTTTATTTGCAATAAAAAACTTATTATACTCAACTAAATAAAATTCTTTAATCCATATTTTTATGTCGATTATTTTTAATTTCTCATAAAGAAGTTGTAGTTCATGTACAACTCAGCAAGCGTAAAAAAATACATAGCAAACAAATTAGCATTAGAGTTGCTAGAAGATTGCTTGTTTGGATTACCATATTGGCGAAAAACTCGATTACAGATTTATCTACAATGTTACATTGAATCATATTAAAGTACAAAGACATATGCACATTAAAGAATAAGTTTAGAAAAATTTTTATGTTACCTTTATAAAGCAGAAAATATATGAAGTCCTAATAAAAAATGCTCAGTGGTGACCTGAAAGTTTCACATGCCATTCAGAATTTATTTTTAGATCAATTATACTATTTTAGATTTTTTTTGGTCGCCTATAGCTTCCGAAATAACTATGTTTGAGAAATTATTTATAAATTATCTTATAGAAAAGATTATTTGATTGACGTAGAATTCTTTTCTTTAATATTTATAATTTTTTCAAAATTAATTTTAACTATAAGCTCTAACAATGTTTTTTCTATAATTAAATTTAAACTTATTTTATTGTTTCATTAAATCCTTCCTTCACTTGTTTTTGCCGCTGTAAAAGCTATGCTAAAAGAATTAAAACATTTTTTCTTAGAATTAGAAGATTACTAAGGCAAATCAGAATATTTAATATTTTAGATGAATATTAAATTTACAGAATTATGTACGAACTACGTACATCAATCAAAACAATTAGAAGATAATTTTTTAAATAAAATTTTACACAGTTGTTTAGAATTTGGAAGTAAAAATTTAAAAACTGCCGATTAGGGTCAGTGGCTTGCGTGCAGTGTTGCAGCGTTCAGAATGAACAGTTTTGCTTCCTGGTTAAAATATACAGAAATTTCTATGTGAGAAAATTAATAGTTTATGTGAGACTGAGCAAAATTCTGTCGCCAAGTAGCTTCAAAAATAAAGAAGGTATTATTTTAGTGATTACCATCTGATATACTCGGTATTAACTCAAAATTCAAATACTCCCATGTCTGATATTTTTAATGAAAAAATACTTTTGTATTTTCACATTTAAAATATTATTTTTCCCGAAATCCTTTTATGGTCTGAAATATTTTTAAAAATTAAAATAAGAATATTTTTTGAATCAAAAGAACTTTTTTAAAAATCTCTTCCATTAATAAAAAGCTTGAAAATAAACTAAATCAGTAATTCTTCTAGATATACATTGTTAATTATCTTCTTAAAAATTTTAAAAATTTCTTTCAGAATGCTGCTATTGTATTCAAGAAATAATTCTTTGTAGCTGCTTTTATTCTTCAACAATAAAAAAAATACTTTAATAATTTGAGCATAAATTTAATTTTGGAAAAAAATTATATGGAAATAAAGAAATGTTTGCAAAAAATACATATATATAAAAAACAAACAAAGAATATATACGTGTATATATATAAAGATTAAATAACTCAAAACCTCATCGTATCCTAGCAACAGATTACCTATAAATTCCTTTATTTCAAAATCGTCTGCATCTATTCAGTAGTTATTAAATTTTGAGAAATTAATAAAAATCATATGAAGATTATGCAGAAATGATATTGGTATTACAGAAAAGTTGAAATTTTTGAATTTTAGGATGCTATAAAAATATTTCTTTCGGGTTAATTTGCTCCAAAAAGGTTTATTGTGGAAAAAAACAGGAAAATTTCGATTAAATTCTAGTTCATTGAACATTTATTAAATTTTTTCACTTTAAAAATGTGACAGCATATTTTCTCTCGTCTGACATGGATGTGGAATATACAGTGTCTCACAAAAGTGATGGGACACTTGTGCTTTACAAAAGGAAACTGTAATAAAATAAATAAATAAACATGTAGAAAAATTTTTTGGGTGTGTTTCATATTTAAAGTTAGTAGCAATTATTACATAACATACATTTTGTCAAAATATTAAAATATTAATTTAATAAAAATACAATTTTTTAGAACGGAGCAAAAAATGGCTCACATAAGTGATGGGACACTTACTTTTCCATCAAATATTTATCCAAAAATTTTACTTTTTAAAAGGTTTTAATATTTTGTTGTATTTCCTTTTACTTTTAAAACATGATTTAATCTTCTTGGGATGGATTCGACTCATTTTTTCGTGATTTCAGGAGTGATTTTACCCCATTCTTCTTGAAGCACTGATTTTAATTGTTGTTTTGAAGAAATGGTGTGTTTGCGAATTCTTGATTCCAATTCTTGCCAAATATTCTCTATGGGATTTAAGTCTGGAGATTGTGGTGGTGTTTTTATTATTTCAGGACAGTTATACAGCAGCCAAAGTCTAACGTTCAAAGCAGTGTGCTTAGGGTCATTGTCCTGGTAGAATTTAAAATCGTTATGAAGGTTCAATTTTCGTGCTGAAGATTTCAAATTTTGCTTTAAAATGTCAATATACTTGTATTGATCCATTATACTGTCAATAAAAACAAGATTACCAACTCCAGCGGACGACATACACCCCCATACCATAACTCCTCCTCCACCATGTTTTTCCGTTGGCACCAAGTTCTGTTTGCGAAATTCTTCCCTGGGTTTTCTCCACACCAAGATTCTACCGTCAGAACAAAATATATTAAATTTACTCTCATCAGCAAATATAACTTTATTCCAGTAATCAGAATTCTTATTTATGTTAGATTTCGCGAAAGCTAGTCTGAGTTTTCTATTCTTTTTACTTACGAAGAATTTTTTCCTGGCTACTCTACCGTGATATCCAGCAGATCGAATTACCCTTCTAATAGTCTCAGGATTAACAATTATTCCATATATTGCTTGCAAATCAGCAGCAACTTTAAGAGCACTCTTTCTTGGATTTTTTTTTAATATTCGCTTTATTCCATTGGATAGCTTTGATGGTCGGCCAGGTCTTCTTTTATCCTGAATAATATGATTCTTTTTATATCGTTTAATGATATTGAAAACTGTTGAATGACTCAAGTTAACTGTTTCAGCAGTTTTTCTAATAGATTTTCCACGTTCAATATGCAAATTAATAACTAATTTTCGAATTTCAGGCGAAGTTTCTTTTCGTTTAGCATTCATGGCTGCACAGAGCTAAAAAGCACAAAAATTCCAAAACAAACTGGAGAGAAATATTGCAGACGATTTTATAAATTATTGCCAATTGCTTTTGAGTAAAAATAACACCACCAAAAATATTTTTATTGCTTATTTCAGAAGATTTTTGTTGCATATCTAATGGTGTCCCATCACTTATGTGAGCTATTTTTTGCTCCGTTCTAAACAATTGTATTTGTATTAAATTAATATTTTAATATTTTGACAAAATGTATGTTATGTAATAATTGTTACTAAATTTAAGTATGAAACACACCCACAAAAAATTTGTACATGTTTTTTAAATTTATTTTATTACAGTTTCCTTTTGTAAAGCTCAAGTGTCCCATCACTTTTGTGAGACACTGTATGTATATTCATAGTCACAATGGCTTTTATTCATGCTAACTAATTAATTATATTTAACTTAATTATACATGGTAAAGAAAAATTAATAATTAAAAAATGTAATAAATATTGGTCGTGAAAGGTCGAAATATTCTCCGATGAATGACAATACATATCAAATACGTCGGTAAAAAAACAGAATATAATGTTAAATTTTACAAATTCGGGATATTCTATGCATATGTGGACATTCACAATGGGAGTAGAAATTAATAGATTTGTAGAAGAGAGCGAAAGCGATAAAATATCATTTTCTTTGTCCATATTGATGATACCATTCAAATATAAATAAATCCCTGATGTGGCTGTACGACCGAAGTGCTTTGGCGATTGTTGTTTTAATAGAAGTATCTATATCTAACTTTTATAAATTAACAAACAAAAATGGTGCCCCAGTTCGTAATGCGTAAAACCAACGAGAATGATTCCATCTCCCCTGCCCCCAATATTCTCACGCATTTTCTAATAAAGATGTTATCTCCCTCCCTTCGCATAAAATTCTGGACCTTGAATAAGACCTCGAACCTCTTGCAGCACATTGCCGAATATTGATTTTTTGGCGTGAATCTAATACTTTTCATGAATATATGAGCTATCTATTTTGAAAACGGGGCAAGTCCATTTTTCGTTATTGCGAGATATTTAAAGGTCTGCATTTCAATGAATTTAAAAATATTGGTAAGTATTAATCGATATATTTTTTGTATTAATACTTACCAAGATAATGTAAGTTTATAATCCAATAGTGTTTACAGCGTTGACTAAAAAAAATAAGAGTTTTATTATAACTAAATGGACTTGCCTTACTTTCAAAATTAATGAATTATTGCAAACGTTCATTTAATTGGGAAATATTTCAGTTGCATCAGCCTTTTTTTATAATAAAAACAAAATACCACCCAAAAATTTATAATTATTTATTCATTTGATAAAAAGTGAAACACAACAAAGAATATTCTTGTAGAAAATATAACATAAGCAAAAACAATTCAGTTTTATTAAGAATTTCAATGAAATTATACATTTTCAGTTTATACGTAGGTATAATTAAATTGAATTTTATTCAGAATTTAACATTTTAAAATGTTCATGATGAACAGAAGGTATATATGATAATAAATCCATCATGTCCTTGCATTTTTCAGATGTAAGAGATCTCCTTTTTTTCATACATAAAAGATAATTTTATATTTCTGAAATTACTTGGTCTTCCTCGTTATGGTGGCAAATCGATAATTTTAAATTCAGCATCTTGTTCTATCGATGTTTTATAGAACATTTTGTATGGCGTATCCCTTGTAAATCTGATCCAGCATATAGTTAAACAATTCACGGTTTCTCCATCTGTATTTTTATTTCTTTTTAAAACTGCTTTCTCCAGAGGTTGGGTTGAAAATAAATATCCGCGTTTCATTTCATGTATTAAACATTTATTATCTTTTCGACAATTTCATATTATTTTATAGTAATCCTGGGGTATATGCAAGGAACTGGTTTTCCGGATTGCCAGTTCTACCACACCAAAATCACGATCGTTCGGTAAAGTTGAATGCCCCGACAACAAAAATTTGTGATAAATGATATTTATTTGTCACTGGACTGAACAATCGGAGTTGGAAAGTGGTTTTAATTCATTTATTTTTTGTCTATTGCGTGACTATTTTAAGCCAAATTTTTGCGCAGTAGCATTTGAGGGTAAAGACCCCTGATCACCCGATGGCAGAAGTCTGACTTCTAGCTCAAATGAAGATGACACACTCACACGCATGCATACACAACCCTTTTTTATAGGTAGGCTCCTTCACGCACCTCACAGAGAGAATAACCATGCCCGAACCAGGACTCGAACCCGGAACGCCTAGATCACGGGGAAGACGCGCTACCCCTAGGCCAGCACGCCGGCGGTACTGCAAGTAAACATATTACTATCGAAACACAAAATTAAGATATTATTTATAAAATACTGTACAATCCCCGATTTTCATTAGCAAATATAGATAGAAATCTACTAAATGTGGTGTATAGTTCATATACCAAATTTAATCTGTCTAGCTCAAAGAGTTTTATTCCCAGTCAGACAGACACAACTCTAAAAATGTGTGTTTTCCGACTCTGGGACAACATAGCGATTCGTCAAAAATTTAAAGGTTTTTTTTTTTTTAACGATACAGTACTTTATCTTTGTATACTTTGTACATAATAAAGTAAAAAGTTACTTTCCATAGAAAAGATTTCTTCTAGAGAAATGTGCAGCAGTTGCAATAATTCCCGAAGAGGAAAGCACGAATATACAAAGAAAAAAAAAGAAGAAGAAGAAGAAGAAGAAGTGTTACACGACTAAATGCTATCGTAAAAGCAAAGAATTCGCGAGCATTCTCGACATCATAATGTAATAAATAAAACTACATAACATTTATTTCATAATTTCTGTGCGCGTTTATTGCTAGAATTATTTTCTTTTCTCATTTAGAATGTACTAAATCTTTCTTCTATTAATGATGTTTTATGATTTAATCAGCGGAATGGTCTTAGAAAATCTATCGCATGAGACATCGCGATTTTTTCACCAATATATGTGTTATCCTTTTCCACTATGCATAAAATTATGAATCTTGTGTAAGGACGCGATTACCTTGCATGTGATTGGCAAACAATAGATACAAAATATTGATGTTTGGAATTATTACTGAATCTATCTTGCAAATATGTATTTTTGGACCTTTTCTTCTGAGCGACTGAAGCCAAAATTTGGCACATAATTATTGTTGTTGACACAAGATAACATTCCCTATTTCATTGATTTAATTTAATGTGTTTATGAGTCTTTGTACTTAAATGCATACAAAAGTACAGTCCGACAGATGGTCAACTCTTTGATAGATTAGATTCAGAATGTATTAAAAATCTACATTTTAGATGATTTGCTTTTGTATCAAATTTTATCTATCACTTTTAGGGTTTCTAGTTATCCAATTCATTTGAAATCGAATAGCCAGAATTTCCTTGAATTTATTTCGTTCAAAATTTCTTAAACATCTATGAATCTCATATATAGATCATATTCTATATTCCACCCATCCAGCACAAATCGCTTTGAATTATCCTATAAATAGACAGGTAGGCAAACAGACATAATGCGAAAAATGAGTTTTTGACCTCATGGAAGTCTGAAATATGGAGATTTGTCGAAATCCCGAGTTTGGTTTAGTTATATTAACGTCCCGTTGTGAAGCAACACTTAGGCTATTTTAGGACGGACCTCGTCATTTTGAACCGCGGTCAGATGACGAGGACGACAATTCGACTGGCACCCCTCTCTCCACACCGCACCACGCCAGCGGGAGGACGTTTGGTCTGACGGATTTAACGTGCAACAGACCCCCTTACACGACGGTTTTTCGTTGGAATCGGGTCCTGAAACCCTACGGCTCACAAGCAGAGACCTTACCACCAGGCCATCGCGGCCTTCCCGAGTTTGGAATTTTGGTGATTACAATATTTTTCCCTATACGTCGTATATTTGGAAGTAAAAATTATCATTTTCGTTTAAATGTGAAAAAATCTTTTTTTATTTAAAATTCATGAATGTTGACATTTCTCTATATGTAAGAAATAAGGTTATTTAAAAACCCAGAACTTTCACACATACTCTCGAATCTAGGTGTTGCCTCCCTTCTTCATCAGCATAAAATTGTGGACCTTGAATGGCACTGGTGAACAGTAGTTATGATCTATACATAATATATATAATAAATAGATCTATAGAAGCTATAGATAGAAGCTTGCCTTTTTACTGACCCCAAAATGCGATCTTTGGCAATTAATGTTTGGTATACAGTTGATACACAGGTACCCAAAATACTAATGTGCAATTTGGATGCCTTTCGATTAAAGAAAAAATTCGATACAAAACTAAAATTGTAGTCACCAGATTACATGTTGAATTTCATTTATCTAACTCGTTACATGAATATGAAACTACAAACAGACAGACGTCAACTCTTTGTTGAATTAGGTTCAGAATTTGTTACAAATATTAATTTTAGATGCTAGACATTTGACATTAAGATTACCAAATTTCATCTGTCTATCCCAAAGCGCTTTTCAGTTATCGTTTTCACAGACAGATAAATTTAATTCCAAAAATGTGCGTTTCGAACTTCGAGAAGTCTGAAACCTAGAAATTTACCAAATTTTTGACGTTTGGTTTGCATTTTTTTTGGCTATTTTAGTATTTTCTCTTTGTACTTTTCATATAAGTAAAAATAAAGAATAGCTATTTCACCGGTTACATTGGGACCAAAATTTTTAAAGATTTATAATTTTGGTGAATAAGACGCCTTCTAATTTTCATCCATCTTTCTCGTTATTTAAACTATAGTATTCATAAAATACATGCAGATAAATGAAAAGATAGTAATTAACAACAATAAAAAAATTGCCTTGGAAGATATTTAAAACGTTGAAATGGAAAAACATCTAATCGTCATTTTTTATATATATATTTATTTATTCTTTCTCAAATTTGTAAAGAGAGAATTTACTTACTTTCTGCTGTGTTAGGGTTGAAATATTTTGAATAAACTTCTAATTTTTGATATATATTTCCCTTCTTGATCATTAATTAATCAAATAATTTAGTAAAATTATATAACTAATTAAATACTTATTAAACATCGCTGTTTTCATGTATTATGTACTCGAAGCCTATTTATTTGTTTACTTCAAAGTGGAACCTAACTAGCAAATGTTTTTAGATATTTTCTAGTAAAATATCTGATTTTAAAGCTTAGTCAAAAAATGGTGTATATTTTGGTATATATACATAAATTCGTCGGTTATTGCATCATAATTACCTATTTTCATTCATTTTCGAAATACTTTTATTAGCTCAATTTTTTCTTGCTTATAAGAATGACATTTTGTGACCGATCAATTTTGAGACTTTTTGATCTGATCGTCAATTATGGAGTATTAATTAGTATGGATATTTACACAAAAAAACATAGCAAAATAAAAAAAAGGCCAGAAATATTTAAATTTGAAAAACTATAGAAAATAAATGACAAATAAAATTTTAAAAACACACACAAATTCTTATCAGAAAGAGCAAAGAGCAAAAGTAGCGGAATTAATCTATTATAAATGATCAATTTTTTCACGCAAAAAAAAAAAAAAAAAAACGCCAAATTCTACAAAGGCATGCGCAGTAAGAAAAAATACAATATAGCGGCTTGTTGTTGTCCCGTCGGGACAACTACTTGCCATCGACCGAACAGCATTTTTCAGTCTTTCTACGCATGCGCTGCCTACTTGCCGTCTTATAACTAGCTGAGTGTAAACCCGGCATTAGAGAAAAAAAAATGATTTAAGATTTCATAATATTTGCAATAATGAGTAGACAATAACAAACAGTGGACAACAAAATTAATGATTGAAATGTAAAGCACTATTTAAATGAAGATAACTTGCAATTTTTTATGTAGCAATAAAACATTTTTATAAGCTGTTTTAATAAAAATATTTATTGAAACAACTTGCGATTGTTAATTTATTTACATTATATTTAAACAAAGGATTGTTAATTTATTTGCATTAACAATCGCTTCTTTAAAAATACTGTTTCATATTATGATATATTTAATTCCATATTTAAACTTAATGACAACTCCATTTACAATTTTCTATTTCTATTTTTGTTTAATTTTAATCTTTGTTTCAAACTGAAGAAATATAGCCAACCAATGAAAAAAAAGTTTAATTCATTTAATCGGCAGCGCGATTCAATATAAACATGTAAATTCTAGATTTGTTTTTCTCTTTTGTCAAAATGCAAACGATTATTAAAAATGTCAATGTATTCTTGTAAATAATGATTCAATTAAAAATTTCTTTTTTTTTTTTAATTTACGATGTTTTCAATGTAAAATTTAAATTGATTTTTTTAAAATCAACAAATAGTTATTATATTTTATAAAAAAATTGTTTGTTTTTTGTCTCGGATCTTTTTGAACATTTGGGTAAATCTGAACTTTAAAGGCACTTGCGAATTTGTCGACATTTTTTTTTATTAGTTTGATAGAAGCTAAATTATTATGGTGAATACTTAATATTCTGGTAATGAAACAATGCACTGAAATGCAATCTCTTAAAGCAATCACATTTATGCATTAGTAATCAATGCATTAGTAAACAGATTATCAAGACATTTTACAAAGTTTTATTTGCTTTGAAAATTTTATGGAAATTTATAATTCTGGAGTAAATTGACATTTTAAATTTTTTTCGTGTATTTCCTTGACGGATGAAAATGCGCAACTCGGAGAGAATGTTTAAAAATTTTAATTCTAATTTTAAATAATTAAAAACTAATCTGAATTTTGGTGTTCCTTCGCGATAATTTTCGAAACTTTTATCACACAGAAATTGAATTTTACTCCATTTCAAAATTTTTCTTTTTAATGATTACAATTGAATAGTTGTGCGAATTTAGGCTGTTTCCCAAAACTATTTTCGGCCTAATTTCCAATAATTGTTGCCTGAAGTTCAAAACGGTTTTCTTTG
Source organism: Argiope bruennichi (assembly GCF_947563725.1). NCBI lineage: Eukaryota > Metazoa > Arthropoda > Arachnida > Araneae > Araneidae > Argiope > Argiope bruennichi. Next base: position 27,557,853 of record NC_079161.1, read on the forward strand.
TTTCATCAACTATCTGATGGTGTGATTTTCTTCTACTACTAAAAGTTAAAGAAGAAGGATTCTGTTTAATATCTGTGTAATTAACGAGAGGTAAAAATAAATGAAGTTACAATACCACGAAATTTATAAGACAGATGAACCACAAATTTACATTTTTAATAGTGTCATGGGGTCTTGAGACTGGCCTCCAATAGACGATTTCATGTACACATTGAGCGGAGAATATGTAAAACAACTAAAGTAGCACATTTAATGTATACCAGTTGCACGGTATCATGGATATGAAGTTAGATATCTTCGGTGAGCCAGCAGGTCGCTAAAGGTGACTGATTATTTCGGGAAAGTTATAGAGAGACTATTACAAAAGTTGCAACACAAAAATTTTAAAAAAATAATAATAATGCTTTATGGAATAATGCATGTAAATATTGAATAAAATAAACATAGAATTATTGTTTCAATTTTCAGAAAGTACAAGTACCCAAATTATAGGCCGATATCTTACGACTCTTGTCCTTCCTCTTTTTTTTTTTTTTTTTTTTTTGTGCATAAATATTGACGGTATACATTTTCCCAAACTACGTCAAAACTCTTGCCCTTCAGAGTAAATTAAGATTTGTTTCTACTGATAATTCTCACCGGAGCAAGCTGTCCAGAACGCACTGAACATGCCGGAATACCATCCGGAAGCGGAAGTTTGACGTCATACATATTTATACACAACTCTTCCCCGAACCTCTCGCAGTTTTATATCTTTATAATAAACAAAAAATCGGTCACGGTGAAATCAAATGTCACTCTTGGTCAGTCTGGTCCAGTCCAGACAGAAATGGATGGGTGTCCGCATCAGATGATTGCACAAGGCTCACCGCGTTTATTAATGATAATTTTTGGTAGATTTTCTAATTCAGAGTGGTGTAACAGAAGGTCATTATGTCCTTTGGGAATGTTTTATGGGTCATTTTATGTATTTGCGCAGCTTTTTGATACACTTATTCATATTTAGATTTGCACAGAAGGCCGTTGGGAATTCCTGGACTAATTGCACTCGTCTTGTTATTTCTCAATAATTTTTTTTATTAAATTAACATATATTTGCATTTCAGAGATAAAATGACCTCCCAAACTTTCGCGTATTCAAATTCTACTAAGAGAAAGTATTATAATCGTTAGAAAATTCGAACTCGTGATTTTGACGTACCTCCACGTTTCAGATTTCTCTGAGTTTTTTTAATAAAAAATATTGAAATATTGTCTGTTTCTGAACATTATTCAAAACCGTTTTTCTCAAGACAGATGAAATTTTGTATTTGTTCCTTGCACCAAATTTGCTGATTTCTACCAAATTCTGAACGAAATCTACAAAATAACAAGTAAATATGGTATATAGAATAGTATCGATGATGTATGTATCGTATGTATCGTTTATTTATTTGAAATAATTAGGAAAAACTCAAAAATCAGTCCCATGACACTAAACATTTGTCCGATTTTGTTAATTTTTATTTCATCTTTATACATCTATTACAGAGGACTTTGTTATCAATGACTGCCTGTCTCTCCCCAACACAATTTTGAAAGAAATTTCAAAAGCACTACTTCACTGAATATTCCATAAAGTAAAAATTCAGAAAAAATACCCTATCCCTCCCCAATCATAATATCGATTTCAACACCTTTTTTTTTTTTTTTTTTTTTTGAAACTTATGTCGTTTAGGTGTATTAATAATGGTTGCTAGCCACCCTCCGCCCTTCATCTTTTAAAAATATTTCAAAATAAGGTCTTCATACATCTTCCAACTTCAACAATTACACCAATTTCGAAAAATTTTATTTGCTATCTTCGGTACGTAGCTTAATAGAATACTCTATATTTGTTATGCAAGTGCAACTTAAGACAGTGTATTCGTTTGGTGCGATAAGATGTAGTTCATAAAAGATAATTGGTATGATTAAATTAAGGCTTTTAATATTGTGGACGAAACGCTATTCGCCGCAGGTGCCAAGAAAGCATATATTTTCATAAAGTGGCGCAAAGGAGCAATAACTTTAAGTTCTGGATGGTGAACTTTTACTGTATATTTTTGAGGATATTTCTACTGAAATGACAGAATAAATTTAAAATACTGTTTCACAAAATTTCTGAGACAGTTTCCTAACATTTTTGTATTTGTTTAAAAAACTGTGATGTCTTTTGTATATCTTCTGCTATATATTTTTTGTGATATCAACGAATTAATACATGAAAAAACTTGATTTCAACGTAAATGACATTGGGCTGCTACCAAATATTACAATTTCCTGTAACATTCTGCGTAGATGCCAGATATTTCGCCACTCCCTATCAGGATATCACTGCCTTGACACTCCTTAATCTTTCACGTCATATTATTCTGTTCTAGTCCAGCATTTTGTTTGATATTGTTTCGTCACTTGTTATTACTTTTCTTAGTAACTTGCACAGTGTGCTGCTCTCCGGAACTTTCTTTTACTTTCCGCTGGGTGTTTTTTTCCGACTACCAATTACTCCTTTGAATTTCTTATTCCTTTTCGTAATTGAGAGGTTTCTCCCTTTAATTAAAACAGTGCTGTTTCTTTCAAGAATAAAACATTTTAGTTTCTTTTCTATTTTTTTTTGTTTTCGTTCCCATCAGATACTTCTCCAAACAACCATTTATTTCTACACAGGTTTTTTCCCCTTAAAATTGCCGATTTTTTTTAGCATTGAGAAAGTATCTTCTCAACTTCGATAGTGTTATTTTTCAGGAATAAACAAAACTCATTTCTTTCCCATCAGATGCTTCATCAGACGACCATTTATTTAGACACATATTTTTTCCTTAGAACTGCCTATTTTTCCATCATTGAGAGACTACTTTCTCTTTCTACACAGTCTGGAAAAATAAACACGACCGGAAATACACAGACAGATGCTACAATTTAGTAAAGTCGTCTGCGGTTGATACTACATTATATTTAACGAAAAACAATGGCAATAAAAACACATAAATATTTAAACTTTAGAAAATTGTCTGCGACAGACGTTAATCTACAGTGGCTCAAAAAAATTGAGAGTACACCTTATTTTTACTTGATAAATCCGACTTTCAATATAAATAAAACATTACCGGGAAGTGCAAACATGTTTTTATTTTTACACATAACAAATGGTTTAATTTAAAGTAAAAATAAATAAAAATCAACGAAAAATTTCTAAATTGAAAAGTTTCAGAAGCATTTTAAATAAACATACGCAGAATTTTGCCTAAAAAAATTGAGAATACACTTATGAAATTTTTGCAATATTTTGCAACAAAGTGTTACTATTAAGTAGCATGCCTTTTGGCTCTTATAATGGCCTCTAAACGTCGTGGTACCGATTTCACCAATTTTTGGTGGTATCTGAAGATATTTTACCCCATTCTTCTTGCACACTTGTTTTAAATGGATTTTGTTTCTAATTTTGTATTTTTGAACCACTTTTTAGTATGGCCCAAGAATATTCAATGGTATTAATGTCAGGGTACTGTGGTGGTGTGCGTAACTGCTGTCTACAATGAAAAATACACCATATTTTGACGTTACGTGCATTCTGTTTGGAGTCGTTGTCCAACTGGAAAATGAAATTTCCATCTAAACTCAAATTTTTAGCACTTTCCTTTAGATTGCCGTGAAGTAAATCCAACTAAACCCTATCGTTTATAATGCCATCTATAAAAATTAAATTTCCTACCCCGAATGAAGCCATGCAACTTCAAACCATGACGGAGTTACCATCATGTGTAACTGTAGTATGTAAATTTTTTGGATCCAAAGAAGCGTTAAGCTTTCTTCATACAGTACGATGGATGTCACTGCCAAAAATGTTGAGTTTTCTTTCATTACTAAATATAGCTTTCTTCCAAAGCTTATTGGTCTACAATTGATGAGTTTTTGCTAACTTCAAATGCTTTATCTGAATTTACAAGCTGATGAACGGTTTCTTTCTAACAATGCTACTTTTATATCCAGCTCGTCTAATGGCATTTCGCACAGTTTCAGCACTTAAACTTCTGCCTATGATTTGAAAAGTTTCTGCAACAAGTTGGAAAAACCATATGGTCGCAGAAATCTAAAGGAAAGTGTTAAAAATTTGAGTTTAGATGCAAATTCCATTTTCCAGCAAGACAACGACCTAAAACAGAATGCACGTAACGTCAAAATATGGTGTCTTTTTCATTGTAGACAGCAGTTACACACACTATCACAGTATCCTGACATCAATGCCATTGAATATTCTTGGGCCATACTAAAAAGTGGTTCAAAAACACAAAATTAGAAACAAAACCCATTTAAAACAACTGTGCAAGAAGAATGGGGTAAAATATCTTCAGATACCACCAAAAATTGGTGAAATCGGTACCACGACGTTTAGAGGCCATTTTAAGAGTCAAAAGACATGCAACTTAATAGTAACACTTTGTTTCTACGCGTGATATTGCAAAAATTTCATAAGTGTATTCATAATTTTTTGAGGCAAAATTCTGCGTATGTTTATTTAAAATGCTTCTAAAACTTTTCAATTTAGAAATTTTTCGTTGATTTTTCTTTATTTTTACTCTAAATTAAATCATTTGTTATGTGTAAAAATAAAAACATGTTTGCACTTCCCGGTAATGTGTTATTTATATTGAAAGTCGGATTTATCAAGTAAACGTAAGATGTACTCTCAATTTTTTTGAGCCACTGTATATTAAATGAAAACAATAATAATATATAGTAAGAAGCATCATTTTCAGTTATTCATTAAATTAAATTAAAATCTATTAAATTCATTTATTTTTTTACAAGAATTTAGACAGACAAAACATGTTATCAATTCTAAAAGGTACCATCTCAGATTTTATAAATTTTTAAATAAGTTTCAATTTATCTGATGTTTGAAAAGCTAATTTGTAACTCTCAATAAATGGTACATTGTATTTAAATGCATTAGTTTATTTTTCTCGGAAAAATTAAATACATAATGTTGATTTAAAAAAAACCGCACCATACGAAATGGACAAAATTCAAGCAATTAAACTTCTTATTTTAAGTTTATTTTAATTTGATCAGAGCCTATTTTGATTTCGTTTTATTTTATTTTCATAAGAATTATTTTTCATGCTGTTATGAAGAAAATGTTTCATTGCCGCAATAGTTTCCTCGAATTCACTTTATCTTTGAACATTTAAACATTATGATATTACGTATAATGCCAATATTATCAATAAAATTGCCATAACCAAGTACTTTGTGTATTCTTCGAAGAACATATTTGTAATTTTATCTGTATTAAAAAAATATTTCTGGTGGAATTTATCAGTATCTTAGTAAAAATATCGCAATCAACAAAAATTAAAACTCGAAATTTGGATGATTCTTTCTTTTTCTTTCAGAATTCCTTCACACTAAAAATAAAATCTATTTTTTGAATATCTACAATTTATTATATATGGAAATTTCACTCTTTTTTGCCGTATTTTTATTTTTCGTGCCTTTTATTACATCTTTTATCAAAGTAACTTATCTTTCTTAAAAAGACTTCCGTTTAAGATTCATTTTTTATGTGAAATTTGAATCTAAACTGAATTTAAACCAAAAATTACTTCAAGATTGGAAAGAGATTCGCAGAAGAAAGGGTAGAAATAGCATATGATTCATCGGCAAGTATTTATTTATTTCGGTAATTGAATTGTGATCATCGGGGAATTTCTATAGCAGATAGAATCGATAGAACTTGTTTTTTTTTTTCCTTATTTAATCTTATTTATTTATCTTATTTTAATTTCTTTCTTCCGTATTCCTTATTTTTATTATTTATATTTTTTATTAATTGAGATTCCTTCTTATTACATTAGAACATTTAAAACTAAAAATATGTGCATGACTCATCGGCAAGTGTCGGCAAGTTTTGTAAATGAATTGCAGTTTTTGAAAAATTTCTATAGCATTAATCGAATCGATAGAACAATTTTTCTTACTTAATTTATATTTCTTCTTATTACGATAGAATAATTAAAGTTAAAAATATGTGTATGACTAATTGGCAGTTGTTTATTGTTTTTTTGATGAATTGCGGTTTTTGAAGAATTTCTACAGTGCCCGAAAAAATTATAAGAAATCGCGAAAAATCGCCAAATCTAGAAGCCTTGTTTACAGAATCGTATGCAAATTTTTGCAGCAAAAATAGAAGTAAAATTAAAATATTTTATGCGTAAAGTAATTAAAATTTTCAATTTTAAATCTGCTAAAATTTAAATTTTGATTTTTAAACCTAAATGAAAACGGAAAAAAGAATAAGGACATTGCTTTTTCTCCAGTAATTATTTAAAAATTTGCATATTTGAAAGCATAAAATGACAGTTTTGAGTTACAAGATTCATTTGCGAAAAGAATTTCCCACTTTGCGACTTTCAGTGTGAATTTTTAAACGATGCCCAAAGGAACTCAACTTTCTGACTCTGAAAAAGGAAAAATTGTTGCTTTTCGAGAATGTGGATTAAGTGGATGGGAAATTTCAAAAAGAATCAAGAGATCTAAAACGGTGGTTTATAATTTTCTAAAAAATCCTGGCATGTATGGTATGAAAAAGCGAACTGGGAGACCAGAAATTCTCACTCGTCGACAAAAAAGAATGATTGCAAGGAGAGCTTGCGAGAAAAGAGAAACCGCAAATGAAGTTAGACAAAATTTGAGTTTACCATGCTCAACAAGGACTGTTCAAAATGTTTTGAGTAAACATCTTCAAGTTTCTTATGAAAAATTAGTGTCACGCCCCCTTTTTACAAATCATCATAAGAAAAGAAGAGTTTACTTTGCCAAAAAATGCATTTCTCTTGGTCAAAAGTGGGCTGATGTAATTTTTTCGGAAGAAAAAAAGTTCAATCCTGATGGACCTGATGGTTTTCGTTGTTTTTGGTATGATCTGCGAAAGACCAAGGAAGTGTTTTCCAGGCGTCAATATGGTGGTGGCTTGGTTATGATATGGGGCGCTTTTGCGGCAAATGGAACCACTTCAATTGTATTTATCAACCGTAAAATGAATTCGGACAGGTATGTTGATATGTTAGGAGAAAGTTTGTTACCTGAAGCGCCACTAATTACTTCAGGGGACTATATTTTTCAGCAGGATAATGCTTCGATACACGTTTCTACGAGTGCAAAACTCTGGTTTGAAGCTAATTCTGTAAATTTACTTGATTGGCCGGCGAGAAGTCCCGATCTTAATCCAATCGAAAACTTATGGGGACTTCTAGCCCGAGAAGTTTATGAAAACGGCACACAGTATCAATGTACACAAGATCTTGTCGTCGCTATCAAAGACGCTTGGGAAAAAATATCTGTGGACATTTTAAAAGATCTTTCAGGATCTATGACCTCTCGGCTTATTCAAGTTATTGAAAAAAGGTAGTTTTCTTGATTATTGAAACATTTTTTTAAGTATTTTACAACATGCCCTTATAATTTTTTCCGTATTTCCTTTAATGTTAAATTTTGTAAAATCAATATTTTGAAGCTAAATTATGTTTTTTATGTGGTATGTTATTCCAAAATTATGCAGCAGAAGTAAGAAATATAAAAAGTTCATTTCGGTGAAATGGAAACAAAGCATATTTTCATGCAATTACATGTTGTCCTTATACTTTTTTCGTGGACTGTATAGCACATAGAATCGATAGAACAGTTTTTTCATAGGAATTATCGGTTTATCACTTTAGCACAAAAGCAATTATCTCTTTTTGATTGCAACAGATATACAAATTTTGTTTCTATATTTTGGAATTTTGTTCAATATCCAGAAACTGCTTTTTAATGAAAATCCAAGATTCTTGAAAAGAATCAATATAAAGAGATTTTTGTTGCATGAAAGTTAAATACATGGAAATTCCACTGCAGTTTGCATTCAGCGATTGTAAAAAGTGTTACACAGAAATTATTTTTAATGAAAATCTAAGATTCAAAGAAAAGGTTCAATACTATTTACTTTACTCAAAAAAATAGAAAACACTTATTAATGATGTTGAAACTATAAACACTTAAATGGCGGTAAATATTTTTACAACATTAAAATATTGAGTTACAGTAGTTTTATTTATCATTGGATGTTTTTAAAACTGATCATTATTTTTCGATTGGACTAAATGCATAACAAATATGATCAGTTTTTAATTAATAATACATTAATCATGTCGACAAACACAATCGGATTTGAATTATAGTTACTAAATGCCCATAAATTAAATTCAAGGAAGCAGCTTTCAAAAAGGGAAAATTAAGCGTCTTAATTTCATCCCAGTTAATAGCTAGTAAACGGACGACCCACTAGGCGAAATGCGAGATAAAAATTCTCAAAATAGAATATTAATTCTATGACGGCAGTTTTTGATTAGTCTCGTCGGCTCATGAAATTAACTTAGAGGTTTTTCTTTTGCTTCTTTATATATACAGAGGAAACATAAAACGGTTTATATTCATATCGCGTTATAGAAACAAAATAACCGGCGGCGAGGTAAAAACAGACCTCGATTTTTCTTCTCTATTTTTTGTGACTCGTAAATAGGTTTTCGAAGAGACTTTCCAAGCAGTGCGCAGTTAGTATCCAAACAAAACACGTACTGGAAGCCTTTGAGTTTAGCTGCATCAGCTCTGCTCGCAGAAATCGAGTTGCGACTTCTTCAGACACAATATAATTTAAAAATCGTTTGGTCTATATTTTTTTCCCCATTGGAACGTCCGTGAGATGATGGATTTTATCGCCTGATGCGCTTATAGTTAAGCCGCGAAAGTAGCGCGACGGAGGAAAAAATTTTTTGTGTGATTATTTTCGAACTTATTTGTGAACTTTCCCATTATATTCGAAAAGTCTTCTAATGGATATTAGCATGTCAAGAAAAAGACATTTTCTTACTGTTGTAAGTAAACTATTTGGTGCTTTTTTCAATTTTTTTATGAAAAATTTATTGGAAAAATGATAATTATATTTTTGATAATCTTAAAAAGAATACTTAATAAATTAATTTAAAACAAAGAGGTGCATCTTAAACAAATTTATTTTAAACAGAAGCAGAATAATGATTTTTTTCTCTTACTGGAATTTTAGGAGATTAATGAGGGATTTTATCATTTGCTGATCTTTCAGACTGACTTCCCTCAAGATTGTTCGTTCAAAAATAATGTTCAATTTTTTTACAAAAAAAAAAAAAAATCTTAATTAAGAAATTGTTGATAATTAAAAAGAATCTCTCATGTATTTTAATACGGAAAAGACTTTTCAAAAAAATTTTATGTGTAAAATATATTACATGTCCTGAATTTGAAGAAAATTGACTTGAAAACGAATATAGGATAAAAGTTATCTGTAACACTTATATTAAAGAAACATTGATTGGAAATGTCTTAGATGCTGCTTTTATGAAATAAAGAGAATTTTAATAAATAAATTACTTGTATTCTATTCAAGATGTTCTTCAGAAGTGATTCTGAAGAATATATAGCAATATGTTTATTTATCAGAACATATAGCAATATGTTTTTATTTATCAGAAATGTTTTAATTTTAAATGTGTTTTTTTTAATTCAATTTTTCTTCTAGAACTTTGGATATATCTTCATGGAATTAAGTGTTTAATTTTTTGTTATTTAAAGTATTTCAGTGTGTTCAATAACCAAGTATTACATATAAATATTTTAACATAGACAAAAATTATGAATGAAAAAATACGCATTTTTGGAATATAGTTTCCAGTGTTAATCTTGTCACTTTTAACCCTCCAGCTGCGATTTCCGCGTGTTGGCAATCAAATATTTTCTATTGCATCCCGCAATTTTCGCAGTTTAGAGTGTTTTATCTTTATGCTTACAGATTTTTATTATATCATATTATTATCGTATAAAATATAGTTTTAGAACACTTTGTATTCAAAGTGAATATTTTTCAATATATTGCTCAATATTTAAACTTATTTGCAAACATTGCATCTAAATAGTAATTTAAAAAAGATACAATGCCAGAGAGTTAAACTGTTTCTGTTTTCATAATAATAATGCTATTTCATAATAATAATCGTAATGAATACCATCAAAATGCTAATTTTCTGTTGAAAGTTTTTGTGGCACTTTATGTTATGATATATCTATTACTTTCAATAACTTTCACTATCAATCATATTTAGCGAAAAATATATCTATAAATAACATTTTCTGCCGAATAAATTGATTCTTCCTCTGCATTCTTATCATAAATTCCGCGCGCATTCGTTCCGCATGATGTATTTGCATCAGTAAAATATTTCCAAAACATAAAAGGATTAAATGATGAGTATCATGAAATCATTATTTATTAAATGATACTTTGAATGAAAATTTGTGACGAATTTAATATTTGAGAATAATTGTGATTCTCTATACCTTTTTGATTATTAACTTTTATTCGTAATTTATTAGTTTGCACTATTTTATATAAAAATAAGTACCGGAAATTGTATAGAATATTAACCCTTTCACGCGCTTCAAGAAATCGGAAGAATAATGTTAGAAATAGCAAGAAATGGCGTTATTGGAAATGACGTATATTGTTAAAAATGTTCTAAAAATAAAAATTATTATTATTATTAAAATTATTAATGAATTAGTTAAAATTATTGTTATTATTAAAATTATTAATTATTATGATCATTAACTTTTATTTGTAATTTATTCGTAATTTAAAATGTTGTAAAAATTAAAATTATTATTATTATTAAAATTATTAATTATTATGATTATCAACTTTTATTCTTAATTTATTAATTTGCACTATTTTATATAAAAATAAGTACCGGAAATTGTATAGAATATTAACCCTTTCAAGCGCTTCAAGAGTGGAAGAATAATGTTAGAAATGGCAAGAAATGGCGTTATTGGAAATGTCGTATATTGTTAAAAATGATCTAAAAATTAAAGGAGTCCAGTAAAGAATGTTGTAAACCGCAGAGAAACCTTAAAGACTAAAATATAAATGCAGAACGATAATGGTTTTATTATGCAGTTCTAGATTTACAAATTTCAAAAATCTGCTTAATTTTTTTTTAGTTGGCTTATATATTAATTAAGGAAAATTGATTAAATCCGATTTCACAACTCATGAACGTTTATGCGAAACTAATTATTCAATACTTGCAGAATTATACTTAAAAAATTGATTTAAAATATAGTCTCTCATTTTTATTTAATTTTCATCTTCAAACAATTCGAGCATAAATACATTGTGCCGGCTGATGAAAGCTAATTTAATGAAACTTAATTCACAACATATTGCTTATGTTTTAATGAATTTTAATAGTAACAAACTTATTTTGATTTATTTGTTAGTTTTATGTGTCTTATTTTCTTTTTTGTTATAAAAAAACAATTTTACAATCTAATTATTTGTAAATACCATTCTTTCAATAATTCAAATTATAAAAAAACAATTTTACAATCTAATTATTTGTAAATACCATTCTTTCAATAATTCAAATTATAAAAAAATATTTAATGCTCAATTCATTTTTTGTTAAAAATTTTTTTCAGGAAATATTGTAGAAGGCTAGCTAAATCTTTGTAAATATTTTAATAAAAGAATTGGCGATTATCATTTAAATATTTTACTGTTAATATAACTTAATTGATTATGACAGAAATTTTTGGTTAGTTTTCCTTTTTGAAAGTATTTTTCTGTCCAATAACTATTTTGGTCATTTGAATTTTAAAATTGTGCGTTTGCCATTATTAGTAAACATTTGTTTATATATAAATTTTTAAATTATGCAACATATTTTTACTTTATACAAAACTAGCCGCCTATGGCGACCAGCCGGTTCGCCGGTATTACCGCTAGCTACAATTTTCAATGAAATATTTTAAGTAACTGGTCTCTTAATAGATTCTGAAACAAAATATTTTTAATCTTCAAATTTTGATAGTCATACCAAACTTATATTGTTGTTATTTTGTCGTTCAATTTACTATATATATTTTGCTAATTTGTTGTCATTTCCGGTGAAACCTCAACTTTAATTTAAAGTGGAAATGATGAAATTGCAATTAATATAAAAATATTTTTTAATAAAACCAAGCGTTTTATTTTATTTATCATCTTTATTGTTATTTATTTATTATTATTATTATTGGATATGAGTATTGCAAACAGAATCGCTCGATATTTAAGTCTTATGTGAACTACAAAATATTTTTCATAATTTATGTAATATCTCAAACAATAATTCAACAAAAATTTCTCAGATTAGCATAAAATTCACTTTTTAGTTTTGCTTTCAAAAGGATTGTAATGAAATCAATAATAGTATTTTGTTCCGGCCTATAAATATATTTCAAAAATTATGAAGTCTAAATTTAATGCAGTAAGGTTTCATATTCTGAGAAATATTCTGGACACAACAAATTTTAAATAAATGAATGAATGTTTCTATTTTCCACCATCAACTAAGACTTATTTATGAAGTTTTGAATATTAAAAATTTAGAAAAACTCAAACATTTTCATAATCTTAGGCGAATTAATCTTGAGAAACCTGTGTGCTGATTGGCATATTTTCTTTGAAACGATGGATGGAAAATCTAAAATTATCCTTTTTTTATTGAATAGTGATATTCAAATTTTCATAAATCAGTCAGTTTAAGTGATTGGTTTAGTTGATTGGACTCTTTTTATTTAAAATATTAGTGTTTCAAGAGCATTTTGTTATTCGTGATTTCCACAGCAGAAGCTTTATGTAAAATCAAAAATTCGTTATTTATTAGAGCATTTATTGAATCAAGTTACATAAAATATAATCATTTTCCATTTAGACCATTTTAGCAGATCTGTGTCTTACTAAAGGCTTACAAATTAGCTGTGTGGCCCTGATTTGAATGGATATCCTGTTCATATTAAACAAAACTTGCCTTAAAATAAAACTGATTCATTGGATTAATAATATAGAGAGTGTAAAAGATCATAAAATAATTTTTCTTGAATTTATTTTTTAGAAAAAATTATATTTCATATTTGTTTCATTTCCTACAGACACGTGCCGAAAATTATATTTTTGCAGATTTCGTTTCCAAAAAGATTTAATTTATTTTTAGTTGGAGCTTTAATCAATGTGATGGCAACACTTTGAAAAAAGCTAATTTTCCCCATGAATGCGAAACGTGCTCGTGCAGCTTAAATTTTATTTTTATTTTGTACGAAAAAATTTTTTGAAAAATATAGTTAAAATATTTATTTAAAAATTCATTGAAAATAGAAATTTAATTTTAAGGTTAAAACATTGGTATCATTTAAAAGATAAATTTTTGATCTTTAACTTCATGTAAAAATCCTTTTTGTGCAGTAATATTTTCGGAAGTTATAGCAGAAACACTCCAAAATTTCGCTTAATTTTTAAATAAATAAAATTCTAATTAAAAATTCGAAAAAATAACCCCCAGGTGCACATTCCGGGCCTCCAAGGTATAGACGTGCCAAATTTGGTAGCTGTAGGTTGAATGGTCTGGTCTGTAGAGCGCCAACACACACACACACATTGAGCTTTATTATAAGTATAGATATGAACAAATATTTATTTATGTAATAATTTTTATTTTGGCATTTACCAATGTTATAAACACAGAAGTAAATAATGCAAAAAAATATGACTGCATTGGTGCAATATCATTACATTGTTTTGAAGAATAACAACTTATAAAATTTTTTCTTACACAATTCAGTATGTTCTACACCTTTCTAATAGTACATTAGTAAATTTTTAACTAATTATTTTTAAAAAAAACCCAAATGAATAATAAAATTGAAATAAATTTTTTCGGATATTATTGCCAGACAAAATATCGACCGTTTTTGTTCGCCGTAATCCTTTTCTGTAAACCAAAATATTGTGTAACTGTATAAACTTGTTGGTTATTAGCATTATAAGCAAAACTTATTATGGCAAAAAGTTTGAATACCAGTTTAAATACTTGTTTCGAATAAAATTTAAATGCTCAATAGAATTTTAATTAATAATTCAATACAAAATTTTAAGAAAAAAATCAATTATTTTTTTCGGAATATTTAATTTTAGTTTCATTAAGTATTTATTTAGTTTAATAATTTAGAAGCTAAAACTTTCGTAAATTTGAATTATGATCAAACTGCGCATGAACTGATATCTCTTTTCCCGAAATATTAGTACCAGACCAACTTCAGAATATTTGACTCAGAATACAACATTCGGCATACATAGACTAACATGCTCTCCATTCTTTAGACTACCCTGATTTTTTTAAAAACGCATTTTTGGAATATGTCTGTATGTCTATGATAAAATATAACTAAGAATCTCACTGAACTAGGTGGTTGAAATTTGGTAAATGATCATTATATCAAATTTGTAGATTTCTATCAACTTGCATGTAAAATCACTTTGGAGAAAGTGTGTCTGTCCGACTATTTGAATAGAACTGAACACGATAAATACAAAATGAAGAGAGCTAGATGGATAAAATTCGGTACACAGATTTAATATCTGTAGTGTTAAAATCTTTCAAATTGTGAGCCAAATCCAACAAGGAGTTGATCGTCTGTTGGGCTGTACTTTCAGAAACATATAACTTCAATAACCACAAGGACGCAATGATTTAAATATTTCGAATTTGTTATGGCATTTCGCGACTACATTTGTGATTTTGTATCAAATTTTGTTACAATCGGTTGGGGAAAACGTGTTTAAAACACAAATTTAATTTTTGGATATTATTTTTTACATTCCATATATTAAACTTGGCGAAGATGACTCGATAGATTCAGTAAAAATGCTAAATTCACGCCAAAGGTTAATATTTCGTAACTGTTGAACGCCAATTCCGTGCAAGATGGTCCCTGATGTTACGCTAAGTCCGCATTCTTTTTTCTTCAGGGGTGGGGATAACACCTTTAATTGAGAGTGTGCGAGAAAGTTTTGGGAAAACACTCATGCTGGCTTACGTTCTTGTAAATGAAGTATACAACGAAATCGTCCTTGATATTTTGATAAATCTTTATAATTTAGACCACCCTGAATCCGAAGAACTATTAATGCATTCATTTGAAGAAATAAAGCCATTTTATTATTATTATTATTATGAAATTTCGTTTCTTTATTTCTGTGATAGCACAAAGAAAGAATTACACGAATGAAACCTGAACACGACAATTTAAAAACGGCCTCAATTGAGCGATGAAATTTGGTTTGTCGTCTTAATATCAAATTTGTAAATATCTATCAAAATTTTGTTGAAACCTACCGAAGCAAAGTCTGTCTCTCTGTGTGTCCGTTTACATAAGAATAGGACAGTTCAGAAATGTAAAAGAGTTATATGAAGGAAATTTGTTGTACAGTTTCATCTTCAAAATTGTCGACCGCTATTAACTTTTAGGGCAAATATATCCAATAGGAAGTTATTTGTTGGGTTGCATATTTGCATATATGTGAACGCGGTTACTCAGAGACACAATGACGTAGATAAGCGAAATAAATTATGCTGTTTTATGGCCAAAATTATAGATCTGAGTCGAAGTTTTTATCTAATCGACTGAAAAGGCGACATCCAAAATATATGTCAGTTTTCTTCATCGTACAATGAAGCACAAAACGCATTATATATCATCGTTATATCTTTAAATCGGAGAAGGCTGCATTCGAGATTACGGACTGCAGTAACTGTCGAGGTTTGCCGCTTCTATTGCCTGCCTTATTATAACTCTATTATACATTCAAGGGATGGAAATGAGGATAGAAGAGTACCTAAAAGAAGACGTTGAATGTCTAAGTATAAGAGAAAGTCGAAGGGAGAACCCACTAGTACAGTGGAACCTGCTTAAGGATCATAATTCGTTTTCGAATCTTATGCTTAATGCAAAATACTCGTTAATAGAAGCAATTTTTTTTCCGTAGAAAAAAATAGGACAATGCTTACCTTTCCAAAAAAATACGCAAACGAAGTTATTATAATGTACTTTATTATTTATAATGAATGCTTTCTTACAAGAAAACTATATAAAGACATTTGTCTTTGATTATATTTCAAAATTTGGCAAAAGTCAGACAAATCATTACAGTTAAATGAATTTGTAGTGCGCATAGCTTCTATCTTATTAGAACGTGCTTGTCAATGCAAGAAGCAACAATTTCCCACAATTTCAGCATCTATATTAGTTAATTGAAAAGTTGTTGCTTTATGAGTCATCATTTCTTCCTCTTCTGTTTCATCATTTCCTCCGCAGCCCTCTGCTGTGACACATAATGCAGATTCATTAAGGTCTTTGATATTTTTGGCTATGTTCTTCCACCAACTCATCGTTGTTTTTGTTATCCACCTTTAGCCTCATAATCTTAGCCAGAGACACAATCTCGTCAATTAAGGCTCCATAGGTACTTGATCAAATTCCCAGAGTCTCACCCCGCGCACTCCTCACCGCGCGTTCTGCGAAACATCGCTCGTTGTGTGAGCCACTTTTCACCGTTTCGTTTTGCTCCTTCGACAACGCTATTCGCCCAAAACTTTTGCCATATAGATATAAGATTTCTCTTCAAACAAGCGATCAATACAGAGTAATACAGACCATTCCAGCATGTGACGGCACGATGTCTCATCACCACGCGTTCTGCGAAACATCGCTTGTTGTGTGAGCCACTTTTCACCATTTCGTTTTGCTCGTTATGCAAAATACTTGTTATGCGAGGTGCTAGATAACCGAGGTTCGACTGCATACAAGATTGGATAAAACATGCATACTGCCTGTCGACAGATTTGGTATAAAATTTGTCATTAACCGCAACTTTTATATAAATATAACGTATTTAAATTCATCTGTTTACCTTCTTACGTTTTTGAGTTATCTGTTCATATAAACAAGACTAAACAGACCGACGGACAATCACCGTATAATCAGACTTGGTTCAAAAAATTTAATGTAGATCAACAATTCTGGTGAGAAAACCAGGACTAAAATTCCTTTTCTTGGTGAGAGTGCGCGATGTGAACGTAATTATACGAACGGTCGGACACACAGACAGTTTTTATTTATTTATGACAAGATTTCTATTAACGTCTGCTATTGTAACCTTAAAGACCACGTACTAGTTTCAACCACCTCTCTCGTTGTTTTGAGTAATTGTGTTCACACATTAACAGACAGACAGGCATAATACCCAAAATGGATTTATGAATTTGGAGTGATCTAAAATATGGAGAGTCGCCAAAATTATTTAATTTTTTTTTTAACGATCGCGAAATTTTCTCTTTCAATTTTTCATATACGAAAAGCAAAAAGTAGTTTAAAAAAATACTGATACCTGATTGTCTTTGAATCGGCGAATCGCTATAAGAGTTGCCCTTTCTCATAACTCCTATACCGCACTAAAATTTCACTCAGGCATTTTTAATATCTATGTCCATTAATAATAAAAAAGAACGGGTGAGCGCATGAGTTTGTGCGTGTTGGCGTTCTGCATGCCAGACCATTAGATTTACAGCTACCAAATTTGATAGAAATATATCTTGAGGGATGTGAATTTTGGAGCCATTTTTTATTGATTAAAAATCGAACGGGATTTTTGACAGTTATTATTGTAGAAATGTTATATACAGATAGAGTTGATTGGAGCATTTCCGATAAATGTGTCTTCTTTTTACTTTCTTGCATGCGTAGTATAGAGAAGGTCAAAAATTCGAACTGGAGATTTTGAGGAATCTTCACATTTTAGACCTCCCTCAGTTCGAAAAGAACATTTTTAGAAAATGTTCTTCCGTTTGTCTGCGACAGAGATAACTCAAAAACACTTTAAGCTAAACGGTAGAAATTTGGTGTACAGTTTTTACACCAAATTTGACGATGTCTATCGAATTTTAAGCAAAAACCTATCAGCGGAAGTCTGTCTATTCGGCTATTCGAATATATATAAAAGCAATAATTACAAAACGAAGAGTACTAGATAGACAAAATTCAGTACGCATATTTAACGTCTACAGTGTAGACAGTTGTCAAACCGTGTGCCAAATCCAACTGAGAGTTGTTTGTTGTTCCTTATGACATTTGCCATGGGCAAGCCCGCTGTTACGAAGACAGTGATTTAAGCCGGAGGGGGAACGTCTCTTTTTTTTTTATAGTAGCGCCAACTAGGGCCAAGAGTACGACTTTGCTACTCACGCTTCACTCATTCGCTTACACAACCCCTTTCTACAGGAGGGCACATTCACACATCTCACAGAAAGAACACCCATGCCCACACCGGGACTCGAACCAAAGACGCCAAGATCACGGGGAAGACGCGCTACCTTTACGCCAGGACGCCGGCCAACTGTGGGTTGATCTGCACTTTCAGAAACATGGAGGTTCGATAACTCAAAAAAGCAATGACTTAAATATATTAAATTTTTGTGGATACAAGTGCAGTTTTGTGTCACATTTTTATTTCGTTCAGTTGGAAGACACGCATATAAAACACAAATTCTACCTTGGGATATTATTAACCGCATACCAGGGATGAATCGCCAAATAACTCGCCAAAGATCACACGATAGATTCAGAAAAATGCTAAATTAACCGCATGCCAGGGATTAATCGCTAAGTAACTCGCCAAGGACCACACGATGGATTCAGTAAAAATGCTAAATCCATGCCAAAAATTAGTATTTCGTAACTAATATTTGCCATGCCACGTAAAGCGTTCTCTAGTATGACAAGTGTATTAGAGACTATGCGAGAAAGTTTTGGGGAGACCTCACCCATTGGTTATTAGTAGAGATGGACATATAGCAAACATAATCAGAAGCACGATAAAATATAATTCTTTTATATGATACATTCAAAGAGCATCTTTGTCTTGAGATGCACATTCCCATCATCAGAACAGTCCACACAGGTGAAAAACAAGGTGGTGCCAATCATCAGAACAGTTCACACGGGTGAACAACAAGGTGGTGCCAATCATCAGAACAGTCCACACGAGTGAACAACAGGGTGGTGCCAATCATCAGAACAGTTCACAATAGATAAAGGGTAAACTGAGTGACAGTGAAATCATCCCAGTAATTTTTATCGTTTTTAAATAATATCTGCCGGAAATATTATAGCTCGAAACTGATTTTCACAGCGTTTCAAAATTTAAACTAGCAAGAATATCCCTTTAAAATTTTCGCGCATACTCTCTTGTAAAGGATTTATTTATAGTCCCCCTGTGAGAAGAATTATGTACATTGGGTAAATCTGTGAACACTCAGATTTTTATTTTTAGAGTTTCGCACGTGAGAACTATATATTTCAGAATATTAATAAAAAAAGTGGCATTTGTATATTTAATGCATGGTATCGCGAAAAAAAGTTGAAATTATCGATCCTTGGAGTGATTCTCACTGTGACTTTTGGTACTTTTGTTTTTGATTTGCCATTGGCATGCATTTAGCACACAAGTATCAGAAAACCGAATATATATTTCAGTTTTCATTTTTCCCAACCGAATGAGACCAAAATTTGACATAGAACTACAACTCACTTTTTAAACTCACACTCACTTTTTTTTGACATAGTGTTACAAAATCACTTTTTAAATTTCATGTCTTCAAACTCTTGCGTTTTTAATTTATTGCGTTTGCGTGCATATAACGGTACTTGTCCGACAGTCGATCAACGTTCAAAGAATTTAGTTCAAAATTCAATGGGAATTTCTATATTTAGACGGTAAATCAGTTCACCCATTTTTAACTGTGTAGTTCTTTATGCTTTCTAACTATCAAATTCAATTATACTCGGGTAATCAAATTTTTTCTTAATATTTTTCATTCAAAAATTGATTAAAATCCATATGCAAAATTTTACCTATTTAGCTCAAAGCGTGTTTGACTTATCATATTCTCAGAGAGACATATTTCCAAACATATGTTTTTCGTATTACAAGCGTTCTGAACCGTGGAAATTTGTCAAAATCACGATTTTGAATTTTTTCGAGGATTTCAAACCATTCTCTTTGTTCATTTTGCACACGATAAACAAAGAGAATAGATTCAGTTGCTGCACAAACTTTTCCTGGTAGTTGATAACTTTGCATAATTTTCAACAACCGATTTCATTATTACAAAGAAATTCAAATCGTTTTCATATCGATTCACCAAGTATTTAATCTCGAGGACTCGGAGAAATTTTTTTCTTGTTATCTGTGAAGTTTATATTGAAATCTTATTAAAGTGAAAGACACAGCATGCAATTTGAAGATAGATTATCTTTAACTGTACAGTCAAACATTTTTAAAGGCATTATTTCATTCACTACATCATTAGATTTTACGTTTTTAAGAGCCGGCGTCCTGGCATAGGGGTAGCGCGTCTTATCCTTGATCTGGGCGTCATGGGTTCGAGTCCCGGTTCAGGCATGGTTGTTCTCCCACTGCTCTATCTGTGAGTTGTGTGAATGTGCCCTCCTGTTAAAAATGGTTGTGTTAGCGAATATATGTGTCATCTTCGTATGAGCTAGAAGTCAGACTTCTGCCCTCGGGTGCCCAGGGGCTTTGCCCTCAGAAACTATTCCACAAATTGGGCTTAAAATCGCTGACAATTTGTGAGCGGCCTTGTAAAGTGGCCAAAGAAATGACACATTTTCAATTTAAGAAAAGGCATATAGATAATTGAGTAGGTGTGTGTTGGCGTTCAGCAGGACAATTTTATAGAGGTTTTAAATTTGATATATATATGGTTTGAGGGATGAGAATGTGAACCTCAAACTAATTTTTTAAGAAAAATGTCTCTTTTGAATTTCATTTCATCCAAATTGCGTGAGTGGCAAAGTCGTACTCGTGGTCCTAGTTGGCGCTACTAAAATAAGAAACGCAACCCCCTATCGGCTTAAATCGCTGTCTTCATAACAGCGGGCTTGTCTAAGTGCCATAAGAAACAACACGTTTTTAAGGCATCGTTATGCCGTAAGACTCGGTTCCATTAGGAAAGTTCACGTATACAATAAACAGAACCAGTGTAAGGCTATTAAAATGATAGTACTTGACTATCACAATTTCATTTTCAAAACGTCTTGTTAAAGATGTGACTGATATGAGACTCAATTATAAATAACGGATATGAGATTCAATTCAAATCAAACGTAAGAAAACTTCCCATCGAACTAGCTTGTTGCCAAAGGCAGTTAGTAATAATTATTTTTCAAAAATGTCTAGCATTTTTTTGAGATTAAAAAGAAAGCCGACAGGAAACTTTAGTCATGAAAACATTCCGTTAGATCAGCCGTTTCAGCAAGAGATTTAAATTCAGGTGAGATATAGGTCGCCAGTGTGCAGTGAAGTCGAAAACGGGGAAGAAGAATAGCAAAGAGTGGATTAGTGTCGCCAAAGAAACGCTCAGAACATGCCTCCCTCTCTTTGATAGACGTTGCGATGTTGTCAGCTCCTCTACCGATTGGGTGAGTCAATTCTTATTTGATTCGAACCCTTATCGTTTGATAAAAGAACATTGACTCGTGTTAAAATGTTTTTTAAAATTTGCCAGCTGATGGTGTTGGGTTGGAAAACAAAACAAACTGGAAGTTCATGGACCTAATTACTTCTATAACAACCACTGCATTCTTTTTACTTTCTGGTTTATGAAGTATAGAAAGAGAAAGCTTCGTATTCTCCAAACCATTCGATTTTGAGATTTTTGATGAATCTAAAGATCTTGTCCTCAGACTTCCCGGAGTCACATACATTTAGAATTATATCCGTCCATTAACACGCTACCTCAACAACGTCTTGAACTTGGTGGAAGAAATTTGGTATGCAGGCTTTGCACCGATATTGCAGTTTCTCTTAAATTTTGAACGAAATTCATTCATAGGAATTCTGTCTGGTTGTAAGTGAGTGCGATAAATACAAAATTATGCATCCAAGGTCTAGATGCAAAAAATGTGATGCAAACATTTAGAGTCTGAACTGTCAATCAGTATCAAATTTTGAACCAAATTTGAACAATATGTCGATCTATCTTATGCATGTAAACGTGATGTCTCGAAGCGCAACAACTTTTGATAAATGAAATTGGCATGCGACTTTGTTGCCAAAATCGGAGCTCTTCGTTCAAATTTTGTTTCCATTCATTTTCTCCTTGAAAACAAAGACACCCAATATGTATACTAAGTCTAAGTCTAGATGCCTAAAGTGGAGTCCACTTTTAGCATATCAAGTCTAAATCAGCATTAAATTTTGAACTAAATCCATCAATGAGTTGATTGTTTGTCGGTCTGTCACATGCATTTAAACGTGATGTCTCACATCGTAACACATAAATAAAATTCGGTGTGTAACTTTGTTGCCAAAATCGGAGCCCTATGTCTTGTGTTTTGGATTGAGATGCGTGAGGATTGAACCTGGGACGTTGTGGCTCGCAGTCCAGTAACATGATCATGATACAAAAGCAATCGCCCGTGCAGCGTAGTTGTTAACTGGCTCATACGCTTTCACAACAGTTTAATTTTAATTTCATTCTATGAAAATCCCCATCAAATTTATATTTCTTATTCAATTGTTTCATCATAATACGAAGCATAAAACGCTCACTATCGTGATTTCTGTATATAAAAGAATTAAGTATTCGGAATATTCACTATCTTATCCTTAGTTCATATTTTTTATATTCACAACAATAAAATTATCTCTTATATTAGGGAATAAGCAAGAAAATTTCTAGAAGATCACACCCGCTTAATTAAAATGGTATATTTGTTTAGTAATTCCCTTATAACAAAGGACAAAATTGTAGTATTTTTGTATAATATTAAAAAATTTATTTCAACAAATCCGAAGGCAAAAATAGATTACACTCTAGTACAAGAGATATACAGAAATAAAGTATTGAACTTGTCAAACAATGCATTGGCCAGATTTTAAAAACTAATTTTCATATTTTAGATCTTTCTGAGACTGAAAAACACATTTTTAAAATTATATTTATTTTTTCCATCTGTGAACAAAATAACTCAAAAATATGTTGAGTTTGGCGGATGAAATAAAGTTTGTAGTCTCTATAGCAAATTTGTGGATTTTTGAACAAAATCCATTTACAATAAGTCAGCTTGTTTAAGTACTTATTGATATTATAGCTTTAAAATATAAATAGACAGATGAAATGAAATTCCGCACTAGATTTGTTATTGAGGTATCCGCCTATATTAAAAACCCGCTTTTGATCGAAAATCACATGAATTCTTTTTTATCTGAAAACCTATTCTTTCAGATACTCAAAACAATTTCCATTTTATGTCTACGATAATTAGAAATGGAACTAAGGACATTTTAATACAATAAAGCTGAAATTGGAACTACAGTTAAACCGAGTTTACCGAACGCCTCTCGCTTAACCAGCGATGTTTAGCAGAAGGAGTGGCGAGGAGACACCGCGACGTCAGATGCTGGAATTGGCATGTATCAGTCTGTGCTTACACTTGCTTGAAGAGACTCCTTATGTCTATATGTAAGAATAGGCCGAATAGCGTTGTCGAACACGACTCCAGTAAGTGCTTGTACAGACTTAATCTATGAGACTCTGGACAAGATTATGGGAATAAAGGTGAATCGGAACGACGTTGATTCGAATGTAACCCAAAACCACCGATGAATTTAAGAACCTGCGTTCTCTGTTACAGCAAAAGACTGCGAAGGAGATTTGATCAGGAAAGAAGGAAATAAAAGACTCTACAGAGCAACAACTTCCTTGTAAAAGTGTGGGAAGATTCTATAAATGTAGGAAATTATTGCATCGTCCGTTGAGAAGCAACATCCTAATAAGGCAATAGCTATGTGTACTACAAATTCCTGTGAATCAAATTAATACAAATTAATGTAATCATTTTCACCGAATTTTGAGACGTAGGCAAAGTCCTAAATTTGTTTGAATATTTTTTTTCTTTTTCGTAATAGTTAGGTATTGTCTTACTTTTACATAGATTCGTTTAGAAAAAAAATTGAATCGCTTATCTAGTATTTCAAATTACGAAATTCGGAAACGTAATATGATTGTTAAATGAGGTCTCGATCAAGAGAGAAGGTACGATATCCTTCTAGTAACTTCTTAACCCTGTTATGGACTCTATAAAAACAAGATTCACAAATGAGTAATTGAATCGGGTGCAGAGTAGTTGAGTGAAACCTCTCTTTAGAGTGTTGATCTCCAGAGAGTTCTTTCTACATGCTTTGTTCCAGTTGCGGTTGTTTAATAGCAATATTCTACTTGGGTGATGCTGTTTTTGTATAAACTTCGACTGTGTTTTGCTACTGTGAACTCATGCTTTCATATAGAATAAAGCGCCATTATTTGTAATTGAGCCTGTTGGACTTGTAACTGGACGGGTTTTCCGTAACTATATTATCTTATTATTTCATAATTCTCGTAGTTTGTAATTTATATAAATTTGTTAGGCAACTTGGTTAATAACATCGTAATTGACCTAGCTAAAACTCTTAGCCTGCAACCCTAAGCAGCTATCTGCCTATTTGA
Source organism: Argiope bruennichi (assembly GCF_947563725.1). Lineage (NCBI taxonomy): Eukaryota > Metazoa > Arthropoda > Arachnida > Araneae > Araneidae > Argiope > Argiope bruennichi. The sequence goes on from NC_079161.1 coordinate 27,582,386, forward strand.
GCCGCTGAGCAACGCTACAATGATAATGCGCAAACTGTTAACAGTTTAAAGTCGATTGCTAAATATTTAAACGGTGAATCAGAAAGTAAAGCGATGATTCGAACACTGTAGGATGAAACATAAATTTTGCGACAGCTAAACTATTGCATTATAATTCAAAGTACTTTACATTTGGATTGTACCGAAAGTAGATGATCTTCTTGAATCTGTTTCATCTGGAACGGATTTCCTAATTTTTTTTTTCCGAATATTTTATACCACTCGAATAATCTTGTTTTTGATAAACAGTTGTCTTTAAAGGCGTTTTCAGTATCTAAAGAATCTTTTATATCAGATACTCAATTGCTAAGACAAATTCAATGTATTTTATTCAATAACAACCGTCAGCTCGGGAGATCGATGAAAATTAAAATTCTATTAAAAATTAATCTATTTTCAGATGTTGATATGGAATTAAATACTAAGTGTTATCAGATGTTTATGTAAGTAATGAAACAAAAGTTTGCGGACGATTTTCTCGTGTAAATGTAATTTTGTTTTAAAAATAATTACGTAATCACTCGAACGGATTTACTAGAACTTCAGAGTTGTGCAGTCCCGGCGTTTTAGTACTGTGGGAAAAATTTCATTGCCAAAATGCTCTGTCGGCAAATTCCTTTAAAGACTATATAAGCTTAGAGCACTTTCTCACGGTTTTTTTAAACTTTTATTTTTATTTTTTTAAATGTTATTATTATTTTGCTTTCTTCCTTTACACTAGGTTCATTGCACTACTTTCGCCATTACTTTAACAAGGAGATCTTGGCAAAAGTAAAATTTTATTGGTTCCTTAAATAGTATAGATGAATAAACATCTTCATACCTGTTTTTTTAAAAGAATAATTTACACACATGCTCGATTAACTAATTTTTTTTTATAAAAAAGGAAATCAGTAAACTTATAAATATAAAACTCTGTTATTCATTAGCTTATAATTGTATCAATAGATTATCCAAGAACATACGTCATGTTCATTTTTATCCTTTTATAACCATTTTCAAGATTATCCATCGTCATCTCGCATTCATTTCCACGGATATTCGGGAGTTTACTGTATTTATTTATTATTAGAATAGATTAGTGAATATGGATTTTGTGGCGTCATATTTGTTGAATTTTTAATCATAAATTCATGAATGTAAAAGTGTGTTATATTGTTAGAAAACTGATAAATTATCTCGCCACATTCACATGGTTTTCGTTCAATTGCTTCATTCTAACAAAGTAAAACATTCACATTTGTTCACTATTAACACTTAGGGTTAATCCAGATACTCTTGTTTTTTATAAACAGTCATTTTTAATTTTTTTTGAAAGAGTTCAAATGTTTTTTGAAGTTGGAATTGTATTATTCGATAACAAAATTTATCGTATATTTTTCGTTAAATTACATTTACCATCTTGGGAAAAAATCAAAGTTAGAATTCTTATCTCAACTAATTTTTAAACGTTGAAATGAAGTCAGTTACTGAGTATTGCTTGATCCTTGTATATATCATGAAAATATGTGATAATAGTTTGCAATTACTATTTTACTGCAATTACTGCATTAATCATTGTTTTTGTAAAATTTGTTTGTAAAATTTTAAGCCAAGGGTGCGTATCTTGTTTTTCAGTAGCGCCATCTAGTCCCAAGAGTACGACTTAGCTACACACACGTAATAGACAATCGACCTCTCAACTTGAAGGTCAGAAAAAAAGAATCTTAAAGTTACTTAGTTTAAGAAATTCAAATATGATGACTCTAAGAAAAGGTCATTAGATGTTTAATTTATCATGTACTGTCTGAAATATATTTTATATTGCTAAAGTATGCTGCCGCGCATTCAGGAATTTTGAAGTTCCAGACAGCACAAATCAAGAGATTTCGGCTTTAATAACAAGTCAATTTATTTTCAAATTTTAAGAAATGCGTAAAATTATAAATGGGTTGAAATGTGAAATTAAACTGACCTGTAGTTAAAAGAGACTCATAATGTGAATTTACGAGGGTCGCAAAATGAATAAATCCGCCACTATGACACAAGCATGCAGAGAAAATGAAAATGAACAGATGATTCTAGGTTACTGCCTGTCTTATTTTTCCTACTTTGTTTATAAATAAATGAAATAAATTATTCCTCTACAAGAATCATTAATATAAAAAGATTTATGGTTCAATTGTGAATTTAATTGAGCAATAAATCTGTCAACTTTCTATAACAAAGTAACAAATCGGTTGTTTACGAAAATAGAAACCAATCGTTGATATCTAGAAATTACTATTATATTTTTATTCATAAGTATTTATTTTCCATTAATTATATGTAGCGTATTGGATATAAATGGTCGATCGTCGTAAATCATTTTGTAGAGGGAACTGGGAAAATAGTGAAGGAAAATAGCTAGAGGGCGCTTTTTTGTTCTTTCTTGTATTTTTCTTCAGTATGGAATATTTTATATATTGATTCCTTTCTTTTAGAACTATTTTTGTAACAGCGTTTCACTATCTTTCTCGTTTTTTTTTTTTTTTTTTTTTTTTTTTTTTTTTTACGATTTGACCCATCATCACAACTTTATGTACCCCAAAACCATCCTCATCCCATAATGTCCCATAATACGGGTAAAGGGTTAACACTATAGCATAGAAATATTTTATCCTTATTAGTGATATAAAAGTGGTACAGTTTATTGGTAATTATACACATTTAAATAAATTTAAAAAAATTGTACATACATTTTATAAGAACTTTGTGATTGCTTGGCAACATTCATTAATTTATAATTCAAGTCAAAAGATAACAATAAGTCCGAACTTATACTGCGAAAATATGTTCTTTGGCTTATTTTTACTTTCTAGTATACGATATATGGAGAAAATATTGTAATTGTAAAAAAAAAAAAAAATTAACTTGAGATTTTGACGATGTTTACATTTTAAACATTCCTGAGTTCTAAAAGCACATTTTTGGCATTACATCTGTTAGTCTCTCTATCTGTGACAAAAATTATTCAAAAAGTTTTCAGCTAGACGGATGAAATTTGGCATACGGTCTTTACAGCAATTTTGTAAATTTCTGTCGAAGTTTGAGCAAAATCCATTGAGAGAAAGTCTGCCTGTATATAATGATATACTATAATGTAATATATAGATGCAGCACAAACATATATAGTATAAACATCAATCAAATTTTGAGTCAAATTCAACAAGGGATTGTCCATCTGTTGGTTTATACTTTCAAAATCATGTCAATGCGATAACTCAATAGAGGAATGATTTAAATATATCAAAATTGGTATGTTTGATTACATTATCTGTTATTGTTGTTTCTAATGGCACTTGTCGTAGACACGCCCACTGACTTAAGAAATCAGTAATCTTAAGCCAAGTGTGCGTATCTTGTTTTTCAGTAGCGCCATCTAGTCCCAAGAGTACGACTTAGCTATACACACGTCACAACCCTTTTTACGAGGCGGACTTCATTCGTGCATTTCATTCACTCATCCACAAATTGTAATTTAGACGTGAATCAGAGAACTATCATCCCTCATCTAATTACTCTAGTAAAGTGATATTACTTTCGATTAGGAGGATTTTGTGACCACAACAGATTTATACGTGCACCAGTCACTACACATACGGAGAGTCTTCGACCACGAATGCAGTATCTATTGACTGCAATTGTTATTCTGTGTGAAATTTTGGTCTCAATCTGTTGGGAGGGGGAACGTCTAAAACATTAATTAGATTTTCAGATACTGTTAAACCACATGCCATGGAATAATCGCCAAATAACTCGCCAAGCATGGCACTATAGATTCAGAATAAAATGCCAAATTTAGGCCAAAGGTTAATATTTTGTAACTATTGTACTCCGGTGCTATTCAAAGCGTTCTTTCCCTTATCCACGATCCACAATTTTTTGCTGGGAATCGGAACACCTTTATTAGAGAGTATGCGAGAAAATTTTGGAGAGACCTTTCCTATTTTAAGTAAGTGTATAACGGGAAAGCCGTCTTTCACCAATGCGGTACTTCTAAACGAGAATAGAATTGAGGGTGGATTGTTGCAAGTTCAATTATTCTCCTTTTATATATGCTCATATTGAGATGAAGGCTTTTTTCTTTCCTAATTTCAAACACAATTTAGAGGAAGCATAGTGTAAGACCGAGGGTATATATTCGTGGGTCAATCAGGTTTACGGTTTTAGAGATTCAATCATACATATTTACGCATTTCAGAAACTACATGCCATAGCGGAATTAATGCTAATTATTAAAACAGCAATATAAGCAGAAATAACTTTAATTTAGTAAATAATTTGAATTTTACTGCCCTTGACGAAAATACCAGTAATATACAGAATATTTTAAATCTTTTCAAAATATCATTAGCCTCATTTAATGGTGAATATTTTTTTACGTAATACAATATATAATAGAATTGCATATTTATTTTTTATGAAGTGCACCAACAATATTAGCATGAGCTAAACAACATTTTCTGGTAAATCACTTTAATATTTTCGTTTAAAATATAGCTCAGATGACAATGATGCGATTCGGTTTAGAGTAAACAACTTATATGTAAAAATATGACTTCAGATTCACTAAAAGTTAATGGGAAACTAACGATGGTTTAATAATCATTCATGTAAGTGATGACCAATTCTGAATTCTCACGATAAAAAGAATTACTGAATTGGGGAAAAAAGGACAGGAAATGGTATTAAGTTTTAGTTTTTTGTTTAAAACTCCGTTGTAGATTCGAAAGAACGTTAAAGAAAAAATACCACAACTCATAATCTGAATGTTCTACTTTTCTGCGCTTCCAATCTTTCACAAGTCTCGCATTCTTTCGCTAAAATAAATAAATCTCGGAATAAGGTCTTAAAATATCTTTCCACCTCGAAACATTCTCTATTATTATTTTTTTTTTCCTTTTTGAAATCAGGGTTGAAATTGAGTAAAAACGTCTAGACAATCACATCACCAAGATGTGTCGAGAAAAACAGGTCGTTCAACTTCTTCATTTCTTCCTTTTAACAGTAAAGAACAAAAAAAAAGTACTTTAAAGCAAACGATTTCTTTTTTACTTTGATGGAAATTAAGGGAAATTAAACATATTAAAAACTCGTGATAGCAACGGTAGAAGTGCTAATTTTGATCGGCGCCAAAATGGCGAGACTTATAAACAATACACCTTAATCAGCCAATCCTTATTTTTAGAAGAACGTGAAATTTAGCTTTTAACTTTCGCCATCAATGGCGCCAGACGGAAATCTAAAATTATTATTATAGCCACACTTGAAGGCAATCTACCTTGTGATTAGCCCAAACCTTTCTTTAATAAAGAATCCTCTTGAATTTAGTAGCGAGATATGGAGTGGTTACAACGAATAAATGATCATTTGAGTAAAATTTACTTTTTTTTTTGTCTCATTCTCATTTTTATGAACATATAAATTGTTCGTTTTTTATGCCTTCGTGTACGTATCATTTGCATAATACTCATTTTCACTCTTTCTTTGCTTTAGAAGTTTACAAGCTGATAGAATGACCTCTTAATTACCTAATTATCATCTTAAAAATGCTATTGTGCTGTAATTTTACTCTCTTATATTCGTGGTATAGAGAAAGTATAGTAATCGTCAAAAAATTCGAACTTGATATTCTGACCTCTCTGAGTTCGAAAAACGGATTTTCGGACAATGTCCGTCTGTCAGTCTGTGATAAAGGTAGCTCAAAGATGCTTTGATAAAGACGGATGAAATTTGATATACAGGTTTAAAACCAAATTTGTATATTTTCATCACATTTTGAGAAGAATCTGTTCGGGGGGAAGTCTGTCTGTCCGGCTGTTTCAGTATTGTGGTGATAGCTTCATAAGCCAGTTAACAGCCTCCGGATAAGGGTGATCACTTTTGTCTAGTGGTTACGCGGCTACGGACTCTAACGTTGCGGGTTCAGTTCTCAGCAGATGCAATTTCCACGATCTTACACCATGGATTAATCGCCAAATAACTTGCCAAGGATCACACGATAGATTCAGTAAAAATGCTAAATTAACACCAAAAGCTTCTATTTTGTAAAACTATTGTACGCCAGTGCTATGCAAGGCGTCCTCTGAATATCCGCCTTTATTGTGAGAAAGTTTTGGAGAAACCACTCCCGTTGGTTGTCTTCAGAAACACGTAAATTAATGCTTTTATAATTTTAAATTTTCAAGGTCCTGTTTAAAATATTTTTTACAAACATAAGCTGTGGGTTGAAAACATGACCTGATTCTGAAAATGCAATGCTAGAAAAGATTTGATGAGTCCAAGATTTATTACTGTAAACAATGACTATTAATACTGTTGTAACCAGCACTAATCGAGTTTACTGCTTATATTTGAGAATTTCCAGAATCTATACATACATTTGAACGGATGGTGGATGTCTTGTATTATTATTTTGTATTTTGATTTTTAAAAAAAGAGACTATCTCTAAAATAAGTTTAAATAATCTCTATATTTGACTTATCACCCAAAAGAGATTTTTAAAACCATAGATAATGTTGAAAGCAATTTTATACGATCAATTAATTGTCTTTTGATATAGGTCATCTATATCAAAACATTTCTTATCTATAATATCTACAAAAAGTTAAATTTTATGATAAAAATCACTTTTTTATACTTTATCTAAATTATTTTAAACCTCTATCAGTATTGTTGATAGTAAAAATTTGTAATTTTCTGGTGCTTCGATGAGGAAAACCATTAAAATAAATCTTTCATTGAATTTTTACAGTTAATTCAATCGTTTTATCTATTTGTTTTATTTCGTATATATTTAAGCTTCATTTTTGAATAATAATAATTAAGAGAGGGACTATTCCGTTATGTCAGACCAATATTCCCTGTATGCATGTATGTAACAAAAATATTTTGAACTATTTGAAATGAGACCTAATTTTTTTTCTTCAAGATAATTTTCAAACTTTTTGAAATAGTTATCATATTTTATTTTTATTTCATTTAATGCATTTGTATTAATAAAGATTAAACGAGAAGTGATTCAAAAATATTTCTTCTTAATTATATTTTTAAAAATATTTCTTTTGATTAATATTTTAAAGAATATTAATAAGAAAACACTTTCACAAATCAGGTTTCGTTTTATTATATTAACGTTCTTTTTTAAAGCAACACTAGAGCTATTTTTAGACGGAATTCGCAATTTTGTACCGACGACACTTCAGCTGGAACCCGACACACCAAACTTCCATACCTCACTAGCGGGACAATGTTCGATTCCAACGGATTTAATGTGCACTAGAATAGGGTCTCGAACCTGAAACCCTCTGGTTCCGAAGCCTAGAAATTATCACCAGGCCATCCCCGCCCTTGAGAATTTAGTGGAGAAAGTGAAGTGAGCAAATCAGGGGAACAAAGGCGAACCTTTCGTGGAAGATGAGGGGGGAGGGAATTTGGCTGTGTGCCAAATCTGAGCTGTGACTACAGAGCTGAGTCATAACCAAACTCAATGGGTAAAACCTTTGGTTTTCGCTGTTGTGCAGGGATCAAATTTCGATGATTTTTAGAGCTGCTCCTAGACCAGCCTAAAGTTGCATATTTCATATTTATTGATTCATTTTCTTCGTTCTTGGTTTTTAGTATTTTTATTCAAATTTATGTTATTCATTTAATTCACTATGTAGCAAAAAATGGAACAAATGAGATTAAAAACAAACACGCTTTTAAATTATTACAGAGTTCCTACATCCCTACAGCTTTAATAATACCACTTGTTGTAAAGCGATAAACTCTGAAAAGTTTGATGAAAGTGAGTTCTAAATACTAAATTTTCCACCTAAGAAGCTGAGATTTTTCTGGCCTTCTTCCATGCTCCGAGTTATATTAATACTACGCGTTCTTGGAGATTAGTATAATTTTTTTGATACATTATTTTTCTTTTGCTGAATTACTCACACCTGTGTAATGTCAAGAGCAAGGACATTCTGTTTATAGAGCTTTGAGTCCCAACGTCTCCTGCTATCATTGCCTCGATTTATCATACTTTTTCCCAACTGTTTCTTTCAAGCAGTCAGGATGTTTATTTCTCCGAATAATTATTTTACGGTAATAGATGTTTCCTTTTCAATTTTCAGAAATTTTTTCCTCTAACGTGGGAGGAGGGAGGATTCTCATTTTTAAAAATTTTTGCATCATCCTTATAAGAATAAAAAATATATCTACTATCATAAAAGCATTTCCACTTTAGAAACAAAGCAACATAAAGGGCGTCTTTATATTCCAAGAATTAAACATTTTAAATCTATATTATTTAAGCAATAGTAATAACCAAAGAAACTAACTCTCAAAGATTATTAGAATCTTTGGATATTATTAAAAAGATTAGAAGAATAGAATTATTATTAGAAAGATTAGTAATCCAAAAACTTTTTTTTGTCAAGAACTGTACAGACCTGTGCACCATTAGACAAAAGCATTTCAAATGTTGAAAAATGACGTCTACATACGACACTTAGTTACGTTTATTTACTGTTCAAAGCTAAAACGAAGATAATTCTTTGACTTATCAATTAACCTTATCATTATCATGAAATTTTATCCTCATGACTGCTACCGATGTTCGTTACGTTCGAGATCTGTTGACGAAATACTTTTACCATAATTTAATTATACTTGATAATTTATATTTTTGTACTTTTGGGGCGGAACTTGTTTTTATAAATTATAACCAGATGAAGAGGATGACACCTGAGCTAGCAACCCATAAAATTTAAAAGATTATTCCAGATAATTTATTTTTTCTTCGCCCCCCGGGGGCACCTCAGAAATAAGGATGAGAAGATTGCGGCATTGTGGTTGGTTTTCGCCACCCTGATGGATACAGTAATGTTATGTTGTTGGCTACCTCTTACCGACAATGGGACGTGCCTCCTACAGGAGTAATTGAACAGTGGTCTGTGCTGGCACTTAGGTCTCAACCATAGTTTCCATCGATGCTGCCGTGGTGTTCCGGTCCTCAAATTAGTAGGTCGGAGTAGTTGATTGTGATTATTTAGAAGAAATGTAACCCTTGATGCTTGATGTAAGATAAACCAGGTCCACATACATTGCGGATCTTTGATCTTGCATTGGGTTTCGAATCTCGAGTTTGTAAACCCGAAACCCAGATCTTCCAAAATTCTGCCACAGTTTTATTCTGAAGACGTATGACTATTTCATAGTTTAGACTTCAAAATTTTATTTATATTCCTTTTGAGAAATTTACATTGGAAATAAAATTCGAAACAAAAGAAATGGGATCGAATTAGATTGAATATCCTATGAGAAATGACTCCAGTTCCATGTGAAATTTACAAAATTCTGTTACTTAATTGGCGTTAGGTTTTAAAAATATGCTGTTCATTCTTCTAAAATGTAAATTAAAGATGCTTTCAGTGAAATCAATACATGATCACATGACACACGTCAAGTGCGTGCGTTTTTTATTTCTGAAATATTCATTGCATGCACTGTGGTGTTTGCCATTAGATTGTGACGTCGAGTAAATCATTATTGTATGTGTTTTCAATCACTATTTCTTCCCGAAAAAAGAACGTACTTTGATTCCTGCGATTAATAAAATAGGGAAAATAAGCTGAATAAAATAGGGATAATGATAAGTGTGATAATAATAGGGTATAAGCTGAAGTAAGATGGGTTTAGTTTAGTTTAGTTATATTAATGTCCCGTTTTAAAGCAACACTAGGGCTATTTTGGGGCGGACCTCGTCATTTTGAACCGTGGTCAGATGACGAGGACGACATCTGAGCTGGTACCCCCGTCTCCACACCACACCACACCAACGGGAGGACGTTTGGCCCTGATGGATTTAACGTGCAACAGATCCCCTTACACGACGGTTCTTCGGTGGAATCGGGTCTCGAATCTAAAACACTATGGCTCACGAGCCGAGATCTTGCCACCAGGCCACCACGGCCTGAAATAAAATAGGGAAATTTTTCTGGGATTTACTAGAAATTTTCATCTGTACTAGAAACCAATATAACATCTGGAAGCGAAAATGCAAAGGATGAAAATTAAATGAATATATATTTTCAGTACAGAAATTGAACACGAATTTCTAGTATTTATAAACCGGAGAATGATTTCAGAGAAGTCTTCTAGCATATACTGAGAATTAACTAAATTTCTTTATTTTCAACCATACTGGAAAGCAAAGTGTCTGGAAATCTGTATCAGAAAATAAATACCTTCTTCCCAAAGCAATAATTTTCATTCAAGAATTTCAATGCAGATTGTCAGACATCTTGGACTTCAATCATCGAATGCTACCCGTCCAGCCATATGGGAGTGCCCCGCTTATTTTCCCTTCCGTTTGATCAATTTCTTTGTTCGTGGTGTGGTTTAATTACGTCCCAAAGCTCTGCGCCCTGATTGGGAAAGATTTATCACCTGTTCGCTAGAACGCGAATCATATATGACATTACGTGGAAGTAGTTGCTGTCTTTGGACATTAAGGAGTAAGAAGAACGACGCCAGATGGGAAATTACGAACATGAGAAAATACTGGCGATGTCTTCAACCCTGTAATTAACCTGACAGGGCCCCCTTGAATTGAAATATCGTCTGCTAATACTACCAGGAAATACCTCCACTTTTTGGATTCATTGTGTCTTTTAATTTAATGCGTTATTTGTGTCTGCTTCTCCGGTCTGTAGGGCGATTATATTTATCAATTGTTAATTAGTTTTTGATTAATTGTTTTGGAAATGGGATGTGGATCATAACCTAAAAGAGTTGTGAAACAAGTTGGAAAGTGAAGCAAGGAAAGTAATAATCTGTAGAGGAATTTGGGTGTAGGATAAGGTGAAAAAAAAAAGAGTTAAATATTAATCAAGGTTTGCACAGATCTATTAACCTCATATTACAGATTTAATTGGTAGCCCTATTGCAAATATTCAGATATTACAAGATCTGACGAAATTTTAAATAATTCATATAATAGTTCGTCATACAATAAATATAAAAAAAAATTGAAATCTGCTATATGAAATTTTAAGTTATCATGTGAGAACATTATTTTTTTAAGTCACTTGGTGTCAATCCGACAGAAAAATATCATATTCTCACATGACTCCTATTTCGCAATCACCAACGTTTAGAAAAGCGATGGTTTTTCACCATCTCGAAATCAATCGAGTTCTAAAAAATTTTTTCTCGGAGTCAAAATTTTATTTTGTGAACAATTAGTTTAAACCAATTTTAAACAATCACGTAACTATCAGATTACGCATGCGTCGATATTTAAAAAACAATGTTTTTTTTCCCTTCTTATCACAAAATCGTTCGAGCTTCATAACTTTTTTCCAGATAGAAAAATTTAAAAAAATTATGTCTATAACTTTTTATTTCTCTCCTCGCCATTTCTCACTATTCTTCTCTGTGCTTCTTCGGGCGATAACTTCTTACGACCCTGCCCTTTATTGGTCAGATTGGAGAATCGGGTACATGGCGGACATTCGCGCCATGTTGTAACTTTTTATTGGCGATCGCCAAATGTGACAACCTTCTTCATCATTTTCTAATAACACTAAAAGCGAAAAAATGGTATCTTAAAATGGTATCTCCAATTTTATGAACGTGCATTTTATGGTTTCATAAAGCTCAAATCAAAACAACATTATGTTTGTTCTCAAATGATAATAAAAGAATTACACGCGTTTATACGCACATGCAGAATTTAAAGAAAACATTTCCGTTTAGTGTAGTAACAAAGTAATATTTAACTCAGTGAAAAAAAAGAGTTAAATATCAGTCAAGGTTTGCACAGATCTGCTAGCCTCATGTTGCAAGGATAATCGGTGTCCCTTTTGCAAATATTCAGATTTTACAAAATCTGGCAACGTTTCAAATATTTAATATAATAATTCGTCAGATAATTAATATAACAGAATTGCAATCCTTTATGCGTACGTGTAAAATTTCAAGAAAATGTTTCCCTTTAATAAAATAACAAACTAATATTTTCTTCATTAAAAATGCGTTTGTATGTTTCTATATTATAATTTTTTTTTTCATTTTTTTCAACATTAAAAAATAATTGCTGAATTTAATTTGCTTTAATATGTAGAGGGAAATCTTAACTTTTTCTCTGTAGATTTCAAATTCTTAGAATAGTTTTTTTTATTGGGCTTGATTTCACAAACATTTATAGGCAAGTTTGATGTCATTTAAAGTATTGCTATTATTTCATTACTGAACACATACAGACTTCAATTTGTAAGTTGCTGCTGAAAATGAATTAAATAACCCAGATAGGAGATTTGTTGTCTTGCATGGCAAAAAATGGTATTTGAATTTGACTTGGGGGGGGGGGAGTAATTTAGTGAAATTTTAAGCAAAGCTTTAAAGTCGGAAATTTGTCAGACCTTGGGTTAATGCATGTCCTGGTGGTAAAGTTTTGGCTTTGTAACCGGAGGGTTTCAGGTTCAAATAGCCCTCGTGTCGCTTTAAAACGGGACGTTAATGTAACTAAACTAAATGAAACTTGTCAAATTTTGATTTCAGGCTATTGGACAATAGGCTCCACAATACCTATTTGATTTTTCTGGATCTTATCAACGATTAATTATCAAAGATCATACTCTAGATTCAGTAAAAATGCCAGAGTCATCCTAGTCGTCCTTGTCATCTGGTCATGGCTCATAATTACGTGGTCCGTTCTAAACCAGCCCTATTGTTTCTTTAAAATGGGACGTTACTATAACGAAACTAAAGCCTCAAAATCTCAAATTCCAATCTCTTGATGATTACTATACTTTCTTTATACTGAGTATACGAAAAAGTAAAAATGATATTTTTTTCAAACTCAGGAAGTTTAAAACTGAAGATTCATTCGGATCTCTATATTTGATGATTATAATATTTTCTCGTCGTATAAAGAAAAATAAAATATGAAATTTTTTTTAACATTTAATAAATGCCACACGGTACCGTATTCATATGCGCATGAACAATCAGACAGACAGACATACCATTTGCCAAAATATAAAGAGTAAGACGACTTACTAAACGAAGAAAGTTATTTTGAAATGACAGTAACTCTGTTAGCAAAGGAAATGTTTAAATAGCGGTTTCCATTTGCCTCAATAAAAACATCAGAATCTCTTTTCTTTAGATTTGTTGCATCATCCTAGGCATAACAGGTCATTTTTAGGCTTTAAAAATAGGAATTATTACTGACCACCTGCTGTTAAAGAAAATTCTCGAAAACATTGAAATGTTGCAATATATATTTGGATGATATTTTGTCAAACTGCTGACGTCAAAATGCCGCAAACAATTATTTGTAGTAAGCTAATAATATTTAGCGATGCTTCATTTTTAGATTCGACTATTTAGGTTTATTGTTCCTAAAGAACTGATAAGAAATAGTATTTCTGCTGTTTTTTCATTTTCATGACAGTTTTGTTCATATCATGCATTTTATTTTATTGATTTTATGTGCCTTTTTTTCGATACAATCAGGGCTTTCTTTTTATTTTGAGATGCACAAACATTATTAGTGTTATGAAATGTTTGTTATATATGAACGAAGTGAAATTGATTCAGAATGTTATTACTATTTATATAATTCCTCCAAAAAATGAAAATAAAATAACTTTGTTATTTTTTATGCCAAAATCTCTTACGGTTTTATTAGGTCTGCATCCTGCAAGGTTTTTAGCTACATACTTTTGTAAAAATCGATGAAATTTGAGTTTGGGGTTTATTATCTCTTGATTTCGTTGCTAAAATTTTGTTCGAAATCTCTCGATTTAATTATAATTCTTCTAGATTCTTTAAATAAATTTTCCAAATAAAAACCCTCAAATATTTATTACAGTTTGTCAAGTTTATTGATTCCTGATTTATTACTTAATTTTTGAGAAGTTACAAAAATGAGGAATGGCAACAAAAAATTAATGTTTTTTTTTTAAATAAAAGAGAAAAAAATAAACATGATTAAATGAGAAGTTATAAAAATGAGGAATGGCAACAAAAAAATTAATGTTTTTTTTTTTTTTTAAATAAAAGAGAAAAAAATAAACATGATTTATTTTTAAAAAGCTTTTTGGGTGCTCATGTAACAAATCAAAAAAGAATTATGAGAGTATAATAAATAACACCGCAGTAAATTTAGTCTCTGTACTATTTGTTTGCTAAAATTATTGTATTATTTATTGAAATTATAATTTTTAAAATAATTATTTATTGAAATTATAATTGTTATAATAATTATTTTTTTAATTCCCATTTTATTTATTATCTGACAAAACATGCAGCTCTGACTGCGTTTACATGCTATATTTTTTTACAGATAAAACAAAAAAAAATTATATTTTACAGTTTTCGAATTCTTGTATTGGATTCCTTAAGTATATTTAAGGACCTATAACCTTAATTAGTAATAATTAATTATTAGTCTAAAATTTTTGGATAAATGAAATTTTTAATTTCGTCATTTAACACAGAAAAATAGAGAGTGATGAAATTATATTGAATATGCCGTGACCCTAGAGTCTGTAGAAGTATTGGTCGTACTTTAAGATGATGGCATTTCTAAAAATTAGCCAATAGTGTAAACTGGATAGTTTTATAATGGTCGACTACATTATTCCTGCCTGTGCTGCGCAGTTTATTAATAGCACGGTGGCCGATTGCTCATGATAATGCACTAAAAGCTGAAAAATTTATCAAGTGAAATAAAATGAACTCAGGCTAAAAAGCAGTAAAACCAGCTGGATTCATTCTAATAAACTTTTCATGTCAGAGAACGCCTTATATGACATTGCCGTACAATAGTTACGAAATATTTACTTATGGCATGAATTCAACATTTTTACTGAATCTACGCGTCATCCTTGGCGAGTTCTTTGGCGATTAATCCATGCTATGAGGTAAATGTAAATAGTATCCGAAAATCGAATTTATGCTTTAGACACGTTTTTCTCAACAGATTGAAACAAAAAGAATTGACACAAAGCTTCACTCGAAGTCACAAAATCTCATACCAAATTTGATCTATTTAAGACATTGCGTTTTTGAATCATCACATTTATAAATTTTTGAAAGACCGACAGACAGTGAATCCGTTGTTGATTTTGTCTGAAAAATTGATTGTTGTCTACACTCTTATCTTACCGAATCTTATCCATCTAACTTTCTTGGTATTGTAGTTATTGTATTAATTTATATTCAAACAGATAGATTTTCTCTGAACAGATTTTACTCAAAATTTGATGCAAATCTGGAAGAAAGTTAGATAGTATGCCAACGGGAAGCATTATAAAATTTCAAAATGTTAAATAAACAAAATTAGACGAAATAGGTAAATTAAGCTGCAATGGTTTTAAAAGCCAGTACTTAATTACTGCCTTTGCAAGTTTAAATTTTTGCTTTCACTCAACGTTAAAAGGTAAAATTCAAAATGTGTATAAAAAGCAACTTGGTATAAGCATTGGAAGAAATACACGAATGACATACAAGTGAAGGAAGTTTAATATTTTGCTAAAAAATGGAATTGATAAAAAATTATATTTAAATTAATTTCGAGGGAATAATTAAAAATCAGAGAAAATCAGCACGACAGTAAAATTAATGTCACTGTAAGATTAATTTTTTTTTAAATCTTAAAACGTGTAAAAATATTTTTGAGAAGTGATTCGTTCAGAAATTATGACAAAAAAAAAAAAAATGTATAACCTTTCACCCCCTCCCCTTTAGAGAGTTTCAGAAATTTTTCAACAGAGCATTATCTTTCTAGGTACCAAGGAATATGTGCGCCTAATTTCGTTCGAATATTGAAATCATGTAAGGTTCAAAGAAATAAAAATACGGACTTTGAATGTTATGAATATACATAATTGTTTACTTTTTTATTTTTTAATAATGCATTATTAATTAAAATTATTAAACCTTAAAAATAAATCTTTACTGCCATTTTTAATTTAAAGATAGCAATTTTCTTTTATTATGCTAATTATTATGCGCTGTTTTTCTTAATTTGAATTTTAATTGTAGTTCCGTCAACTTCGAATTAGGCACATTATTTTTTTCAGTTTTCCGGGTAAATAGTTAATGATATTCATAAGTAAAGGGTGTTGGTATTATTTCGCAAAGTTCTGGAGTTATAAATAAAAAGTTCGCTGTTTGGAACATTTGTATCCTTCGAGTGACGTGATGAATCAATTCGAGATTAGCGAACGTAATGATGTTAATGGCGGAACTTCTTCAAATAAAGAGAGCCAATTAGTAATAAGTGTATGTTCTCGCAGACCGTTCGACTTATAACTTCCAAATTTGGATGCATATGGTTTGAAAGCTGTAAGTGTGCATGTAGAATTGATTTTTAAAATTTTTAATTAGAATTTTAATTTATGAAAAAATTAAGTGAGATCTTACCATTTTTTCGTGACAAATACTGAAATGATAACTATATGACATTAGTTTTTGCATTAGTTTAAAATAAAAAGTGTTTTTTAGCTGCCGTGTAATTTTTTCTTCACAAGTTTCGGCAAGTTTTAAAAAATAACTTTTGCATAATTTTTATTAGTAAATTTTATAGTTTAGTTGAGCAGGCTTTTTTTTATTTTTCAGTGCTAAAGAAAAAAATTCTTGTTCTTTATTTATGCAAATTTTCCTCAGAAACCAGAAAATAAAATTACATTACCGCTAAAAATACATGCAATCTGCGTCACGTGAGTAATAAAGAGTCCATAAACTTTATTTTTAAACAAATCCCTTTCTCATAGCTTTTTAATGCCACAGGACTAGACTCTATTTGAAACGCTTATTTCCATGATAAACAAAATAGGTATAAGGTTTTTGTTAGATAACACAGCATTAATATCTATAACAATTTGATGCTTAGAAGTATTTTATTGATTGAATCATTGTTATCAAGTGATATGTAAGAGATTAAATTGAAATGGAACACAATCAATATTCTTGGCAAACGAACTGATCGCCAATGGCGACTAATAGACAATATATGAGGGGTTACGGTGAAAAAACATAATTCAATAGTCTTTTAGTAATTTCAGCTTTATTGTAATACAACTTATAAATGTGTGATGTAAATTACAAATTACTGATTTTAAATTGTAACGTAAAATTTAATTATTGTAAATTCTTAAATTATTGTTACATTTTTATTACTTAATTATTGTTCAATTGTAATTAAATTGAATTATTGTAGAGTAATAAATATTAACAATTAGCATGAACAACCAAATTTTAATTTATTTAATGTAGACCGGTCCTTTTTTAGAGTTTCCATGTGGTTTGCCCTTAATTTTAAAATAAAAGAACAAATATTTTATAGTAATTAAAAATTTTTAAAAATTAAAACCCAAACGTAGGTTTTAGAAAACTATAATCGTTACATACAACTATATTCATCACATTGGTGTTAAAAAATTTCAAAACAAAAATTTTTTTTAATTGTAATTGAATTTTGTAATCTTTATCCTAACCTACCAAAACTCTTTATTTATTTATTCTTTTATTTGATCACATCTGAAAAAAATTTACTCGTCCCACATTTAATACTAAGAAACTTAATTTCTGATTTATGTTTAAAAAATTACATCCTTTCCCCATAACGGATTTGGTCCTAAATTTAATACACTTATCAAAATTTGAATCAAATCGGACGAGAGATTGATTTTCTGTCGCTAACTTTCAGTAACTTAAAATAGCAGACTTAAATGTATCATATTTAGTATATGATTTTCTGAATATAAATGCCATTCTGAATCAAATTTTTGTCTCAATCGGTTAGAAAAAACGTGTCTAAAATTCAAATTCGATTATCGGTTACTATTAACCACATGTAAGGGATTAATCGCCAAAAAACTAGCCAAGGATCATATAATATGATTTTCGTATATAGTTTTGATTTGAATGTTCTGTTTTAATTTTTAAAAAAATCCATTGCTGAAACAAAACAAAACTTTTTATATCAATACATCTTTGCATCTACAAATAAGATATACATATGTAATGATATTTTAAACTCTAATTTAAATTCAAATTAATTCCCAAAGTTTTATCTTAATTTAACTCATAGTAATTGCATTCTAAAATATTCTCTTATTTCCTGATCCACTTCCACTTCCACTACGTAATTAATTCAAGAGAAGCTTTGTAAAAATGCTCACATTTGCACTTTCACTCGCTCCGCGTGACGGGATAGAAAAATGCCCGGTAAGCACCTTCTTTTTAAAAGATCCCTGTGTTTCCCTTACTTGTGATGGATATGCGTCAGAAATCCCTATCAGAATCTTAATAATATATTAGCACTATGAAAGAATATTTTCCCTATCAAAATCTCAGGTTATATAAGACGAGGGATAATTTATTTCCTTCTTTTTCGACTTCTGCTTTTGTGCCGCTGTGTGACGGACGTGCCTTGCCCGCGCTTTCTTGTAAATAAACCATGCCTGTCCCTCGGGAGAGAATAAAACGAACTTAAAAATACAAAGTCTCTTCACTGCTTGTTGCACCTGCATTCTGCTTCACATAAAATAATGTTTTCATATATATATATATATATATATATATATATATATATATATATATATATGTAATGATATTTTAAAATCTAATTTTAATCCTAATGAAAGTTTTGGAGAAATCATTCCTGCTGGTGGGGTTTTTTTTTTTTTTATCATGTGAATTTATGTTAAATACTTTCAGAGATGTACCCTTAGGGAGTGACCTAATTTTTAGGATAAATGTAAGTATTAAAAACTAAAAGTTTAAAGATGTGAATCAAACACAAATGAAGGAAAATCTCGCTAGTAGTAAAATATTTCAACTTATCCCGAAATTTTTTTACAACTTACACCATTGCATAGTTTTGGACATTACCATTAATTGATAAAAAATATTACGATTAGTAAACATTTTTAAATCCTCAATTTATCTATCTTAAATCAAAATTTAACAAAATATTTTTTCTCCACATATTAGTTAAAATAGAATACGTGTTCACGACTTCTCACAACCCGTTCCTGCAAGGCACTGACTGTGCTGACGCAATAGGGCCCGTTAAGAATTAAGTTTAGCAAAAATTATGATTAAAAATTGAAAAAAAAAACACGGCATAACATGTACTCTATAGTTAGCCTCTGGTTTCCCTACTGGTTTTATGTAGGTTCTTGTGGTTTTGAGATATGGCTTCATTCTTGCACAGATAGAACAGAATAGCAGTCTATCGATTGACCATCGAAATTTAGTTCAAAATTTTATATAAAGCTGCAATTTTGATTAAAAAATATATCTCGAATGTAAAACTTCCACCATCTTGTGTTTAAGAGTTTTCGTGTTATAAAAAATACTGACGGACTTATAAATACTACAAACTCTTCTTAGCTAATGTCGAGAAATAATCACACTGATGGATAGATAAATATTCACTTATGAATATGAAAATAGATAGGTTTGGAAAATGAAGATTCATCACAGTCTCAAGACCGAATTTCTTTCTTTCGTGAATTCGTTAGAAATACTCTCAGTTTATATATACTCTTTGCATACGGAAAGTAAAAATGATTATTTTTAATTTCCTTTCTTCATATTTTTTTCATTCCTATTTCGGAGCAACTCGTATTTAAATCGTTTAGAACTTCACAGGAACTACAGATTGACAATGCAGCCACGATGGCCTACTGGTAAGCTCTCGCCCTTGAGCCAGAAAATCTCAGGTTGGAAATCCGAATTTTCTAAAAATTCAGGCCAGGTGTGCATTAACTCTGACGTCATGGACCCAATGTCTTCCCATTAGTGTTGCACCGAAGTTTGGAGAGAGGCGATATCTGAAATATCGTCCTCGTCATCTGACCGGGACTGAAAATTAGGATTTGCCTCCCAAAGAAGCCCTAGCATTGCTTTCAAATGCCACGTTAATATAATTAAAATAACGGGGTGGTCATAAAATAATTTTCAGTATTTGGAAGCATCTGCAATTAAAATTAGTGAATAAATGAAACTAGTTTCTTTTATTTTAATTATCTAAGTTCACTTTTTTATCTCTCACATTTTAGAAAAATTTTGCGTAATATATTTTTCTTATGCTCATTATATTTAAGAACCCGATTTCGCTTCCGACAGCGCGTAGACTTCTATGGGTGCCTTTTCTTGTTAATTTATGTGTGTGTGTGTAGAATTTACCTCCTCTTAACTTTCATATTAGTGTATATGAAATTTAGTTTCATTTCATTCATTAATTCTAAATTCAAATTAATGAATTTATTAATGAATTATGCTATTTTATGCCAGTCTGTGCATTTGCAATCGACAAATTTTTAACAAATGGGAAACTATATCTTCCCAGACGAAGCTTCTTTTTTTCCCTGCAATCTATGATGCTGAACATTTAATAAATATTTTACAGGATGTCGTAAATTTCACGCATTTGGCAGTAAAATTGCTCTGTAATAATCTTGCATCTAACCAATGATTGTGACTTGAATAAATTAGATGGTTAAGATTATAAAATCCAATTTTCTATGGCCTTTAACTATTAATCTTCTAACTATTTGACAAAGTCATACCTGAATCCAAAAAGAACATTTTTGAATTGCTGTCTGTCTGTCACTATACCTTTTGTGTTGTTGTTTCTGATGGCACTTGTCATAGACAAGTCCGCTGACTAAGTTAGCGAATTTAAGTCGAAATTTTTTGTGTAGTTTGTTAGTTCTTGTTTTTTAGTAGTGCCATCTAGGGCCAAGAGTATGACTTAGCTACACACACTCACAACCCTTTTTACGCTTGGACTTCATTCAAGCATTTCAATCACAGATCGTAATTTAGACCTGAATCAGAGAATGACCGATCCTGATCCAGTACCCCAAGTGGTATTACTATCGACATGGGGGACTTTGTGACCACGACAGATTTCTACGTGCGCCAGCCACCAACACCATACACAAAGAGTCTTCGGCTGGCGGGTTCGAAGCCACAACCGAAAGCATGCGAATCCAAAGCCCTACCAACAAGGCTACCCGGGCCTACTACCTTTAGTAACCACCATAACTCAAAAATGTTTTGAGCTGTATGGATGAAACTTGGTATGTGGTCCATTCACCACGGATCGTAATTTAGATCTGGTAGGTTACTTTGAAAATTTTCGCAAGATATCTGTTTGGCTGACAGAGTAGTAGCGTACAATAATTATAAAACATAGTAAGCTAGATGGATAAAATCTGGTGCAAACTTTTGGCCTCTAAATTGTAGATTCATATAAAATTTAGAATCAAATCCGCCAAGGGAATGACTGTTCGTTGATCTGTAATTTTATATGCATGGAAACGCGATAGCTACAAAACATAAGATCTTAGTTAATGAAATTTGCTTCATAATTTTGGTATTCAATAAAAGATTTTCATAATGATAGATTCTTATCAAATTTTGCATAGATCCATCAAAAGGTTGACCGTCTGTCGGTCTGTGTTTTCTCCTACATGTAACGCGTCAACTCAAATACGTAGTGATTTAAGTAATTGAAATTTGGTTTGAAACTTTTAGATGACAGTTTCAGTTCTATGTCAAATTTTAGTTTCAAGCTGTTGAAAAAAAAAGGCTTTCAAAATACACAATTGATTTTTCTGGTATTTATCAGCAATTAATTGGTGAAAATCGCACTTTAAACTATTACTCTGTACCACCGCACGCATAGAAACAGAAGAACTAAAAAAGACAATGACTTAGATAACCAAAATTTGGTATATTGTCTTGTCGTTAAAATTGTAATTGTGTAACCAATTTTTGGTTTTAATTGTTCGATAAAAAGGTGTCCAAAATGACTTCACACATTTCTTGTCTTTATTACGAAGCATAAAATACTCATGTGCAAGGATATAAAAAATGGCACTCATGGTTTTCCTCATTGTCCACAATTTTTATGCTGAGGAGTAACACCCTTGTTAGGGAATAAGCGAGAAAGTTTCGAGGAGATGACTCCTACTGGCGTATGAAAATAATCTTAAAAGAAAGTTTTCTATTTTCTATTAAATTATTTATTAATAGCTCCAGAAAAATACAATATTATTTGAAGGATAATGTTAGTTCATCCGTTAAATAAATAAATAATTAAAACTAAAATGTTAAAGACGAATGATAAGGGACAGAAAAAAAATATATAATGGAGAAATCTAAAATATATCTGTAACAGACATCGATATGGTTAATTAATTTTTCGAAATCTATAATCAAGATTGGATGAAGAACATTCAAGATACTTGATGTGTCTATAAACTATCTTCTTTAATACTTTTAAAATTTGACTCCTTTGTAGACTACACAGGTTCATCCGGAATATGAATTGAATATAATATTAAATAAATCTGTTATAGTTTGATGATCATTCTTCAATAAAAATGTTAAATTGTAAGCAGTCATTGATATTAGACATGTGTTCATTCAATAGTTTGATAGGATTTTATTTATTGTGCGCATGAAATTTCTTAATTATGTCAAATCCCATGATGTCATTAACTCCTCCAGTGTCTATCTTTTAACTCTTTCATGTAAGGTTCACTTTCTTTTTCCTTACGTAAATTGGGAAGATAATTAATATTTTTTACTTTAGCTAGAACTTTATTTAGCTTATTAAGTGGGGGGGAATGACATAATTTAATGGAATAATGAAAAAACATTTGGATTTCCTTACAACAATGAAAATTATGCATAAAAATTATTAAAAAATGTTCTTTTTTTTTAAATTTAAAAATTGGGAAATTACATATGCATATAAATGGTCTATAATAATGCAATACCAGATTGCAAAGAGCCTGCAGTTTTATTAAATCTTACTTAAAATGGGGGGGGAGAGACTTAATGCATGATTTATTTCAAAAAATATCTAAAAAAAAAGCAAAGATATATCAATTATCATTATTAGTAGTTTTTTCCCCACTTATTAGTCACTTTCATCGGTATATTTTTCTATTCCTTCAAGTCAAAATAATGAAAATTATTATTATAACAAGTGTCATTATAATAGAACATTTTATAATAATTTCCATTATTATAATTATTAATATTCCATTAGCATTATAATAATTAGTG
The DNA here is from genome assembly GCF_947563725.1 of Argiope bruennichi. NCBI lineage: Eukaryota > Metazoa > Arthropoda > Arachnida > Araneae > Araneidae > Argiope > Argiope bruennichi. The sequence continues at coordinate 27,605,541 of NC_079161.1, forward strand.
GATGAAACATTTCCGCTTATATTTATTTTTTCTGTGATAGTGACTTTACTCTACCTGTGCTACTAATGAAAGTTTAATTTATACTAATGATAAGGATGAATGTGTGTGTGTTGGCACTTTAGCCGGTCATTTGACCTACAGTTAACAAATTTGGCACACACATACTTTTAAAGGTAAAATATGCACTTCGAAGCGATTTTTTTAAAAAAAATTAATTAAAATTTTAATTAATTAAAAATGAAATTGAATTTTGATGTTTTTTTTCGCATTAATTCCAAAATTATCACAGCACAAAAAGGATTTTGTGCTGGGATGATATTTTCAATGATACCAATGTTTTAACTTATGAATTAAATTTCTGTTTTTTAAGTTTTTATTAACTATTTTGATCATATTTTCCAATTATTTATTTCGTACAAAATAAAAATAAAATTTAATCTTCACGTGTACCTTATCCGTAAATTAGAAAAATCAGTTTTTGCCAACGTGTTTCTATTAACTTATACATTGTATTTGAAAAAAAGCTCAAATTAAATGAACAAGGTAATCTGTACTGTAAACTAAACATAGAAATAGATAATTTTCTGCACGGTTTATAAGAAAGGAAATAAATATAAGATGTGATAGTTTCAAAAAAAAATACAAGAAAAAGTTATCTCTGACTTTTTTTAATATCTATATTATTAATTCAATAATTCAGTTTTATTGAAGACATATAAAGTTTAATATGTACAGGATATCAATTCTAATCAGGACAAAGCAGCTAATATCTAAAACCGTATTAATTGGCGTTTATACTTATAAAAATATTCTAAATGAAATAAATAATACTATTTTATGCAGTTTGAATCAATAAATGTTATGATGTATTAAGAATTTTTTTATTTTTAAATTGATCCTCTGTCTTGTGAGTTATATTTAATAAAATATTCTTGAAGCACTAATATTTTAAATAAAAAAGTTTCATTCTTTAGCGACTAAAACCAACTGAATTATGGGAATTTTAATATTATTCTATAAAATTGCACTATTTTAGACTTCTACATCTGCGTTGAAGAAAATACACTAATCGGCTCCCGGAGTTTCCTTGCTTCTGATTAATTTAAAATAATGAAATTGTTGATTGTCTTAAAATAACGATATTCAGAGTTTATAATTCGGTCAGACTTAATCGCAGAAGATTGAAATATTAGATTTTTAGTTTACTTAATATGTTTAACTGGATAAAACGTACTGTATAAAACTTAGTCTTCATAGTTGCTTTTAAAAGTACCTTTATTGACTAAAATAAAATAAAATATTACTTGGCACATTTATATCTTTTTAAAAGCAAAACTGAAAACTGAATTTTATAAGGAGTCAGAGAACATTTTATTGAGAAATTCTTTGAGATATTGCATTACTTATAAAAAAAGTGTTGCGTAAAAAGATATAAAATTTCAAGGCTGAAAGATTCGATTTTCTGTAGTTATATTTTTAAAAAGAATGTGTTTGATTTCTGTAAATTTTTTTTTGAAGTTTTATCATTTCCACTTCAATTTCCAAGTTCAAATTTTACGGAAGCTGACAGAAAATTAAAATGATACATAGTACAATGTACATAATATCATAAGTCGTCTATAGTTGTTTGAGTTATATGACTGTGAAAATGTGAAATTTAAAAATATTTCGCTGAAGAATCTATTAAGAGAAAAAATTACATAAAGTATATAATAGAAAATTTTAGTGAGCATTAGTGAGTCTTGGCGAACTTTCTAGTCGCCAAGGCAGCTAGTGAAACTAAATTTTCAAATATATTCAAACTTATTAATATTTTTATGTTTTTAAAGCTATAAATAAGAAATGGTATAATCGAAAATAATTAAATTCGCTAGGTAAATGTAGGGGAAAAAAATGAGATTGAGCCAGCTTGTCCCGAATATTTTCTAAATTTCGAATATTTTCTAATTTTCTAAATTTAATATTTCAGAGAATTCAAATTTTTCAATTTTAGGGATCTAGTAATTTTTATAAAAACATGATTATCATTTTGTATAACCCAATTATGCCGAAATTTGAACTATTTCCTTGTTTTATTCTACTGCGTATAAATTAAGATTTATTGATACCATCGAAATGATCCCTGCAAAACTGACTTCCCTTCGCTACACACGAGCTCTGCTCAAACAACACTCCGGACGGCACAATGACGTCGCCTACGTCACTGATGACGTCACGTCGCCTTGATTCACTTCTTTTGCACGTGGATGCAACTGGTTAATACGCCAACAGTTTTCATCCCCGTGGTCCTCTTCTAAAAAGTGATCTGTCCACCTTTTATACGCAAATTTATATCGGTTGCCGGGAATTAAATCGTTTGAGCGAAAAAAAATTTACATTTGTTTTTGTTTCCGAGCCGGCCGGTGAGGGAAAACTCCAAAAAGAACAACAGAAGGTAAGCGCTTTTATTTTCATTTATCGTTTGCTTCCCAGTATTATTTTTGTTATTGCCATTTTTTAAATGTAGGTCATAATGTCTAGAACAATAAATATTCGCGATCCGCCGTTTATTCGAAATTTTATTACGTTTGATGAAACATTCAGTTTATTATGATGAATCATATGCGTGGCTTATGATTATGGCCAAGATGTTTTTATTTGCTGTTTATATATCTGCAGCGTGATTAAATTTACGACTGAGTAATCCAATTATTTATATCAAGAATGGAAAAAATTTGAGATGATTGTTAGCAGGTGTCATGCATGATTGCAACCAGGTGATATGATTGCTTTTATTTATGTTATTTTCTTGTGAAATCGTTTGTAAATTTATTAAAAATTAATAGAAATCGTTTGTAAATTTATTAAAAATTAATAGAAATCGTTTTTATAAATTTTAGCTCTTCCCTATGCTTCTGTATAGGGATTCCACTACAAATTATTACCTCTTCCTTTTAATTGAATTATTACTCTGAATTTTCATAAGAAATTAGTATTTTTTGAAAAAATCGTTTGCTTTTCCTACTTGAGTAAAATTGTTAAAACAATAACCATTCCAATTTGATGAAATTTTATTTTTAAGTTAACGTATGATATTATCTTTTACCAATGCCTTTAGACTTTATACTAATTTTTTAAAACAGTTCTATCATCAAAATATTTTAATAGAATTGTACCATTTTTAATACAACTGTAATATTTTTATGCCAAAAAATAGAATTAACGAATTCCAAATATATAAAGATTGGTAATTATTAATAATGCTCCAATATTTCTTTCAAAATGTAATATAATATATATATCTCAATAATTATAATATATATATCGTATATGTATATCGCAAATACAATATTACTGAATGTTTGCTTTTTCCAGTTCAATACTTTTTTTCAAAATTCATTACAGTATTGAAATATGAATATCGCATATATAATATTATTGAGTGTTTAAGAAGGAAATTTCTAATATTTTTCATCTCTTTTCTAAATTTAAAAAAATCTTAAATTTTCACTTCATATCTGGTTAATTACTTTCAATATTGCTTCATTACAAAATTGACCTTATCATTTTCATTTTGGAAAACATAATATCCATTCAAAATGTATTAAAGAAATATAGCTTTAAATACCTTATGATCAGCATAATTATATGAATAGTCTTTCTCGTATTTTAAGAAAATATTCTCGGTAGCTAAAGTCATCGAATTCTGAGTTGTAAATTAAGAGGATTTTTTGTAAGTAAATGTTATATCTGATGTAATGTTTAATGCATGTAAAAAAATATATGTTTTTGTTAAAAAACACAGCATAAAATTATTTGTTTCATAAAGAATTTGTTTTTAATAATAAATGGAATATCTGAAAGATGAGACAATTTCCAAAGCTCATAATCATAAGTCGGTGTTCTCAGAAACAAAGGAATTTGAATAAAATCATTCCAAAATTAACATAATCTGTGATTTTGGACTAAAATGATATAATATGCTTATTTTCTGTTTAATATACTTAAAATAAAATTTAAAATATATTTTAAATGTCATGTAACTTGAAAATCGAAAGAATTATTTTTCATTCTAAATAGCCTCTTAAAATTACATTTTTAAGTAGAAATAAATAAGAATGGATTTAACAGATGAATAATGTTTCTAAATATTGTAATATAAAAATTCACATAATTGCAATATAAATTTTAAATGCATACCAAAATGTGATATATATATATATATATATATATATATATATATATATATATATATATATGAGAAAATGTGTGCCAAATAGAAAAAATTTATGAAATTTTTCATTTCGATTTATTTCACTACAGAGGCATAATTTACGTACAAAGAAAAGCGCTAAGAAACACGTCAGTCTACATCGCGTCACAAGAGCAGAAGAGAGCAAAATTTTTCCCTTCAGTGATTTTATAATCAGATTTTGATTGGGATTTCTTTGACACGTGTAGACTTAGGAATAGGAAATTTAGGTAACTTTAAAAGAATGTGATAAACGTTAGAGTTTTTTAACCCTTCACTCGGAGCGTGAGAAAAAGTTGAAGTGGGCAGTTTTATAGAGCGCGTGTAGAATTAATTAAATAAAAAGTAGGAATTGGATCAGGAAATAAGAGAACATTTAAGAATGGAGTTAATATGAGCTAAATTAAGATACAAATTTGGAAATTAATTAAGATTTAAATTAGTTTTTAAAATATCATTATATATATATATTGAGAAAAAGGCAAAAAATTGTATCATTTTATGATAAGGATTTTTTTTAACAACATTTATAAAAGTTAGCTTATTAACTATCAACTAGTCAAACCTATAGGACGTTTCTATATTCAGTGTAATATCCCCTATTTTGTGAAACCAAAATTGAAAACTCGATGTAATGAATGTACAAATTGTGCCAATAATCTTTAGTTTTAAATATTTTCATATAAATTTATTTTTGGCTTGTAGATTTTGAAGCTTTTGAAAATTATGAAATCTTTGTTAATTTCAAAGGGAAATCAGAAACATGAATTTATTGTTAATTAGCCGCTTTCAGCGACCAGTTGGTAAGTCGGGATAAACGATAGCTAAATATTTCAATAAATATTTTGTGTAGCTTGGTCATAATGGATTCCCCAGACCATAATGGCTTTTTCAATGTAACTTGACCATAATGGGATCTTCAGTGTAACTTGATCATAATGGCATCTTCAGTAACTTGACCATAATGAGATCTTCAGTCTAAATTGATCATAATGGCTTCTTCAATGACCAAATTGACTGTAATGAAATCTTCAGTGTAAATTGACCATACTGGCTTCTCTGTTTAACTTGACCATATTGGCTTCTCAGTTTAACTTGACCATAATGGAATCTTCAGTAGGACATTAAAATAACGGGATTTTCAGTCTAACATGACCATAATGGCTTCTCCAGTGTAACTTGATCATAATGGCATCTTCATTAACTTGACCATAATAAGATCTTCAGTCTAAATTGATCATAATGTCTTCTTCAATGAAAATTGACTAAAATGGGATCATCAGTATAACTTGAAAATAGCGGGATTTTCCGTCTAACTTGACCAAAATGGTTTCTCCAGTGTAACTTGATCATAATGGCGACTTCAGTGTAACTTGACCATAATGGGATCTTCAGTGTAACTTGGCCATAATGACTTCTTCAGTATAACTCAGTCATAACAATATCTTCAGTCAAATATTTTTTAACTTCTAATTTTGATAGACACATAAATTATACTATCTTGCACTATTCTATTCATTGTGCTACGTTTTTCCTAATTTTAATTTTCTGTCTATATCGTCATTATATCGGAGTAAGGAGCAGGGATGTTAAAAAAATGGGAGTAATTTAATTTTTTCCCTTGCTTGATTTTGAAGTGAAAAATTATTTGTAATAACAGTAAAATTTCAATTTTTTTAAAGCTTACATTTTGCGGAACAAAAAATTTTTTTCCGCATCTTCATATTCAAAATAGAAAAAAAATAGAAAATAGAAAAAAACCTGGGTGAAATATTAGTAAAAACAAAGAAAATACTTTGAGTTTCAATAATGAAACGTTGTTGCAAAATAAGACTTAAAATATTTTTTAAATAAATCAAAATTGAAAAAAACTTTGTAAAAAATTAGTGTTGCCATTGAAAATACATTTTTTTGAAAATACAATTATATTATACTGTAATATTTGCAAAAGTTTTCAAAGAAAAAAATATATAAATTTCTTTTAATTTTTAATTAATTAATACTCTGATTAACATTCCAAAAATCATTCCGAGTTGTATATTCTCAACGTATTTACTCTACAGAGTATATGCATGCCAAGTTTGGTAGTTTTATTTCAAACAGTCTGCTTTGTAGAACATTGCTTTTATATTTATTATTTGCAGATATGATAGTTATTATAAAATTGACAATGACTAGTAATTTTTAAATATCGTCAATTAATCAGCATTGATTAAGTGATTCAGCAATTCACTTGTAAAAGGACTATTTTTGCAGATATGATAGTTTAGGTAAATTTTTTTGTAGGTATCTCTAGACGCGTTTTATGAACCAAAAGAAATATCTGAACATTTTTAATAGATACATTTTACTTTTTGGCACCAGCTAATTTAACGGAACCAGATTTTTGATTAATTTACTGAGAAATTAATTCAACGTATTTAAAATGTATTTTTTAAATCATATTTGTTTGTCAGTGGAAACGTAATTTAATAATCTTTTGAGTTAAATTGATGAAAATTGGCACGTGGCCTTTAGATAAAATTTATAACTTTTTTGTCCATTTCTAAATGAAATACACTCACAGAAAATTTGCCTGCTAGTAAATACACTTTCGTTAAAATTTTAAACAAAATCATTGAGAGGAAGTTCGTCTGTCCGGCTGTCTGAGTACAAGTGAATTCGATAAATACACACCGTAAAAATTTATATAGATAAGATTTGGTTCATAGATTTATTACCTGAAATGTGGATGCGTATGGAATTTGGAATCAAATCTATCAAGGGGTTGACCGTCTGTCAACGGTCAACTCCAATGTAAATTTTTCTATTTCTGGGGAGGGAGAGGGAGAGCGTTGGGGTCCTAAATTTTAAAAATAAATAAGAAGACAAACGATAACTAATCAAAGATAAAAATTAATTAAAAATATCTTACTATAACATTTTTATTGAAAATAAATGCGAATAAATTTTTTTTACATATTATTTATTATAATCTTTATGATTTTATCATTACTCAACAAATTAGCATAACATTTATAAACGAAAATTAGCATAATGATAATCTCCGTCCTGCCTAGACATCTGCTGAATGATCCACCGCAGCGACAATAACATGGAAGCTGTGGCTTGTTATGTAATGACTATCACCGGGCTTGAAAACTGACCATAACATAGGAATTGCGTAATCGAAAATGGAGCCAATACAACCGCTTAACCATTACTATACCCAAGAATAGTTAGTACCTGCATATTTATTCGAGGAATTCTCATTCATTTATTCATGGTGCCTCTAATCCGAGGGTGGGGGGTGTCATAAAAGAGAATGAAAATTACAGAAACCGTCTGGAGTGCATTCTGGAACTTTTTCACATATTCTCTAATAAAGCTGTTACTCCCTCACTTCAGTATAAATATTATGGACCTTGAACTTATTTTCAGAGCAATGAATGTAAACATTTTGTGCTTAGTAATATAATGTGGAAAATCGTGTATTCATTTTCGTCGCCGTCTTATCAGCCGATTGAAGCCAAAATTTGATATAATTTACCGACTTAATAAAATGATCATATACCAAATTCATTTATTTAAATCATAGTAATTTTGACTTACCAATTCGTTTGATATTTGATACAGATTTAATGGTAAAACTGTGTCCCAAATTTCATCCAACTAACTATTAACATTTACTAGTTATTGTATTCACTTGTATTCGGACAGAGAAATAAACTTTTTTTTATTGGATTTTGTTGAAACTTTAATAGAAACCTGCAAATGGTATACATACAGAATTTCATCTATCTAGCTCAAAGCGTTTTTGAGTTATCATATTTCCCAGATAGATAGTAAAGACATTATTCCATAAATGTGTTTTTCGCATTCAGAGAAGTCAAAAATTTGGAAAATTCATCAAAATATGATTCTCGAATCATTTGATGATAGAGTACTTTCTTTTCGTTCTACATCATATATACAATATAGTAAAATTAATTGAAAAATTTATTTTGAAATTAATTTTTCATAAAAATGAGTTATTGCTTAGTTACAATTTCTGTATTAAAAATTTACAGAGATCGGATCTAAAAACTAATTACTATTTCCTATAAACAAATAATTAAATTATTGAAAATTTTTCAAAAACTAATTTACATAGAAGATGGCGCAATGTGGCTGTCATCCCTCCTCTCATGGTACATTACATGATTCATTAGCGCATGAAAGCATTTTGCGACCTTAGCAATGCTCATCATAAAGCTTTCTTTAATAACAAGTCGTTTTAGTTTGACATTTCAGCACATTTTTAGCATTGGTATTGCAGCACATTTTTAACAGCACTTCGTCTCCTTCAGTGGCTCATTGAATGATCATTGGCGCATGGAGATATTTTGTGACCTTAGAAATGCACATCACGAGGATTTTCTTTTAACAGCAGGCCAATTTAGTTTGACATTTCAGCACATTTTTAACACCATCAATCCTGCTTCAATGGCATATTGGATGATCCATTGGTGCATGTAGACATTTTGCGACCTCAGCAATGCTCATCATGAAGCCCTTGTTTTTATAACAGGCCAATTTAGTTTGACATTTCAGCACGTTTTTAACATTACCTTTTCAGTACATTTTTAACAGCACTTCTCCTTCAGTGGCATATTGGACGATCCACTGGCGTATGCAGACATTTTATGCCTTAAGGAAAAGCTCATCATGAGGCTTTTCCTTTAGTAATAGGCCGATTTAGTCTGACATTTCAGCACGTTTTTAACATTGCCTTTTCAGCACTTTTTTAACAGCACTTCTCCTCCTTCAATAGTACATTCAATGGACGATCCATTGGTGCATGTAGACATTTTGCGACTTTATTAATGTACATCTTAAGGTGCTTCTTTTAATAATAAGCTAATTTAATCTGACTTTTCAACACATTTTTAACAGTGTCATTTCAGCACATTTTTAAGAGCACTTCTTCTCCTTCAGTGGTAAATTGGACGATCCATTGGCGTATGCAGACATTTTGCGACCTTAGGAATGCATGTCAGAGGGTTTTACTTTTAATAACAGGTCAATTTAGTTTGACATTTCATCGTATTTTTAATTATTTAATCACTATGTTAATGATTTATTTTTGTTAATCTTTTTATTTTGATAATTTTGTTAAAATATATATGCTTTCATTATGAGGCAACCTTTTTTAATAAGATGATCATTTTCCTCTCACATTTCCGCGCATTTTAACATGTTAATTACTTATTTTTGGTTAATTTTTATATCAGTTTCATGAAAATGGATTTAATTTTCATTCCATACTTTTGGCATTCATATTTGTACTAGGTGTTATTGAAGCAGATGTCCGCTGTTAATAAATATTCTAATAACTGAACAAAAGCGAAGAAACGTATGGGACTCTGACTAATTATATTTAAATATTTATTAAAATTATGTTTAAACATTATTCTTATATTTTATCCTTCCCAGAATATTTTTTTGCAAATTTATTTAGTTGTCAACTAGTAAAATATTAACTTTTATTGAAATTTAAAAAAAGTTTTGCCCTCATAACCTAGCGGGTTCATAACCTTGCTTGTGGCCGTCTCATACCTAGCGGGCTAAGGCAGCGGACTAGAAAAGAATTACTACTGTTTTCAGTAATTAAAGAATAATTCATTGCCTTTTAATAATATATTGAAATATTAATTATTCATTAATTGATTAGATTACTTTCCGCTTGACAGGTCTTGTGAAATAATAATTTTCAGTTTTATATTTATTTGAAATTAGTAAATTCTTTATAGTTGAATTTTTAATGTCATATCTGTTTGAAATTTATCAGTTTTTTAATAATCTAATAAATAAATGTTTATATTTCTAAGCAAAAAAAAATCATTAACCAATTATTATGGTTCATTTTTTATGAATTTTATTATTTTAATTACATTTTATGTGATAAAATTTTTAGAAAAATGCATTTGTATTTTCACAAAGCTATTAATATAAAAGTATTAACTGTAATAAATCATTAAATAATTATTAAGCAAAATAAATCAGGTTTCATTAAATTAAAATCGTGTTGAAATGTGAAACTAAATTTATTAGTTATGTAAAAATAGAAGCCTCATAATGTGTATTACATCCCTGTTTATACGGCTTAGTTCTGTAGTAATGAGGTGGCTGGCTGTAATTAAAAAATGTGTATTACTTGGGGCCCCAAAATCCTTACATACGTCATCGAATGAGAGAGAGAGAGAGCGAAAACTTAAAAAAAATGAAATAAAAAAAGTTCAAATCACTTCTCACTTTCTACCTGATGTCACTATACACAAACCCGCCTCTCTAAATCAAGCCGCCACATACCATTCTACCTGATAAAAAGTAATTTACTTTCCAGGGAGCATTTTGCACAGTGTGTCCAGCGCATACCTAAACAATAATAATCCATATTTATGGACGCTTCTGTGAGATAGAGAACCCATCGACTCTGTCAAGCGGGGAGAATTTATGCCGCCTGATAAAGGACAACTATTTCTCCTCATCATTAGATGTAAAAAAAGAAAAAGAAAAGAATCAGTGCTTGCATCAGGAATGTGCAATTGTTGGAGTTTCCCTGACATTCCTGCGGACCATTTAGGACATTTGGACATTCTGAGTGTGTCGCGCGCAAGTCGGAAATGGAACGCGCCGCCAGGAATGTGGACAGGAAAGGAGAAAGTGATAGAAAAGTCTCAGATCTCTAGGGTCAAATTACTGAAAGGGAAACAAAAAAACATTTTATTGGTGTTTTCTGAGAAGATGCGGAGAAGTGGCACTGAGATCTGAAAAAGCAATCAGAATAATGAGATTTTTTTAAAATTCCTGATCGAGAAGATGAATTTATTCTGGGTCGCTTTACATAAGAGCTTCTTAAATAAGCATTGAATCTTATATGTGTTTGCCAGATATTATTGGAATAGTCCTAAATTTTGATTTTTGTCCTGGATATAAATGAAATGTTCCAGATTGTCTATCATTTTTCATATAAAACTTTTACATGTAATCGAAGTTTCTAATAGTAAAATTGTTTGAAATTCTTTTTCTTCCCTTGTTAATTCAGTTTTGACCACTATACTCCGGGGCTACTGTAACTCGGATCCTTAACTTAATTCCTTAATCATATATACAATAAACAGGCATTTGTTTGAATTGTCCTGAATTTGATTGTTTGTCCTGGATTATTTAAATAAAATGTTCTGGATTGTCTAAAATTTATCATACAAAAATTTTAATCTGATCTAAGTTTCTAATAAAAGAATTATTTGGAGGAAAGAATTATTTATTTATTAAAATGATTTATTATTTTATTCTGTATTTATTAATTTAGTCTGGGCTACTATATTTCAAAGCTATCTTAATTTGTGTCGTTAACATAAATGAAATCTTGCATTCAGTGAAAAAGACATTTATTTGGATTGATGGTCCTGAATTTTGATTGTTTCCTTTGGATTTGAATGAAATGTCTAGAATTGTTTAGAATTTTTCATATTGTAGATCATATAAAAATTTAATCTGATCTAAGTTTCTAATAGAAGAATTGTTTGAAATTGTACTTCTATTATTTATTAAATAAATCTGAAGTATCTAAATGAAGTCATGCATATAGTAAACAGACATGTGTTTGGTGTATCCCGAATTTTGATGGTTTGTCCTGGATTTGAAAGAAATATCCTGGAATTTCTAGAATTTTTCTTATAGTAGGTTTATTAAAAAAAATTAAGTTCTAATTGAAGTTCCCATCTAATATATTTTTGTTGCAAAACGGCCTGAGATTTAAAAAAGGCTCTCAAAATAAATATAAAAAAATTATAGTCTAATGTTAAATTTCTTGCATTGTCTGTTTCTTTTGTACTTATAAATTGATATCTCATATTAAAAAAAAAACGTTAATTATATTTAACTTAACTTAAAAATGTTAGCTTCAAATGATCTACTTTTACTTTACGTTTTGTAATAAATCTGATCTTCAGAATTTCACCAGACAAGAAAAAATATACCAAATTTGAATAAAATGTTCTGAAGAGATCGCAATGAAAGATATTGAAAATATATTAGTTTTACAAAATAAAACAACTTTTCATCTTGTATGCTAATATTGTTAGGGGAAAATCAACCGGAGGGTATACGCTGAAAGACGACCAACATATAATTAGAGAACAGAAACTAATGCTTTATTCCGAAAGAAAATGCTAAGCACAGGCAAGGCATATACAAAGAGCAGAACTTGTAAAACTCAATACCAAATTAAGCGAAAGACTGCAATAGCGTTCAGAGAGCAGCTAGAAAAATCGCTCCATTATCAATATTTCAATGAAAGAATTCTCTGATCGGGTGTGCGCTTTGCCGTTTATGGTGATAATGATGATGATGTCGTGTCCGCGTTACCACGGAAAGGGGATGCAACAGCTTCTGAGGGTAAAGACCCCTGAGCAACCGAGGGCAGAAGTCTGACTTCTAGCTCATATGAATATGAAACTCACACATTCGCTTGCACAACCCCGTTTTACAGGGAGTCACATTCACACACCTCAATGATAGAACACAGATGAAGAACAACCATGCGCGAACCGAGATTCGAACCCAGGACGTCCAGATCACGGGGAAGATGCGCTAACCCTATGCAAGGACGGCGGCTTGACTTTTATGGTCCCCAGCAGAATATGGAATTTTCTAGAAGAGTCTATGGATCTTGGTTCTAGCCGAAATCTTCTATTTTTTTTAGAACTTTCATTTTTGCCGCGAAATAGTCGCTAAGTTTGTGGACATGGTTAAGTTCATTCAGTACTCATTAAAAATCCTGTCCTTTCTACGAACTGTTCAGAGAAATAATATTGCTGATTCTAAGCAGTTTTAAGTGATAAAACGTCCTCAATCACCCCAAGCAGTTTCGACTCCCAAATACAAAGTCCTGGATTGTCCCGATATTTACTTAGAAGTAAATAGATAATATTGAAAATTATCGTTATTAATCCGCGATTTGCAAAGATTTTGATAAATTCCCGCTTTTTTTTTACGTATAAAGTGACTAGATGTTTTGAGTAATACCAGTGGTGTCCAGTTTTACTTCTTCGTTGATGAACTGAAAATTGTCGCGAATGCAATTTAAATATTGCATATGCACTGCTGGAAAAATTCTACTTTATTATTTAATTTATTAATTTAATTAACTTTTGATTTCAAACATGAGAGTGGGCGCCAGTAATGAATTTGAGAGAAAAATTGTTACGAAATTTCTTATTATTTATAACTATAAACTATAAATAAAAAAATAAGTAATAAGTAATAAAAATAATTAATAAAAATTAAAATAATAATAAAGTATTGATTTTTTTTTAATTCTTACTCCTTTTTGGGTTTTTTTTAAAAGAAAGTTTTAAAAAAATTTATCAAGTTAATTAATTTTTGTTATATTTTGTATTTAAAGAAAAGATATGGATCGACCAGGAGATTTTGACAAATCCCCACACCTCCCGAGAACATCCCGTTTTGGAACGCCCCGAATCAGAAAGCAATAATCTTTGCATTTTGTCTGAATGTGGAATTTAACCTTATAACTTTAAATGATCAATTCTTGTATATACATAAATTTATTTCGTGCATCTCGGAAACGGCTTTACCGATTTGGATCAAATTTTATATTTAGATAAGGTTTTGCGTTTATCTATATAGGTGTTTTTTCTGAAAAAACGCGATTTTATACAAAACAACTTTTATAACTAACTATTAGAGTCTTTTTCTATCTGCTATGATGCTGACAGTGACATTAATACCATAGGATGATAATCTACTGATACCTCAAAATTTTGCGATATGGCCGCTATATGACATTATTTGAGTACAAATAAATTTGGTTCACGTCCAATAGCAACAGTGTAATTATTGTGTTAACCAATCAACTTGTCGTTCAAATAGCATTACCGAATTTGGACATCAAATCAACTTTGGTTGTGTTTTTTCTTTGTTTAGACCAAGGTACTCATACTGTTTACTTATAATGTGTATTTGTAGCCACCCTGTGTACTTTACAGTCCGTAGGAAACCTTTAAGATAACATTTTAACATGTTAAACTAAGCGCATTCATGATTTTTGTTAATTAAACGACCAGTTCATATGTAGGTAAGACTGAAAAATATGCAGCAATCATTCGGAATTTGTATCTGAATATTTTCTCCGAAAAAACAGAATTTTGTATATATAAAAAAAACTGCCGATACTTGCATAAAAATTGTTGTCAGCCACTTTGCTAGAATTTGGATAAAATCTGTCTTCTTTAAATCCGTCTGTTTTTCCATCATTGTGTATTTAAAAATGATTTAATAAATGCAAATATCTAGAAATATGAAAAATTAGCACAAGATTGTATCATCCGTATTGAAGACCTGCATTGAAGTTGTATCAAATCGTTCAACGAGTGGATCGTTTGTCGGTCTGTATGGGATGTCTAATGTCTAATTACAAACATAAATATACATATAATTCCAAATTGAAAATGTTTCAACTACATAAAGAGTTATATTTAATATTGTCTAAATTAATAAATGCGCAATTGAAAAAATTACAAAATCTAAAATTCTTATGTAGCCACCTTGTCCTATTTTACATAATTAGCAAAATATTCTTGAACACTAGTATTAAAAAAAAGAAGTCCCATTCTTTTGGAATTAAAACTGACCGTGTTATGAAGCTTTGAATGTCACTCAGATAGACGATTTGAAACCATTTCACTGACTGCTTTAATCCATTATAATTAGGTTTATTCAATATGAAAAAAATTTCAACATTGAGCCAATATGATACACTTAAAAATAATCGATAATTATTGCTTGCGTAAATTATTTACCATTATAAACTTTGTGTCAATAAATTCTTTTCGTACCTTTGAAAATGAAAGTTAATATTCTTATTGTCGTGTGATTGATCTGAAAGAATTAATAATCTAGTGAGTGGATTTTTTAAATATATTTTTCCAAGTATTTCTTTTTAGAACTCTAATCGTAAAACACGATTGATTCTCAAAATATAGTTCCATATACCAAGTGCAAAATATCAAATTTATAGTGCATTCATATATCTTTAGTGAAAGGTCAAATTTATTATCCAGAGAATTCATATAATTCCAAGCGCCCAATATAAAGTATTAAATTTATAATGCAAAATATTCGAATTATGATTTCATGTAAAAAATATGAAGTATCAGATTTATAGTGCGAAGTATTGAACTTGTGATTCCATGTACCAGATGCAAAGTTTCAAATTTATAGTGTAAAATATTCAGGTACCAAATGTAAAGTATCACATTTACAGCGCAAAGTGTTTTTTTTAGCAGCACGCATGAAGCATCAAATTTATAGTCCAGGGAATTCAAATTATGATTCCATGTAACAAGCATAAAGTATCAAATTTATAGTCCAAAGCATTCAAATTGCGATTCCATCTAATAAGTATGAAATTTATAGTGCAAAAGATTCAAATTATAATTCCGTGTAATAAGCAGAAAGTATCAAATTTGTAGGGCAAACCATTCAAATTATGATTCCGTGTAATAAGTATAAAGTATCAAATTTATAGTGCAAAATATTCAAATTATGATTCCGTGTAATAAGCAGAAAGTATCAAATTTATAGTGCAAAACATTCAAATTATGATTTCGTGTAATAAGTATAAAGTATCAAATTTATAGTGCAAAACATTCAAAGTGTGATTCCGTGTAATAAGCATAAAGTATCAAATTTATAGTGCAAAACATTCAAATTATAATTTCGTGTAATAAGTATAAAGTATCAAATTTATAGTGCAAAACATTCAAATTATAATTTCGTGTAATAAGTATAAAGTATCAAATTTATAGTGCAAAATATTCAAATTATGATTCCGTGTAATAAGCAGAAAGTATCAAATTTATAGTGCAAAACATTCAAATTATGATTCCGTGTAATAAGTATAAAGTATCAAATTTATAGTGCAAAACATTCAAATTATGATTTCGTGTAATAAGTATAAAGTATCAAATTTATAGTGCAAAATATTCAAATTATGATTCCGTGTAATAAGCAGAAAGTATCAAATTTATAGTGCAAAACATTCAAATTATAATTTCGTGTAATAAGTATAAAGTATCAAATTTATAGTGCAAAACATTCAAATTATGATTTCGTGTAATAAGTATAAAGTATCAAATTTATAGTGCAAAATATTCAAATTATGATTCCGTGTAATAAGCAGAAAGTATCAAATTTATAGTGCAAAACATTCAAATTATGATTCCGTGTAATAAGTATAAAGTATCAAATTTATAGGGCAAGCCATTCAATTTATGATTCCATGTAATAAGTATTAAAATTTATTGTACAAATTATTTGAAATATAATCCTATGTACCAAAATAAAATATTAAATTTGTAATCCAAAATACTCAAATTATAATTCAATGTACAAATGTATACCATTTAAATTGAAAGCCGACTACACATTTCTCTTTTTTAAATACTTTTCTGAGTATTTGATTTATTAGTGTTTTCTTTTTTGTATTCATACATTGATACAATCTCTAGGCATACTTTTCCTAATAGAAATGCAATGTAAGCACTCGGAATATCCAGTAATATATTAATCATGAACTTGAGAGCTCTAAACGACATTTTCACGCTTTCCGTTCCGCAGGCCAAAACAAAAACAATTACGAAAAAAATTTCCGGAACGCCTCGTGCGGGGGTTTTCCAAGAATAGCAGACGACAAGATAAAGCCCACGACGTGCGAACGAGCCATGTAGGGGCCACAGTTTGAAACATCTGCGCTGTTATAGATTGGAAACATCCTCGGCTGTCATTTTGACAGCGGTGAAACAACCGCAGCAAATAAGAACGAAATTGGTTGGCTATTTTTATACTTTACTAAAATTGGTTTTGGCGGGTTCATTCGAAAAAAATGAGTTCTTGTATTTTTCATTCCTTTTTTAGCGAATAAGCAGGATTGAATATGATGAATTGTTATAAAATTTGAAGCGTAAAGGCATATAATTTTTTTAAAAAAAAACCATTTTCAAATATTGTAACCGAATGAAGTATTTCATGTACCGGCTTTTTTTAATATTTTTTATACTGAGTTATAAAAGTATGTACTCATTTATAAAAGGTGGAACTTAAATCAATGGTCTATCTTCTGTGAAAAATTTATTTGACATGAACGATGTATTAGAAGATAGATTTGGTTGTACTAAATGAAAACTTGAAATATATATAAAAATCTTTTTATAGCAAAATTTGATTCGTGTAACTTACCAGTTTTTATCCTTTTAGTAATTGGCATCTAGGCTTTCTCACAAATTATTATTACAGTCATTTCCCAGTAAATTTTGAACTATTCAGTGCTAACATAAAAATGCCATTTTTGTCAATTGAATGTATGCAACCAAATTTAAGGGCGATTACAAGCTCAAGTAATAGTCAGATCACTAACAAGTAACATGGTTAATAACACATAACAAGTTAATAAAAAAGTCATCCAATAAAGTATAGCATTTATTAGGAAACAGCGGATTCTATCCGGCAAAATATAAAGTGTAGTGTGTATTATCTTACAGATTATATCATATGATATCTCTTAAAAAACTGCCATTATAAAAGGATTCATGTGTTATCCTATAGAATACAAAACGCAAAATATGTCATTTTATTGCAAACAGCATACGTTATTTTATTGTTCAAATAATCATATTACTTCCCGATGTATATGTTAGGCTCTATTTATTATTTTATGGAGTACTTTTTTATTTTCTCGAATAGAGAAAGTATTGTAATAATCAACAAATTCGAACTTGAGATTTTCACGGATCTACGCGCTTCAGACCTCTTGGTATTGTGGTATTTTTGGTATTGTGCTTGTCTGTCTCTCTATCTATGGACACGATAAAACCACTTTGGGCTAGATGGGTGAAATTTGGAGTATGAACTTACGATTAAATTTGTAGATTTTTTATCAAATTTTGAACGAAATCCATTAACAGAAAGTCGGACTGTCTGTCTCTTCGATTATAAGTAAACTCGATAAATCCAAAATATATAGATAAAATTTAGTACTCGGTTTGGTTTTAGCATCTAAGGTTTAGATTCTTATCTAATTTTAAACCAAATCTGACTTTATATATATATATATATATATATATATATATATATATATATATATATATATATATATATATATATATTTCAAACTTTCAATTAATTTAAAACTTTTAATTAGATAACAATCTAATTTTAAACCAAATCTATCTTTTAATTCATCGTTCATGTCAAATATTTTTTTTATATATAATATAGACCATTCACTTAAGTTCCATCTTATATAAATGAGTATAATACATTTTTTATATAAGATAGATCATTAACTTAAATTCCATTTTATATAAATGAATATAATAAATTTTTTATATAAGATAGATCATTAACTTAAATTCCATTTTATATAAATGAGTATAATACATTTTTTATATAAGATAGACCATTAACTTAAATTCCATTTTATATAAATGAGTATAATAAATTTTTTATATAAGATAGACCATTAACTTAAATTCCATTTTATATTAATGAGTATAATAAATTTTTATATAAGATAGACCATTAACTTAAGTTCCATCTTATATAAATGAGTATAATAAATTTTTATATAATATAGACCATTAACTTAAGTTCCATCTTTTATAAATTAGTATATACTTTTGTAATTGAATATAGAAAATATTACAAAACGCCGGTATATGAAATATTGACCTTCTGTCGGTTTCTGCTTTCGAGTGCATATAAACACAATAACGGAACAACTCATAAACGGAATGATTTAAATCAATGAAATTTAGCATGTAATCTTGTGACTTCAACTGCAGTTCAGTGTCAAATTTTAATTTCAATCGGTCGATAAAAAAGTATTCAAAATACATATTCACACAATAGATTCAATAAAAGTGCTAAACTCACTTAACAGATTTAAATTATTGTTCGTCAATGTAAAGCATTTGCTGTCTTGCTCAAGTTCCATAATTTTATGTGAGAGGAGAGGTATATGATCTTAATTGGTAAGTATACGAGAAAGTTTCGGGGAGACCACTGCTGCTAGTCTATATAAACATCATGTCATCATGCTTGTAAACGGAAGAGATGTACGAAAATTCGTTGCATTTTTTAACACTACTCGCGTTGTATTAAAAAGTCCATATTGATTATTATTAAAATATGCATATGCTTCATAAAAGAATTATTAAAAAAATACTAATTTTTTTTTATGAATAAGAAGTCTCTATCGACTTTGTTTTGCTATTTTAACGTCTCTTCTTTACTTAATCACTTCAACGGCCTTCTAATGTCAGATTGCACCCATTCATGTTGTCCAAAAAAAATAATTAAAAAAGATGTTTTAAAAAAATTAAAAATCACTTGACAGCCGGAAAAGAAAGAAAGAATACCTAGAAAAGAAAGTAGTGAAAAAATAAAAAAGAATACCAACAGTTCGAGAACAAATAAAATAAATTAAAACGCCAAAGCGGTGCCAAAATCTGATTAGTATTCGAAAAACGATCCGCCAAATAGTTCAAATTGTTTGGAATTTGGAAAAGGTGGAAGTCGGGCGCATTCCAAATGGTGTTCAGTGAAAGGCCTGTCCATACATGGTCTGCCGTTGACGAACAGTTTGATTATGTTTTAATATTATTATTAATTTTTCTCTGCTTGCAAACCACCTGTCTGTGTTCTGTGTCTGACGTTACACGTGGCGATTAGATTTTGGGAGCTGATTTATTTTGATGACGTACATAGTTTGGTCTTATTCCTTTGATACTTGAAGGTGCAGGTGAACTTTCGATGGAGTTCGAACACGTGGTTCGTATTCAGCGTTTGTATTGGTAGCTTGTTTATGAAAGAGGCACGTGGTATTTGTTTTTTCAAAGGAGCATTAGAAATATTTTACATTCATTGATCACATACGGAAAACTTTGAATTTATATTACTTACTTTGAATATATTTGCTTTGAAAAAAAAAAGATAATTAAATATTATTGAAAAATTCTACAATTATAATTTTTATTTAAGAATTTCTAAAAAATCGTTTTAGAATTTTTTTTTTCAATTTTATAATGTCTAAACTTTCTTGATAAATTTGGTTTACTTCAATTTAAGACATGTTCCTGAATTGTAGACACGATTCTAAATGTTTTCGAATTTCTCAATTTTAATAAAAAAAGTTATCATCTAGTTTATAATAAAATTTTATTGATGGAAATAAATTTGATTTCAATTTTACATTTACGTATACGAAGTGCACAAAGGAAAAGGATTGTAATCGTCAAAAAAAAAGTTCGAATTTGAGATTTTGAAGAATTCCCATGATTGAGTACGAAAAACAAATTTTTGGAATTATGTCTGTCTGTAAACACAATACTCGAAAAATCGCTTTTAGCCAGACGGATCAAATTCGACATTCAGTCTTTATACCAAATTTGCAGATTTTATCAAATGTTGAACGAAATCCGTACTCGGGAAGTCTATCCAGCTGCCCGAGTATGAATGAACACTTTATTTACGAAATGTAAAGAGCTATAAAGATAAAATTTGATACTCGGGCTTAGCATCCAAAATGTAGATATCACATTTGAAATTAAATCTAGAACTCAACCGGCAGTATATATACTGTCGCATGCATGTTAATACGATTACTATAAAACATTAGGATTTAAATAAATGAAATTTAGGATGTGAACCTGTTATTTTAATTTTTGTGTGGTGTGAAATTTTGGTTTCAGTCGGTAGGCAAAAAAGTGTCCAAAATGCATACTCGATTTTCTTGTAGCACATGCCAATGATTGATCGCCAAAGATCGTAAGGCAGGATGCGAAATTCTAGCATTCGACCGTATGCTAGAATGCGTATTAAAAAATGCGAAATATAATTCTATGAAATATAATTTTGCAGATGCGTTGCTGAAAAGTAGAAACTTTTGAAATTTTAACTTCGATTTATTTAACCACGGGAGTCATAATTTGTACATAAAAAAAAAAGCGATAAGAGATGCGTCAGTCCACATCACGAAACAAGAGCAAAAGAGACTAAAAAGTCCCTACAGTGATTTTATTATTAGATTCTGATAGGGATTCCTTTGCTACGTGTCGATTTGGGCAAGGAAATTTTAGGTATCTTGGAAAAATATGTGCAATTGTTAGCGATTTTTACCCCTTCGCTCAGGGTATGAGATAATGCATGAGTTATCAGTTTTTTAGCGCGCCTGTTAAAAATAACTAAGTAAAAAAGTGGAAAATGGATCAAGAAATAAGAGAACATTTTAGGATGAAGTTAATATGGACTAAATTAAGATAAAAATTTGGACATTAATTAAGAATTAAGTTTTAAATTAGATTTTAAAATATTATTACACCTGTTTAATCATCACCAATGCCATGTAAAGTATTTTCGGCCTTATCCACAATTATGCGTGAGGGGGGGGGGCGGAAGAAATCATTATTAGAGAGTCCGTTAAAAAGTTTTGGAAAGACAACTCCAGCTAGTTAATGCATTAGAATAGAAATAAATATATAAATATATAATAGAGTAAATATATAAATGAAATAAATCGATTTAATTTTTACTTTAATAATATCCCTTTAATTTAACATTATAAAATGGGGGTATCTGTTTATAATATAACGAATTCAGCTTGAAAAAATAAGCGAGTGGACTCTTCCCTCACCTTTCTTTTATGTACTCTACAATCTAGACCCCGACCCAGCCAGAGGCCATGCGGGAAACATTTCTTTTATATAGAAACGATACATTTTCAGTCCTCCTTGTAGAAACCTGCATTTGCCGATATATGTTAGGGAAGTACGGATGAGGAGGAAAGTAGCACATGCACCAAATTTCTGATATATCTGCAAGCCCTAGTTCATTCCTTAAAGTTGTGCTAGTCTGATGATGTGGTCTCGGTTTCGGAACTGGAGGTCTTCAGGTTCGAGACTTGATTCCACCGAAGGATCGACATGTAAGCGGATTTGGTGCACGTTAAAATCTTCGGAACCAAATGTTCTCCGCAGGTGTAGCGTGAAAATAAATTTGGAGAGGGGGTGTCCCATCATAGGTCGTCCTTGTCATCTGATTGTGGTTCAAAATTACGAAGTCCATCCCAAACTTGTCTTAGTGTTGCTTTGAAATGGGACGCTAATATAACTGGACTGAATTCCTTTCACCTGTTAAAGAATGTCGCACGTTATGACTCAATATGCAATATTTTGTATTTCTAGTAAAATGGAAAAATCCAAGTGTGAATTTAGACACAATTGACATAAAATTTCTATACAAATCTGCAATTTAAGACGCAAAACGATGCGCTAAATTTCATTTATCTAACCCCCCCCCTTTTTTTTTGAGTTATCGCTTTCACATTCATTCAGATAAACAGGGAGAAATATGGTCATTTCGTGAACAGATTTGGATCAAAATGTAAGGTATGCAACTGCGATCGGGCTGAATTTCCTGAAAAACGTTCAAAAATAGTTATATTTTTAAATATTTACATAAAATACGAAAAAAAAAACACATTTATGAAACGAAAATATACCTCTATATTACTTAAGTGCCAAAAGTTTATTTTTTTTTAATCGGAAGAAAGGGCGTTTTTTTTCTTCTTTTTATTGGTTAAAAAGATTTATAAAGCAAAAATCTTCTAGTTTACCAAATGATTTACACAAATTTTAGCAGATAGTTTAAAAAATAAATTATATAGTTTTTGAAATAAAAAATAAGCTGTAATTCTATCTATTCTTTAAATATTGTGGTTCAACTTATAAATAACCTGAAAATTTCAATTTTTTTTCTTTCATATTCTGAAGCACTAAAACAACTATAAAATATTTCTAAATGAATAGATAACTTATTTTCTAGTTCAGGAACTGCAAAACTTATTGAGAAATTATTGTACTAACTTCAAACAAAAAATATGCTTTAGATTTTAATTTATGAAGTTTATTTATAAAAAAATTCTCTCAAAGAATAGAATTTGGGAAAATAGCAATCGAAAGATATGAAATAGCAGTAAAATATATGTAAATGCTAATACAAAAATCAGTATGGCTTCCCAAAAATAGACTTCGAAACAAAATTCTAACTTTTTAAATTTTTTTAAGAAACCCGTTCAAACATTAAGAATATTAAATAAAAAAGTTGTCATAATTTCGCAAAAAAATCGACTTTTTAATATAGTCACCTACTTTAATAGAAGTATCTACATTTCTGATAGTAAACTCATGTACTAATTATAAATTAAAATAATAAATAATTATCATTTATGTACTAACAAAGTCAATTATAATTTCATATGTTTTTTAAGTGTCCGAATTATATGCAAATCAACGAAACATCCAATGAATGCATTCCGTTTAGAATTTAACAGAAATCTACAAATTTGGTGTTCAAACCACGTACCACGAAATTTGACTACCTCAAAGCAATACTCGCGATTTCAGACAGTTCTCATTCTCCCGTGTTCACAGACAGACATAATGTCAAAAATGTAAGTGTGTTTTTAGAACTCAGGGAGTTCTGGAACACAGAGATTTATCATAATCTCGATTTCGGAATTTTTTGACAATTAGAATTATTTCTCTCAGTTCATTTCATATGTCAGAAAGTAATAAGTACCTCCTTATTGAACTCTCAACTTTAAATCCATCTATTAGAGCCATTATGTCATGAACTTTTTAGTTTATATTATAAATTTTATCAATATGTTGAATCCAAACCTGTGCATCACGAAATAGCCGTTAATGCCGTTGCGCAATGCAGTCATCACCTGTTAGGTCATTAAACCGTAATGTAAATGGAAATAAATACTAATGACTAATTCGTTTCATCAAACTTAGCAAGGTATTCATCACACACCTACGCATTAACTGTAATAGATTTTTCCTACCATAACGGGAATGAATATTCTACCAAGTTCAAAGTTCCCTTGCGGTCTGGGTTGATTCCAAGGCCGGCAGTGGTTGCGCAATGCCACCAATCACATTTATTGTTTGTTTGAGTGAAGTTTTAGTCATTACATAACAGATACATTTCATGAAATGGTTGTAAATCTTGGAGCACGTTTCCTAGTTCCTGAATGAATACTTATAAATATTTAGGAAGTGGACTTACGTAGCAGACTAGATTGAAACATTATTTTATGGTACAGGCATTATTTATTACACTCCTTTATAGAGTTGGTTCATCATCTGTTTGTACTTGAGTGATTTGTCTGAATATGGTTATCCTATTCGTCTAAAGTTTGCTAATATATGGATCATCGTCCATTGAGATTTTTTTTTCTTACATCGTTTATAGTATGTTTATTGAAAATAAATAAATAATAATGAGAATTTGCTTGCTGAAAATCTCAAAATCCCGCTCTTTGTAACAGCGAAATCTAATGTATATTCTGAATGAAATTTAGCTGCTGAAATCTACTTTGAAGTTGCTAGTCGGCGTATGGAAGCTTGAATATTAAAAGTTGTGGGGTTGAGATGTAGGATTAAGTTGATCCGAATTCGAAAAAAAAAGGGGGGGTGTAAAACAGACTAAATTATGCGTTTAAATATTACTTTTTAACACATTTTATTTATTACATTCATTGACATTGATTGTTTTTATTGATTATTTTTTAAAAATATAAACTAATTTTGTACAAAAATTAATATTTTGTTAAAAAAATGATTTTTATAGATATCAACGATCAACGCAACTAGGGGGACTAACTGAACTTTGGGTCTTATTCACAATTTTTTTTTATTTGCTAAAATATTAGTGTCCTGAGAAAATGTTATTTCTCTCCCTAAAACTGTCTCGCAGATCTTATAATAAAGGAGTTATCCCTGAGAACGCCTTGCATGGCTTTGGCTTATAGTAGGAAATAATAAGCTTTGGCGGGAATTCAGCATTTTTACTGCCATCCTTGGCGAGATTTTTGGCATTTAATCTATGGCATTCGGTTAATAATTACGAACATCGAATTTGTATTCTAGGTGCGCTTTCCTCAACCGATTAAAATCAAAATTCGGCAAAGTAGTCAAATACCAAATTTGATATATTTAAGTTATTATATATTGAGTTATCATGTTTACATGTTTCTGAATGTGCAAATCGATAGACGGCCAACCCCTTGTTGGAACTTGTCCCAAAAAATTGAAAGACGTCTACTGTATAGATATTAAAACTGTGTGCCAAATCTTATCTATCTAGCTGTCTTCGTTTTGTAATTATCTTATTTACTTATATTCGAACAGATAGATGGGCAGGTAGACTTCCTCTGAATAGATTTTGCTCAAAATTTGATAGAAACTGAAAATTTGGTGTGAAGAATATATACCAAATTTCATCCGTCGAGCTCAAAGCATTTTTGAGTTATATTTCTGATTGATGGGACATTTTCGAAAAATGTGTTTTTTGAACTTAGTGAGATCTAAAATGTGAGGATTCTTCAAAAGCTCGATTGGGAATTGTTTGACGATTTCAATACTTTCTGTATATCACGTATGCGAGAAAATAAAAAGAAATGTCAAGAATTCAAAACAGCTTAAAGAGGAGTTAAACTTAGTGTTAACAACGGCGTTTTTTTATTTGCTGAAAGATAATTTATATGATATATATTAATTTGTCTAATTTCCAAATACTGATATGGGGCGTTGAAGTGCAAAATAAATAAAACATAAAAAAGTAGGTTGATATTGTTATATTTTGCTTTGATAAGAAACATACATTAAGTATTCTTATAAAATTAACACGTATAAGAAGAACCAGAAGAAAGATGAAAGACTAATAATCCATTTCAGTTCAGCTATATTTTAAAGTTGATTGTACTTTCTTAATTTTGTCGTTTTTTTGTTCACATAATTATATAATGAAAGGGTAAGTCATTTTACCGACAACCTGTTTCTTTTGTCCATGATGTTAGCATTAAGGAAAACATTCTCTCTACTTTTGTATTGAGGATTGGAGTGACAAGTACACATTTGCATAGTTTTGTTACTCATGGCTTTTGTATCAACAAAACACTATAGTCTTTTATCTGTCATGTTAAATTACACGGTTGCTTCCCTTTTTTGGCTGGTATTATTCTTTTCTAAATAATCTTTTCGATATAAAAAATCGATGTTTCTTATAAACTTGCAATAGTACGTTCTATTTATTCCCTTTCCTGTAATATAGTTGAGAATCGTCTTGTCGAAAACATTGTATGTTTGAAAAGATAGTGACTATTTCTTATTTCATTCCACGGCAATATCAAATAAATCGATAAGTTGTTTTCCAAAAGTTTTCATCTTGATGCTGCTTCCAGGATCAAATTTTGGAGATTCAGCATTTATTGTTTGAACGGAACTTCATAATGCAGAAATTGGGTGGTGAAAGAGTTGTGCCAATAAAGTATATAAAGGACGTATGACTGTTCAATTTATAAGGAAAAAAAATTTCAGGGGAGGGAAGAGAGGAGTTAGTGTATTATAGTATTAGATAAGTTAGTTGATTCGATTCTTCGTATGTTAACAATTTGATAGGAAGCTATCTTTAAAAACCTATTTTTAAAGATTAAATCTAATTTATTTGTTGAAAATTATTTATTTTTTCAAAAAAAAGCTTGGTGCCAAAACACACGCCAAGCTTGATATAATAGATTCAGTAAAATTGCTAGATTCAACCTTCGTTCTTCGTATGCCAACAATTTGATAGGAAGACATCTTTGAAAACTAATTTTTAAAAATTAAATCTAATTTATTTGTTGAAAAATTATTTAATTTTTCAAAAAATGCTTGGCGCCAAAACACGCGCCAAGTTAGATATAATAGATTCAGAAAAAATGCTAGATTCAATTGAAAAGTTAATATTTCAGAACTATTGTACGCCAATTCCATGCAAGGCGTTCTGTTTAATGACATTTATATTGGAGAGTTGGCATTTATAATGCGAGAAAGTTTTGGAGAAGTCACTCCTGCTAGTTTATTTACTTGGTAACTAAAAGAATGGAAGTTTTTAATTTACCTACCTGCGGTTTCTTCTCAGACTAACGGCCTTAATCTGCCTAATAGAAAATACTAAATTCTTTATTACGAATTAATTCAGAACAAATATTTCATTAAAATTTCATTCAATTCAACAAATATTTCATTGAAAAAAATTCATTCAATTCTGGTTGAACCGGTTTCTGGTTTCTGTATTGTATCAAACCTATGATGCACCATTTGAAGCGCTTTACTGAAATTCATTCATTGCCCTAGCAGTTCCACTGAAACCTTTTACAATATCAATATTTGACATTAAATATTCTCCTGGATTGAATTATAGAAATAGGGCATTCCATTCAGCAAAGCAGCTGCGTCCAACACAGAATTTCGGCGCCAAAACCCTATGTGACGTGGTCCTCTGTCTGTTTATTCAATTCGTAAACCGTCTGCGGAATGTGAGTGACAGGTTCCATTGGCGTTTAGCCAAGTACAGGTTGAAAGAGTCATCAGCCGCAGCTGTTCGGGATACATTGCAGCCATCCATATGGATCAGCTGTTGCCCCTGATACACACAATACCTGTAAAGGTGAAGTTGCAACACTGTTTTAACTCTGGCAAGGTGCAAAAAGACATTGATTCGACCGTTTTATACATTTTTATGAAAAATGACCATGGGAAAGATGCATGCACTAATTAAAATTGAGTCATGGCTATGGATCAGTAAGACATTGGCTCGATTGAGAATTGAAAAAAAGAAATGTTCTTAAAAAAAGAAATATAATGTTCCATTCTTAAGATAACATATTTTTATATATTGTAATTTAACTTCACTTGTATGCTCAAAATGATAGAATTTTGAATGGAATTTTTAATGTAAGCTATTGTTTGAGTTATGTAAATTTCTTAATATTATAAAATTCAAAATTATATAGGCTTTTGAAATTTTTATGTAGTTTGTGTTGCCGATGACAATATACTGTTTCAATATTTTCTGAACGTAATTATGAATTAATCGACTGATTTAATTAAATTTTGATTCATTAATCATGGCGTTTCTATTGTCTTCCTGGCGTGTATTTCTTAAGGGCATAAAATTCAAAACTCTTTAGATTTTTGAAATTTTATGCAGTTTCTATTGTCGATGACAATATACTGTTTCAATGTTTTCTGAACTTAATTATGAATTAATCGATTGATTTAAATAAATTTTAATTCATTAGTTGCTGCGCTTTTACCTCTTTCCTGACACAAGTTTCTTAATAGTATAAAATTCAAAATTCTTTAGACGTTTAAAATTTTATGCAGTTTGAATTGTTGATAACAATATATTAGTTCAAAGTTTTCTTTAGTTAATTGTGAGTTCATCGATTGATTTAAATAAATTTTGATTCATTTAGTCGTGGCGCCATCTAGTAGTAAACTGAAGAATAACATTGACTTCAAAATTTCATAATACTTACGACGATTCATTATAAAGTCGAAATAGTAAAAATGTATTCAAATTTCTACTTTTAAAAATGTCTTTGATGTAATAGTGTTTTGTATTGAGTTTAGATATAAAAGTGCTTTATTATTTAAACTTACATAGATCTTTAGATGCTTATTATTTATATTTAATAAAGTTTTTAACTTGCAACTTAACAATTGATTGTGACTATATTTTTCATTTTTGAACGATTTAACAACTTTCACCTAGTGCGTAACAGTCTGGCTCTGTCGATGTAGCGTGTGTGACGTAAGAAATGTTTGATTTTAGACGGGCCTACTTTTGTATATCAGGAGATTGGTGCGAATCAAAGTTTGCCAGATCTTATTGTGTTTCTGATTCCATCATGACATGCATTGAAGATACATTAGTAATAAAAAGTTGATAAAAGTACGCCAAAATCAATTCACAATCATATTTATTAAAAATATATTATTTTTTTCACGACCGTTCTTCCCTTCTTGCTTTCCTCCCTCTCAGCAAATGCATTCGTCCGAGATCGAAGGGCCAGCCGCCAACTCGTCAGAGCCTTGCTATAATGAATCTAAATCTCGTTTTGAAGTTACATCAAAACTGTTTTGAGACTGCCCTAGTTGTTTATATATATTAGTAATAAGGTGTTGATAATTCTGTTCTTCAAATATTTTTATGCCACACCAATGTGAAGGCTTTTGAGCCATGAATCATATATATCGTACACCAGATTCGTATACTACATAGATTTTTTTATAAATCCTGTCTGAAATCCAAGATTCTTTGGTCTTGTAGTTCTTTCAGCAACTTTCCCTGGTGGCTGATGATTTAAACGTAACACTGACGAATATCTGAAAAATTGTTATATTGCACCGGTCTTTGCAATATTAAATCAACTGGGAATGTCTCCCTAAATCTTACCCGCATATTCCCTGCTATTTAAGGCATTATCCCGGCTTTATAAATTTTCGGACAGTGTGCTACTAGCCGAAAATGCAACGAAAATGCCAACATTTTATTTTCAGAATCCCTCACGAATGGTGAAGACAAACGTTAATAAGATCTATTTTAACTGAATTTGTAATCATAATATTTTAACACCACACCTGCCATTCGAGATATCCTGTGGCATTTTCCAATTTTGGTAGTTATTTGCAGACTTCATTAGGTATAAGATAAAATTAATTTATCTGTGTTCTTAAAATTATTTATTTTCTATGCATTTGAATTCAAATAAAAAAAAAAAAACTTAACTTCTCGGTTTCTAACTTCTGTAATTTTAACTGCTTCGCATGGAACTTCAACATCACGTGAGATACATTTATTTAAGACAAATGTTTTCTCCGTTAAATTTTGGTGAAATTCTCTTTTGTTGTAAATGCGTTCCCACATTTTCTTGTCCCTATTCAGGACCGGCCATCTGGGGGGGGGGGGGGGGGGTGCGGCGGATGCTATGCTCCGGGCCCGGCAATTGAGGAGCCCCAATATGATCAAGAACTAAAATAATGTTCTAGCGGGATGAAGAGACGAGAAGAAGAAATTTAATTAGAACAATCGATGAGTTTTGAAATATATGAAGTTCCAGTGCAAGTGTGTAACATATTATAAACATAAAGTAAACAAATTTATGGTCATTTACCTCATCAACTACATTAAATTGCATATATTACTTTGATAATTCATACTATAAAATGTTTAATATTGTTAAACTAATCATGTTCATACCAAGGAAATATCTTCCTGGATGTCAGAAAAGAAAATTAGCAGAAAAGAATTAGAAAGATGTTCCAAAAACATTTTAACGTTTTATAATAAAGATGTAGATGACTTACTAATCCAGGAAATTGTTTTGCAATGGGATTTGATTTTGAATGAAAGGGATGTAAATAACGCACAAGACATATTGCAATACATTTTACGTAAAAAGTATAGTGAATTATTTCTAAACATAGTAACTGCGTTGAAACTTTTTTTTACGTTGCCGGTTACTATAACAAGTGCTAGGCGCTCTTTTAGCAAATTATAATTAATAAAGAATTATCTTCGGTCAAACATGTGTGCAGAACGCTTAAACATTTTGCTATGCTATTAAATACATTTGCTGTACTATGCAGGGAAAAAGAAATTGCAATCTTCTTGAAGAAATTAATTACAAAAGCAAAATCATGCATTAAATAAACATGCAATAGAAATATGTGTCGAACTCGAACTTGGATCCCTCCTCCTCGAAGCTGAAATTTTAACCATTAAGCTGCCGTTACCAATTTTTAAAGCCTGAAAATAAAATAATAATAAAAAAAACCTGCGAAATCCAAAGTTTTGTTTGGCGTATTTTTATATATTGCAAATTATAATACAAAGGGAATCAAGTATATGAATATATCAAAAATGAAAAGCAATGTAGAAGTTATAAATACGGAAACAAATACTGCTTCATATACAAACTGCAATAATAAAATAAATAATAATACTCTAAATGTAATCAACAAGCTTTATGAGGAAAAAAATATAATATTACAAATGAAATATGGAGGCAAAGGAGTGATAATCCATTGTATGGTATATAAACTACTAAAACGACCGTTTGGAAAATTGTGCAATATATGAAATACACAATAAATCAGAAGCATTACGCCACCATGGCAAGAAAATAATATGATTGCGCATTTATCAAATATTACTCTAATCAAAAAAGCATGTTTGTTGAATGCTCCATTTAAAATATTTATATATTTAAATTATATGATTTGCTCCAATTAAATTATTTAAAATATAAAAAAAGAAGTCTAAGGAATGATAATCCATTGTCTGGTATCTAAACTATTAAAACGACCATTTGAAAAATTGCGCAAGATATGAAATACACAATGAATCAGAAGTACTGTATAGCATTACTCCACCATGGCAAGAAAATAATATAATAGTAAATGAATTTGTTTTTAACGAGAATTTTAACTCATTTGCGTTTTAACCCTTATCGAACGATGGATTTTTTTTTATATATAGTTTAATTGACAAAGCTTGGTTCACATATGAGAAATGACACATGCCCGTTAAAGGTTAAAGCAGCAAATCTATTTGAGCAAAAAATTATTTCCACAAAAATATTTCGCTTACAAAAATAATTACATATTGTTTTGACTGTTAACAGTTTATTTGTTCTGTACATATTTTCTCATTTTTCCTTATTGAAATGATGATTTGATAATGTTACCCGATATTATATAAAGCTCTCCGAAAAATAACTGTGAAATGAGTGCCCCAGATTGCTACCCCCGCCCATCAAGTGTAACACATGTAGCTCTTAACAACAATTGTGCTAATCAGGAAATATGCTACCAAAGCTACATGTGTAGACTGTCTCCACCCTTTACGGAGTTTTTTGTAGGTAATTCAGACGCTTCAACAAACAACAGGCAGACAGACGTTTACGCACTGGATGATTCAGATACACCTCTCTACCGGTTTTAGTGATCAGCTCTGAACCTATGTGGAATAACTCACTTTATAAATTTAATGAGTTTTATTTTCTATTTTATAAAAAGGTTAGGAAATTTAGGGAAGCTTGAAACAAAGAGCGAGGTGATATTTTTTTGCTGATAATTTCAGTTATTTGCATAAAGAGCATTAAGAGACCATGGAGTTTTTTTTTAAAGCTGGAAGTTTAAGAAAAAATACGAAAAGTCACTTAGATACTTAGAAATCATACAGTTTATACGGAATTTTTTTTTAAAAAAAGATAGGGCTTGGAGACTTTTACCTGGATGCATAATTTGAGTGAGTAATCTTGGAATCAATTTTTTGAGAAGAAAGTAAACTTTATATAATAATCATCATTTTGCTAATGTTTTTAAAAGTGCATTTTTTCAACTTGTAGGGCTTTTTTTAATTACTAAACGTGATATGCTATAATTTATGATCGAACTTTGCTTTTTAGTCTACATGAATTAGTATATCATAAAGTAATCCTAAATCAGAATATCATTATTAGTATATCAAAATTATTCATTAATTAGTAGTTTAATATATCCTTAGTGTGTAGCTTAGTAATGTAACTCATAATTATAATTAATTTGTACATCACTTTTATATAACTCATAGTATTAATAATTAACAATATAATACATATTAATAATTAATTTAATAACCCGTTAATTTAATTCATCATTTATTAATAAATGTGTAAACCGTATACTAATATATTACTCTTTGTGTCCTTTAATTATCTTCAAAACAGGTGTAAAGAGAAATACAAAAACAAAAATATAATATAGAAACAACACTTAGTTTTCATCCTTATTTTATATATTTATTATAAAATAATATCATATGTAGTTTAGTTTCTTATTATATCCTCTGTAAGGGATTTTTTAATGTGTAAAAAATGTTGTAATAGATACTATTTAGCTTGTTAAGTCCTCTTTTTATTAATAATAACTCAATAAACTAAAAACATTAGAAGAATACATCAAATACAATTGTAGTAATAGGAGTTTTTTTTCCTATTTAATTTCCAATCAAAAATGCTTTAAAAAATTTAATTTGTATTAAAATTGATCTTAATGTACTTGATAAATTTTATATCAAAGTTTTAGAATTTAATTCTTCCCCTTTCCACATTTTTTAAAAATTATATAACTGGGTACATTAAATCTATCTTTTGTATAGTTGAAAAATTTATTATTATTATCGCAGAATGAATCTCACTGGCAGCAGAATGTTCATTGCATTGCGTTCAAATGTATATTAAAAGTATAATAACTTTCGGAAAATTGAATTGCTTATTCTTTCTACCTTCGATGGCATTGCAATAATTACAAAATTCCAACAAGTCATTTGATTATATTAATATGGGCATAGCAATCAACAAGATATGCCATGAAAAGTCTGAGTTATAATTTGGCTATGTTAACATTGCTTTTTGAAGAAATAATATGATTATTATGGAATGTCGCCATTTTTAATTTGAACCAATGCTCGTCTGCCTAAGCTTCTACATCATAGGTGTCTGTAGTATAAAATAAATCCTTGAGATATAAATGAAAATATTTTTAAATTAATGTAAATAATAATAAAAGCATATTATTTATAGACAATGTATGAAAAAGACATGAACCTGCAGTAAGAATTTTTTTTTATATATACTTGTGAGCTGAATCGGGGAAACTGAAACGTTACCAACTACGGAACAAAAACTCCTCTTCAGATTATAAATAGAAAAAGAAATAATAAAACGTTAAAGTGCGTCAATAAATAAATGGTGCAAATTTTTTGATCCATACAACAACAGTGGGAGGAGACTGGTTCTCGACATAAAACTTAGCGTCTATGAGACTCATATATAAAATGGAATTTGGGGTGGAATTGGGTTTTGAACAAAGAATCTTCCTAGTACCGAAACCGAGGACATAGGGCTTCTGAGACTCAAAAATTTGTAAAATGTAATTCATGTAAAGTTGTAATTTCACTTATATTTTGTATATTTGTAGATATTTGCAAAAAGGTAATGACTAAACTTGAGACCCAAGTACGATTATTAATATTTAACACTACACCATATCTTTGTTTCTAGAGCTCATGTGGCTCGGTTTGGTTATAGATGTAGGTGGACTTCATTAAAGAAAATTGCACAACAATCAATAAGAAAGATACAAACAAATGACAAAATACAAATACATGCAACAAAACAAGAAACGATAAAAACTAAAATGAAAATTATTGCGAGTACAATAAAACTGGGTGAATGAACATGAAAATGTACAGTATGAGTGAAAATATAAAGGACTTATAAAAATTAGTTACTTGAGGGAGTTAAAGAATAAATTAACAATAAAATGCGGGGTATATTAAATGGTGCCCTAAAGAATTGATAGGGTTAATCTAATTGAAGCAGTTCTCCATGATCACTTAGGAATCTAATTATGTTTATGACTCTTTTTTTGGAAGATGAGTTATTAAGGACTCTTTTGTACCAAAGACATTTTAGCGAGGATGAGGGTTTTCGGAGGTGCGATGAAAAACTAAAAGGGCAGGATGTCGCCGACTTCTCCACAAGAGAAGTAGTCATCTTCTGATAAATGGAAAGGTGAAGGAAAGAAGGGAATAGACCATGCCCTGTTACAAACAGGATTTCTTCACGACTCCTAGAGAGTGGTTGTAATTTTACTGTTTTGATGACTTTATAAACAGAACGACCAGTATTTCCATCATCCAGAAATTGTTTTGCAGTTATTAGCCACTTACGGCGACATTCTATTTATTAATGTTGACCGAATTTAAAGTACTACATCATAACATATTAAATGGAAATGCTATTTTAAGGCATGCTTACATAATAAACTTAGGACATTCTGACTTCCTGATAGGGGCTTGCTTGCTAAGTAGCGATTAAAACTGGCGAAATCGGTCCAGATGTTGAGGCTGGCGAAATGGGGAGAGGCGTCTGTCAAAGTGTATTTGACAATATAGTTTGAACATAGCAAGATTATATTTCTAAACATAGGATAAAAGAACTGTACATTTTGTAATGTTTACAACACTAAGTTTAATATCCCAAATAACATTAAAAATTGTTCTTTAATTTTAAAGATTTTTTTTATTTGAAAATATATATCTATCTCTAAAAGTTTAGAAATTAACTGTTGGTAAACGATTAGAAGTAGCACTTTCAGTGGCGTTTCTTCGTATAAGCATTGTCTAGAACCCTAGTTTTTTTTCTTTTAAACGTTTATTAATTTCTTATAATTTATTAAATGCTTTTATTTGCAAGTTGGTAAATTATTAATTAATAATTATTCTTAATATTCAAGAATTTTTTTTAATCGTTTTTTATCCATATTTTGGAAAAATCAGTGATACAAAAGTACTAAACTAAAATAAATCACTAGAATGTTAATTAATTTATAAATTTGTTGAAATGTGTACTAAATCGACTAATTATTATATAAGGGACTTTATTATAAACACTCTCTTGGGCCGCAAAATTTTAAATCTAACGCTAGATATACTGTACTTTTTATGTTATTACTCCATATTGGAAATCATAAAAATTCATCTATTTTTATTTTTATATAATGTCTAATGTATTATCAAAAAATACAAATTATAATCTCGGATATCCATTTGTAGAAAACGAACAATATATCAATTGACAAAATAATAATTAGGTTAACAACGTGTTAAAATAATCGACAGAGTTTGAGAATTAAAATGTTATAAAATAAATCAGAAAATTATGAAGAGTTAAAAATAAGCTCAAAAGCTTCAGCACACATTCAGCAATAAGTTAATAATATGCTGAAATTTGAAGTGAATCCAGTAGTTATATAATAACTACTACTACAAAATTTTGAACTCGAGTTCTTGTCGAATTTTAGGCCACATTTTAGACCTTTCTGAGTTCGAAAAACACATTTTTGGAAAATGACCGTCTTTTTGTTTGTCGGTGACAAAAATAATTGAAAAATGTTTTGAGTCAAACAGATAAAATTTGGTAAACGGTCTTTTCGCCAAGTTTGCAGATTTCTATCAATTTTTCAGTAAAATCTGTTCATGTGAAATGCATTTGTTCGGTTACTCGAATATTATTTAACTCTATAATTGCCAAACGAAGATAACTAGATAGATAAAATTTGGTACACAGATTTAACATTTATAGGGTCACTTATCAAAGTTTGAGCCAAATCCGACTGCGGGTTGACTGTTTATCTGTCTGTATTTTCAGAAACAATTAAACGCAATAATCCAAATTCGGCATGGGATTTTGTGACTAGAAGTCAGTTTTGTGTCAAATTTTTGTTTGAATCGGTTTAGAAAAACGCGTCTAAAACACAAATTCGATTTTCGGATACTATTAACGCATGCCCGGGATTAATCGCCAAAACACTCGCCAAGGACAACACGATAGATTCGGTATAAATGCTTAATTCTCGCCAAAAATCAATATTTTTGAACAATTAAACACCAATGCCATGTAAGGCGTTCTCTGGTATGACAAGTTTATTAGAGAGTATGCGAGGAAGCTCTCGGTATCACAGTATGTCTAAGACGAATATTAGTTCGCCTGTCACGCTAACGTGTTAAAATAGTCGTCAGAGAATTGAATTGCTACAAAATGAAGAAGAAAATTATGTAAAGTTAAAAATAGACTGAAAAACTTCCCAGCACGTGAATGGAAAAGAAGCGTTACGCGAAACCAAATCATTGGTATCACTGCGGTCGAAAATGTCGTTGAATCTTTTAATGAAGACTGAAGAACCCTCTTCCTTATTTTATCAAACTGTAACCTTTTCATTTGTTCATCCGCATAAGGCAGCAGTGACCTTACTTACATTCGCTCAAAGGGTGGACGAATGGAATTTTTTCTTAGTTTTGAGGATACGATAGACATAAAATACATCCTCTATTGGATTATTTAACATTTTATAATACTGTATGAATAAAACTGAAACATCTCAAATTTTTGTTTCCTATCAAAATTAAATTTATTGAATGGATTTTGTATAAATTTTGTTTCCAGATACTTTGAAACATTAGGAAGGTTTTAATGAAAGTTTCATGACAAATAGATAAATATTATTTTTTTTGATCAATTAAGAAACTGTTTTTCCTTTGAACGTATTTATTATTATGCAAATAAACAGCATGGCGCCGTCCATGATTTATTTAGCAAACCGAATTTAAGATAATCAATGCATGGCAAAGAGATATTTTTAATTAAAAATTCTTTTACCTATTGATTTAAAATAAAACATTCTTTAACTTGAAAGGTGTATTAAAATCGATGAAAATATTCCTTCATTAATATTAAGGTAATCTCTACTAATAATAAAAATGTGTGTGTGTGCGCGCGCGTGCGTGCGTGCGTGCGTGCGTGCGTGTCTGTGTGTGTGTGTGTTTTCTGCAAGTCGGCCCTTTTGACTTTCAGTTACCAAATTTGAAACATATATGGAAGGAACCTTGGAAGAGGAAAATATGCATCTGGGCGGGGGGGGATTTTTAAAATTTTTTAATTAACTAAACATTAAGCTGAAGTTTCGCGTTTTTCTGCGGTAATTTTCAAAGCTATTATTGCACAAAATTAAACATTTCACCGTTTCAAAATTTAAAAAAAATGTCTGTTTAGTTGTACCAATTTAACATACGTGCCAATTTTTCCCGAATTTCGGCTATTTGTTTAAAAATACTTTTGCTTAATTTTCAACGGTGAATTGATTACATTGTTGCGTAGCTATTCGAACCGATTTCATTATTTCATCAAGTATTGTATCGCAAGATTTTCTTCCATTGTTGAAAACTAAAAAAAAAGGGGGGGGGACTCAATTTTATTCTTGGAAAAAATATTACAAAACAAGAAAAAAAGTGAAGTTAAATATCGCGAAAGTTAGAAGATATATGAACCACCCATTTGCATTTTTAACAGCACTATGATATCACGGAATTGGTTTCCATTAGAATGCTCTTGTACAAAACAGAATATATAACACAGAATAGATGATTAAAATAGCACAGTTTTAATGTCTGAGATTTTGATGGAATTAGGACTTGAAATTATTTCTAATTGACTTGAATGAAGACAAATATAAACAATACTTGGCGAACGAGTTGGATGCCGTTGGCGACTAAATATAATTATAATAATATTAATAATGAACTATAATGCGCACGCAATCGTGCTGTTGACTGACTATAAAAACGAATGAATTCAAATGCTGCATTTTTTTAATGGCAAGAATACTGTGAAATTAAAATATGAATTCGAATAATGCAAAAATATTTTTACAACAAAAAAAAATGTTTTAAGAATATTTTGGAAATTAAAATGTTAGGTAAGAATATTTTTAAAAATATATAAATTCTAATGATACACATTTTACATTTTTGGCCATCTATCTGCGTTTAAACGCAATAATTGCAGTGGTGTTATTCTTTGCATAAATAAAAAAAAATCTGTGATATTATTTTTAAAGAAAAGAATTTTAAAAACCCGCGGCAATTTCTGCATTTAATGGAAATGTCACCTGAACTTTGATTCGTAAAATGAAGCACAAATTGAACAAGTGCAATGAAATTTAATGATTATGAACATATACAGTTCCTATCGGGTCCCTCCCCCCACGCTTTTCTTATTTTATAATTCTTACAAGTTATAAAATAAGAAAGTATGCTCAGTGTTAATGCATTAAAAAAAGAAAAAAGAATTTTTAATTTTTAGTTTGTTGGAAAGATAAAATTAATTGAAACCTAAAACCAGTGGATCTAGTCTTCCCGAAACTTTCTCGCATGCTCTCTCCGCATAAAATTGTGGATCTTGGTGAAGTCCGCGAATACTTTACATAATAATGAACGATAGCTGCAAAATATGGAATTTTCGCATGAATTTAGCATCTATCGTGAGAATATACATTTTGGATGTCTTTCTGCCAACGAATTGGCACCAAAATGTGACACGGAACAGTTATAGCCGCAGGCTAACATACTAAATTTCATTAATTTAAGTCATTGCATTTATGAATTTTTACGTTTATATGCATGCCACAGACAGACGGACAGGCTGTCAACCGTTTGACATATTTGCTTCAGAATTTGATAAGAAACTATATTTCAGATGTGTACCGAATTTTGTCTTCCTAGTTCTTTGTGTTTTCTAGTTATCAAATTCTCTTGTACTGGAACAGACAGACAGACTTCTTGTGAACTGATTTCATTTCAGATTTGATGGAAATCTATGAATTTTTTTTGTAAGATCATATACCACATTTCATCAATCTAGGTCAAAACTTTTTCGAATTATCGCTATCATGGACTTTGAGACAGACAGACAATGCTAGAAAATGTGTTTTTCGGATATATATATATATATATATATATATATATATATATATATATATATATATATATATATATATATATATATATATATATATATATATATATATATATATATGTATGTATATAATCAGAGTGAAAATT
Organism: Argiope bruennichi; assembly: GCF_947563725.1. Classification (NCBI taxonomy): domain Eukaryota; kingdom Metazoa; phylum Arthropoda; class Arachnida; order Araneae; family Araneidae; genus Argiope; species Argiope bruennichi. The sequence continues at coordinate 27,645,217 of NC_079161.1, forward strand.
TCCTCTTTTCTTTCTGTTTCTTTATAAAATTTGAGTATCAATATAAAAGTAATTTGGAAAGGTTTTCCTCTTTTAGGAACGAAACATGACGTACCATAACTCCAAGTGACTTCATCTTATTAAGTAAATTGCAAAATCATTCTTTTTAATAATCCAGCTCTTGCTTTTTGGGACTTTTCGATATGGGAACCGTATTATTTGCAATAAATACGCACTCTATATAAAGGAAGGAAGCAATGAGATGCGCATGTGTAAAGCGAATTGTTTCCTGTAACGCATTACATTCACAAACACACACTATACCTTTCACTAAGCTGATGAGAAGTAATAATATATGTTAATATTGTGATAGATTTCTGTGATAGTTAATATTATTTTATATGTCATTCTTGTGATGGTAACGATTTGTATTATTTTGTGCTGTAATCAAGCTCAGTTTTGACATGAATATGTTATCATTTCTTTGTATGTTTTTTATGAGGTACTAGGTACTTGTTATATTTAATTTGATTTGAGTTAAATCTTAATATATAACTTTATATCCATGCTTCCATCAAATTATTAGAATATAACTGTATTATTTTCTCTTACACATGTTCTTTGTATTATTGTCTTATGCCTTACGTTCATTATGTACATGAACCTTTCTAACATAAATATTTTGTTGATATTCTCTAAATTTTGCAGTAGTGTAAGTACACTTCTGTATTTATTTTATATACAAAACAGATATTGAACAGAGTCCTTCTTCTTTAACATTCAGCAATAGAAGAAAATCACGCGATTAAGTATTTGATGAAACAATGAAAACGGGTTTCATTGAGCCATTAAAATGCATTGTAAAAATGCAGTTTTTTATTTTTAAATTTCAAAATTTAGGTAAAAATTACTTGGCAACTAAACTGTTATGATTCTGAAACATTGAAATGTAATTTTATTGTGCCACTCAAAATTATTGTAAAAATTATGGAACTTTTTTAAAATTTTAAAATTGAGTGAAAAATTACTTGGCAACTAAATTGTAGTGATTGGAAAGACAATTTTTTAAATTTTAAATAAGTGAAAAAATTATTTTTATACGGTAACGCTTTTAAAAGTAAATGCTTAAAAATTAATGAAAATCTAATGAGAAAATTTGGATAAAATGAAATTGAAAAGAGACATTTTTCTTAAAAAATTAGTTTGAGGTTCACATTCTCATCCCTCAAACCATATAGATACCAAATTTAGAACCTCTCTAAAATTTTCCTACTGAGCGCCAACACACACCTTCTCATTTATCACTATGCATTTTTTAAAAATTGAAAATTGAGTGAAAACTTGCTGTTATTACTTAGGGCACTTTTACAACCCCGCTGACGAACTGCCAGCGATTTAAGCCGAGTGTGCAGTAGCTTCTGAGGGCAAAGGCCCCTGAGCACCCGAAGGCAAAAGTCTGACATCTAACTCATACGAAGATGAGCCATACATTTGCTTCCATAACACCTTTTTACAAGGGGTCTTTTGCACACGTCTCACAGGTAGAGCACAGGGGAAAGAACAACCATACCCGAACCCGGACTAGAACCCGGGACACCCAGATTATGGGAAAGACATTCTACCCCTATGCCAGATCACCGATAAAAAATTGTTTGACAAATAAAGCAATTTTGAAAACTTTAAAAATTGCACAAATTATTTTTGTACTGTAACATTTTCGAAAATAAACGAAGAAAAGCCTATGAAAATCTAATGATAAAATTTGAATGAAATGAAATTCTAATGAGAATTTTAAAAAATAATTTTAGATGCACATTCTCATCCTTTAAAGCATATTTGTACCAAACTTAGTAGTTCTATCAAATGATCTGTCCACACACACTTTCTTATTTATTAGCAGAAATTTGAACAATATTGTCTCCAGAACAATAGCACTGCACTTTTTAGAGTTAATTTTACAGAGGAAACGCAAGAGATAATGGCTTTAAGTATATGGTAGAAAATGTGTATTCTTTATGCTATCTTTGTATGATGAATTTTTCAGTATAAAAGAGATAACTGCGTGAGTAGAATCTCACCATAAGTTGAAAAAGGAGATAGCAGTAAAAAAAAAAAAAAAATCTAAGTTCCAAAGAAGCGAGATCATATTTTATCAAGATTATTTTCTAAGCATAACTATCTTCAATTCTGATCTGAGATCAACCTGTTTTTTAAGCGGCCTGTTATCTGTCGTAGTGTTGTTTTCGGTATCATTTTGACCGACATAATCCCTTTTTGTGAAAAGAATTAAAAAAATTGAAAACAACTTAACAACTTAATCGCAAATCGAATTAAATCTAAATTAAGAAGGATTAGTATATCTGATAATATAATTAAAATGTGTTTAATTTGTATTCAAAAGCTAATCCGATTTCTAAATACTCAGATGTTATTTATATTCGAAAAACATTCAAGTTGTACATAGAATAAAAAAAGAAGAATTATAAACGGAAGTTATGTAAAATATTAATTAGAATAATAATTAAGAATCTTTATGCTCTTTTATATTCTTTACCATGCTTCGTGTTTTTAAAAATGGAATTTTATAATCATTTTTATTTGTTTTTTGTCGTAATATTTTTAAAATTTTGCACACTCGATTTCAGCGTATTATTTTAATATTTACAGACCTTAATTAATCTACTAATGCATTATTTTAAATGAATTTTTATTCCATACGAGTAACGCCGTCTGGTAATGAATTTGTTAAAGAATTAAAAATCCACATTATTTATAAAAATTGGGTTTCAGAATATTAAAACATAATCAAAGTTAAAAAAAAAAACATTTATGTTTATTAGTATTCTTAATGAAATGTTTTCATTTTTTTTTGACATAATACAGTACAGTAAAACACTGTTATAAACTGAATGAATTATGAACCTAAGTTATAAAAAGTATTCATTAGAATAGTATTCTTGAAATTTTATGCACTTTTATGTTCTTTAGCATGCTTCATATTTATAAAAATAAAATTTTTTATTCGCTTTTTGACGTAATATATTTGAAATTTTGTACATTAGATTACAGTGCATTATTTTTACATTTACATATTTAAATTAATCTACTAATCCATTATTTTAAATGAATTTCCATCCCGTACGAGTGGCGCCACCTGGTAATGTATTTGTAAAATAATTACTTTAAAATTCCATATTATTTATAAAAAATAGATCCCAGTATAAAGACTAAATCTTAAACCAAAATTAAAAATAAAAAATATTTCTATTTATTAGTATTTCAATAAAATGTTTTCATTTTTTAAAAAAAATGCAGTTTAGTAAAGTAGCGTTTAAACATTTTTCAACTATACAATGTTTTATTAAAATCATGATTTAACCTTTGTGATGAGAAAATATTTCTTTTAATCGTTTTCAGTTTCCCCACCCAAAAATTCTCAAATTTTCCCCTCTTTAATGCTAAGTTCATGATTATTTTATCGAGTTGAACTGTCTCATAAAAAAGCTCGTAAATTGTAAATTTGTAAAAAAAAAAAAAAAAAAAAAAATGTATTTAAAAGTTTTAAAAAGTAAAATTTCCGTTATGTGAATTTTGGTTTATGTCCAGCAATCTTCTGAGATTTTGAATTTTTTTTTTATTAATAACTGAATTTGGCGTTAAATAATACAGTTCTGATAAAATTTTTGATGATTAAATATTTCAATTTCCCGAAGTTTTTAGGAAAATCAAGTATTGGAAAGTTTTAGCGCCGTGCACTATTTTTATGTAAGTGTACTATTTTTACTATATTCAGGCAAAAAATGACGGTGAAAGTGGCTAAGAGATGAATCAGAATTACTTGAGACAAAGAAACTAGTCTTAGGTAACGTTGCGACAATAGAATGTGATATGCCGGTTGTGGTATACCCTTAGGATTTTTATAAATCCCAATGATGATTAAAAATATGCTGGATTAAAATTTTGCTTGAATAAAATGTATAGATGATTACTCATAAATTACATAAACTAGCGCGAGTGGTCTCCTTAAAACTTTCTGACTTACTCCCTAATGAACTTGTCATGCCAGAGAACGCCTTACATGACATTGGCGCACAGTAGTTAGGAATATTAACTTTTGGCCTGAATTTAGCATTTTTACTGAATCTATGTCATCCCTGGCGGGTTCTTTGGCGATTAATGCCTGGCATGAGTTAATAGTATCCGAAAATCAAATTTGTGTTTTAGACATGTTTTTTTCAACCGAATGAAACCAAAATTGAACACAAAGCTGAACTTGTAGTCGCAAAATCCCATACCAAATTTGATATTTTTAAGTCACTGCGTTTTTGAATTATACATTTACATTTCTCTGAATGTAAATATCGACATACAGTCAACCTGTTGTTTGATTTGACTCAAAATTTGACGGGTGTCTACAATATAGAATGTGTATGTTGAATCTGTGTTCCGAATCTTATTTATCTAGCTCTTTTCGTTTTGCAATTATTCATTTAACTTATATTTGGACGGTCGGACAGGCGGTAGTCCTTTGAACAGAGTTTATTCAAAAATAGACAGAAATCTGCAAATTTGATGTAAAGACCGTATACCAAATTTCAACTGTCTAGCGCAAAATGCTTTTGAGTTATATTTGTCATAGACAGGTAGATAGGCGGACATTTTCCAAAAATGTGTTTCTCGAACTGAGAAAGGTCTTAAACGTATAGATCCGTAAAAATCTTGAGTTCGAATTTTTTAATGATTACTATACTTTCTCTGCACTACGTTGCGAGAAAATAAAAATGTCTAATAAGTGCATGAAATATGCATTACAGGTATATATTTTCTAACTTTTATAATAAATGTCTAGTTTTCAAATTTAATTGAACTCTAAACTATTATATAGTTATATGCTAGAACTATTTTTAAAATTTCTAAATTATTACATTTAAATATTTTTGTACTAGTAACATTATATTTGTAACAATAAAAGTTGTTTATTAAAATTTCGAATATGCATCTTTTTATTTATACGGCATTTTTTCCTTCAATCCCTTGAAGGATTTATAAAGATTACGGAAATGCTGCTTTAGATTAAAGCAATCAACAATGATACTATCCTAAAGTGAGATTAGTGTTGTAAAAATAACATGATGCTAATGTTAATTTAATTACTACAATAGATCTCCTTATAAAATTAAAGATGTTATAAAATTAAATTTGTTTTATACAATTAATTAACTGCAAAATCAGATTAAAATAGATAATTTTTAAATTCCAATATCGATTGAAAATTTGAAATTTGAACGATTAAAAATTTGTTTAAATTTAATGTGCAGATGCTTACTCATCAATTATATAATAAGTGCACAAAATATGCATTATTGATGTATTTTTTTCTATGATAAATATCTAGTTTTCAAATTTAATCATACTCTCGATATTATGTAGAACTATCTTTAAAATTTCAAAATTATTACCTATTTAAATAATTTTGCATTAGAAGCATTAAATTTTTAGCAACCAGAGTTGTTTCTTAATATTTTGGATCAAATCTTTTTCATTCAGAGCCTTAAAAGACTTATAAATTCTTTAATGTATACGCAAATACTGCTTTAAACTGAAACAATCAATAATGACAGATTGATACTATCCTAAAATGAGATTAGTGTTATAAAAATAACCTACTCCTGTTGCTAAAACTTTGTTTTAAATTTCTAAAATAGCTCTCCTTTTAAGTAACCAGAGACGAAACGATAGGAAATTAAACTTGTGTTGTACAGTTAACTGCAAAATCAGATTTAAACAGATAATTTTTAAATACCAATGTCGATTGAAAATTTGCATAGTTTAAAATTTGTTTAAATTAAATGTATAGATGCTTACTCGGCATAATTTTAAACTTTTATGATAAATGTCTAGTTTTCCAATTTCATTATACTCTCAATATTATCTAGTTGTATATTAGAACTGTCTTTAAAATTACAAAAGTATTACATTTAAATAATTTTATATTAGTAACATGAAATTTGTAACAATAAGAGTAGTTTATTAAAATTTTAAATGCACTTTTTTTTTCATTTAAACGTCACTTTACTATTTATACATTTTTCCATTTATACGTCATGTATACGTTCTGTTTATGCGTCATTTTTCCATTTATACGTCCTATTTATACATCATTTTTCCATTTATACGTCATGTATACGTGCTATTTATATGTCATTTTTCCATTTATGCGTCATGTTTACGTTCTATTTATGCATCATTTTTCTATTTATACGTCATGTATACGTTCTATTTATGCATCATTTTTTCATTTATACGTCATGTATACCTGCTATTTATATGTGATTTTTCCATTTAAACGTCATGTATACGTTTTATTTATACGTCATTTTTTTCATTTATACGTCTTGTATACGTGCTATTTATATCATTTATACGTCATATATACGTGCGATTTAAACATCAATCGACTTATAAACGATTCTTCATTGTTTACGGAAATTCTGTTTTAGACTAAAATAGTCAACAAAGATTGATTGATATTATCCTAAAATGAGATTAGTGATAATAAGATTACTTACTGCTGTTACCAAAATCATATTTTAAAATCTAAAATAGTTCTCATAGAAACAATAGAAAATTAAACTTGTCTCATACAATTAACTGTAAAGTCAGATTAAAACGGAATAGTGAATCATTATATACTGAATTACACGATGTATTAAAAATCCACTAGTTGGCATTACAGCCTTCCTTTTGCAAGCCGACGACAGGCCTAGTTTGTTGATTGATGAATTTCATCTAAAGGCCTCTTGCTCGAAAGAGAAACCCCTCCCGGCCAAAACTCCCGCTCTACAATTTCCCCGGCTCATAATTACAGAGATCGAGCTGTTGTATATCGATCGGTGATCTTCCTTTGCTGGAATGGGCCAGGGAAGAAGAGAGATAGAAGAAAAGACGGTTGGTTGGACGTTGAACTTGACCTGTCTGGCTCGACCCGCTCGCGCGCAGACGGCTCTCGCAGACGGTGGTACACCCCAAAAATGGGGCTGCCCACTCTCCGCGCCCACACACCCTCGCCCATTCATGACTCTGGGAAAAAAGTTACTACTTCGCAGGTTGTAAATTTTTAATGCAGCCAGCTAAGCTGTCTTGGAATCTTTCTCCAAGGCTTTTAAGGGATGCGTCATGCGAAAACTTCTTGCTAACTGTGCACGTAACTCAGCGAGTGGGTGATCTGTAAAAGGGTGACGGTAATTATCGTTTGGCCTCCCATGTAATCGATGGACGGACGGAATTAGGAGAGTTGAAGAATCTTCGATATTTGTAGGTGGTCCGACTGGCTTTCTGCCAGATTTGGAAACGTCAATTGAAATGCAGGGATTAAGTGTGTGTTCTGTCCGAGAAAGAAATAGTTTCAGAGTCCAATGACACTGAAATGTTTGGCTAAATGCCAAAGTATTTAAGTTAATCATCGGGGATGCTGAAAGAATTTAAAAGAAAAGGAACTATTTGAGAAATAGGTTGTGGATATTCTGTAAAATCCTTCCAGTATATTTTGAGAGTTCTGGGAAAAATTTTAGAAATAGTAAAAGTAAACATTAAATAAACCAAATCTGTCAACTGTTATGATAAATCAATATTTCAATGAGGAATTTAAAGGAAAAGAAGTTAGTGTGGAAGAAAATGGAGGATTCATTACACGATGCTGAAAAAATTTAAAGGAAAAGAAGAATTTCTTTGAAAAATAGTAGGTTTTGTATATACTTTAACATCCTTTTTAGTATTTCTTGGAAAATTGTTACAAATAGCAAAAGTAAACATTAAATAAACCAGGTCCATCGACTGTTATGATGAATCAACATTTCAAAAGAGAATTTAAAGGGAAAGAAGTTAGTGTAGAAAAAAAAATGTGGGATACATTACAGCACATTTCCTCTTTTCTTGGAGTTTAGAAAAAATTGTTACGTATAGCAGAATTTAGCATTAAATAACCCGGTCTGCTGAAATTTGTGATGATTAAATATTTCAGTTTCCTGGAGTTTACAAGAAGATAAAGTAATGGAATATTTAGAAAAAGAATTTAAAGGAAAAGAAGTTATGTAGAAAAAAAAATGTGGGATACATTACAGCACATTTCCTCTTTTCTTGGAGTTTAGAAAAAATTGTTACGTATAGCAGAATTTAGCATTAAATAACCCGGTCTGCTGAAATCTGTGATGATTAAATATTTCAGTTTCCTGGAGTTTACAAGAAGATAAAGTAATGGAATATTTAGAAAAAGAATTTAAAGGAAAAGAAGTTAGTGTAGAAAAAAAAATGTGGGATACATTACAGCACATTTCCTCTTTTCTTGGAGTTTAGAAAAAATTGTTACGTATAGCAGAATTTAGCATTAAATAACCCGGTCTGCTGAAATCTGTGATGATTAAATATTTCAGTTTCCTGGAGTTTACAAGAAGATAAAGTAATGGAATATTTAGAAAAAGAATTTAAAGGAAAAGAAGTTAGTGTAGAAAAAAAAAATGTGGGATACATTACAGCACATTTCATCTTTTCTTGGAGTTTAGAAAAAATTGTTACGTATAGCAGAATTTAGCATTAAATAACCCGGTCTGCTGAAATCTGTGATGATTAAATATTTCAGTTTCCTGGAGTTTACAAGAAGATAAAGTAATGGAATATTTAGAAAAAGAATTTAAAGGAAAAGAAGTTAATGTAGAAAAAAAAATGTGGGATACATTACAGCACATTTCCTCTTTTCTTGGAGTTTAGAAAAAATTGTTACGTATAGCAGAATTTAGCATTAAATAACCCGGTCTGCTGAAATCTGTGATGATTAAATATTTCAGTTTCCTGGAGTTTACAAGAAGATAAAGTAATGGAATATTTAGAAAAAGAATTTAAAGGAAAAGAAGTTAGTGTAGAAAAAAAAAATGTGGGATACATTACAGCACATTTCATCTTTTCTTGGAGTTTAGAAAAAATTGTTACGTATAGCAGAATTTAGCATTAAATAACCCGGTGTGCTAAAATTTGTGATGATTAAATATTTCAGTTTCCTGGAGTTTACAAGAAGATAAAGTAATGGAATATTTTAACGGCATGCGCTCTTTTTATGTTATTTGAAAAAATCATGACGATGGAATTGGCAGAGGGGTGAATCATGATCAGGAGTAGCAGATGTCTTTCAGCATGTTGCCTGGATAAGCCACTGTATGACATTTTTTTTACAATAAATCAAAATCAATATCAGTGAGGAATTAAGAACAGGAGTTTGCGTTGAAAAAAATTGCATTGTGTACAGTTTTAGTCTTTTTCTAGCATATCTTGAGATTCTAAGAAAATTGTTACTAATAATAGAAATTATCATCAAATAAACCATGTTCATCAATATATTCTGATTGAATACTTGGGACTTCCAAAGTTTACAAAAAGAATGTAATGGAACATTTTAGCAACATAAACTACTTTTCTGAACATTCAGTGAAGTAATGGCGGCGGAAGTGCAAAGAAATGGATGTGGGTTAGATTAAACTTGTTTTATCCAATTAACTGTAAAGTCAGATTAAAACGGAATAGTGAATCATTATATACCGAAGTGCAGTGTTTCTTACATGCAGATGCCACTAGCATGTAAGAAACACTACGGAAATGCTATAATATTTTTACAGTTTGAAGACAAATAGATTGACAGATTGAAAAAATACGTATCCTTATTTATACAATCCAATACTTATCCAATGTTTATTTAAGTATCGACGCCAGTGTTTATATAAAACACTGAGAACTGTAGCAAAAACTGGCTACAGAAGTGAGAACTGTTTATATGAAACACTGAGAAACGCCAGTGCTATATAAAACATAAACTTTATATAAAACACTTCTCAATGTGCTATGATGAATATTGCATATTTGTCTTGTTAGCAACAGCTCTCATTATAATTTTTTTTGTTATGCAAATATGTATCACTAATTATTGATTGTCTACAAATAGTCGAATTCAACATAGATTCATAGAGAAAACTGCACTCCAATCAAGATTTTGTACATTGTCAACCGATGATATTGATTTATAGTTAATCAAATTATTTTGCTCTGAAGTATTAAAAAAAATTCTTGGCATTTTAAAAGCGGAATAAAGAAATGCTCTGTTGGTAAACAATGCCTCAGTAATAAAGCAGACGATGAGGCTAAAACAGTCATGCATTATTTACACAAAAGTACCATCAAACGTTAACGTTATAAGAAAAATGCTCATATGCTGATATATGTCAGCTGTGTTTTTTGGCGAAACTGCTGCAACAATTTTATAAAAGTAAAAACATTTTTAATATTTATTCGTCTCGCAACCATGTTTACCTGTGATGTCCTGCAACATGATACATATCAGTATCATGTTGCAGACGATCAATAATACTAATATTTGTATAGCTCCGATCAGCTGTTTAACGCCATCCGTCATCACAAGACTGACGTCACATTGATGAAGTCTGTCAATAAAAAATGGATGTTTGTTTGTATATCTTTTATACACTTTAACAGTTTTCATTTGATCTAGATGAAATGTAACGTATTTCTCAAGACAAGAACGATGCCGACTGTTCAAATCCAAAAAACTTAGCAGAATTTAAGATAAACCCTTCTCTGATTATTGTCCAATCCCCGTAATTACATAAAATGTTGAGAAACTATAAAAGATGATATTCTCTTTGACACCGCTTGGTGAAGATGGTGATAGATTAAAGAGGAAGCCGAGTTTTCCAGGAAGTAAGGCCATTTTTTTTTTTTTTTTTTTGTCTATTTCGGAGTTGTTGCTAGTTTTTTCAAGCTTGTTTCCCTCTTTTATAACGCTGATCTATTCCGCACTATTTCTATAGAATTATCATCAGTAAAAATCTTTGAAATGGAAAACAAAAACTTAAATATAAGTAATCTTTCGAATAAGAATAAGGTCGAAATATATTGTGTATGCAGTATAATTTTGGCAGTTACATAGCCGAAAGAAAGAGACTTTTTGAATGAACTTTTGAATTTTAAAAAAAATACGGGAGACATAATTTATACGCTGGAACTAAGGCGCGATGCGTACAATTGCACCAAAAAAACAAGAGCGAAAGTGACAGAATTTTACTGTTTAGTGCGTTTATTACGACATTCCGATAGGGATTTTTTAATGCATGTCGATTTAGGAAAGGAATTCGTAGGTATCTTTGAAAGGGATGCGTAGGTATTAACTATTTTTATGCCTTCGCTTGTGGCGTAGGAATCAACGGAATCAGCAATTTTTTTAAAAGCGTGTTAGAAATAATTACCTAAGAAAGCGAGATTTGGATCAGGAAATAAGGAAACATCTTCGAATGAAATTAGCATGAGCTAATTTAAGATAAAAATAGGAAATTAATTACGCTTTAAGAAGTTTAAATGACATTATATATATATTTGAACACATTCTATTCCTTAGAATTTTTTTTAAATATAGTCCAATTTTTAGCTTTTTCTTTGACCATATCATGGCGAAACCAGAATGCGCACCAGTCATGACTATTTTTTAACTGAGCACCTTGACAGAATAGCAGAAAACGAGTAGGTAAGCAGAAAGAATGAAGAAGAGAGCGATTTTCGAAAGAATCTCGATTTTATATAGTTTTAGAAGGAATTTGCAAACCTCGTCGCTTTAATTCTGTGGGAAAATTGAAGCATACGGAACTTGAAAGTTAGAGTTGCAGTGAAGAGACAGAATTCGAGCGATTAAAAAATTATTTTAAGAACTCAACTAATTTGAAATTATTACACACACGCATATATATATATATATATATGTAATATTATTTGTTGTGAAGCATGATGCAGTTGGAAGACAATGAAGATACTTTTAATTTTGTGACGTCGTTTTATTTCATTTTGAAGAATCAAGCATATGTACAAGCGATGAGCACACAGAGCGACACAGAAACGGAATGAGGGAAAAGCTCTTGGACATTTTATCCCTAGTCTTATATAACCTATGATTTTGATAGGGAAAATATTTCTTTACAGTGCTAATGTATTATGAGATTTCGATAGGGATTTTCATTACAGGCGCGGACAAGGTAGGGGAAACACAGGGAGATTTTAAAAAAGAATTTGCTTGATCAGCGGTGTGTTATCTCTTCACGCGTAGTGTGGGAAAGTTAGATTTTAGCTGATTCAACAATTTAACGAAGCTTCTCTTGAATTAATTCAGTAGAGACAGTGGAATTGGATCACGAAATAAGAGAATATTTTAGAAGGAAGTTACTATGGGCTAAATTAAGATGAAGTTACTATGAAAATTAATTAAATTGAAATTAGAGTTAAAATATCATTACATATATATATATAACCAAATTAGAAATAAATATTAAGTTAATAGTCAAAGAATCAAAAAGAAAGATTAACTGAATCCGGCCCGAAGACTTTTTTAAGGGTCACCCTCAGGCAAGGATTCAAACCAGGGATTTTTTCTGTGAGGGGTCTGACTTTTCGTCCAACAAATTGACCCCTCGTGACCCGAAAATCCCAGAAGCAGAATGCAGTTTGAAGACAGTGAAGATACTTTTGATTTCGTGACGTCGTTTTATTTCATTTTGAAGAAGCAAGCATATGTACAAGCGATGAGCACACAGAACGACACAGAAAGGAATGAGGGAAAAGGTTATCCCTGGTCTTATATAACCTATGATTTTGATAGGGAAAATATTTCTTTACAGTGCTAATGTATTATGAGATTTCAATAGGAATTTTCGTTACACACGTGGACAAGGCAGAGGAAACACAGGGAGATTTTTAAAAAGAATTTGACTGATCAGCGATATGTTATCTCTTCACGCGCAGTGTGGGAAAGTTAGATTTTAGCTGATTCAACAATTTAACAAAGCTGCTCTTGAATTAATGAAGTCAGCAATTCTCAACCTGTGGGGCGCGCCCCCCTAGGGGGGCTCGAGCACACTAGAAGAGGGGCGCGAGAATATCCAAGAGAAAATATTATTTAAAAGAGAAAATATTATGACTGAAAGGAAAGCACACATACACATAGAAAACAAAATACATTTCAACATATTTAATAACTTATTGAAGTAAAACAACTTACTTAATCAAAACATACTAAATTAAAAACAAATTTAATAATTAATTATTAGTGACTTCCTTGGGCCTGTCTTGCAGAGCAAAGTTTTTCGAAGGAAGGCTTAATATTAGAAATAACCAGTCTCAGTTCTCGAATATGTCGACCAAGTACCTCAATTTCATCACAAATAAACTATGGCGAAAATTCTCGGCCTCCTGTCTGTTTTCTTCTTCTAGGAAATGGCGATTTCTTCTCTTAATTCATAAACACGTTGCAAAAATTTCCCACGTGATGACCAACTTGCCTCGCAATAAAATAGTAATGCTGAATGTACTGAATCCATGTCTTCACAAAGTGAAGAAAAGATTCTCGATTTCAGGGGTCTCATTTTTATATAATTTACTACAGTTCAACTGTAGTTAACGCAATATTCAAACCAGGACTCATTTCTTTCGAAGCCAAAGTTTCTCTGTGGATCATGCACTGAGGCGATTTTTGTTTTAAAAGTGTTTGTATATTTTGGAATCTTTCGGACATTGAACGAGCACCATCGGTGCATATTCCGACGCAATTTTTCAATTCTATGTTTGCCTCGTTCATAAAATTATTTTAAATAGCAAATAATTCGAGTGCTGATGTTTTGAGTTTTATTGGTTTGCAGAAAAGTAGTTCTACTACTGACATATTACCACAAATTCGAACATGGTAATTAAATGAGTATCTTTATTACTATCTGTTGCTTCGTCAAGCTGTATTGAAAACAATTTGTCACGCAAATTGTTATGATTGTTATTGCTTGTTATACGATTTTAATTCGAAGAATTCTCTGGGTTTGTTGACGTACTCACTATGAAGCGTTTCCGAATATCGTTTAAGTTTATTAGGTTTCATGCTGTCTGCGGCCAACAAATTTGAGCAAATGATACACAGAAGCCTTTTTTCATTTACTTCAGTACTGGTAAACCCAAAATTTAAATATTCTTGAGAATATTTCCTTGATTTTATTTTCTGAACCACGCTTGTCTGTTTACATGTTGATGCTTGACTATCGTCTAATGCTTGCTTACTTCCGCTTAAAAATGTATTCATGAGTCTGCATAAATCTTCTGCCATGAATATTTTATATGGTGAATTGCAATTAACACGAAAACATATATAACATACAAATTCACAATTGATTCGATAGCGATAAAAGGATCGACTCGAAATGAGACTGGCTGGATATGAAACTTGCGTATCGAATATTTTCCTTCTTCTTATGAGAAAACATTTACTCCGCGCATGCTCGAGACGACATCGGTCGTGTGGATTCCTTTCCACAAACATTTCTATTTTTTTTTCACTTTTGTTTTGCCATGCTTCTGTTTTATTTCTTTTATTATTCAAAAAAATGTATTCCCCGTTTCTAAATTTAGCTCACCCCGTCTAGGTTAACTTTCATTGATGAATTTTTCTACTTTCATATTCTTTTAACGTTATCTCCCTATTTGGCTTTCATTTCAAATATAATATTTAAATTTTCTCCGCTTCCATTCGCTTCATCTGTTCACTGTCCGCTTGTCCAAAATGCAAGATGTGGTTTCTCGCCAACGTTGGCTAGCTTTTACTCTTGTTTTGGCAGTTAATTAAAAATAATTTAAAAACAGAATCCAAAATACACAATATACATTATTGTTGTATACATTTTATTGTAAGGGAGGGGCACGATGAAAGTTATGATTGAAAACTGGGCCACGAATACTGAAAGGTTGAGAAACGCTGAATTAAGTAGCGACAGTGGAATTGGATCACGAAATAAGAAAATATTTTAGAATGAAGTTACTATGGGCTAAATTAAAATAAAATCTTGAAAATTAATTAAATTGAAATTAGAGTTAAAATATCATTACATATATATATATATATATATATATATATATATATATATATATATATATATATATATATATATATATATATATATATATATATATATGTGTGTGTGTGTGTGTGTGTGTGTGTGTGTGCGTGTGTGTGTGTGTATGCATGTGTGTGTGTGTGCGTGTGTGTGTGTGTATGCGTGTGTGTGTGTGTGTGTGTAATGATATTTTAAACTTTAATTTCAATTTAATTAATCTCCTAGGTCTTATCTTAATTTAGCCCATAGTAAGTTCATTCTCTTATTTCTTGATTCAATTCCACTTTCTCTACTTAATTCATTCAAGAGAAGCTTTATAAAATTCCTGAATCGGCTAAAAGCCTAACTTTCCCGAGTGAAGGGACAAAATACTGCTGACGAGACAAATTCTTTTTTTAAAAGATCCCTGTGTTTCCCTTACTTGTGATGGACATGCGTCAGAAATCCCCATCAGAATCTTAATAATATATTAGCACTAAGAAGAAATATTTTCCCTATCAAAATCTCATGTTATATAAGATGAGAGATAATTTATTTCTCTCTTCTTCCCCACTTTTGCTTTTGTGCCGCACTGTGGTGGACGTGCGTCTCTGCTTGTAAATAATTATGCTTTCCCGGAATGGATATTAAAATTAATTTAAAAATGTAAAAAGTCTTTTCACTGTCTTCAATATATATATGATGTCATATATATATATATGATGATATCTCTAAATCTAAATTAAATCCTAATTGATTTCCTAATTTCTATCTTAATTCAGCCCATATTAACTTCATTCTAAAATGTTCATTTATTTCCTGATCCAATTCTACCTTTTTTGTTTAATTAATGGTACAGAAGCTCTGAAAAAATGCTTTAATCAGTCTCACCCTCCAAGTGAAGGGATAAAAATTTGTTGATCTAAACAAATTCTTTAAAGATCCCTATAATTCCCTTACCTAAATCGACACATGTAAAGAAATCCCTATCAGAATCTCATAGTATATAATCATGGGGATAAATATTCTTGCTTGTACATAAAGTATACCTCCCGGGATCTAATAAAAACGTTTAAAAATTCAAAGTGTCTTTTCTCGTTTTGGCCACGAAACGCCTCATATATATATATATATATATATATATATATATATATATATATATAATGATAAAATTTCGGTTAATTTTTAATTAATTAAAATTTTTAAAAAACAATTCTGCGGTCCACATTCTTATCCTATAAAGTATTATTTATGTGTTAAGATTTTTTAGCTCTAGGTTTCAATGGTATACACACCACACAGACATACATTCTTTTTGATTAAAAGTTTTACTTTTACGATTTACTTCACTGCGCGATATCTGTGCTTGCATTCAATATTTTTGAAGCAGATACTTGACATTTATAAATTCTGTAATGTTTAAAAATGTATAGGAATCTGAATAAGAAAAATGCAAAAAATATATATGTGTAAGAATGTTATCAGTTATACTTATTAACATATTTCTAATATTTTTTAATTAATAGAATTTCCATATTTATTTATTTTCTCAACTAGGCTAATAATGTATTTTAAATCGACCCGCCTGTGACCCCCTCTTCAGTCCAACGACCCTACGCAGCTGTCTTGTCGGAAATGCGCCACTGACGCCAATACCGATTAACTGCTATAATATTAAGCATTAAATGCAACCGTCGCACTGTCCTCTGCCACCACCGAATCATCCATACATGTCGCCAAAAAGTGGAAAAGGATTATCAACATACAAATCTCACTGTCGCACCGTGTAGTACCTCTACTCTCTCGTGACTTAGTATGCATATGAGTTTTTTTCCCCTTCCTTTTAAGAAGGGGGATAATAAATAAATAAGTAAGCAGGTGTGACTGAGAGAGTTGCCCGTGAGGTCATGAACAAAGCTTAACCACCTGCCACGACTCCGAGAACTGTGGTCTTATCGGTATGGTTGAGCGCGAACAGGGCCGGTTGCGTAACGGACCCTTTTTGTAGAGGAAACGGGGATTATTGAAAAGCATTCAATTAACGAAAGGGAATGTACATCGGAGTTGAGAAAGCGGCGTCTTTTTTGCAAACAATACGACGCACTTCTCGGGAAGGATAGGTCACGTGCTTGGCTTGTTTATATTCACGCGGCTGTGTGTGTTACTTGCGAATTGCTCAGAAGAGAAAAGTAAGCACAGGGAAAACATAAAACACTTATTCTTTTGAGTTTATGTTAGGAGATTTAATTAGCTTGATTTTTGTTGGGTTTCTAGCAACGACTTATTTGAAGCTTTTTCTAATTACATTTAATTAACTCTTCAGCGAATTTTTAAAATAAAAACAGTTACTTTAATTTTGGCAAATAGGTATCTTGAACACTCAACCCTTATATAAACCGTAACATCAATGAATTGATATTAATAATAACTAATATTGGTATTATTGGTATTTTAATAACTAATAATTGCTAATGATTATCAGTTTGTTTGATATATCGATTAAACGCATTAATCGTAATGAAGGTATATAATAATTTCTATATAACCGCGTTAATATTTTAACATTTGAGTTTCGTTTCTTACACTCTTAATTCTACACGCGCCTAAAATAAATGCTGACTCAGATAAATTCAGAGAAAGAAAAAACACTTTTGAAGCTATATAAGCTCTGAATGAGTTTCCATCTAGTGTTTGTGTAGTTCACTTTTCTCTTTTAAACTTTCAGGTAGGAGAATTACAAAGAAAGCATTGTAATCCTCAAAAAAAAAATTCGAACTCAATATTTTGACGAATTTCTACGTTTCGAACCTTCTTGAGTTTCCATATTTTTTTAAAAAAATGTCTGTTTGCGACAAAGACAACTCAAAAACGCGTTGAGCTAGACGGATGAAATTTGGTATACGATCTTTGTACCAAATTTTTAGATCTCTATCGAATTTTGAGTAAAATCTATGCTGAGCAAGTCTGTCTGGCCGTCTGTTCGAATATATTTTAACACGATAACTACAAAACGAAGAGACCTAAATCAATAAAATTCAATGCACAGATTTAACATATATAATGTAGACATTAATAAAATTTTGAGCCAAATCCAACTAGGGGTTGACTGTCCGTCGGTCTATACTTTTACCAGTATGTAAACGCCATATATCAAAAACGCAATGACTTAAATATATCAAATTTGGTACGGGATTTTGTGACCACAAATGCAGTTTTTTGTCACATTTTGGTTTCAGTTGGTGGAGAAAAACGCGTCTAGAAATGAAATTCGATTTTTAAGTGCTATTAATGCATACCAGGGATTAATCGCCAAATAATTCGCCAGATTTATTCCAGACATGATTCAGTAAAATTGCTAAATCACGCCAAAAT
Organism: Argiope bruennichi; assembly: GCF_947563725.1. Taxonomy (NCBI): domain Eukaryota; kingdom Metazoa; phylum Arthropoda; class Arachnida; order Araneae; family Araneidae; genus Argiope; species Argiope bruennichi. The sequence goes on from NC_079161.1 coordinate 27,663,519, forward strand.
ATGATATTTTGTAACCGTTTTACACCGATATTCTATGCAAGACATTCACTGGGATAACGTCTTTATTAGAGAGTATGTAAGAAAGTTTTAAGGTGACAACTTCTGTTGGTTCCATTTTCTTATTCGAAGTGTATGCTACCTGAATTTAGCAAGAAACGTTAGAAAAATAATCTTGGGAATTGAAATTTTTTCTTAGACTTTATGAGAAGAATAAAACTCATTTAAAGATTCTAGAATGTATGGTACTTAACAGTATATCTTTTTCTCGAATTATTTTTTATAGAATCTTTTTTCTATCATTATTTATATGAAAGATTTATCCAACGAAAGATTAATAACTCAATAGTCTCTGTGATTTCTTAAGAAAGTTGAAAATATAAAATATGTATGAATATTTTTCAATCAATCATGCATCACTTAAATTTTTTTTTCTGTTTTTAGTTAAAACGAATAAATAATATGAATGTTGTTATGTGGTTTGTATTTTTCTACTGCTCTTAGATGTTTCTAAAGCACTTTGCTTTATTTTGAACTGTATTATTGCATTCAATTATATTATCTCTAAAGTGTTTTAGATATAATGATCACTTTGGCTTGAGTCCAAGATTGGCGCCAAATGGCGACTTCTGTATATGCATTTTCCGTTTCCTTTATTACAATATATTAAGGTAAAGAGGCGGAAAAAAAAATGAATTTCACTACCATCTGTGTTTTTCGGAAGGGCTTGAATGTCCATACTAGCGAGTTATTTTAGTATTTTGTCTTTGGCTCAAAAATTTTAGGCCAGACAAAAATGGCCGTTGGAAACAGTGACCGCCTTGAGATGCCTTAATGTTTATTCCGTTAGCATAAGTAATAAAAAATGCCCTAGTAAGTAAAATGTATCTTTCTTTTCTCAATATGTTTCCCTTATCATTTTTTAAGCTAAATAATTAAAAAAAAGACAAAAACAATGAATTCAGTGAATATGCACCACCATATTCAATGAATTCATTGAATTTGGTAGCATATGGTTCATTGAATATGGCTTAATAATTATTAAATGCAAAGAAATGTGCATTTTCTTGCTCTATAAAATACGAAAACAGCCTTCAGTAAACAAATTTATTTATCTCATCACTTCTAAAAAAAAGGAGAAGAAGGGTGTGGTGGGGGTGACCTAAAAACAATTATACATCCCTCTCTAAATATACTTTGGGATCTTTTCCTTATTATTGTTTTCAAAATCAAAATTAAATTTGTTTAGATTTAGGCAAATTGTAAAATATCGCCGGATGTAATTTCGCCGTAATCCTTTGTCTCCTCCCAAGAAGATCAAAGTGTCCGAAAGTTTATTTTCATTCCCCGACATCCACTAAATGACATCGCATCTAAGCCACGCGCTTGTGTAAAGCTCGAGTACTATTTATTCAGACTGTAATTTGACATCTAAAAAAACAAACAAATTAAATTCTTTCCATTAAATACAATATATATTTATTTATTTATTTATTTATTTTTATATTTCGTGTAAGAGAAAGTGAAAAAATAAAATTTATCGTTTTTCCAAACGTATGCCAATTTTTTCAGTGATTTGGATGGGAGGGGAGTTCTTGCCATGTTTTCCCAAAAGTAAGACCCAGTTCTGAAGCCCGGTGGCGTAATGCCAATGCACAGGTCCGAGATTTAATCCTCGGGCTGGGAAAGGTCGACTCGACCTTTCATCCTTTCAGTGAGTCGATAAACTGAGGACCTAGCACGCTAGGAACTAAACACTGGGGGTTCCGCGTTAGGCTGACCACCTAACCGAAACATATGCATCGCACCTCAGTGCCCTCGGTCAAGAAAGCAGATACGGGCACTGTAGACCTTGGCCCACATTGGGCTGTCGTGCCACTGAGTTTAGTATTTTAAGACCCAGTTCTATATTAATCTTTGTTATAAAATGAAATAGATCTTTTATTTTTAAGGAATAACTTATTTTTTCCGATACACAATTAGTATTTATTCGTGCTTAAGAAATACAATTCATATCTCTTAAAGAATTCAATGCTGCGGATGCTTTAAAAACTATTATTGATATACCAAAGCAGTAGAGATAAAGTGATGCCCGGAGTGATATATAATTATTTCGTTCCTAATCGTTACCAATGGTTTTTTGGGAGAAATAAAGCGCTAGGTATATTTATCTCCTTTGTCGTTAAGAAGTGGCATAAACGCATTAAAGTATTTTTTTCCATAGCTCCACTTATGATTGGCATTCTAGGCATCTGAACTCCATTTTGCCATTCCCTCATTGTCTTTATGCCACTGAAAAGCAATCTTGCTACGAACAGTTGATACTACGAACAGTTTTCTCCCAATGAATGCTAGAGAATTTGTGGCACCATGTCGCGGGATTCCGATCTTTGAACTTCCAATGCCAAACGTCGAATATTCGCATTGGAACATATACCAGAGTTTGTTAATGTTTCACATTTAAAGAAAATCTCAAAAAATCGCAAACACCCGTTTGTTTGTATGTACATATGGCTACACTATAAGATTAATTTTCCACCATTAATCAGGGGCGGACTCCATTCATGCATTTCATTCACTCACCCACAGATAGTAACTTAGACCTGAATCAGAGAAGGATCACCTCTGAACCAGTACCCCCAGTAGTATTACTCCCGACATGGAGGACTTTGTGACCGAGGCAGACATACGGGTGCCAGTCAGCACACACAAGGAAAGTTGCCGGCCAGCGGGGTCCGAACTCACGACCTAAGAGATGCAAATCCAACGCCGTACCAACCAGGCTATCCCGGCCCACCCATTCGCGTTGTAACTGCAACAAATGCAACTTCTTCTTCCGCCATCAGTCAGCCAACTCAAACCTGTGAGCATCGGATTAATTTTTAATTGGGTTAAACATTAACAGTACTTCAGAAGTACTGTAACTGATGAATCATTCAACTGAAATGTCGGATCAAAATTTGAGCTGAGGTTCGACTCATCGTGTATTGAGGGATTCACTGATGATGTTGCGAGGACGGATGCTTGAATATTACCCTTGTTAACAACTAAATGCATTACTGTCTGCATCCCATTCACATCCCATTGGGCATGTTTTGTCCATGTCTTACAACTATTAACATTCCATTCACATGTAATGTCTTTTAAATCAGGCATATTTTGTACAGGAAGCCTGCCCCTCGATGTGCATTATGTCAAAGGCCAATGTAAGTTCTTTATGTTATAACAGAATACCGAAATTTTTATTTTCAATGCACCCATTGCTTTCATTTTTTCTTTATTATTTGATGAGACATCTACCAAAACCTCTCGTCCTCATCCTTTTATTTTTGAAAAACAAAGAAAATTTTTAAATCAGATTTTTTTCCTAGGACTAACTTTATGGACTGTAAAAGTTGGCATGTCTTTTACAAGTTTAGAAAACAGAATTTTAACACATACCATACTTTTGACGCAGAATTATCAAGGACTGGTTTTTGTGCTAGTAAACTTTATCAAATATTTTACTCTTAAAATCTCACATCTCGAGAAATAATGGTTTTTGAAATGATCTGCGCTGCTTAACATTTCCTTTGTCTACTTATTGTTATTGCTTCTTATGGCACTTGCCATGGACAAGCCCGCTGTTACGAAGACAGCGATTTTAAGCCGGTGGGGGAGAATCTCTTGTTTTTCTTTATAGTAGCGCCATCTAGGGCCAAAAGAACGGCTTAGCACACCCGTTACAACTCTTTTCACGGAGCGGACTTCATTCACGCATTTCATCCACAGATCGTAATTTAGACATGAATCACAGAACGATCACCCCTGATCCAGTACCCCTAGTGGAATTACTCTCGACATGGAAGACTTTGTGACCACGACAGATTTATACGTGCGCCAGCCACCATACACACGAGGAGTCTTCGGCCGGCGGGGTTCGATCTCGCAACCTAAATGAAGCAAATCCAACGCTCTACCAACCAGGCTATCCCGGCCACTGTCTACTTTTTGACAAAGGTTGTTGCGAGATTCTTACTCATGGGTGAATCCACAGCAAAGAGAAGAAGACTCCATTCTAATCCCATTCCATAGAACAAAAGAGTGGAATCTTCCTTTCTTTCCATAAAATAGACGTTTCTTTACGAATTCGCCTGATCTGAGGATCAAAACGTTATTCTTTTCAAATATATTGAATTCTGCAGATTCTAAGTAATCGCCACCATGTCCGTAATTTTTCAAATGTGTGTATGTGTTGCATTTGCACTTCAATTAATCTTTCAATAAAAATTTTGATAGTGCTGGATTTATTTTGGCAACAGTGCTTATGTTTCGAGAATACGAAAATCTGAGCTTATCCTGAAGTGTTTGGAAAAACAGGATATAGTTTGTTTGTTAAACTGGATTAGGCTATATAGAGATAATATGCTATTTTCTGTGTTCTTCAATTTTTTCCTCTTAAAAATAAAGATGCATGGTCCACGTTGTGGCGAAAATTAGTTTAAAGAGTTAATATAATTCATTAAGTGAAATTTAAAAAAATATTATTCAAGTGTAAGGGGTGGCCACCCAGGTACTCCTCGTACATTACCGCCTCGTCGTACTTCTGTTTTAGATTTACCCATTTTATATCCTTTCAGGATTTGCTCCAATATTTCTAAGTTGAAATAAATATTAGTATAAAAATTTTAAGAAGCAAATATTTCTTATAAATGCCACATTTGAAGCAAACAAGTGATTCAAGGTTGCTTTTGATCACTTCAATAAATTGAAATATAACGTCCAAAACAGATGCCATACCGATCGATAACAATAGGGGGGGATGACGTCATAAACACTCCGACCAATCACAATAAGGAGTGCTCCTGTTATTGTTAGTTCTATTCCTCATTTGCGCAGTTCTGTCGGTGATGACGCATTTGGATGGATGCCTTTCGGCCCGGGAAATAAATCGGGATGCGGAATTGAAGTGAAATTAACAGCTGGAAGGGAAAAGGAGTTGGTTAGCTTTCGTTTCGTAACAGATAAGTTGTAACAGAATAAGCGTGTAATTATTAACAGAATCATATAAATGAGTGCTGCTCTTTTTAAAGAAATTGTTGGTTGGATTTTCAGAGATCATTTTTATTTTGCCATATTTTTTGCTTCCACAACATTGCAACATCTTATTGATCTGGCATTTTGAGTTTGCGATAGAGATATCATTTATCTCCGCAGATTTGATCTATAAATGTGTGTACAGGTTGATTGCTCATTTCGAGCAGATGTACTCAACAGTTAAAAGTATCCGAATACTTCTGAAATTACAATTTTTTTTCTTTTTCTGAATTTCTCTAGAAATGCTGCACGAACTGCCCTTTCATTTCGATCATCTAAAGAATATGTAAGAGTTCATATTTCATAGTGAAGATTCAGACCCAAAGCCGTTTAGGTTCGATCAGAAATGAATGAAGAAAGGAATGATTTGAACCTGTTGCCACGTTTCACAGAAAGATGATAATGAATTGAAACTTTCAGCAGTAGTTATGTTTGCTTTGGTCCTTAATTATATATTTTTTTCGTAAAACTAAGACGTAAATTCGGGTAGATATCAATAAATAGCTTCAATAATAAATCAATAATAAACTTTTAAAAAATAGCCAAATACTCTTTTTTTTCATATCTTGCACGATTTTTAGCCAAATTATATAATATAGAAATGCTGCAAAATATTATAAATGCATGAAATTAAAGCCGAAATTGAATACTTAGAATATCCTAAAAAATATGAATATTTATAATAAATAATTTAACTGCTCACGTGCGAAACATTGTATATATATATATATATATATATATATATATATATATATATATATATATATATATATATATATATATATATATATATATATATGGTGCGCGGCCTAAAAGAAGAAACTTTTAAAATTATAACATCGATTTATTTCTTTACTGAAGTCATATTGTGTACAGAGAAAAAGCTATAAGAGACGCGTCAGACAACATCGCTATGCAAGAACAAAAGTGAGAGAAATTTTTCCCGTCGGAGATTTTTCTATGAGATTCTCAGATTCTGATTTTTCTATGAGATTTTGGCCACGTATCGATTGAAGCAAGAGAATTTTAGCTATTTTTGAAATGTATGTGTAAGTGTTACGGATTTTTATCTCTTCGTTGCTGGTATGGGAACCACGTAGTCAGCAATTTTGTTAAACGCGTGATAGAAATAATTAAACAAAAGAGCGGAAATTGGATCAGGAAATAAAAGAATATTTTAGAAAAAAATTAACATGAGCTAAATTGAGATAAAAATGAAGATATATATATATATATTGGGTTGGCAACTAAGTAATTGCGGATTTTTTTAGAAAATCAAAGACAATTTTTTCATGGAACTAAATAACTTTATTCTGTAATGTATTGCCCATTTTGATCAATGACCTTTTGCCATCTTTCAGGCAGCATCATAATCCCTCCCACGTTCATAAAACTTCTGGTTTTTATTAGCAAAAAACTGATTCAGGTACGATTTGACATCATCATCATTATTGAAATTTTTACCATTCAAGGAGTTTTGTAAAGATCGAAACAAAAAGTAATCAGATGGTGCAAGGTCAGGACTATATGGTGGATGTGGCAAAACATCCCAACCAAGCTCCAATAATTTTTGCCGAGTGACCAAAGATGTGTGTGGCCTTGCATTGTCATGATGAAATACAACACCTTTTCGATTTGTCAATTCGGGCCGAATCAGTTTTTTGCTAATAAAAACCAGAAGTTTTATGAACGTGGGATTATGAAGCTGCTTGAAAGATGGCAAAAGGTCATTGATGAAAATGGGCAATACATTACAGAATAAAGTTATTTAGTTCCATGAAAAAATTGTCTTTGATTTTCTAAAAAAATCCGCAATTACTTAGTTGCCAACCCAATATATATATATATATATATATATATATATATATATATATATATATATATTTCATAATTTCAGAAATAAGTATTTATAAGACAACATGTGTAAAAATTCCTAATGAATACCGTTAGGATTTGATGCCTGTTTTTTTATCAACTTTTTCAGAGAACTAAGTTAAAAATTCATTTTGTTTGCGGTTTCTGCGTACATTTTTAATGACAGGTGTTTTTTTTTTTTTTTTTTTTTGCTCTTAGTATCCTAATTTTAGTATTTAGTATGCCACATCTGATTTTATTCTAAATACAACAATCTCCTTATTCTGTTTGATATGGGAAATGGGCAAACCGGATAACAAAAAACAACGTAGTTTCTAAATTCATTTTCTACTTCTTCCATACCAATAAGAAACGTTGTTTTTATACACCCCGCCCCCACCCTCTTATTCGTAGTTTCTGCTTATTTAACACTGGTTAGTATTTTATAAGTATTTATTATATATTTTATTTTACATTTTAAAAAATTTTGAACAAAAAAGAATTTAAAAAATATTTTGTTCATTTTAAGATAACTTATTAAATTTAAATTAACTTGCAGGACATACTAAATCATATATAATGCAAGTTTAAAAATGAACAAAGAATAATGTGAACTATCTTTAAATATACCGATAATAAAATACAAAAACAAATAGTAAAACGTGGGTTTATTTTTTTTTTTCGTCTAAACTTTTTCTTTTGGCAAGTGATTGCACGAAAGTGTAAAGCGCAAAGGCATAGAGACTAGGGGCAAAGGCAGGCGATAAAAGCCGTGGTATTCTCTCTAAGAGAGTGTCATCGGGACAAAACATTAATGTGTTCAAGCCGCTTTTTAAATAAAATATGATAAAGGGGCGAAAAATTATAAGTATCCTTAAAAATATAATTAAGAACTTATATTTGTAATAATAATTTAATCTCGATTTTTTTTTATCAAAAATAATTTAATTTAAGCTATTTAATTATATTCACACAGTACGTTGTTAGACAAAAAATTTAAAAGACTATCCGTTTATGCGGGAAAAAACTATTAATAATGTCTCCAAATTATATTTTGATTTTGGAAGGAGTAAAAGCATTTTGAAATATATATATATATATATAAGAGTTCAGAATATTTTTCATCCTATTCTGCCTCAATATTCAATCAAGCAGCCCTATTTCAAATATAATTCTATATCTAACACGCAATTTAGCTAGTTAACCTTAAATCCAAAAATGAAATACATATTACCCCTATGGGTCACGAACTGAAATTTAAAAAAATAATAATTGGGATTTTCGTCTGGGCTTCAAAACCACAACATGTGGAGAGAGATCATTTTTATGTTCTAGTTATGCCTATAGCAAAGTTAAAACGTTCATTTTCTCTGAAGGTACCGATCCATCCAACTATCGAGAGGGAAACTGGGATATGGAGGCATCTGTCCACGCCCACTTCCTTTTTTTTTATTAAGTCACGGGGGTGAAAGGGGTCGACCTTAGGTACCAGACATCCGCGTTACGCAACCAGGAAGTTTTTTTCCGCAGACGATTTTTTTTCCCTTCAGTACCGAGCATGTCTGGCCCTCTATGGCCAGGGGCCCAATTTCTTGTAAAAAGAAAAGAAAAGAAAATAATAATCGTTTGCTGATGGGAGGGTGGTGCCCCTACCAGCCGTTTGAAAATACAGAACAGGGTCAAACGATGTTGAAAGGCAAGAAAAACAGCTTCAATTACTGTCTTAAAATTTAGATGGAGGAGGTTTCGTTCGTTTCATTACTGTTGTTCGTCTTGTTGAGAGACATTGCGCAATGTGGGTGGCACTAAAAGGGTCGTGAGATAAAGAGAAAGAGTTCGTTTCAAAATTAATGAAAGGTGGAATTTATTATACAGAAGTTACGGATCATCATTCATTTGAGTCGGCAGTCTTATAAAGTTTGTCTGAGACCTGATGTATTAATCACGCTTTCAGGATTCAAAAATAAATTTTCTAAAATAATTTTTTATAAAACAAATTTTTTATTAAAGTGGAGTGACTAAGTAAAATTTTTATTTCAGAAATGATTTTTCATTGTAATTTACATCGAAACATAAGTATGTAAAAACATATTTTAAAATATGATTTCATATACTTATGTTTCGATGTAAAAATTCTTATATTAAATTCTTATGATAAAATTATTCTTATATTTAAAAAAATGTATATATATAAAATTATTCTTATTCTTATAATATAATTCTCTTATTTCCTGATCCAAATACATCTTTTTTTTATTTAATTATTTCTTACACACGCTCTAAAAAGGTGATACCTATTACAGTTCTCACGTTGCAAGAATGGAGTTTTAAAAAAATCCTTAGCGACCACGACATTCCTTCCAAAGATAATTAAAAATCCCTTCAAGAATCTCTCAATAAAAAGCGCTGAGCGAAAAACGTCTTACGCATTTTCCCTTGTGTCCCGATGCGAACAGATGTGTTTCACCGGTTATTCCTGTGCTTAAATCAAGCATAAAAATAAATTTAATTTAAATCCAAAATCGCTCGTAGAGTCAGTATGATTAGTGCATCAGTCACTGTATTATGAACAATGCGATTTGTCGATGCATATAAAGGCGATAAGTCAACAATGCAACAATTTTGTTAAATAAATTTTGGTTGTCAGTTTTAGATCAATGATACCTGGTCCTATCACTGATCGGCCAAATTATGACAACAATATTGTTTTTCAAGCTTATTTCACGTTACTTCATGAAGCATTTAAATACGCATCTCAGTTTCCAAACATCAGCACTTTTAAAATGCATATCAACAATAGAGCAAGTATCATGGCATCCTCTAATTCAAAGAGTATAAACCAAATATCAAGAGAAATTCTTAGATTCCTCATTTCAAATCCAACAATAAAAGTCTCATGGGTAAAAGCGCATGCAAGCAACATAGGTAAGGAAAAAGCAGACCAACTGGCGAAAGACGCAACGCGAAATGGGCAAATAAAGCTTCCTAAATCACATATAAAAGACCTCCTCCGGAAAAACGTGCTAGAGGAATGGCAAAGATATTAGAGCAATGGTGATACAGGCAGAAAAGTGTTTAATATCCTGCCCTCAGTAAACCTTCATCCCACTAATTGGATCAGAGGGGATATTCTTTTCTTCTCAGAAAACGGTCCTTTTCCTCCTTTCTCAAAAGATTCAATGTCTGAGAATGACCAGTGCAGTTGTGGTGGGATTGGTAAGGCACTTCAATATGCTACAGAATGCATCCTCACAATCTCTTGGCATATGAAAAAAACCCATCGCCAAGCCATGAAAAAGAATGGCTGAAAAGAGTCGCCAGCAACTTCCTCTCCAGCCAAAGAATCCATAGGATAGTTAAATGTATCAGTGAAAATAAAGATCTTTTCTTGCCTCCCTAGCTTTCAACATCAAGTCTCATACTCACAAAGACTTAAGTAAAAAAAGAAAAAAGCACCACAGTCTCTTATCACACATTTGCATTCATAAATATCAATCAAACAGAGTTTTGTCTTTGTTGCCATTAACCAAATTATTTTCCATTTGTTTTTTATAACTGAATCCTCGTCTATTATGTCACGTTAACAAGTGAACACAGAATTCATGTGTTTTTATTCATACATTTTATCTCTTGGCATGTTTTTTATCTCTTTGCAAATAATTTTTCTTTAATTTTTCAAAGATCTTTGTAAATGGTTTCATTTTGTTATCATTTCTTATATGTTTGTAAATTATGCACATAGTTTTTTTTTTCTATTGTAAATATTTTGATGTTTAGTAAAATTCCGTAATATGCCAGAATGGTTACGGATACGTGGGTATGTTCTATCAATTTCAGATTCTAAATTCTGAGTTCATATCACATTTTGAATTGAATCCGCCCTCAGGTTGACCATCTGCTGATCTGCAATTTCACATGCTTGTACACGTAATAATTCAAAAATGACCGGTCATAAAGAAATTTAATATGAAATCTTTTTGATACAACTTGTACCCCTGTATTACATTTTCATTTCAATCGGTTGGGTAAAAGGAAACGTGGCCTAAATATATATTCGATTTTCTTTATTTTGATAAAAAGCACGAAGTCTCATGTGCGGTACTTTGAAAATAAAATTCTGATTACTCATACCTTTCATGGATTTAGATTAGATCCACAATTTTTATGCGAGAGGAACAGAGAGCTCGCAACTTGATTGGATTCCATTTCCATAAAGAATGATGTTTGGAGATGAACAATTGATTGTTTACAATAATGACAATTGGAAAAAAATCTTGCAGACGATATCGGATACTGAATTACTTCAAAAGAAGATTATGCCTAGGGATTGCAATACCGGTATACCGGGATACCGAATACCGGTATTTTGAGCCATTTGTACAATTTTGTAATACCGGTATTCACAAGTTTAAATACCGGTTTTTCGGTATTGACTAGAAATTTTTAAAATTGTCTCCACTATATGTTCAGGGATCGCCAACATAGCAAAATAGTATACGTTTTTGGTTTTATGTCCCCGTAACGGGCGAAATTAATTAACTAATTAATGGCTTAATTAATTGCTTAAATCTAAATTAGCGAAACATGGATTATCCCTGAAAGAAGAAACTGTATTCATAATGACTGATGGAGCAACAGTTATGAAAAAAAGTTGGAAAGTTGATTGGTGCAAATCAGGAGTTGTGCTATGCTCATGGAATTCAGTTAGGAATAATCGATGTATTATATCAAAAAAATAAAGAACAGAAGAATCCAAATACCGTGGATATAGAAACTTCGGATTCCAACTTTGAAGAGAGTAAGAGTGAGAGTGATATTGACAATGAAGATAATAACAATGTAATTGTTGAAGAAGTTATTTCTAATGTGTATGAAATATTAACCCATCAAGAATTGCTTCCTATAATTTATAAAGTTCGAAAAATTATTAAGATATTTAAAAGTTCCTCTATAAAAGATGACATACTATTAAAATACATAATAACTGAAAATAAAACAGAATATATGTTAATATTAGATTTTAAAACACGTTGGCAACGTTTACTCCTAACAGCACACATCACTATTTGAAGATTATATATTACATTCAAAAATAGCGCAGATGAAAGGCATATCGAAATAGAAAATGTCTTATGGTATTTACATAATTATAATGATTTTAAAAATGAAAATGAAAAAGAAGAAAAGAAAATAATCGTCGAAATTTACTATAAACTTAATCAAATCTGATTAAGTTTATAGTAAATTTTCTTACAATTTTTTACCCACAAACCTATCCACATTCAAAAGAATTCTGTTCAGTTATCGAAGATTATGATGACACTAATGTCGATAGTGAAAAGGAACTGTCTCTTGAACAAAAATTAGAATTAGCGATAAATAAGAAAACTTCAAGGAACCAAAATACAATATAGAAATCAGCTATATCCAAAACCATCCGATAAGAAATCGATTTATTTGAAGATGAGGGATTTAGAGGCAAATACTTGGAAAAAGTATATCGCGCATTGCTAACAGTACCACTAACTATCGTAGATGCAGAAAGAGCGTTTTCGACAGCTAGTAATTTTTGCACAAAATTACTTTTCAAGGTTAATGACAGTACAATCGATGCATTATGTTTTTTAAGATCACATTTCAAAAATTTGTATTAGTACTACAGACTGAATAGTGATATTTACAATTTTTTGTGATTTAAATAAGTAATTTGCTCCTTTACTTTTTTGTGATTCTTTATATACCGTTATAATTTATAAGTTATAAATCATTTTTTGTGATATTTACCCTTTCTAATAAATATGGAAAAAAAACAAAGAAACCCCTGTGTTTCCTTTCTTTTTCTAAAATTTCTAATACCGGTATTAAAACCGGTATCCCGGTATTAAGATCTAAAAAATACCGAATACCGGTATTATAATTTTGGTCCGGTATTGCAATCCCTAATTATGCCATTGATTGAATTGAATTGCAAAGGTATTAATGCATTTTGAGTTTCCTGTGAGGCACCGAATGATTAATTCAAATGTTTACTATGTTATCGTTAGATTAACTGCTTTCAACGACCAGCTGTCCGCACATCATATTAATAGCATTAATTTCACGATGTTATCCAGTTTTGATGAATTAATTCTCTCCACATCCAATAAAAATATTATTTTAAGATAAATTTTCAAATTAAACTTTAAAAAAACATAAAATAGTTTTACAAAGTAAACTAAGCATTCTGATTTATTAATTATACATGCAAAATAGCGAGTAAAATTGATGACATTGATCCAGTCACTGAAGATGAACGCTGAGTCTAATTTATATTTTGTAATATTCGCCCGAAAATGGAAAAGGAAGTGAGATATGAGACAACTGATGGCACGTTTAGAAAACATAAGCTTTGAAATTAAATAAAAATGGGCAAAATCGGATCAGTGGTGGTGGCTGGGGAACTTTGTCATGAGTTTTTTTCCCCTTCCAAAGAAAATGTGTGGTGAAGTAGTGTTTTAGAGATCATTTCAGATTTCAGGAGTGATGTGAGATTTGCGACGTAGCTAAGGATCATTAGTTTCCATATGAAATAAAAAATCTGTACAGTAGCTGAGACTAGAGAACTCAGTCGTGAATTTCCTTTCATCATAGAGAATGTACATTGGAATTATTATTATTATTAATAATAATTTAGAGATTTTTCCCGAAAATGGGGATTGGTGGCTGGTGACCAATAATGATGTGCCTAGGGTTTCGTAAGAAATAAAAATTAGCGAAATCAGATCAATGATTGGGGCTGTTTTTTCTCTTTTCTGATTATTTTAAATATTGTTACGAATTTTTAATCTTGCACTCCCTGCTCAGTAATTTTTTAATGGTAAGGAAGATAATTTTATAGATAGATTTAGTGTATGCCGAATCAGTTAGCTTCGCCCGTGGCGACGACATACGTGGTGACTTTGGCGAAAGAAATGAAGGAGCCAGAATAGAATTGAGATTTCCAGAATCCGGAACAAAAAAACATTTTTTTTAACTTTATTCTGGCCATCATTTATAATTATTAGACCTCCCTCTCTTCTCCGACTGAAGAAGGGATGGGAGGGGTTTGATAAAGAAATTATGTCCCCGGCGATATTTGTCTTTCCACCGCTTCGCCGTCTAGTGAAATTAATAGAGGCTTAAAGAGAAAACACCGTTAATGAATTTTTCACAGAAATTGATACACATTCAAGGTTAGGTATTTATCCAATATCATTCTTCTGGCTTGTTGGAATTTGAATTATCATCAACATATAAACACGGATTGACAGATAGACTGACCACGTTCTGCTTCGTTAATTTCATTGAAGATTCATCTGTGTAATTACAGTGCAAACAGGATACCCTTAGAGGATCTCATTCCATTTTTGCGTAATGTGTTCACTTACACAGGGATTGACAGATATAATTCCAAATTTGATGGTTTGGAACTCGAATGAAAAGATTCGTCATATTCGCTATTAAAAATGAATAACAATTCATTGTACAGTATTTATTGCAAAACGTTGATTATAATATTTTTAACGTATATTTCATTTGATTTGTTTCACGTTTGTAAAGATGAAATTTTGAAATCAATTTTCTACACACTTCCTAATGTGCTAGCGTTTTTTAATTACATACGCTTTTGTATTCTTGATGACAAATACACTATTTAATATTTTCAGAAATTAATTATTGTTGGCGTCCTGGCCTAGGTGTAACGCGTCTTCCCCGTGATCTGGGCGTCCCAGGTTCGAGTCCTGGTTCGGGCATGGCTCTTCTCTACCCTGTGTTCTATCTGTGAGGTGTGTGAATGAGCTCACCAGGGAAACGGGATTGTGCAAGCGAGTTTGTGCGTGTTTCTTTTTCATTTGAGCTAGAAGTCAGACGTCTGCCCTCGTGTGCTCAGGGGTCTTTATCCTCAGAAGCTACTATACAAAAACTTGGCTTAAAATAGTCACACGACAAAAAAAAATATATTATTAATTATTGCAAAACGTTGAAAAAAATTAACTAAATTTTTATATAATACCCGCATTGTATTAGAGAAAAGATTTATAGATATCATGATATTTATATTTATGAATTATAAATTAAGGACGAAAAAATTGAATAATAATTACCATAAAGAATTTTTGCATTTGTTAATAATCAATTATATATCAATATGTGTAAAATAGAAGGTAATTATAATAAAGAATTTCTCCTTTTTAAATTTTAAATTAAAAGAGCAGAAAAGAATTCCTACTTTTATAATGGTGAATTACGTATTAAAACTTGAAGAGCAATGACGCAGAACAGTTTTCTTCTTTTTCGTCTTTAGTGGCTTAGCAAATGTAAATAGCGCCCGGGGCATGACATATTTTTTCATTCTATCATATTTTATTTAAAAAATGATATAAAAGTACAAATATTTTGTACTCATGGCTTTCTCTTAAAACTGGAACATGAAAAGGCATGTATACTCTATTTTCATCCCGGTAGCTATCTTACTACAACTTTTAATTACTCTAATAAAAGTGCTTTTTATTAAAATTATTCTACTTAATTAAAATAAAGAATTTTTTACTTTTTAGAAAACTAATAAAAATTTGGTTTTGAAAATCCTTTTATCAAATTATTCTAAAATAAATTGAATGCAAATTTCTACTTTTAAGTGCACTAAGGAAGTATGGTTTAAATACTCTGTTTATTAAATTTATTAGAATACAGAATTTCTTCTTTTAGTTTTATTAAGAAATGTATGTTTTCTTAAGTTTTTAAAATTAAATGTGTTTTAAAATAATAAGAAAGAAGAATTTCTACTTTTAAGTATTTAAAGAAAAGTGTGTTTTCTAAAAAAATTTTTAAATTAAACTTAGTTTAAAATAACAAGAATAAAGAATTTCTATTTTTAAATAAACCAAAAAAATTGTTTTTCTAAAGTTTTTAAAATTAATTTTATTTTAAAATAATAGGAATGGAGAAATTCTACTTTTGAGTACACTAAAAGTTCACACAGTATACTTTTGAGTACACTAAAAGTACACAAGTATACTTTTGAGTACACTATAAATTGAGTACACAAGTATGTTTTTTAAAAATAGATTATTATTAAATTTATTTGAATGCCAAAGAAATAATAACAAATATTAATTTATTTAAATAATAATATAATGATAATAAAAAATTTATTAAATAATAAAAAAGATTATTATTGAATTATTTTTATTAAATTTATTCTAAAACAATTAGAATAAGAAATTTCTACTTTTAAGCACACTAATAAAAATATGCTTTCGATAAGTTTATTATTATTAAGTTTTATTCTGTAACTTTCTTGCATGAGAACTGAATATATTTCTTTAACAAAAAAAAAAAAAAAAAAAAAAAAAAAATTACAGAACACTGGATTTTCGACAAATATTAAGCAATATATATTAGCAGTGTTGACAAAAATTAAGCATTCAACAAGCATTTCTATTCCCCCAATTATGATTTTGTAATCCTGCAGGACACTCATTTTCTCCTTCTGGAACCTGCACAAGGCTAAATAATTAATTAATTAGAACCACACTCATTATGTTCTGCAAACACAATTAATCATGTGAGAACTATTATCAAAGAAAAAAATAATCGTGGGTAATCGCTTTCACGGAATTGAAAAGAGAAAGAAATGTTTGAAACAAAACAGAAGGGGTAATTATACTTAACGTTGTTGCAAATATGTTGTATATCAGAAACAAAATCATCGAGTCAAGGTTGCAATGTGCGTCAGTCACCCCCTCGAGGTATTTTTTCCCTTGAATAATGTTCACCTGAAATTTGTTAACGGTGTCACACTCACGTGCATATGAAGCATGGAATCAAATTACCATCATCATCCATTTTTGTATTAATTAATTAATTGACTGAACATTTTCAGAATATGAATATTGTATAACCATTTCCGTGTACATTGCTCGTCATGAAAACATGTTTAAAGTAACATCTTGGAATGTAAAACAGATTTCTTATATAGTTTTTGTATTTTATATTTGTAATCCGTGAATAACTTTTGAATCCAAGAACTTTGGAAATTTTTATCTGCGAGTACAAGATTTAGTATGTCGCCTTGCAAATTACTTAAGTGCAGATTTGTTGCCAATCCTTGATATTAAAAAATAAAATCGAGAAATAAAAAAAAAATCATCGGTTTGTAAATAAAGTTAATTTGTTAATTACTGTAATAGTCGTAAAGTTATTGAAAGTTTTTGGTGAAAAATAACTATTTTTAAATTTAATTTTCAAAGTCAATAAATAAAATTCTGAAGATATCTCAACACACAAAAATTACTTCGGTGGAGTTTAAATTAATTTATATTTCTTCATTTTTATAAAGAACAAGTCCAGACATGCAAGACAAGCATATCGATTGAGTTTGTTGGGTATCGTTTTTGTATAAAATTATTCTGTGCTTTTTTTAACATTAATCTTTGCAAATTTATGCGAGTGAATCATTAACGACTTTTTTATCGACTCCAGATGCAACTATGAAATTTATCTTGCGTCATGATAAATAAATTTATCTTTCGCATCTCTAAATAAATTTATTCTCTCAAGAATTTTTGCATGTAATAAAATATTGAAAAATTCGATTAACTTAGTCAAGTTCCATTTTATAACAAATTGTTTTGTTATCTTTTTCACATTAGTTTGGGTATAAATCATGAAGTTCAGTCTAATTCTAGACATAATGATTAATTTTATCTTGATTCTTGTTAAAAATTATCTTGTTCGTAAAGATACCAGTGGAAGTGGTTTTTCCAAAATTTTCTCATGCTCCCCAATAAAGGTAATAGCCCACAACCCCGCAAAATATTGTGGACCTCGGATCAGTCTGAGAACGCCTTGAATAGCATTGGTGTAAAATATAAACGAAATATTAGTTTTTGGCTTGAATTTAGCATTTTTAATATATCTATTGTGTGATTCAAAGAGAGTTTTTTGGGTGTTTAATCCGTGGCCTGTTTAGCGCTAACCCAGACACACACATTTTCATTTTTATTATTAGTAAAGATTAAAGTTAGTGTATTATCTATCAGCTTGCTGTTTTATTAAATTAAATAGCAAAATTTTTATAGAAGAATTTCGTATAGCATTTTATTTGCTGGGCCGCAATGCGGTTTGTGAATTTGTCACTCTTTGTGCATACAACGTCTTAGTGACCTAAGAGCAGGGGAAATTTAAATGTTCCGTTGAAAGGAGTTGTATGTGCACGATGACAAAATATCGGTGCGTTTACTTAATGTATCAAAATCAAATATGACTTGTAGGATCGAAAGAAATATTAGACTCTAGATGGCATTTACCTTTGTCAGGACTTGAGGTATCATATGTGTAAGGGTAATTTGAAAAATAGTTTTCACCGAAAACTGTAATTCCTAAAAACAAGGAACTTTTTTTTCGAGTTACTTTTTGAAATAGCAGATAATGGAATGAATGTGAAAATGTATTGATCATTTATTATGTTTTATAACCCGGAATTCCAATCGAATTTATCTTAATGTGACAGGTGAGACATTTTTTACTACTTCTCGAATTTAATAATAATTTTGGTACCTCCGCTCTTTTTTTGTTTTGTTTGAGAAATATACGATGAGAAAGTACTGTATCCATCAAAAAGTTCATTCTCGTAATTTTGATTAATGTCTGGAGTTTGGACATCTCAAGATTCCCTCTCCCCCCCCCCCCCAAATATCATTTTTGGAATTGTGCCATTTGTCTTTGAACGCTATAACTACTACTACTACTACTACTACGCCACGTAATACATCTTCCTAGAACATTGATCGCTCCTGTTCAATTTAGGTTGGATATGAGTGGAAATGGAAAATTTTTAAAATGGTTACTTTGAAAAATATTCTTTTAAAAAAAGAGCATATATATATATATATATATATATATATATATATAATTGTTCATCGTCGTCTGTAACACTAGGTCAAGTTTTAAAATATTCTTGGCCCTTTTCTCTGCATCATTATCGAATGCGCACACCCCTTAGCTTGATTTGACTTCCAAGCAATTCAGTGTTTTATGTTTAAATAGACTCATTTAGCAGAACGAATATAAACACCAGCAATAATATTTCCGACAAAATATAAGAATGAATTAATAATATTTATGCTGATTCATTATATTCTCTCTTCATGGGACCAAATCGAAGACTATTGCTAATTTCTTTCAACATTTTTTTAAAATTTTGTATTAGCATTTTTTTTTTCCCTTCCTCGTATACGTAGTAAAGAGAAAGTTTTATAATTGAATGTGTCCAAATATACCAACAGAAGATTTTGACGAATCTCCATGTTTAAAACATTCTAATAAATAAAAATAACATTCTAATAAATAAAAATAAATCCAGTGCCAATTTATGTTTGAATTAGTTTATGTTTCATAGTTGACAGAATTGCATCAATCAAGGTTTTATTTTGCGATATCTTTCAAAAATGAAGGAGGGCCATTGATAACTTATCTAGAGACCATGAATTCTTATACAAAATAAAATTAACGAAATCAGTTCAATGATTGGAATTGGGGAGGAACTGCCAATGTTTTACCTCTTGGAAAATGTACAGAAATGATATTTTTGTGATTTCATTTGATAATCAAATTTGCTTGTTGGTCAGGGGTGAGGGAGACAGGCGAACATTCTCGACATAGCTAGGGATCATGAGCTTTTATACAAAATAAAATCGGCGAAATCGTTTCTGTGATAGGGGATGGGGAACTTGTTTTTATTTTATTATTTTTATTTTGGCAAGTGTTTAAAATATAAAGATATATTTTTTCAATTTTACAACATTATTTTTATAAAATTTAATCTATTCTTACAGTGTAAGATGATAAAATTCTAAAATTAGTTTTATATCGCCTCTTTAAAAATATCATATTTGCAATATATTTCTGTTCATAAAATCATGAAAGCTTATAGAATTAAATTAACCATATGAAGACAGCCTTATGTTGGCGTCCTGGCATAGGGGTAGCGCGTCTTCCGCGTGATCTTGGTCTCCTGAGTTCGAGTCCCGGTGTGGGCATGGTTGTTCTATCTGTGAGATGTGTGAATGTGCCCCCCTGTAAAAAGGGATTGTGCAAGCGAATGAGTGATGCGTGAGTAGCTAAGTCGTATTCTTGGCCCTAGTTGGCGCTGCCAAAAAAAAACAAGAGACACTCCCCCACAGGCTTAAATCGCTATCTTCGTAATAACGGGCTTGTCCATGGCAAGTTCTATAAGAAACAACAACAGAAAACATTATAATCAATGTTTAATAACATTTGCTATTACTTTTCAACAAATAAATTAGAAAAGAAATTTACTAACTTTATTGCACGAAAAACCTGTTATTATAACCTCATTTAAAAGAATTGTCTTAACTAGTTATTTTGAAATAAAATAATTTTACAGTTTTATTAACTATAATTGTGGAAATTATAACAAAAAAAATCAAAAAACTACAGCAAACTTTCCTATGAGATTGAAATTAACTTGTACCTGCACCAAAAACAGACACAATGTTTAAAATGCAACACGTAAAATTTAACACAACAAAACATAATAACTACTTACTGTTTCCCGCTATAATTCTAAATCACGTTTGTTTCTAATGTTTGTTCTACATATCTCTTTTTTAACAAAAGAAAAGAAGCAATATTTAAGCATATATTACGTCGAAATTTGTGAGGAAAAAATTCTAGCATCTGTTTTATATTCGCTTCTTTTTTAAACTAGAAATGAACTAGAAAGCATGAAATAAAATTCACCGTGAGATTAAAAAGGAAAGAAAAAGAAAGGAGCGGACTGGCAAAATTTGGTGACCCCGCCAGTGCAAACGATACAAGCGCATCAAAGTCGTCTGACACACTTTCACGGGGGATAATTGGGTCGGATAAAAGAAAGATTAATTTTACCCAAGTAAATCCATTTATTTTGTTTATACTTTGTTTGATTTATAATATTGAAAACTATTTGAGTTAGTCGTGTTTGTAAAAAAAAAAAAAAAAAAATGTAGATTATTTCGAAAACTGGAGAATTTTTATTAGCAGTGAATATTTTTTTTCCTACTGTTTTGGGAAAAATTTTTGAGCAACCAAATTTCGACCACATCGATCTTTTTAAAGATATATTGACTGAAAAATTATTTTAATAAAACAGGCAGGTTTTTTCCAGCTTATTTATTCTCAAAAGGATTTAATTAATTTTCTGAAGGAATCTGTCAATAATTTCTTTTAGCACCGAATTTTTCATAAAATGTAAATCTTCGTCGAATATAAATCTTATTGTTAAGTGCAATAGGCCTATATGCATGACGAAGCTTCCGTAGATTTAATTCTCATCGTGAGATCAAACGAGCTGTAGGTAGGCCTGTATACGACAATTATTCCGTAGACGCTCATCGTCAGATTAAAAATGCATTAGGTTTATATTTATTACGGAGCCTTCGTAGATGTAACTCTCATCGTTAGATTAAATTTGCAGAAGTTCTGTATGCGCGGCGGATCTTTCGTAGAATATAAATCTCATCGTCAGATTAAATGTACTGTAGGGCTATATGCATGACAGATCTTTCGTAGAATATAAATTTCATCGTCAGATTAAACATGCTTTAAACCTATATGCGGAACAGATCCTTCGTAGACGTAACTCTCATCATGAGATTAAATGTGCATTAGGTCTTACACATTACTGATCCTTCCTGAATATAGTTCTCATCATGAGATTAAATGTGCAGTAGGTCTATATACATTGCTGATCTTTCGTAGAATGTAACTCTCATCATAAATGCTCTTCACCTATATGCATGACGAAGCTTCCATAGATGCAATTCTCAACGTGAGATTAAACATACTGTAAGCCCGCATGCGCGACAGATCTTTCATAGATGCAACTCTCATTTTCAGATACAAATGACGAAGCTTCCGTAGAAGTAACTCTCATCGTGAGATTAAACATACAGTAAGTAGGCCTGTAAGCACGACAGATCCTTCGTAAATGTAATTCTAATCATCAGATTAAATATGCACTTGGCCCATAGACACAATAGATGTTTCGTAAAATGCAACTCTCATTTTCAAATTAAATGTGCATTAGACTCATATATACGACAGTTCTTTCGTAAAATGTGAATCTTATTTTCTAATTTAACGTATACGAGAACCGGATTAAGCAAAAGCTACGCCATTTACATGGCGTAGCTTTTGCTTAATCCGGTTTCTTTCCTCATGCTGGAATCTTTGCCAAATAAAACTCGGTATACAGATTTAAGGTCTCTATTGTTTGTACTATCAAATTTTGAGCAAACTCCAACAAGGAGTTGATCGTCTGTCGGTCTTACTTTCAGATACATGTGAACTCGATAACTCATACACGCAGTGATTTGAATATATCAAATTTCGCTTGGTATTTTGTGATTGCAAGTATAGTTTTGTGTCAAATTTTTGTTTCAATCGGTAAGGAAAAACGCGTTTAACACATAAATTCGATTTTCGGATACTATGAACAACATGCCAGGGATTTAACACCAAATAACTCGCCAAGGATCACACAATTGATTCAGAAAAGATCATAAATGAACGCCAAACATTAATATTTCGTAATTATTGTACGCCAATGCCATGCAAGGTATTCTCTGGGATAGAATCTTTCTTAGAGAATATGTGAGAGAATTTTGGAGAGACCCCCTTCACATATATTACAAAATAGCCAAGCCTTCGTTTTCACCTTTTGAACAAACTTTTAATATCATTTTCATGTTTTATTTCACATGTTCCACTTGACTAAATGAAAAACTATTATTATTGATTTCTGAGCTGTTTCCCATGGTCAAGATAATGATTTGATTTATTTAAGTAATTTAATTTATTATTTATTGAAAGCAGATGTTAATCGAGAACAAGAAAATATATGTTGAAAATATTTAAACGCTTTAGGGCAACTTTTAATTTAAATTCGGGACAAATGTGTGATAAACAACAGAATAAAAAATCCCAGACGGTCATTTTAGTCAAGATAAAATCATATGCAAAGTGATCAATAATTCATTGAAGAAATAAGAAGCAATTTATTTTTGACTCAACGTAAAACGATAATTTAAAATAAAGAAATAATATTTAGCATATTTAAAAGCATTTAGGACACACATTAAAGCAATCTGACGTATGATTACAGTTATTCATATATATTCATTACTTCAGTTAATGACTTTATGATGTGATCGTTTAGCTAACGCGTTCAGAACTTCCTTACTGCATAAAATAAATGTTGTTTCGCGACCCTGTTTTATTGTTGATGGTGCAGCCCTTTTCGACAGGCAAGATGGATCACTTTGGAAAGAACTATAGAAGACTGAAGAAGATTGTCGGAATGCCTGGATCGTCAACTGGTTAGATAGATAGACTTCACTGAATGAGAACTTTAACAGAACAAATTAGGAAAGAAAAAGCCGCAGAAGAGAATCTTAAATGCAGATATTTTTTGACAGAACAGGTGAAATAAAGCAATTCATAAGGTATAATCTGTTGTCAGTCTGATAATTTGTAATTTATCTAATTTTGTTTTGAATTCACCATTCTTGGGTTAAATACTAGCTACCTAAGACGATAAGCTGGTTCAATTGGAATCTTGGTCGTGCCTAATTTCAAATAAATTTTTATGCATGGAATTTAAATACAACCTCAACAAAATGTTTGTAAACATCAAATTGTGAGAGATATAAAATCTTGATATTTTAATTATCTTAAATCTGTTAAGTATGTGATATGCATTAGCCTTATATACATACACGGTATCTAGTCTTATCGTGGCCCTATAGCTAATTTCTGAACGGTTAGAAATAGACATATAATTCTTCTAAATAGACGGAAAGAATTATATTTTATGTTGTTTGAGTCAATAAATATATTTTTCAAAACGGTACGAAATCTAACTTTTTATACAGTCTCCCAGTACTATCAATCATATTTAGTAAAATATTCTAGGCACTGTAATAATTTTTAAAAATTTCATTCTTCTGCGGCTAAAATTAAAAAACATATGAAATATTGAAAATTACTTTTTTAAACGAATTTTACAGAAAAATTCAAAAGAGAATCGAAAGAGATTTTAAGGAATTGTTTGCAAATTGAGATTATGGACCGTTGCATAATTTTTTTCTTAACTTTTCCTTAAAATAAATTTGTATATGACCTTTAGGAATTTTGATGGGGATTTTTTTTGACACTTGTCGATTTAGGAAAGGGAATTTTAGGTATCTTTAAATGAATGTTATAAGCATTAAGGATTTTTATCTCTTCGCTCAGAGTGTGAGAACCTCCTGAAGTGAGCAGTTTTACAGAGCACGTGTTGAATCAATTAAATAAAAAATGGGAATTGGATCAGGAAAGAAGAGAACATTTGGAATGAAAAGCTAAATTAAGATACAAATTTGGAAATTAATTAAGATTTAAATTAGATTTTAAAAATATTATTATATATATGTGTGTGTATGTATATACACAAACTTTGGAAATAAAGATATTTTTGAGTTCAAGAGCCCATAATCAAAGAAGATATGTCATAAAAGCTGTAATAAAATTTAAGCTTTCGAAAAGGAGCATTCCTAATTTGAAGCTGTAACGCATTTCATCTAAAATTTACCGCAAATTCCGAGCTTTAGTTCAGGCTCTTCCGCTGTAATCTGTGTAAGGCCAAAGTATTTATTTATTTATTATTATTATTTGGCCTTTCACTTATGATAATCATGGCCTTATCTTAAATCGAGATTCCAAAACATAAATTTTAGATTTGTCTTTTTTTCCAATTATAAGTCTAAAAAAGATTATATAAAAGAAGGTTCCTCGTTGTTTATATTTAAAAACAACATAGATCATATTTAAAGCTTTCTTATTCTTTAGATATATATATTTTTAAAAATTTTCTGTGCTATTCATATATTCTTATAAAAATACATCATAAAAAACAGTTCTGGACATATTGTTTATTAATGCATGTTATTTGTGTTAATAAAATTTTATGATATTTTGATCAGTTCCGATTTTTAAATTAAAATTTAATTCTGGACTTTATTAAACTTCGACCAATGCAAATTTTAATTATTCGTTGTAATTTACTCACTTAAAAACAATTTTAGTTGTATACATATTGTTTTATAAGTTTAAAGTGGTTTTAAAAAAGTATTTGAATTTCATTACAACATGGAATATATACCTTAACTGTCCAAAAGCTAATTAAAATATTTTAATTAATAATTAAGCAATTTTTTAGAATTTTTCATATATATTTTCAGAAAATATTAGCTATAAAATGTAACTTTATTAGATGTACCAACATATATAAAGAAAATGAATTTTACACCATCTTAAAAATTATAATGAATTTCATGTAAAAAAATATTATGGTAATTTCATTTCCCGTGTATATTTTCTAATTTTAATAGTTTTTTTTAAAGTTTATTTTATATTTAATCTGTAATAATATTTTTATACATATGATGAAATACTAGTTAAATTCATTTTCCCATCAAATGGTTCAACCACGTTTTTTTACCAGCGTTAAAATTTAGGTAAAAAGTTACTTAGTTTGGACATTCATTTCGCTGTACAACTTTGACTTCCGCTCTGTTTTGTAGTTGGTACTCTTTTTTAATGTGTTATTTGTAGGTGGCTAATTTTATTAAATTATATTTTCCTTTTAAATTATTTCTTAATTAACCATCAGATTAATAGTTTAATAGCCAGAAAAGCCAATATGGTGGTTGGACAAACTGAATGCGGAAGGCGAATGTTATAAAATAAAATAAATAGAATGGGAAAAACTACGTACAAATTCTGTATATCAAAAATTGTATTTTATAATTTAAAAAAGGTATTATGCTTATAACGTTTTATGACTGAACGAACTCGCTCCCTAATTTACGTCTGATTTTGTTTGTTTTTTGCATTGTACCTAACTTTTGTCGTCTGAAGAATTCATCAAAAACCTCCAGCAACCTACTTTCAAAAGACACGAAAGGGAAAAACGGTGCGCATTTAGAGACGCAATTAAAACTCTTTACAGACGGCATAATATCTTTTAACTTAGAAAATCCGGGTAAGACCGGTTATATTAGACACTTGCACCGTGATGGTTTATTTGATTAAGAGAAAAGATGGCTAAAAGCAAATCTTAAAACGGTCAATGTTCTGTTCCGGCATCAACAGGCATTGGTTCACTGGAGTTAGAATTGATCTTTTTGGTAGAAAAATGACTACTGCAAAAAATAAAGAGATAGAACTTCATTCCATGTGAGATTTCTTTGAGGTTTTGATATCTAGGTTAAATTGAATGAGGTTTAGATAAAGGAAAGTGGCGTTTAATGAGTTGGAAATGGGATTAAGATATATCAAGTGATAGGCTTGTGTATTAAAGTGATAAATAGATGAATTTGGCAGCGTTTCACTTTTGATTATTATTTATATGTTATTATTTATATAAAGAGAGAGAATTCTATTTAAAGCATTATGTTTTGTGTTTTGAGAAGAGAAAAAAAATAGACTTAACTCATTTTACAAGTTGCGGAACTTGGTGAAAATTTTTATATGGATCTGTGTATTTTCGTTTTGTTTTCTAATTTAAATTGTTTGGAAAATTTTGAAATGTTTTCCATATTTCATTTTTGTGTGGGAAGAGTTAATAACTTAAAAACAATATAAGAGTATTTACGGAACTAAAATTTAGATATGATAATAATTAGAAGTGGACTCATCCATATTGCGGACCTAGTTAATGAGACTTCTCTTTTAATAATAATCGAATTTAATTTCACATTTAAATAAATGTTTAATGTTATCAGAATATTAATAAATGAATATGAATTTATATGCATGAATTTATTTATATTTTAAAATCCGTATAACATTTAAGAAATGACTGTAGCAATAAAATTTTCGAAAATTAATCTTAATTATTAGTTAATGGTCCTCTTTCTCGCAAATAAAAGCAATTATTTTTTATTGACGGGGTATATAGGGTTCTTATTAATAGGATATATTAATTTTTAGATTATAAGGAGATATTAGGCGTCAAATTATTATACCATTATGAATTATTATTTTACATTCCCTATATGGTAAATGACCAGTAAATGAATAATTAAAATTCCAATATATTATAAATACTTAAAGAACTTATTTATAATACAGTGAACATTTATTTTATTATGAGCTTAGTATTTAAATGTAAAATCACATTATTATAGACCTAATGTTTTATAATTCATATAATATGTATTTTTTTAAATTATTTATTCGGTCACTATGCTATTAAGATTTTTTGATTTTGTCTGCCTACAACCCCTCTTTCATTCAGCTTCCCTGGGTCGCTGTTTAATTTGCCTAATAGGAAATCTACCATTGGAGATAAATAACTCAATGTAAGATAGCATTTCTCAATAATTTACAATTTGGGACTCAATGAAATCTACCAGCTTAACAATGCCACCTATAAATTCAACTACGTTTCTTTCAAAAGATGCTTTATTCGATTTTATCCGCTTCTAATGATTTTAAATATATAAATATAAAAATATTTATTTCAGTACCAATCTTAAAAATTACTATTTATTTTTGTGTTCTTTGGATATATTTTTATTTTTATTTATTTTGTTATTTTTGTAATGCAAGCCAGCGAACATGAATTGTAAATAACATTGTCACTAAACGGGAAATACACGGGGACTCAGAGAGTAAATTAACGGTGAGCCAAGATAGATGATAACTTTCACAAAAATCGTCTGCGGTTTTTATTAAGCTAAAAAAAAGTTCATTACGATTTTTTCTTCTTGTTTTTAAAATAAAACTATTAGGATTTGAAATATAATATTTCTCCTTTTAAGATTTTCAGCTCTATAGTAGACTTCTGTTAATTTATATGTGGGATTTTTGGATTATTTAGAAAAAATCTTTCGAATAGTGGAAGAAAATTTTTGATAATTGTTATTTGAGCTAACAAAGCAATATTTGTGCAAATTTTATATGAAAAATCTAAAATACTAAATGTAAAATGTTTATTTATAAGAAAAAATCTAATGCCCAAAAGTTTTTACAATATTCGTGTTGCTTTTCAGCTACAAGTACAATGGCCACGAGAGTCTGAGTCGCACAGATGACAGTTTTGGCTTCGTATTATAGCGCAGAAAAAAAATTATTATGTATTTTGGATAGGTTTTTCCCCTCTTTTGTTTAAAATAAAAAATTGATATAGAACTACAATTCTAAATGAAATATTACATAAAAATTTCATTTATCGAAGTTGTTTCGTTTTTGAGTTATTGATTTGTCTATTAGAGACAAAGTGCAAACCAGCAAACGGACAATCCGTTGATGAATGTGTTAGAATTTGATACTTCTACTCTTCAGACGCAAATTTTAGTACACATGCAATGTTAACACAGTTAGATTATCGTATGGAACAGTGTGGAAGATACTGAGAAAAATAGTGCACTTTTTTCCGTATAGACCAGATACAACCAGCAACAACTAGGTACCAATACTGATCGTTAATTATCTTTTGTACCGACTTTAGTTGCCCGAATGGAACAGGGTGACTTCTGGCCTTAGACCGGAATGACGAGGTACATTTTTATCTCAACGAAATGGTAAACACCCAGAATTGTCGAATTTTGGCCATGGAAAATTTATGTATATTTCATACAATTCCTTTACATTCGGCTAAAGTCACGGTTTGGTGATAAATAATAATATCAGTGATAATTTGTGAACTTATCTCCAAATTAATCTGCGAAAAATTTAATGATAAATCCACATTTATCACTAATATTGTTTGGTGATCCAGTGATAAATGTGTATTCACTTCTCAATTTATCACTGGATAATTCTTCTTCGAGTAAAATTCTTATAATGGCCCTTTAGCGTGTAATATTCCTCTGATACCATGACAAACTCAACAGTTCCATCGTTTATCAACTTCAGCAGCGACAGTGCCTTGCGTCTACTACTTTTATGCTGGAGGGCGTCCCTTAACATAATAGACTCTTGTGTGCAGAGGTTTTTGCAGCAACATTTTACCGATTGCAGATTGATTGATTAGCCTTTCGTTTTCCATTCTTTGACCATCCTGCTTTCCCGATCTCACTTCGCGCGATTTTTGGTTATGATGTCATTTAAAGATCTTGGTTAATCGAGGGAATGTTGAAACTTTGATTGACCTGAAAAACTGTATAACATTGTATGTGCGACTGAACATTGGCGATCAGCTTTGAACATAGCATTTATCGCCTTCACATGTTACACCTTAATGATGGGGCCCACATTGAACAATAAGCTTTATATCTCTAAACAGTCTGTAACAAATAAACGATGCTTGTATTGAAATTTGTGGCTTGTTTTTATTTCGATTCATGCGTCCTCTGGCGGGACTTTTTTGCATATTCTTTCAGCGCATTTTTTGAATAGTCTGTCTACAAATTTTGAAATCAAACCGCATTTTAGTTGGAGCTACAGAATACACTGAGAAGGCCAAGTTAAATTGCGATCACCTTGTACTTCATATGCAATAAAGTAAAATGAATAAATGTTTAAATCTTACTTTTAAATTATGAATTTGCATTATTCGAATGAAAAAAAAAATGGAAAAAAGTGCTAATATTGCAATTTTAGAAGCATTATAGAAAGAATTTTTTTAATTAAAAAAACTTATCTTCATGCTAGATTTGTATTATTTTAATTAAATATTCATTCAACGTTATGAAGAAATATCTTCTAATTATAAAACTTACAACCGCGACCCGTTTGCATTCCATGTCAAGAACTTCCCAAAACACCCTGAAGAAAACCATTTGCATACCTTTAGGTGATATTCGTAAGAGTAGAACAATATTGATACTTGCAATGACCGACAAAAATGGCTATTTTTCTCTTAGGCATAATAAATCATCTTTAAATACCTTTTTTTTTTTTTTTTTTTCACCGTCATCATCTTTAAATGTCATGTCAGCGTCGTTTAAACTTTAAAAGGACGGACATAAAATGACATATAAATGGAGCAACAAGTAAATGAAATGTTAATAAACAACATTGATTGTTATGAACTAGAGCTAATAATTCAAATTTATTTTAAAATAATAATTACTTTCTTGTAAAAAAAATTCCTACTCGAGATTTTGATCTCTCAATTTTATACCTCTCTGAGTTCGAAAATCGCATTTTTGGAAAATGTCCGTCCGTCTGTGACAAAGATAACTCAAAAACGCTTTGAACTAGACGGTTGAAATTTGGTATACTGTCTTGACACCAAATTTTTAGATTTCTATCAAATTTTGAGCAAAATCTTTTCAGAGGAAGTCCGTCTGCCCAGCTGTCCGAATTTAAGTTAACACGATAACTACAAAATGGAGAGATCTAGATAGATACAATTTTGTACATAGATTTAAAATCTATAATATAGACACCTGTCAAATTTTGAGCCAAATCCAACAACTGTCTGCTTTCAGAAACGTTTAAGTGCGATAATTCAAAAGCGCAGAAATATAGGAAATTTGGTACGGAATTTTGTGACTACAAGTGCAGTTTTGTGTCATATCTTTGTTTCAATCGGCTGTGAAAAATGTGTCTAAAAAAACAAAAAAGATTTAACATCTATAGTGTAGATAGTTGTAAAATGTTAAGCGAAACTAGTGTCGGTCTGTTGACTGTCTGTGAGTCTGTGCTTTCAGAAGCATATTAACGCGATAATCCAAAAATGCAATGACTTAAGAATATCAAATTTGGTATGAGATTTTGTGACTGCAAAGGCAATTTTGTGTCACATTTTTGTTTCATTCGGTTGATAAAAACGTGTCTAAAATACAAAATGGATTTTCGGGTACTATTAATGAATGTCAGGGATTAGTCGCTAAATAACTCGCCAACAAAATAGAATCATTAAAAATGCTTAATTCACGCCAAAACTTAACATTCCGTATCTATTGTAGGCCAATGTCATGTAAGACAATCTCTGGCATAGCAAGTTTATTGGAGAGTGTGCGAGAAAGTTTTGGAAAGACCGTTCAAGCTGTTGCTGTCTATAGTTCTCTAAGCGATACTATTACCACGAGAAAAAGAAAGTATGAAATACACACACACACATACATATATATTCGCCGTATTGTGACCACACTTTTTTATTCGTTTTTGTCTAATTATGCGGAAGTTAAACATAATCTGTTCTCTCCTTTTCAACAATGGAAGAAAATCACGTGATTACATATTTGATGAAACACTGAAAACGGGTTCAATTTCATGACAAAATTATAAAAATCTATGGTTGAATTCCATTACTGATTGCTAACGTTTTCCATGAAATATTTTATCTAGTTTGCTCGTGCGATGCATCTCTCAATTGTTCTGTCATCTTACCTAAAATTTGAACTTTAATTTGAAAACAACAGAAGTGGTTGAACTGTTACTAGTATATATAATTAAAAAAAAAGGGGGGGGGGATGATGAATCCGACCTGAACATTTTCTCAAGGGTCACCCTTTTTTTTATTCTTTTTGTTTATATTAACTTAATGTTTTTACTAATTTGGTTAATTTTATCTGTGTTTTAGTAGTAGCAGCATTAGCGCTCTTTAAATGCATTTGTATCTTTTTTTATTTTTTTTTAGTTTGTTTCAGAAATAATTTTTTTAATTAAAATTTCATAATGTTTGTATTTTTTATTGATTTCTTATATATATATATATATATATATATATATATATATATATATGCTGAGACTAAACATTTTTATTCATAAAATGATTACAAAAAGTAGAAATGTTCAATATTATGCATATAATGAATTTATGTATACTAGTGAATACTTTTCATAATTTGTGTAATAATTCGGTTGATTGTTTAATAAAGTTTTCTCTAATTAAATAAAAAAAATTTCATTGCACTGTAATATGAAACCAAACGATAAGAATAATACATTTTTGTTAATCCAATTGTATTGCTTTAAAACGAGTTTTTAAAAATAGACCTCCTTCTAAAAACATTCATTATTGCTCCATTCTGCCTGCGCCCTGGCATAGGGGTAGCGCATCTTTCTCATTATCAGGACGTCTCGGGTTCGAATCCCGGTTCGGGCATGGTTGTTCTTATTCTGTGTTCTACTTGTGAGGTGCGTGAATGTGCCCTCATGTAAAAAGGGGTTGCGCAAGCGAATGTGCGTGTGTCATCTTCATATGAGCTAGAAGTCAGACTCCTGGCCGCGGGTGATCTGGGGTCTTTACCCTCAGAAGCTACTGCACACCCTTTCCGTGGTAGCGCGGTCACGAAATCATCATCATCATTGCTTGCTTCTGAAATTAATTCGTAATTTTAAGCGCAACAAAATTTCGAAATTTTGTAATTAAAAGCATGCCTTACACTGAAACCTACACAACATAGAAAAAATAAACAGAAACTTCGTATCTTGATCAATAAAAAAGGATGAAATATCACAAGAAACAATGGTTTCAAATCGTGTTTTTTAAGCATATTTTTTTAATTGTACATTGTTGTGAAAATGCGCTTAAAATAGTTTTAAATATTAATTAATACTACAAAAAAAATTCGGCAGGAAATTTATATCATTGATGACTTATCTTTTGAATTTAAAAATGATCAAAAATTGCTATTTTGCTGTAATGTTTTCAGAAGTTATGGCGGAAAAAACACCAAAATTTCACTTAATTTTCAATTTACTATAATTAGAATTAGAATTTCAAAAAGATCACTCTGAGGTGCACTTAGCCCCCGTCCAATAAATAAGGATTCCGAGTTGGTTGTTCTGCGTCAATCGAGTTAGCTTATAGAATGCTAACATACAGAAACTCGCTCATTCAGTTTTTATTAGTAGTAGTGAATTTATATCACATATATATATATATATATATATATATATATAAATAATGTAAGCATTATTTTATGTGAAGCAGAATACAGGTGCGACAAGCAGTGAAGAGACTTTGCATTTTTAAATTCGCCTTAATCCATCCCGGGAAGGCATAATTTATTTACGAAAAAGGGCGGACAAGGCACGTCTACCACAGCGCGACACAAATCCCTTATCCCTCGTCTTATATAACATAAGATATTGATAGGGAAAATATTTTGTCACTGTGATGATATATTATTAAGATTCGGATAGGGACGAACAGGACAAGGAAAACACAGGGATCTTTTTAAAAAGTATTTGTTTAGATCAGCAATTTGTATCTTTTCACTCACAGCTTGGGAACCACTGACGAAAACATTTTTACAAAGCTTCTCTTGAATTAATTAGTTAGAAAAAGTGGAATGGGACCAGGAAATAAGAAAACATTTTAGAATGACTTTGATATGGCTAAATTAAGGTAAATCTTTAGAAACTAATTAGGGTTGAAATTAGATTTTAATATATCATTACAAACACACACACACATGCATATATATAATTTTGCTCCTTAGGAACTGGAATTTTTGTACTTCGCAAAAAGTTATTTCAAAGTCAGTACCACTCTAATATAAATGCGTGTAGCAGACAAACTTTATACAATGCCAGGAAAATTTTTCTTATCTGAAAGAAGCTAATACATAAGAACCATAAAGAAATGAAATCAAATACAACCACCATTCTAAATGGACCAATTGGTTTCCTGATATAAATTCGCTGTACTACATGATTTATTGTAAAACAAAGCGCATTCATTCATTTCGCGACTTTTTAACCTCCTTATATCGTAGTCTATTTTGCACCATGTTAAAAAGTTGAGGTTTGCTATTTTAGATAGTTAAATGAAGAATAATATGCTTTTTGCTTTGCAACTAAACTCCACATTACGCTCTGTAGACGATTCCCTTTACATAAACGTGTCTGACGATCATTATTCTGTGGAATCTATAATAATTGCTATTGATTTAGAGCTATCAGAAAACAGTAGCCGATGCCCATCTATTGATTTCCTTTTCAGATAAACAAAAGGACGCCTTCCTGGTCGCTTCATTGTTCCCCTAATTGAAGGTTAGGTTGCAGTTCTTGAGGGTCTTCCGCCTGCCCGCTTTCCTTTCAAGTCATTAATTTTAAGAATCTAGTGAGCATTTCTTGGCGTGACGGCCTTACCCCCTTCTCATTCCTCCTAAGAAAAAAAATATCGTCTGCGCATTAATATTCACATCGGGTGGCACCAGGGCGAGCGCGTGTCCAGTTGAGGCGCATGCCTCTGGAGAGTGTCCTTGGAAGGCAGATAGGGTCAAGGACAGTCCCTGCGGAATGGTACACCTAGGTCGCACGGCCTTGTGGATCTCGCTCGGGACCAGTGACCGTTCTAATCTCGGCTTCAGCTTCTGTTCTGCTGTCTCTCTTCTAGATTACGAAAGGCATTCGATTCGAACGTGTGTGGCCGAAGAACTGGATGTGCTGGTTGAACTAGTTTAAGGTTCTTTTATCCACTTTTCTTTTGTAAATCTCGGGGCGAGGACTGTGCTGTTGCGAGTGGTAAAGATGCATTTCAGACGGATGATTGACTCTTGAAGAGTGTGTGGGTATTTTGTGGGTGATGTTTAGTTTAAAGCATGACCAGACGGTGGTTTTAAATTACAGCTTTTCAGTCGAGAGAGTCTTGGTTAGGGTTAAAAATTTAAATTGGCATTGCATGCCATGCTGTAGATGGTTGAGAGGTCCAGACGTTAATTTTTTTTAAAAAAAAAAGTAGAGGAATTCTAATTTTTGCAATTTCAAAAAATCCACCTGTTTAAGTTATTTACATACTCGAGCAGATGCAGTTGCAAGATTTATGGTTTCTAAAAGAACGAGAGGGATTTGTTTTTGCGAGAAAGAGAATCTGAATTGGCGGAGAGATTTCAATTTTTAAAAATTAAAATAGCGATTTAATTTGTTTATTGTCATTTAACCTCGGTTGTTCACCTCTGTTAAAGCAAACTGTTTATGTCGGAACGTAGGTATTGTAGAATATTTTGTCTACACAACAATAATACTGAGAAGATGTTTGTTCTGAAGCATGCAAAGAAAAACGAAATATCCCGTTTTCTGGACAGGAGAAATAAAGTACTATATTTAGTAGTCATTTGATGAAAATGGAAATAACAGGCGATGGAATTTATTGTTTGCATTGTACAAAATATTTCCAATTCATTGGAAAGGATTATTACCAGCTTTAAATGAATATATTTACCATTAGTGAATTAATTTCACACTCTTTCAAACAACCACTCGTTCCACAAGAGAATATGTATTATTTCAACTGCATTTTGCTTAAACAATAATTATAAGGATATAAGGTTTTGTTGTTTAAAAATAAAAATACTGAAATAATATTTATTTTTTTAAAGTATGAATGAATCAGAATGATTTGATAGATTGCAAATAATGTAATTAAAAAGAACCCTGATTTTAAATTGGTTGTGATTGCAATCAATTAGAATGTCTGTTATGTAATAAAATGTATTATTTATGACATATCTGAATTTTGAAAAAAACATATGAAAACATGAAAAAACATGACATACTCTTTACCTAAAAACTCTTGTATTCTTTACATAAATGTAAACACATTTATGACCAATGAATTATCACGGATCAAGATATTTTAACAAGATGATATTTATAATCTCCCATTCTATTTCTAAATTACGTCAGAAACATGATGAAATAAACGTAAATAATTATGTTATGTTTTATGCAAATGTATATACACTTATGACAAGTTAATTATAAGAGATAAAGATTATTGTAAAATGGTAATGTTTATACAATTTTTCATCGTGTGGCAAAAATTGTTCAGGACAGACCTATGGGCCTTGATCTACTAAATTTATCTTTTAAATTTTTCTAACAATGAGTTTTGCAAAATTTTAATTAGATTTTTACTTTCTCGTGTACGAAGTACAGAGAAAGTATTTTGATCGTCAAAAAATTCGAACTTGTGATTTTGACGGATTTTCACATTTCAGATATCCCTGTGTTCGAAAAACATATTTTTGAAAAATGGCTCTCTGTGTCAAAAATAATTCAAAAATGCCTAGACGAATTGAAACTCGGCATATGTTTAATTGGATATGTTTGAAGAGTGAGGTCTGCATGTCCGGCTGTTCGAATATAAGCTAACACCATGACTACAAATAGAAAAAAGCTAAATGGATAAAATTCGATACACAGATTTGACACCTATCAAATTTTGAGCTATATCCAATGAGGAGTTGACCGTCTGTCGGTCTGTACTTCCAGAAACATGTACACTCGAAAGCTCAGAAACGCAGTGACTTAACTATATCAAATTTGGTATATGCTTTCGTAACTACAATTGTAGTTTTGTGTCAAATCTTCGTTTCAATGGATTTTAATGGAAAAGCGCGTCTAAATCACGAATTGATTTGAAGATACTTTAACCGCATACTAGAGATTAATCGCTGAAATACTCTTTTAAGATACACACGATAGATTCACAAAACGTGCTAAATTAACGTCAAATGGTGATATTTTGTAATTACCATTCATCAATACCACTCAAGACGTTCTCTGGGATTATTTTAGTGAGTATGCGAGAAACTTTTTGTTTGACCCCTCTCGCTGATTAAATAAAACTTTTAGCATTTATCTTCAAGAACTGCGGAGTGTTGTTATTGCACTAGCACCAGTTTTACTCCTCTTTTAAATTCATTATATAAACGCTTTGGTAATGCAAATTTTTCTCTAATTTTTCAATGATTTTAAGTATATTTTATGTTATTACTTTTCATTAGCTTAATTATTTGATTTACTGTCGCTTTCTGTACTGCTGCGAACTTTTTTGTTTATAAACTATTGCTGCTATATAATTAAGAGTACTTTTAAAAATAAAACAAACACAGTCGAATGAAGCCTGAAGCCATTACCTTGCTACTATATTTCGATTTTAAATGTCATTTATATTTATTTTTTATATATATGAATGCCTTTTTCCAAATGATAATATTAATGACAGTATCCATTTCAAGCATGAATTTCAGTGGCAGCAATGGGATAATGAATGCAATTGTAATGGATGGGAACATATAAAAAGACAATCATCATCAATTTAAAGAGCAGTCAATTACCATTATCGTTTAAAACAACATGTAATAATACGTTAGATATGATAGAGTTCTGCATGAATGTATATAGGAAAGAAGTGACCATTGACAATTATTATTTATTGCCGTGCGATATTGTACTTAGATATGATGCAATGGATAAACATGAAACTATTTTTTTTATCCGGAAGAATATATTTAGTTTCTGTGTTTAAAATAACTCTGATGTATAATTAGAATATTCTGAATGTTGCTTTCTTCAAAATTTCCTCCCAAAATGTCCACTTTTATGCTGATTTATAATCGCTGGTGTGGTCATAATTTTAACATTGAAATAATGTATATACAATATTGTACAATATATAACAATATTCAAAAGTCATTTAAATTTTTTAAGAGCATTGATACCAAAAACATGTTATGGCTCAGAAATATTAGTTATAGCTTAATGAATAATTTAATTTGAGATTTTTATTCCAAACAATGGACTGGAATAAAGCCGAATATTGTAAAATATTGTGTAAAATGTAGCAAAATTTTCAATTTCATGAAACTTTAACATTTTTGGGGCACCTCAAGACTTACTCCAATATTTTTCATACTTATTATTTTTACCTACAACAATAAGGGACCTTTTCCGCTCTATCACAAATTAAAAATCAAAAACTGATTTTTTTCGTTCCTTCTTAATGTATAACAATGAAATAAAACAACTCTAGAATATGTGTCACAAGAAAGAATAGATTCTTGATGTGGCGAGAAAATTAGAATATAATCTTTAAAAAAATTCAAGAAGTACGTTCTTTATACTTTACAATATTAGATAGCATTTCTAACTTAACGAACCCCTTTAAAGCTTTAATTGGAGGTTAGACGTAACACAATCTTAAATTTGCAAACTTCCAAGGTAACGAAATGCTGATCTAAAGAGTAAGATATAAAAAAATGCAAATTAAATCAGTGGGCATCTAAAAAACTAACCTAACAGTTCATTTTGAATAATAAAGAATTTAGTGTAGTTTTTGATTCATTCTAATGGTTGGTATGAATTTTTATAAAAAAAATAGCAAGTTATCTGACGCCGTAATTATATCTGTGATTAAAAAGCAATAAAAATCAGAAAACAAAACGTATCAATTTATTGTTAAATATTTATTACACTTCCTTCAAAACTATCTCTTCCTGTTACACTGCAACCAACCATTTTCCGATCTTCAAAGCTTGTATTAAAATCGTTGTCTTGAAATCCCTTCAGAGTTCGTTTGTTTTTAATACCTCAATAGATTCAAGACAGTAACAACAAAAAGATAGTTTTCAGTTGCGGAAATAGAAAAATTCCGCCTATCTTGTTAATATGGTGCTTCTAGAAACATATTTTTCGAAAAAATTTTTGTCAAAAATTCACGAATAATAATGGCATTGTGAAAATTAGTACTGTGCATTATTGAAATGCAAAACCTATTATTGATCTCTCGCCAAAATTTTTATCATTTCAGATATAAAATTTTTTAATATTGTTTGTATTTTTGCTAAATGGCCATCATTAAGCATTAATTAATTTTCTTATCCGATCGTCATGTTGATGATTAGATCAAGTGTGTGATAATTCATGAGCGTGATTCACATGTGATGAATTCTCCAATTCCTTTGAGCATTTAAATCCCCCCAACAATCTTACTATTGCAGGCGTCCTGGCATAGGGGTAGCGCGTCTTCCCCGAGACCTTGGCGTTCTGGTTTCGAGTCCCGGTTCGGGTATGGTTGTTCTCTGCCTTGTGTTCTCTCTGCGAGGTGCGTGAATGAGCCCCCCTGTAAAAAGGGGTTGTGCAAGTGAATGTGAGTGCCATCTTCATTTGAGCTAGACGTCAGACTTCTGCCCTCGGGTGCTCAGGGTTCTTTACCCTGAGAAGCTACTGCGCAAAAAT
Source organism: Argiope bruennichi (assembly GCF_947563725.1). Taxonomy (NCBI): domain Eukaryota; kingdom Metazoa; phylum Arthropoda; class Arachnida; order Araneae; family Araneidae; genus Argiope; species Argiope bruennichi. Next base: position 27,702,441 of record NC_079161.1, read on the forward strand.
TTGGCTTAAATAGTCGCACAACAAAACAAAAATATCTTGCATTTGATAGTTTGTTGTCTTTAAGAGATGCGACTAAGTTCAAGATGATGTTCTTGAAATAAAATAAAATATAATAACCTTTTTTATATTTTGTAAAACACACAAGAAACAAAAATATATTAGTTAAAAGCCAAAAAAAATGTAGAGAATATTATTTTTTGAAGAAAGGGAGGAATATTTCTGGTACTGAAATAAATAATGTTGTTGAATTTTTTTTACAGGTTATGAATGAAAATTTAATCTATATATATAAAAGAAAAACATTTAGATTCAAGAGTTTGGAATTCAATAAAAATACATTGTTTTACTGAATGTATATTTTTCTGATTACTGCACCTGAATGCATATTTTTCAAAAAACTGTTTTACAAGCTCCTGAATACTTTGCAGTTTGGATTTTTTTCGTAAGCCTACATAAGCCAAAATTTGACCGCATTTAATTTTTAATATTGTTCATTCTCGATTTCTAAGACCCTCCGCGCTTTTGCACATGCGTCAGGATGTGTTTATTTTGTCAAAATAGGGGTGAGAGGAAAGTTGAAAAGAGGAGATGTTTACATTTGACAATAAGATGAACTGGGATTATATACGGATTTAGGAGACATAAAATTATCGTAAAAGGCATTGATTCACAATGAAATAATTCAGAGCAATTTTCATTTATTGTCAGAGATCTAAAAATTAAATTACGATGAATTAATAAAAGATTTATGTTCTTAAAATTTGGTAATTCATTTTTTTTTACAAAATAATAATAATACTTTTTTAGGTTTACACACTTCTCCTTATTTGTTATTGATTTTTTCATAAGATTTTGAGATTAACAATGGTATGTAATTACAGTCACATTTAGTGATATTAGTACCTACGAGACATAGCTTCATTCGGCATGTTTTTTTGTTTGTTTGTTTTTTTCAAAAATCTTTTTCTAGTCATTTCGACTCATTTAAAGTCACAAGTTTAAAGTTATCACTAAAAGAATGGATATCGATGGATTAGAATGCGAGAAAAATTTATATATTTAGTCTGGAACCTACATCCAATTTTCATTCGTCTAGCTCAATGGGTTTTTAAGTTAAATGTTTATAGACTAACCTGATTCAAAAAATATATTTTTCGGATATAAGGAGGTCTGAAACATAAATTGGCCTAAATCTTCGTTGAATTTTTTGACAAGTATATTGTAAACTTCCTAAACGAGAAAATAAATTTTAAAAACATCAAGAAATGTATAAGATATCAATATGAAGTGTATATTTGAAAGTAAGAACTCTATAATGAATTTTTCAACGGCAACGTCGTGATGTTTCAGAGTTCCGCGGTGTGTCAAAGATATCCATATCATCATTTGGAATAGTTCATTTAATTTGTAAGTTCAGGGGAAGATTGAAATGAAGTGAAACTAGTTTAGACGAGCGCATAAGGCTCTAACGTCATGAAATTTGGTATAATTGTTAGATTAGAGCTTTTATGATATAATTATTAATATAAAATAATATTTTGATTATTTATGGGGGAAGCAGATCTTTAATGGAATTACGTTGCACGTGCCTTTTACTATGGGGACTGATCGATAACCATTTTGATTAGTTATTTTCGAAAAATTGAAGAAATTTCACGCGTGTAGCTCATTGTAGCTATCTCTCAGTCACGGAATTCTCAATCTTTTTTACGGATACTAGAATTTGGATGTAAACATCATCAGTAATGGATTTTTTTTTCATTAATCGTTTATCTAATTCACATCCATTTCCGCAAATCAGAACATATCTTTTTCTTTAATTATTCATTTACCATTTCGAGATAGTATTGAATTCGAGCCGCTTCTGAGCCCATGTGGAAATAAACGTGATCCCCGGATCATTTGCATGCGTCCAAGGGCGGCGACATGCCATCTGGGAACGAAGGCAAACAGCAGCTTTTTGCCTTCATCTTATACACGTGACTGACAAAGAAAAGTAACAAAGTTATTAGCAGGAGCGGTCTCCCTGAAACTTTCTCGCATACTTTCTAAAAAATAAGTTATCCTAGAGAACGCCTTGCAAGGCATTGGCGTATGATAGTTAGGAAATATCAACTTTTGGCGTGAATTTAGCATTTATGTTGAATCTATCACGGTAATCTTGGAGAGTTATTTGGCGATTAATAATAATTTATTGGCGCTCTACTCAATACTCACAGCTCACAGACAAGCATTAACGTTAACGACTTTGTATACTCCTAAGCTTGGAATCTCAAACAATATATTCTTAAAAGTTTTTTTTTTTTTTTAATTAAGCGCTGGATGTATGTAAATCGTATAAAATAGAAAAATGTATAATGAATACTCAAGATATGCAAAAAAGAGATAATTTTTCTCACTTTTATGATAAATTTGAAATTTAATTACTCTAATTTTAAAATTTAATTATTGTTTTCAGTACTGTTCAGTAATATACCAGTGCTTTTTATAAATATTATAATATTATTAATTTTTAGTGAATTTGCAAAAGTAGGATTAAGTTTGTCATAATCAAAGTTATTCGTTATAGTTTTGATAATATGTCTTTTCATTTATACTAAAAAGTTTATACGTTCATTTTATATCAGCTCCTTCTAAGGAATGGCTAGTTAAGATATTTCTCTAACCCATGCATGATATAATGTGTGAAGTTTCACATTTCGATATTTTTTTAATCAACATGCTAATGATTTAGTTTAATTTTTTTAATTATTTCTGTAATATTGTGAATACATATTCGTATATTCGTTTTTATATTCTCTCTCTCTCTCTCTCAAAATATATATATATATATATATATATATATATATCTGTGTGTGTGTGTGTGTGTGTGTGTGTGTGTGTGTGTGTGTGTGTGTGTATGTGCATGTGTGTGTGGGTGGGTGGGTGTGTGTAATGATATTTTAACTCTAATTTCAATTTAATTAATTTTCAAGATTTTTATCTTAATTTAGCCCATAGTAACTTCATTCTAAAATATTCTCTTATTTCGTTATCCAATTCCACTGTCTCTACTTAATTAATTCAAGAGAAGCTTTGTTAAACTGCTGAACCAGCTAAAACTAACTTTCCCACACTACGCGTGAAGAGATAAAATACCGCTTATCAGGCAAGTTCTTTTTTAGAATCTCGCTGTGTTTCTCCTACCTTCTCCGCGCATGTGTCAGAACTCCCTATCAGAATCTTATTAATATATTAGCACAATGAAGAAATATTTTCCCTATCAAAACCTAAGGTTATATAAGGCGAGGGATAATTTATTTCGCCCTTCTTCCCTATTTCTGCTTTTGCAATGCGTTGTGGCGGACGCGCAATGTCCGCGTCTTTGCTTGTAAATAATTATGCTTTCCCGATGGATTAAAAGAATTTAAAAAGATAGAAAGTCTCTTCACTGTCTTCAAAACTGCATCCTGCTTCACAACAAATAATGTTATATATATATATATTATGATTGACATGACTAAAGTAATAAAATACTCGTTGAATTAAGCATAATTATTAATGGTTTCCTAAGTTTTGCATTTCTAAATTCTTAATTATTATGAAATATTATTAAGAAAAAATAAACAAATAAATATAATATTGAAAAATATTATTTTACAGGATCTGTCGAATGGAATATAGCATAAACTATTAATAAATAATAAATGTTCCGATGTAGCGTAAAAAGTAATTATTTACACCTTAATTAATATTTTTTATGATTTACCTAAATGATGGGTTACACGGGTTGTTTTTTAATTAACAGTACCTCAGATCTGATTAAATGTCATTTGCCTTGTTTCGCCCTTCATTTTGCAATTCTTTCTCTTGCTAATTTTTTTCCCTTACTGTAGGAATTTATCCATAATGTGCAAGAACAATGAAGTGGAAACTGCTCACTAAAATCGAATTGAAGCAAATAGTGATATACTAAGAGAAAGCCATGCGTTGTCAAATAAGAAACAGGAAAAATATTGAAATAAAATGGCAACAGTAATTATTAACTGACCTTGAAATGATAGTATAATGAAATGCTATAATTATACTCATTAAATAAATTGCATCATCATAATATTATCATTATGAAATACTATTATTAAATAAATTGCAAACCTCAGGTCATTGATCTTTGCTAAAATCTTACATGAAAATGTAAATAGAATGAGTTTGCGATCCCCATACAAATTTTTATTAATTCTTAATTTTATTCGCTCATAGATAAATCAGACAATTAAGGCATGAAAAAAACTTGGCCTATACTCTTGCTGTCAAAACAGAGGGTGAGATTTATGCTCTTGATAATCTCAATCAAATGGTCGGTGGATATTTTGCCAGCATTATAGACGCCATAGGACAATTATACATACTGATGTATGCATATTTTGCATTTCTGATATTGTATAATTCAAAAATTATATTTCTTACGTATTGATTTATTTCATGGTTAAATGTTAAAAAAAAAGTTTAATGAACATGCCTATAGTGTTTAAACCAGCCTCCCTAGGTACAGAAGCCTTATCATTAATCTGTCACTACTTGTTAAAATGTATAAATGACGCTTTACTTAATTTGTTTTTATTACTGCCAATCGATTTTTATTACTGCCAATGCGAACCAAATTATATTACTTTTCATTGTCATAAATACACAAACGATTATAACAATCACTCAGGCGAATGAAATCAGTGTTATTAAACTTAATGACATTGCTTATGTTTTCCCCACTGTCATCAACCAGCCTTGTACTAGAAAAAAAAACAAGAATCATTTTCTAAATACTTTTGTCTTTTATTATTCCAAACTAAACACAGAGTATCAAAAAATTTCCCCAAGGTCACATAAAGCCAAAAAAAAAAAAAAAAACCCTTCCACAGTCTTCGTGACGCCGTAAATCAATGTTACTATTTTCGTAATGGCGTGCAATTGTTACCGTGCCAACTGAGATTAAACAGATAACAATTCTGAGTGATTTATATACGGAGGTAACCAAAGCTACTAACCATTTTCTCGGCGATTATTTTTTTTTCAACCCTACAGGAAGAATAATAATAGTTCGATTCTGTTTGGCAGCAGTTATTTCTCTTTCTTTGTGTTTACCAACAAATGAAAGGGTTGTTATAGTTTGTAGGTCAAAGCCGGTGAATGGAAGGAAATATTTGTACAATAAGTAAATGATGGATTTATTATTGGGTGATTAACGTAGTTTATGACGCTGGTCTTTTCGCCCCTTAGTCTATAGTCTATATTTATAAAAGTGTGTGTGTGTGTGTGTGTGTGTGTGTGTGTGTGTGTGTGTGTGTGTGTGTGTGTGTGTGTGTGTGTGTGTGTGTGTGTGTGTGTGTGTGTTTCATTCGCATCCATTGAAACGCGAGTTCAAACCCCACCGTCCGAGGACTCTCCGTGTATATGATGGCTGGTACACACAGAGAACTGTCGTTTCCGCTAAGTCCTCCGAGTCGAGACATTAGGGGGGACTGGAATGCTCTATGATTCAAATCTGAATTACGATTTGTGGATGAGTGAACGAAATGTACGAATGAAATCTGCCCCTTGAAACGGGCTGTGGCGTACGAGTAGCTAAGACGTACTCTTGCCCCTATATGGCGCTACTAAAACAAGAGGCACTAAAATTCGGCTTAAAATCGTTGTCAGCAGGCTTGTCTATGACAAGTACCATAAGCAACAACTTTACTCATAAAAAAAGTGTTGACAAATCTATAGAACACTTTGACAGATTCCTTTCCCCTTGGTCTTTACTTATAAAAAAGTGTGTGTTGAGAACATTTTGGCATTAATTTTTTCGCTTTGTCTTGACTGATAAAATAAAGTACTTGTGTGAGAGGCCTCAAGGTCTCTACAAATCTATAGCATTTATTGCAATGAAATTTGGCTCACAAGTATACTTCGATGCCCGAATTTTAAAATTAAACGCCTAAAAATTTTTATTCAAGAGTAATTTGTTTTAGATTATTTTTCGGATAAAGACTAATTGCTAATATTTCTGATCACTGCAGAAAAAAATATTAAATGCACTAAAAAAGACAACTTCGTATCTCTGATTTATTTTGATGAATTAAAAAAACAAAATTCTTTTAAATTTTTTTTTTAAAGTTTGAAGAATTGAAGCTAAAATTCCTGCATCCGTCATTCTAATTGCATTAAGTAATTCAAAACTGTTTTATTGCATTAGAAAAACATCATTACTCGGGTATTTTTCTCTAATTTGAAATTAGAGTGATCAAAATATCGTGCTTCATTATTTTTCAGCTAATAGTTTTCCTGTTGTATTCAGTAGTTTTTTTCAGCTGCTAGAAATTTGCTGATTTGGCTAAGAGCCAAATTAAGAAATCCAAAAATGTTAGGAAAATTGTTTTTATACAGTTTAAATTCTTATAATGTCGTTTGCTTATTACAAATTTTTAATTTTATTTTCTCTTTCTTTTTAACATGCCTTTGTTTCAGTTTTTTTTATTTTTATTTTTTTTATTTTTATCGTCTGCAGTTCACAGGACAATATTATTGTTCAGAAAGGAAGATAACTATGCAAAATAAATCTTACTTTTTTACTTCGATAGCTTTATTTTGTGATATTGTGGTTCTGGTGTTGTTGCCATTCATCAATCATGTCACAGGCAACATTGTGCGGATTCTTATCTCTTTTCGTAATAAAGAAAAGTGCGTTTGAAAGTGCTTTAATATTAATTTCAGAGACCAGAGCAATGCCCGTAGAACGGTATAGTGAATTTCAATAAAAGTTTTTTTTAAGCAGCTAAAGGCTTCAGATTTTTTTTTAAATTTTTATTATCATTATACGTTTAAGTGTCACTGCCGTCGTAACACTGGACGGATTTAAAAATATCCTTGCCTTTTGATCTGCGTTATTATCGGATGCGCAATTCCTTTTGTCTTGGTGTCCTAGTTTAAATGGACGGTATGCAATTATAGCTAAACATATATAAAAATTAACTGTCGGATATTAAACTTCACATTTCATTTACATTTTTTAAATAATGGATTAAAGCAGAGGTTAATAAACTGAGGTCTGTAATTTTTAGTATTTTATATTTATAGTGATTCATGATATGCACACTTCATTTGATGGTTATTGCTAATATTTGCTTTCAGCGTGATTTTTATTGTGCGTGCCATTGCATTTTTTTAGTAGTGGATCAGTGTTTGTTTAATCCAATTTTAATTATTAGTTTTGATTTGAATGTTCGTGTACATTATGGATAGAGACAATTCCACTTAAAGGACACAAAAATGTAAATGTTATTATATATTTACATTTAAAGTGTACCGCATTTTTATAATAAAAATATTTATTTATTTACTAAGCATTTTACCGAAATTACATGATATTTTTATTTTACTACTTCGTTAGTTAACCTTTCAGATCAGAGATTAAAAGTGGTTTTACCCTCATCCAGCTATAACATTCCTGAAAAGTCAACTTTACGAAGAAGGAAGATTGCGTATGCGCTGAAAGAATGGACAATATCAAATACTTGTCTCAACGGGGAAAATATTTGTTTTTGTACAGTTTCTACGCATGCGTGGTTTATTGGATGGATTGTAGCTGTCTGAATTTAAACTCTATTTAATAAGATGATAATCTATATAGACGGGTACCTCTTCTAGTGTATTACATAGAGGATATAAGCTAATATAAGAAATAGAGGTATCAACATTTTTTTTATATAAATAGTGGATAGTTAAAATTAAAGCATCCCTATTAAGAGTCTAAGAGGTGGGAGAGGGTTTAAAAGATTATAATAAAGCCAAATGACGGAAAACTTTTCCCCCTAGATGCACTTTGTCTCAAATTAAATTTGGATCCAAACTTATCTTTTTAAAATCCATGTATACTATTTCATTTGCCAAATTTTTAAAAATTTCATTTTTAAAAGATAAACCTTTTTGTTTAATTTTCTAATACGAGAAATATTTCTTCACATTTTGCTAATAATTCGATCTCAGACTTTTTATGCATCTCCATGTTTTAGATCTCCTTGAATTTGAATGAAAAATTTTTGAAGTTATGTCTGTCTGTGAAATTAAGGAGTGGAATCTGCTATCGCAAATTTCAAGTTATCATGTGAGAACAACATTTTTTTAAGTCATGTGATATCAGTCCGATAAAAAACATCATGTTCCTACATTACTAGTATCTCGCAGTCACCATTTACAAAAACGATGGTTTTTGACTATCTGAAAATCAATTGAGTTCTAACATTTTTTTGTCGAGTCCAGAATTTTTTTCCCGTGAAAAATCAGTTTAAACCGATTTAAACAATCACGTGACTATCAGATTTGTGCATCAATATTTAGAAAACAATGACTTTTTTTAACTCAAAATCGTCCGAATTCCAAAACTTTATATCGATGCCAGAAATGTTTTTTGTGTGAGAATCCTGTTTAATTGTTTTGGAATGATCGCATGATTATTGTGCTGTTCAGTCGTCAACTTTTGGAAAAGAGATGATTTTTTTTCACTTCAAATTCCTTTGAGCTCTAAAACTTTTTCTGACAGCTAAAAAAAATTATGTATAATTTTCCTCGCCTTGCCTCGCTGTTTTGCGTTCATTCCCATTTTCTTCTCTGTACTTCATCGGCGTGTAACTTCTTACGACCTTACCCTTTATTGGTCAGACAGGAGAATTGAGTGCATGGCGGACATTCGAGCCAAGTTATAACTCTTTGTTGGCAATAAATCGCCAAATGCGACAATTTTCTTTATCATTTTATAATAACCCTAAAAGCGACAAAAAGGAATACTCAAAAACGATAAATTGCCTATTTATCCTTATTATATTTGCCTGTCCGTGTATTTTGAGGCTTCAAAAACCCCAAACCAAAACAACGTCATGTTCTCACATGATAACAGAGTTACATTTTATTTTTTATAGAAAGTGTATTGCCACTTTCTATGTTTGAATTTACGAATCCTGACAGAATAGCATTAATAGGGTGGGGGGTGATGAGAGCCTCTTTAGAATTCAGGATTTTGAGCAGATATTTAACATTCAGAAACTGTTTTCAAAGAAAAGAAGTAGAAGTCAGAAAAACGATAGTATCTGTAAAAATGTGCACTGGGAATATAAATGTCAGCTAAAAGAATATTCAGAAACCCTTACAACGATAAGATGTGATGTAGTGTTTAAGAGAATCAAAACAAATTCTTTACTTGTTCCAATTTTAATCGCATTTTCCTTTTTCGAAGATAGTAATTCCTATCTTTCGAATCTAAATATAACTTCCTGATTAAATTTTTTTTACATTGCAGAGAAGGAAAGTTCTTTCTATAAATAGAAAATTCTTTTATGAATAAAAATAAAGTGATGTTTAAAGAAGGCATCGATCCATAACTTGAGCCCTGTGTGTAGCCCTTGAAAATACGTTTCACGTATCTCTTCGTACAATCACGTATCTCTTCGTAGCTTTGTGATTAATTTTATTAAAATTCTCATTTTGTTTTATTGTTGTTCTTAAAATAAAATTTCTTCATACTTATAAATTTGTTGCTTTGACTGTGGTAAAGTTTCATAATTCAAACAGTTCTAGTTTGAAAGGAGTGGATTTTTTGTTTTCGTCGAAAATGTTAGTGGGCCAAAGATATTTTATTAATTTTAGAAAATAGGATGGTAAGACCTAAGCCGGATGATTAAATAGGGAAAATAGGCAGTTTCAAAAAGACTCTTCAGCTTTTGAGGGCCCTGAGTCCTTAGTATTTTTTTCAATATTTTAAGAGTTATTTAATTTTATACTTTCATTTAAATATTAAGGCCCCGAAATTGAACTTATTCATACTAAAATCAAGCACTGTTTAATTTAATTCTAGAATATTATTTTCATGATATTCTTTTTTGCTTGTTTTATATTATGCGATATTACAATTATTATTTGAGTTAAATTTCAGTTGTGCATTTTTTATGAGTATATATTGAAAACAGTCTTATAAAAAGTGATTGTTTAAATTAATTTTGTAACATGTCTTTAGTAATATTCTTATTTAATTTCCATTTGCAAGTTTTATATTTTACTATTTCAAAAAATGACGAGCTTTATAATTATAAAAAAATGTCAGATCTTATTATTAAATATTCTTTAAATTATATTCAGTAAATATTGGAATTTTTTAAAAAACTATTTTATTTAAATTTCAATTGTATATTTTTTAACATAAAATCGCAGACGTTTGGTGAGATCGATAACGCCACAAGTGCTCAGAATTTTATTTTCAGAGTGCCTCATTTGAGAGTTAGGTGCCTCGTAGTATAGTAAATAAAACAAAAGCTTTTGTACTATTAACTGCATGACATTTGATAAGGAATAACTGTTAAAGAACCTTTTAGCGTTTTATCTTTGGCGACACCTTTTATTTATTTACTAGCCGCTTTTGACGATTAGATAGTTCACCAGGATTAATGGTTGCTAAAAGTTTCAATTGTTTCTTCAGCAAAATAATTTTAGCAACAAAAATGCAAATTTTGATAGATACATAACTTCCATTATTTCAAAAGCCTTGCAGAGTCCTGCTCATTGTACTGTCCATTTTTTAATTATCTGCCAACGTCTCTACACAGCCAGTTGTATCACAGGAAAAAGCAGTAGTAACTTGAAATGGAGGCGCTTTAAAAATTTTTACTGTTACCTGATTCTAAACTTAAACTTTAATTTAAAATACTACAAAATATTAAAAAAATTTATCAGAAGTATGAATTAAACTGAAATCTACTCAACAAAGAAAAATAAGAAAAATCTTCATATTTTGATCATAACAATAAAAAAAAAATGTCATTGTAAAGTAGCAATAATGCGAATGGTTGGAGTTTCACTTCAATATTAAAATATATTGTATAAAATATTTTGAAATTAATTACAAATAGGAAGAAAATTGTACAGCAAAAAAAAAAGCTTTATTTTACTATGGCGAAAAAACTTATCAGTGACTTTTTTTTTTAATTTTAAGATGCTATAAAAAATATTTTTCTGCTCTGAATTTTTTGGGAAGTTATCGCTAAAAAGCACTACAAAAAAAATCCTCCAAAGTATAAATGTGCCAAATTTGGTAGCTATAGATCAAACGGTCTGACTTAAAAAGCGGCAACACACATGCGCATTCATTTTTATTATTAGTAACGATTAATTTTTACTCAAGATGATGAAATGAACTCTTCCAATGATGACCCGCAACGAAATATTTTGATATTTCGCTATCATTATAGCTGTTACTTTAAAATTGTCTATAGAGATTAAATTAAAAACAAAAAGTATCTAGTTTGAAAGTTGGGGGGGGGGAAGAATAATGGCAATGACAGATTTAGACATTTTTGCTGTCTCATGTAGCACCTATTATTTTTTAAGAAATGATTTGTTTGATTTCATATTTCAGTAATTTTTTGCTAAATCAAAAGATCTATAGTTTATTTAGTTTAATTTTTTATTTTACTAACTTTGTGAAAATGCATATTTTTATTTATATACTTTTTAATGTGCTTACCATGACAAGAAGGTACTAAGTGATAAAGTTTAGAAAAAGAAAGCATAATTATTAATTGATGATTTTCTAGTTTGCAAATAAAAGCAATTAATGAGGGGCCGGGATAGTGTGATTGGCATGTTGTTGGACTTAGGTTGTGAGTTCGAACCCCGCAGGCCGAAGACTCTCCGTGTGTGGTAGCTGGCGCACTTATGAATCTGCTGTGATCACAAAGTCCTCCATGTCGAGAATGATACCACTGAGGGTACTGGCTCAGAGGTGACCGTTCTCTGATTCAGGTCTAAATTACGAACTGTGAATCAAAATGCTTGAATGAAGTCCGTCCCGTAAAAAGGGTTGTGACGCGTGAGTAGCTGAGTCGTGCTCTTGGCCTTAGTTGGCGCGGAGCTTGTAGAGTGCCATAAGTCACAACACGCAAGCCTTTAATTATTATGATCGATTGCTAGGAAATAATTAATCTTATACAAATATATCATCAAAAATTATAACATTACTGGACCTGTCACGTGACACATTGTAAAGCTATTTAAATGAAATATTAATAATCTAGTATATTACAAATAAGTAATTAATTATATTTTAATTTATTTAAGTTCGAGGAACGATTTTAGCTTTTCAATGTGATCTCACGTTTCAGACAGGGCACAACTAAACTGTACTAAACTGTAGATCACTTTCTAAAAATTCGTATAAAATATATATTGAGAAAAAATAATGCACAACTGAAATTAAAAAGAAATTTTAAATTAATAGTAAAAAAGTGGCAAAACTTTTCTTTTTAAATTTTAAATAATATTTAATTATCAGATCGGAGATTTTTTTTTAATTATAAAGCTCCTAATTTTTTTCTGATTTATAAAATAACATAAAATTTGGTAGTAGTAATTCATTATGAATGTTAGTAGAATAATATTCCAAAATTAAAATAAGCAACACTTGATTTTAATTTGAATAAATTCGATTATACTTACTGCCTTTATATTTAAATGAAAGTAAAAAAATGAAATAACTCTCAAAATATCGCAGAAGATCTGGATGACTTGGGGCCCCTAAAGTTGTGGAACCTCTTAGACAGTTGCTTACTTTGCCTATATAAGAATCCTATTCTAATTTCGCATAGTTCCAACATTTTGTATTTGTTTAGAAGTTTACTTATTTAGCAATTAGACTCTTTACAGTGCTTTTAGTCGACTTGCAAGTGGATTCTTCTCTGTGTAGCGGCCATATCTGACTAATTCGCCGGTGGTAATAAAAACGAGCACTCAACTTGAAGCGAAGTTTGCAAAACTTTATTCAGCCCTTCTAAATTTTGTATTTGTCCCATTCGAACAGCAACAACAAAAGGACATTCCTGTTTTCTTGTAAACATTATGTATTAACCATTGGCTGGGAATTTTACTCAGGAATTTATTAATACAACAATTTACAATTGGCTGTTGTAGAAGTGCACTAGGCCTCACACAATGGGGTTGTTCGTGAAAACGAAAAAAGGTGGAAAAAAAGAAAGCGAGTAAAAAACAAAAATTGGAGTCTCGGATTGTTGTCCCACGGTCCTCGCGGGCTGAAAAATCTTTAGTGCAACCCTGCTGTTCAAAATGGCGGGAAAAAGTGAAGAATGGAAAATTCCCCAAGAGTGACCTTTAACTGTAACCACGCCCCCAAGAGAAGGAAAAAAAAACGTGGAATCCCGAGTGGTAAGGCCAATGAATGGGAATATAGGGTTGCATGAACTTAAACCTCGTGTAAGTTTTACGAGAAAATATTTGTCTGAATGGAACAAGTGGTTTCCCCACACCCCCTTGAATAGAACACAAGTCGAGCCTTCACTTAGTTTTTTTTTTTTTCTCCCAACTCTTTTTACCAAAAAGAAACCGATATTTTCTTTTGCTGTCTGAATCTGACGTTAAGCACTCGCGAGGGAATATTGTATTATTTATTCTCCATTAAATTTTTATTATAGTTATGGTAAGTTTTTGTTATTGCGTTCCATCTAAGTAGGAATGTGTTCTGCGTAATATGTTCGGAAGAGTGGTTTTGTGATATTTGATTTATGACTTGATGTTTACTTGGAATTTTTTGTTGAAATGAAGGTATTATTTGAAATCTAATCACTTGGGGATTAAAAATGATAATAATTTTTCTCATATTTCCTTAACAGAGAAATTTAAGTAAATGAGTGAAAACAAAATAAAACATACCTAAAACTTTCATAGAGTTAAAAAAAAAAAAAAATTAGAGAAACTATCCATTTAGGCTTCGAATTTTTAGATAAAAATTTAACTCCACAAAAAAAATGTGCTTTTCAAAACTTGCATATAACTTAGAAAAATTATATTTAAAAAGTTTTTAATTATTTTCTTTAGTGAAATTAAAATAAAAAAATTTAATGTGCCAAATAGTTACGTATTGAATTAAACAATATACCAGAACAGAAGTCACATTATAAAAATCTGCAATAAAAAATAAAATGTCTTTTTATTAATATATTTTTTACAATGTAAAAAATAAAAAAAATTCGATAGTATTTTTAATGGTCGCATCATTCATACATCTGGGCATTTTTCTAAGTTTCCAGTTTAATCTTAATACCGTTATTGCTATATATCGGTCTTTTCTGCAGATATTCAGCAAAAAGCATTTTAGAAAGGATTTCCAAATACTCATTATTGCCTTTTGGAATTGTCATGTGAAGTTTATAAATGGAAATAAAAAAAGTGTAGCTACACGTTTGAAATACAAATTTGAAACGCCTCGTTTGAATTACAAATTTTCTGTTTAATTATCATTTTTCCCTCTTCTAATACTCTATATAGACTTCTAATTCAGCTGAAAAACCATTATCAATTATTATTTTTAATCATAATTATATTACGAAATGGAATTATTATTTCTGATAAATTATTCAGTTTAATTTTCTCACTACTGACATCTTTTATAGTTTTGCTAAAATAAAAGCATTTTTAAAAAATTTAATCTTTAATTTTCTGTGCCTACATCCTCTGTAGATTTTTAAAACAGCTGAAAAATGAATTTGTTTACATATTTGATGCAATTTTTTCAGTGAAAATATTAAAAGTTGCCAAAACAACAGAAAACTCTTCATATATAGATAAATTTTTCGAAGAATGTTAAAGATAATTTTAAAAAAAGCAATAAATTGTTGCAATCTAAATCCGAATTTTCTATTTAATCATTATTTTTCCATTACTTGCATCCTTTGTAGATTTTTAAAATAACTGAAAATGGAATTTCCTATTAAAACATTATTTTTTCACTGCTGGCAACTTCTGTAGACTTTTATTGCAAATGAAAAACGAATTTTCTATTTTTTCACATCCGAACTCTCTTTAGATATTCAATGCAATTGTTCACTGAAAACATTAAACATTAACAAAACTATAAAAATATTGATATTTTATAGGAAAACGATTAATACGGAGATGGAATTTTCAGATGATTATTAAAAATATTTTCAAAAAACTCTGTGCTGTATTCGAAAAACGAATGTTCTATTTTATTATGATTTTTCACTGACAACACTCTTTGAAGACTTTTAATTGGGTTCAAAAACAAGTTTTCTGATTAATCATTATATTTCCATTCCGTTCTCCTCTCCTAAAGTAGTCTATTGCCATTAAAAAACATTTTATTTTTTATTTTTTTAATACTATTGCCTTTATTTGATATATAATACAATTTTTTCATTACAGATGTTAAACGTTGTCAAAATAACAGTTGAAAAAAATATCAATTGTAAAAAAAAAATGCAGTTAAAATTCCAAATAGTGAATTTCGGTGTGTCCAAAACACTGCCACAGCCAACTCATTTCAATGAAATAGCACGGCGGTGAAAAAAAAATTATTAAACGAAAGTTTTCTCATTAAAAAAGTTATAAACATTATTGCAGATGAAAAAATGCAAATATATATATATATATATACTAGCCGCCTTTGGCGACCAGCCGGTTCGCCAGTATTACCGCTCGCTACAATTTTCAATTAAATATTTTAAGCAACTGGTCTCTTAATAAATTCTCAAACAAAACATTTTTATTTTTCAAATTTTGATAGTCATACCAAACTTATACTGTTGTTTAGATCGTTTACTATATATATTTTCCTAATTTGTTGTCATTTCCGGTAAAACTTCAACTTTAATTTAAAGTGGAAATGATGAAATTGCAATTAATATAAGGATATTTTTTAATAAAACCAAGCGTTTTATTTTATTTATCATCTTTATTGTTATTATTATTATTGTATATGAGTATTAAAAACAGAGTCGCTTGGTATTTAAGTCTTATGTGAACTACAAAATATGTTTCATAATTTATGTAATATCTCAAACAATAATTCAACAAAAATTTCTCAGATTCAGCATAAAATTCAGTTTTTAGTTTTGCTTTCAAAAGGATTGAAATGAAATCAATAATAATATTTTGTTCCGGCCTATAAATATATTTCAAAAATTATGAAGTCTAAATTTAATGCAGTAAGGTATCATATTCTGAGAAATATTCTGGACACACCAAATTTTAAAAAAAACGAATGAATGTTTCTATTTTCCACAATCAACTAAGACTGATTTATGAAGTTTTGAATGTTAAAAATTTAGAAAAACTCAACATTTTCATAATCTTAAGCCAATTAATCTTGAGAAACCTGCGCGCTAATTGGCGTATTTTCTTCGAAACGATCGACGGAAAATCTAAAATTATCCTTTTTTTATAGAATAGTGATATTCAAATTTTCATAAATCAGTCAGTTTCAGTGATTGATTTAGTTGATTGGAAATTAAGTCTTTTTATTTAACATATTAGTGTTTCAAGAACATTTTGTTAAACGTGATTCTCACAGCAGAAGCTTTATGTAAAATCAAAAATTCGTTATTTATTAGAGCATTTATTGAATCAAGTTACATAAAATATAATTATTTTCCATTTAGACCATTTTAATAGATCTGTGTCTATTACTAAAGGTTTACAAATTAGCTATGTGGCCCTGATTTGAATGGATATCCTGTTCATATTAAACGAAACTTACCTTAAAAAAAAACTGATTTATTGGATTAATAATATAGAGAGTGTAAAATAATTTTTCTTGAATTTATTTTCTAGAAAAAATAATATTTCATATTTGTTTCATTTCCTACAGACACGTGCCGAAAATTATGTTTTTGCAGATTTCATTTCCAAAAAGATTTAATTTATTTTCAATTGGAGCTTTAATCAATGTGATGGCTTTGAAAAAAGCTAATTTTTTCCCATGAATGCGTACTTGTGCAGCTTAAATTTTATTTTTATTTTGAACGAAAAAATTTTTTGGAAAATATAGTTAAAATATTTATTTAAAAATTAATTAAAAATAGAAACTTGATTTTAAGGTTAAAACATTGGTATCATTTAAAAGATAAATTTTTGATCTTTAACGTCATGTAAAAATCTTTTTTGTGCGGTAATATTTTCGGAAGTTATAGCAGAAATAGGCCAAAATTTCGCTTCATTTTTAAATAAATAAAATTTTAATTAAAAATTCGAAAACATAACCCCCAGGTGCACATTCCCGGCCTCCAAGGTATATACGTGCTAAATTTGGTAGCTGTAGGTTGAATCGTCTGGCCTGTAGAGCGCCAACACACACACACACACATTGAGCTTTATTATAAGTATAGATATATATATATAAATATTATTGCAGACGAAAAAAAATATGTAAATATTATTGCAGACGGGAAAAAATATGAATATTATTGCAGTCAAAAACAATCATCAATTTCCTTCTTAAGAAGGATCTAAATTCAATTAGAGAAAAGAAGAAAAAAGTGTTTCATCGATTCTTATTGTAGTAGAAATTATCGTAAGAAATCGAATCTCTTTCCCGATTTGAAGAAGATAGTTATTTGGATTTCAATTTGGCTTCAGATTTTTTTTGTAATGAATACTGGATGAGGCAGTGTATAACAATGTTTTTACTTTTTTACTGAAATTCATTTTGATTTCACTATTACATGTAACCATTCCATCATGTAATGTCAATTTTAAAATTATAATGTTGAATTCATATCTTTGAACATTAACAGCTAAGTACGATTTTCACTTCAGTTTTTATTTCATAAGATATATATTTTTCAATTTGCATGCCCAGTATTTTGTTGCAATATTCCATTGATTTCAAATTTTTCAAGTACCAAGAATCAGTTAGAAAAAATCAAGTAGCAAGAAATATAATACATTTCATAGTAATAGTTTAACCCTTTCAATACCAGTTTTTTCTTTTCCAAAATTAAGATAATTTAGGGCTGTAAGGGTTAAATAAAATGCAAATAGCCACATTCTTCTAAAATAAAAACAAAAATTAACTGTAGGGGCAATTTTTGAGGTGGCTCATATGTGTCCCAGTAGTCTTTTTAAATGGGACATATTTGTCCCTTTGGGGTTGAGGTGACCTTATAAAATACAGTAAAAAGTTGTATCTCTAGTTTTTATATTATTTTGAAACAATTTTATTGCCAGAAAATTCTTACCAATTACATATCCAACATTGTTCATGACATTTACATGTATGATACATTGCAAAACAGTTTTTGCAGAGTGCATGTTTACTCATGGCACATACAATTTTCGTTCGTATTTCTTTATTACTAAGATGTAGTTAAAAATTATATTAACATATGAATGTAATCACAGAAAAGCATTCGGACATGCACTTCAATAAATTCACCACTTACTTATCCCTTTGGATGATTTAAAAATATCAGCGGGACATACATGCCCCGGTGGGATCCAAAGGGTTAAAAGATAAGGAAGACGATATTTCGAATGAGTTGGTTGAGAAAGATAGCCAATCTCCACTTATAATAGAGATGAATCGTGTGTGTGCGTGCATGTATGTGTGTGCGTTTGTGTGTGTGAACGAAATAACACAAACCTCTGTGTCTAGAGTTACCAAAGTTGCCAAAGAAATACTTTGAAATGAAAATGTACCCCGCGAATGTTTTTTTTTTTAATTTTAATAAATTGAAAAGTTTATTTTTAATTTATTAAATGAAAATTTAATTAATTGAATGGAATTCCAGTCTTCTATAAACATTCTTATGATATTTTGCAGCTCCGTTAATGAGCGAAACATTGAATCAAGCACAACTGTTAAAAACATTCAACGAAGGAAGCCCTCTGACGCTTTATATGTAGCGATTTTTTTAAATTTCACTTTTGCCATTCAACGATAAGTAATAAAAGCTATTTCTGTGCACGTGCGTTATGTTTGTATATATGTAAATATGTTTGAGTAGAATGCGTGACCGAAAAGAAGAAACTTTTGAAATTTTAACTTCGATTTATTTCACCACCGGAGTCATAATTTATACTAGAGCGAAGCGATGATCAAATCGACATCTGTTTACATCGCGATCTAAGAGCAAAGTGGCAGAAATTTTCCCCTTCAGTGATTTTACTATAAGATTCTGATAGGGATTTCATTGCCGCGTGTCGATTTAGGCAAGGAAATCCTAGGTATCTTTGAAAAATATGCGTGAATGCTAGATATTTTTATCCCTTTGTTCCTTGTGTGCGAATTACGGAATCAGCAATTTTACTTCGTGTTAGAATTAATAAAATAAAATAAGTGGGATTTGGATCAGGAAATAAGAGAACATTTTAAATAAAGTTAACATGGTCTAAATTAAGAAAAAGTTAGAAAAATTAATTAGGTTTTAAATTAGATTAAGAGATGTCATTACATATATAGATGTTTAAAATTAGGTTACGTCTCTGGCTGTATTTCCTTTGTATGATGATGTATTATTTTTTTACCTTTTAAAATATTATGAAGATTTTTGAATAAACTGGTTTTTCAGCTGCATTCAGACATTAATTTTCCCGTTTTTTTTTCCTTTGCAGCCTCCCAATCCCATCTGTATGGTGAGGTCCGAGGGCAACATGTCGGGATATCATCTGGCACCGACATCGGTGAGTAATGTGTTTCATGTCAGAATTCCATCCACTTTTTAAGTTGTTTCAAGGAAATACTGTTATTTATTTTTGTAGGTTTATATTTCCTTTCTTGGATAACCAGAACTTCAGAATTTTTTTTTTTTTTTTTTGTCTTGATTAACCAATCAATCACTTAGATTTCCCTTCTAGGATATCTAGTTCTTTAGCATTTGAAACTAGTCGCAGTTATGAAATCGGTAACATGCCAAGATTTTATACATCTTAGATTCTTGGGTAACTCAGATTTCCTATCTTGGATAACCAGGCCTTTTTTTTTTTTTTGTCTTGATTCTTTGTCACTTAGATTTCTTTTTTTTAAATATTTAGTTTTTTACAATTTAAAACTAATCGTGGTTATGGAATCAGTAACAATCCACAATTTTATGCATTTTAGATTTCCTGTCTTGGGTAATTTTGATTTCCTATTTGGGAATCCAGTCTTTTCGATTTCTTGCTTTCAAAGCCACTTTTTTTTTTTTTTTTTTTTTTTTTTTTTTTTTGTCTAGTCTAAGTGAACTAGCTGGTCACTTAGATTTCTCTTCTTGGATAATTAGAAAAACTAGTTGTGGTTATGGAATCGATAACATGCCACGATTTTATGCATTTTAGATTTCCTGTCTTGGATAAATTAGATTTCCTGTCTTCGAAGACAGTCCATTAAATGTCCTCTCATGGAAGCCAATCCTTTAGATTTCTTGTCTTGGAAAACCAGTCATTTACATTTTTTTAGCTTTTTAATCGACTAGTTCTTTAAATTCCTATCTTGAATTGCTAGTCCCTTAGAAATGAATTTAAAACTAAACACGGCTATCGGATCGGTAATATACCGCGATTTTTTATATTTTAGATTTCTTGTCTTGGATTACCAGTCATCTTGACTTCCTGTCTTGGAAGACAGTTCTTTGGATTTTCTGTCTTGTGTAACCAATGAGTCTTTTAGATATCTTTGGAATAGTGTCTTGTGCAACCAAAAAGTCTTTTAATTTTCTTTGTATATATTCTTGTGCTACTAACCAATCTTTTAGATTCTTTTGTGTATAGTGTCTTGTGCAGCCAACCAGTCTTTTAAATATTTTTAGATATAGTTCTTGTGCAAACAACCAGTCTTTTAGATTTCTTTGGATGTAGTGTCTTGTGCAGCCAACCAGTCTTTTAAATTTCTTTGGATATAGTTCTTGTGCAACCAACCAGATTTTAGATTCCTTTGGATATAGTTCTTGTGCAACCAACCAGATTTTAGATTCCTTTGGATATAGTGTCTTGTGCAACCGACCAGTCTTTTAAATTTCTTTGGATATAGTTCTTGTGTAACCAACCAGTCTTTTAGATTCCTTTGGATATAGTGTCTTGTGCAACCAACCAGTCTTTTAAATTTCTTTGGATATAAAATAAAAAAAAAAAGAAATTTGAATTTCTTTGGATATATTCAATCATAAAATACATATTGTGGAGTTGATTCCTCATTTTATGATATAACGGTTTACATTTCAGTTTGTGTGCATTCCTTCCAAACATCAGGGAATGTTGACTTTTCGATGGTGTGATGAAATGTTTCACGAAGATATTTAAATCTTAAAATACATATTTTGGAGTTGATTCCTCATTTTATGATATAACGGTTTACATTTCAGTTTGTGTGCATTCCTTCCAAACATCAGGGAATGTTGACTTTTCGATGGTGTGATGAAATGTTTCACGAAGATATTTAAATCTTAAAATACATATTTTGGAGTTGATTCCTCATTTTATGATATAACGGTTTACATTTCAGTTTGTGTGCATTCCTTCCAAACATCAGGGAATGTTGACTTTTCGATGGTGTGATGAAATGTTTCACGAAGATATTTAAATCTTAAAATACATATTTTGGAGTTGATTCCTCATTTTATGATATAACGGTTTACATTTCAGTTTGTGTGCATTCCTTCCAAACATCAGGGAAAGTTGACTTTTCGATGGTGTGATGAAATGTTTCACGAAGATATTTAAATCTTAAAATACATATTTTGGAGTTGATTCCTCATTTTATGATATAACGGTTTACATTTCAGTTTGTGTGCATTCCTTCCAAACATCAGGGAATGTTGACTTTTCGATGGTGTGATGAAATGTTTCACGAAGATATTTAAATCTTAAAATACATATTTTGGAGTTGATTCCTCATTGTATAATGGCGTTTATTTATAATATAATTTAAAAAGTTATTCTGATGTTGTTGCGGTTAAATTAACTCTACTACCTTCTCTTTTGATACAACAGATGGCGTTTCCTTATTAACATCAAAGTATATATCTCATGATCTTCTTGGGGGTTATTATTAGATTGTATTCTAGTAAGTGTCGTGTACTCTCATTTCATGTTTGTTTTGTCTTGTGAAATGAGGAACTTACAAAATAATTAAATAACTGTTTCTAAAACTCTGTCTATTATTTTTTTCTGTCTCATAATGAAATTATTAAGAGCCTCGTCTCTCTACAATGTTTAAATTCGTTACAAACATCGAGGAATCTAGATTTCCCACCGATGAGTTGAAATATTTTATAACAACATTTCTATTTTGAAAATAATTATTTTAAAACTAATTTATCTCTATATAATGGCATTCATTTATAATACTATATAAAAGTGCACCCTGATATTTAAATTATTTTGAAACTACAAGATTAAGTCTACTACTTAGTCAGAATGAGGTGAAAAATAAAAATTTCAGTTCTTTTTATATTTGTTTTGTTGAAATAAAAAGTATAACGTGTTATCACTGGAGAAATTCCAGAATTTAACTAATATGTAAAACTGTTGGTTGAGAAACATATGATGGGACACGTTTAAAAATTGGTTGAATGAAAGATCACAGAAAATCCAAAGTTGTGGTTTCTTCTAGTCTCAAGGCTCTTTCCGTGGTTTTTCCAGCTCGTAAATATTCTTTATTTAAAAATAAATTAAAGTCGTTTGAGATACTGTTTCATATATGTACTAGATTCTCGAAATTCCAAGTAATATAAAACGCAAAATAAGTTCCTTACAAAAAAAAAAAAAAAAAACCCGGCGTTATTTCTAAAAGAACGAGTTTTTTTTACCTTTCTTAGTAACAGAAATTTATTGAAGATCAATATTTTATTTTTTATGTATGTGTGCCTTCATATAAAATGAAAACAGTCCTTGCGTATTTCGATTAAAATTAACTATAAAACAGGTCATCCGAATGTTTTTAAGTGTACTTTTTATTTTAGTACAGCTAATTCGTTCCATATAATATCCATGTTCCTAGTTAGTAGCTGCATTTTGACTAGTAAAAACTGTGTTGCAGTTTAGGTCCGCCGGATTTAAAAGGGGTCTCAGATGGTCAATTAAAAATGTTGTTATCCTAGTTTCAAATAAATACATTTGCAAGAAATGTAATTTTTTTATATTATATAGAACTATAGTATATTTACATATTGAATTATTAAAACATTAATCAAGGTAAAAGAAATTATTGCCGGCGTCTTGTCATAGGGGTAGCGTGTCTTCCCCGTGATTTGGGCCTTCCGGTTCGGGCTTGTTTGTTCTTCCTCTGTGTTCTATCTGTGAGGTGTGTGAATATACCCCCCTGCAAAAAGGGGGTGTGCAAGCGAATGTGACGCATGAAGTAGCTAAGTCGTACTCTTGGCTCTAGTTGAGCTACTGAAAAAAACAAAAGACGCTCATTCGGCTTAAATCGCTGACACATAACTGTCTGCGGGATTATAAAGTGACATAAGTCACAGCACACATAAGTAATTACTTTTTATTATACATTGGGATATTAATTATTCATTAACTACTTGTATTTCATTTGAGAGGCTCAGCAAAATAATAATTTTTAATGTTATACTCATTTGAAATTTATTATTTCTATATAAACTTAACTAATACTTATGCAGTATACCTTCGCTTAATAAGCATAATTCGTTCCAGATTCCTTTTCGTAACGCAAAACACTTATTAAGTAAAACGGTTTTTTCCATAGAAATTCATGTAAAATAAGTCGATGCATTCCAATCCAAAAATATACTTAAAAAAACTTAATAGAAATAATTTTTTTTAATGTAATTTATTACTTGTGAAGCATGATTTCTTTACAAGAACATTGGCCAAAGACAATTGTTTTTGCTACGCTGCAAAATTTGGCAGAAATGGAACACACCATTGTCATTAAATGAATTTACAGCTCACTTAGCTACTTACTGCCTTATTAAGGAGTTGTTTCTCAGTATGCGATGCAATAATATTGCATGCCTTCAGCATCTGCCTTATTTCAGTGGAAGGTTGGGACCATGTTGTGTCTATTATTTTTTTCTTTCCTGACCAAATCTCCTCCGCAGCTTTGTGCTATGACAGAATCCAAATCCCTAAAACGTTTGGTAGTTCTGATTATGTTCTTAGTTGTTTTCTAAGAGCGCCTAAATAATGACGTTTACTTGACAATTTTCATATTACACCAAGATCACCAAGACAGTGGGTTTACTGGAGGATTTTCAGATCATGCCAAGATCGCCAAGCTCCATAATGCGTAAGATATCCAGATTTCATTAAGATGGTTGCATTATCAAGTTTACTACACAATTTTCAAATTATAGCAAAATTGTCGAGCTCCAACATAAAAAAAGAAGACAAACTTTTACCAAGTTTTGTATATTTACATATTTTCTGGGTGATATTCAGATTACGCCAAAATCGCCAAACTCTATTATAGATAAGATGACAAAAATTAGGCAAGTTTGGTGTATTCTCATGTTTTCGTGGAAATTTTCAGATTACACTAAGATCGCCAAAATTCGTAATACAAAAGATGCCAAGATTTCGTCAAGATAGTAGGTGACGGTTTGCATTTTTTGGTGGTTAATTACGTGTACCGTAAAAATAAACAAGTACCATTTAATACAATCATTTTACCATCTCGCACGATTTTTCGATTAAAATGAAACTGAAAAATACCAGATCCTAAAAAACAACGACATGTTTTGTTACAAAATACGTTTTGCATCGAATCGTGAAAGAAGAACCTCAACAACAGTTATTTGAAAGTAAATACTACCTTACATTGCAAAATCTTTGTATACACTTAACATATCAGATAAATAATGATTTCCAAAGTTTTGTAAATAGGGGTTTTTGCCAGAATCCTTCGTCCTGAATGCACGCCTAAAGACTAATGGCTTTGCTATGGTAAACTACCTTGCTTGTTTCAATTCACGGGGAAACACTGCACTCCATAAGTACTTGTTTCCTCGGAAAATAGTTAGCGTTAAGCCTGTCTGAATGATTAATGGATTTTAACACATACACATCAGGCACGCTTCAGTCCTTCCAAGTTAATTGGTGTAAAGATAGCTGGCCAACCTTACAGAATATATATCGAGCGATTTGGTTCATATAATTAATTATCAATCCCCAAATTGTCAGTTATTAAGTGCGTAGGTTTTCTAAATTTAACCAGAAGGCTTCAGATATGCGTTCGTTTTTTGAAATTTTTTTCTGCTATTAATTGATGTAAAAAGTCAGCTTTTTAAAATACTTGCTAAAAAAAATAATAAAAAAAGCGATAAAGAAGCTTATATTTTAGCCGTGAAACTTAACTAGTTTGAAACTGGTGAGATTACAATTAAAATTCGATTAATCCAAATATTCGAGTTAATTAGTTTGGTCTAAAAGAATGATTACAGCAAGAGAAAAAAACAATCTTTAAATTAAAATTGGCAGTAAAAAATTTTTTTTTATTATTTCACTGTTGTGACATCTTATATATAACTAGCCACCTTCAACGATCAGTTTTTTGCCCATTGTATTAATAGCAGTTATTGTTAAAACTTGACCAATATAGTTTGTATAAATTGATGAAGGCATTAGAGATGATGAGGTGTTTTATGTATATGTAAAGTACTGCTTTGATATTGCTGTACAGTATATTATCTCCTCCGTCCTTTGGACATTGTGATGTTATTTTTATGTTAATGTGTGTTTATTGCATTCTCCATGTAATATTCAACTTAGTCTCTTGACTCCAAAATTGGACTGTTTACTATTTAATTTGAATATTTTATTTTAGTTAAATGAACTATAATGTATACTCTTAATATTAATATGGTTGTGAGCCTTTCAATAAATAAATAGTGATTCTTTCACTGGCGACCTCCAAAGTCTTGCACCCTTTCGGGTAGGCGAAACGTCGTGAAGCAGATCAAAACCAAGGTGATGAGGCTTGCGCATTCTGTCAAATTTAATATCTATAAAGAATGTGTAGTGAATGTGCTATAAAGTGAATGCATTAAATGTGCTATAAAGTGAATGCAGTGAAATGTGCTATAAAGTGAATGCATTAAATGTGCTATAAAGTGAATGCATTAAATGTGCTATAAAGTGAATGCAGTGAAATGTACTATAAAGTGAAGTGAATGCATTAAATGTGCTATAAAGTGAATGCAGTGAAATGTGCTATAAAGTGAATGCATTAAATGTGCTATAAAGTGAATGCAGTGAAATGCGCTATAAAGTGAATGCATTAAATGTGCTATAAAGTGAATGCAGTGAAATGTGCTATAAAGTGAATGCATTAAATGTGCTATAAAGTGAATGCAGTAAATGTGCTATAAAGTGAATGCAGTGAAATGTGCTATAAAGTGAATGCATTAAATGTGCTATAAAGTGAATGCAGTGAAATGTGCTATAAAGTGAATGCAGTGAAATGTGCTATAAAGTGAATGAAGCTAATGTTTTTAAATTATTATTGAAAATTGAAGATACCATCTCTTTTCATAATAATGATGAAGGAGTATATGTGATGGCGATCTAAAAACCGTTAGACCTAAAGTTACCACATTTGTGATAAATATAGTTTTGAAAAAAAAAAAAAATTTTTAAAATCCCGGAGCGATTTTTTAAAAAAATTTTGAATAGAATTTTAATTAATTAAAAAATAAGGGAATAGAAAGTGTTTTTTCGTGGTAACTCCAGAAACTGTTGCAGAATAAAAATTATTTTATATCATTTTAAAATTTTAAAAATTGTCTTTCTTGTTATATCAGTTTAGTAGCAGTGTACATTTCTTCTGAATTTTGGCAATTTTTTTAAAGATTTTTTTTTTTTTTTGCCTAATTTTCAACAATTCATAATATTGTTGCATTGAAATTCAAGCTTTTCACTGTTTCATTAAATAGCGTGATTTCCTACCACTGGGCTATGGTCGGACTTGCAGTATTTCATATTTCATGGCCAAAAGTGGACGTTTTTTCATTAACCTTTTTTTTTTTTGTAGAGGCGAAGGTATTTTTTTCTTTTGCTCTCGCTTTTTTTCTTTGGTATCCTGTTAATTTTTATTTAATCGATTCTTCGGATCCTTATGAAAGGTCATTTAATTCTCGGAAATCAGAGCTCCATTATAAAGCAATTCATGATTGAGGAGGGAGAAATATATTTCAATAGCATAAACAAAATTGCGACAAACAGTAATAATTATAGTTATGGAGTTTTAACTAGTAACTAACCGAAACATAAGGCTAGTATTTCTTAAAAGAAGGCAACTAAGATATTAATGATTGAGTTACAGATATTTTATACTGATTAGCTCTTTAAATTGAGGGTAAAAATGAACTTTAAACTTTCTAACCACGATTTTGAACCATTAACATCTGATTCCGTGCTTGTTGAGTATGTCCTTGGCAGACCAGTCCCTTTGAATTCAATAGTGTAATGATTCATGAGTTTTGCTAGTTCACTTTTATTGATGTATTTAACCCGTGACCTCGCTAGATTTCTGATTACGGAAAGGCAGGTGAATGCATCTTAAATGCTGCCGATGATTGAAATTTCGAGTGAATGAACAGGTTTATAATAAAAAGTTTCTCAAACTTAACTATATATGCCACCATTCGTGCAATGAAGTGTTAGCTACCCTGTTAAAAAACCATTTGACAGCTGATAGTTTAGAGCTAGTAAAAATGGAATGTTACACGATAGAACAACGCGTTAATGCAAAATTTGAATTAAGAAAAAAACGCAGTTTTTTTCTTTACATTTTTATGTTTTTATTGAATCGTGAAGTACACAGTCTAGGGTTGTATATGGAATAATATAAACTGCCTCCACGGCTTTGTTGGCACATACGAAATATTCCATTACCATTTTACATAAATGTGGCTGAATTTTGTTGATTTCCCCCTATGCTTGTTAGCATAGATCTTTGATTTCCAATAATCTCATAAAAAGATATTAAATGGTGGTAAATAATACGATCTATGGGGGACCAATTCTCAAATTTTCGAACTGTAGTCGCCAGACTTTTATTATTTTTGAAATATTGTTCAACAATGGAAACACTTTGTTCTATCGTGTGACGCTCCATTTTACTAACCCTAAACTATCAGCTGTCAAATGGTGTTTTAATAGGGTAGCTAACACTCCATTGCACGAATGGTGGCAAATTCAAATCCTGCGTTAATTTTGGGACACATTTTGCAATTGAACCTCGCTTAGCGAGCATAATTCATTCTTGATTCTTACTCATAATCCGAAACATTCATTAAGCAATTTTCTTTTTTTTTTTTTTTTACTTTCTCGTATACATAGTATAGAGAAAGTATAATAATCTTCAAAAAAATTCGAACACGAGATTTTGTCGTATCTCCGTGTCTTATACCTTCTTGAATTCGAAAAACATATTTTTGAAAATGTCCGTCTGTCTGTGACAAAGATAATTCAAAAAGACTTTGAGCAAGAACATTAAAATTAGGTATACAGTCCTTATATCAAATATCAATTAGATTTGTACTAAGTTTTAAGCAAAATCTTTCCAGAGGAAGTCCGTCTGTCCAGCTTTCCGAATTTAAATCAACACGATATCTACAAAATGAAGAGAGCTAGATAGATAAAATTCTGTACATAGATTTAACATCTATAATATAGACACCT
The DNA here is from genome assembly GCF_947563725.1 of Argiope bruennichi. Taxonomy (NCBI): domain Eukaryota; kingdom Metazoa; phylum Arthropoda; class Arachnida; order Araneae; family Araneidae; genus Argiope; species Argiope bruennichi. The sequence continues at coordinate 27,730,881 of NC_079161.1, forward strand.
ATCAAATTTTGAGCCAAATCCAACAACGGTTTGATTGTCTACTTTCAGAATTGTTTAAGCCCGATAGTTCAAAAATGCATAAATATATCAAATTTCGTATGAAATTTTGTGACTATAAGTGCAATTTTGTGTCAAATCTTTGTTTCAATCTGTTCAAACGTATCTAAAGCTCAAATTCGATTATCGGATTCTATAATCGGCATGCCAAGGATTAATCTCCAAAAAACTCACCAAGGATCACATGACAGATTAAGTAAAAAAGATAAAGTCACGCCGTAAGTTAATATTTCGTAACTGTTGTTCGCCAATGCAAAGTGTTCTTTGACATGGCAAGTTTATTAGAGAATATGCAAGAATGTTTTGGAAGACCATTCCCGGTAGTTTTTCAAAGGAATACATGTAAAATCAAGCAATACCTTCCATTCCGAAAAAATACTCAAACTTACAATTATATAATTGATTAATTATAACTCATGTATTTTTATTGCTATAAATTTGTCTTTAGCTGCACTTTAATATTTGACGAAAATGAGACCAAGCATTACTGCCAGATAAAGGTGGTGTTTCTCAATATGCTGTACAAATGTTTTCCATGCTTTCAGCAGACTTTAATTAAAATTCCTCGAATTCGCTTTAACACTTGAAAATGTATTACCATACCGAGTATTTAATTAAATAGAAAATAATACCTTTCTAGAATGTATTCTTGGCCCTAGTAAATATGATGGGATTTGATTGGGAATAGTAGAGTAATCTTGAATTAAGCATCGGTTTAATGGCTTAACGCTCTGGGCTGGGCGATAATGTTGGAGGACAGGAGACTTCATGTGCACACTCGTTGTATACCATCCGCTCTTTCCCACAAAGTATGGGGTATCGAAATATATTTTATGAACTATACATATCTGTTGTTGTTGTGGCTTATTGCGCTTTACAAACTCGCTGACAGCTAACTGTCAGTTGCGATTTAAGCATACTGATAGTCTCTTTTTTTTTTTTTTTTTATTAGCGCCATCTAAGCCTAAGAGTACGACGTAGCTACACACGCGTCACAACCCTTTTTACGCGGCGGACTTCATTCATGCATTTCATTCACTCATCCACAGATCGTAATTTTGACCTGAATCAAAGAACGATCACCCCTGAACCTGTACCACCAGTGGTATTGCTCTTGGCATAGAGGATTTTGTGACCGACCTAATGGATGCGAATCCAACACTCTACTAACCAGGCTATCCCGTTCAACTAACTTTGAATGACCTTGATCGATTAAGTTGTGCAAGTTCATCCAGTAATTATTCAATGGTTTTAAATTATGGAGGAAAACAATGAAGATTACCTGAAATTATATAACAATAATTTAAATTCAAACTTGTAGTTATTTGGACTTTTCTGTAAATGTGTTGATTTTTCTTCAAATTTTGAACGAAATCCAAACAGAGAAATTTTGTCTGGCTAGTTGTTCGAATATAAGTCAACACGATAATTGCAAAACGAAGAGAGCTAGATGGATCAATTTTGGTATATAAATTTAAAATCTAATGCATGGATCGACTTAAATTTCCAAACCAAATTCATATAGAAATGGATCGTTTGTTGGTCTATTTTTCCACAAGCATGTAAATGCGAGGACTGAAATATATAAAATTTGGTATGTTTATGGCTACCTGTGACTATAACTATTTTGTGGATACAATTACAGTTCTGCTCCAAACTTTGATTTTAATATCGGTCAGAAAAAGTCGTCCGAAATACATATTCCTTTTACTGAGTCTTTTGTGGTAACCACATCCCAACATTTTACCGTCAAAACTTGTACGCTAATATACTCTTTCGTAACTGTTGTTCACCAAAGGCATATGGTACATTTATTAGAGAGTCTGTGAGAAAGTTTTGTGGAGACCACATTTTACACCTCATCTGGTTGTAAAATGTAATAAATATTTTCCTGAATTATAACTATCAATATTATTTTGAATTTACTTTTATTATGGGACTGCCTACGCATATAAAGATCTTCGAACTGTTGCATTAAGTAGGAAAAAGAATCGTATAAAATAAATTCCTGTAAGTTTTTATACTAATAATTTCCACCTATATAATCTGTGAAATTTCACACCAGAAATAAATCGGTCATTTTCTTGCCCAAGTAATTGAAGTAAATACAGACTTCAAATATTGCACACCCATACAAAGGAAAATAACTTATAAATCCCTAAAAAGACCTTCAGACAGTGTGCATTTTCCTCTAGACACATCAGTTATAGCTAAAATAATTTTAATGTCAGTTATGACAAATAAATGGCGATTCATAATGCCTTATTTCAAATATTAAAGTAAAAATATCCCGTAATAATACGTTATTGTTATGATTTTATTTTAAATCTATCTTAAGAGAACTTTTTTTATTCGTTTATTGTTTTGAACGTACTATCTATCTTCATTCTGAAATATGACTGTTAAAAAATTTTCATGTGTTATTTTAACTTAGGCGAGATTATGATATACTTTAAGATGCATAAATAAGTTATGAAATGATATCTGTTTATATTCTTTCGCCATTATGCAAAAGAAAAGTTTAACATTTTCTTCGTCTCTTTCTTTTTTAATAAATAAATTTAGCTATTGTGTGAGGTGTGCTTCATTATTTTCTACGGCTTATTGTATGGGATGTAATATTACTATATGTTTCCTGTGGGCTCGTACAAGTGATGCTGAAAGTGAACAGCTAGACTAAACAAACTTCAAGGTTAAAAACATTTCAAGAGCGAGCTCTACTCATTTCTTTGAAAAATATTTGCCAAAAGATTTCAAAAGATTCAGCAAAGTGCTAACAGACTGTAATTTCAAGCAAAATTTTTTCATCTACGAGTTTTAATTAAATTGCACTGCTTTAAATAATATTAACACAATATTTTCAGAATTTTAATTTAGAAATTTATATTTTTATGCCATTAATAAATTTGAAGCTATAAGAAAACGAATGAATGTTTGGAAAGATCTTTCAAATTACTAATTACTTATCGAATATAGCCTAACAGTTATATTATATAATTGTCGCCTTTGAGCCCCCATTGAATCTGGAAAATATTCTTCAAATTTTGATAGCGAAATAACTATGTGCTATGCAATTCCCTAATTAATTTTTTAAATCACATTCTTGTTAGGGTATTTAAGCGACAAAAATTTTAAAAACCATTTTTCCTGTATTAATCATGAATTGAAGCGTTTCTTTAATGTATTACTAGATGGCGGCACTTGTATCAAATCACAATTGCATTTAATTATTGGTTTTCTGATAAATTTCCTTCTGGAAATACTAAAATAGTACATTGCCATCAGTACATGAATGTAAAATATTCCACCCCCACTGTAGCAAGTGAAAAATTGATTGTAAAATTTCATCTTTACAAATTTGAAACAAATTAGATCAAATAAAAACGTTTAAAATACAAACAATTGATGTACGTGCAACGCAAAGGAATTCAAGGTTGGATTAATTAAATTATTGAATTAAAAATGGCTCCAATTTTTATTTCTTCCGCTTGCAAAATTATAACACCTATAGCCGCCATTTTGGCATATTATTTCCTTTCAAATTACTTTAGACATTGACGGCCTCTACTTTTTTTTTTTTTTTTTTTTGCATAAAAGTAAAAAAACGTTAACGGTTGAATTCCGACGCCAAACTATCTGGTTAGAGACGAAAAACAATTTCTTCGAAACCTACACGTGATATCATTATCATTCAAATAACAGAATTTTTCAAATTCTGTATCATCATTTGTATTCAGAAATCGCCAGCTGGTTCTAGGAAATAATTCAGGCTACGTGCGTTGTTCTTTTAGAACGAAACAAATGACAGAAATCTTTTGGCATATTCAATCGATTTGTATATTGATAAAAGATTATTTTTTTAAAAAAACTAAATGCGCTTATTTAAACCAATTCCGTTTTTCGTCGTTTTTGAATATCTGATATATTATCGGTATAGTCAATTAACTGGCTGTTAAACAATAAAATGGAATGCATTTATTCAAAGTTTCACCTTATTATTTGATAAAATTTAAAAATTTAATGAAATTAGTCAACAACAAATTACTGCCCCTGAAAGGGAATTGTATATAATACGAAATAAAAGCGCAGATGAAATAAAGTGACAAAAGTAAATGATTGAATGTGATGTTGGAAAAATTAAACTTGTTTGAATTTCATCATGACAATAATAACTTTGTGACAGTTTTTTTGTGTTGCCTTTTTTTAAAAAAAAAAATGTTAAAAATTGTACGAAAATGAAATCGACTTAATTGTAAAGTCATATTTCCACGGAAATGCACATTTCAACATTTTCGGAATCGAATTCTTTAATTTTCTTTTATGTAATAATTATACAGTATATTTAAATATTTCAGACAATTTATTCGTTATATTGTTCAAGTAATCCTACTTATTTTATTTCTCGGCGTTTATATTTGGCACACTTAATTATTTTATAAAATTAATTTTTTTTTTTTTTTTTTTTGCTCTTGTGTCATATCTACTTCTCAGATAATATAAAGATCATTTTGAGAAACAGTATTCTTCAGAGGATAGAACTAAAAAACGACTCAAATCTTATTTAGTTTCTGAATAAAATATTTTAAAGTTTAACGTTTCCTTTGCCATTCAAAAACTTATTAAATGCTTTTTTCTTGTTGTTGAAAGCGCCGGTTAAATTCCCTAAAGGAAAACATAGTTTGATCAACATTCAAAATTAGCAGTTGCAATATCAATAAGAATTTATCTATTTAATTAAAAATTGCACGTTATAAGACTAAAATATGCATATAGTTCTATGTATATGCAACAATTACAGCGCTAAAGTTTAATTAATTTTTGTTAAAGATTAATTTACCTTTTCACTTTTTGTTGAATATATCGGGTGCAGTATTTAATGCTTTGATAGCCGCCTTCTACGACCAGCTAGTTCACCAGGAATTTTGATTATATTTATTTTCAATTAAATCTATTATTCATAACTTAATCTTTATGATTCATTTAAAAAAATAAAGAAAATTTCAAGCATCAAATTGAAATAAAAATGGAAGCCGTGTCAGTTTAATAGACTAACAGTTATATTATTCATTATATATATGAGCCATCCGAATTGAATGGAGTCCTATGACATCACAGTGCTTTAAATTGTAGTTTTTCGATTCATCTATTCTTCTAACTTTTCCTGTCCCATAACTTTTATTTCTTATGATTCTCTCTCTTTTTACAGAGATTAACAGAATTCGTAAGTATTCGTAGAACAGGATTTAATTAGTATCATAGATTTTTTTTTAAGATAATACAAATATTATGTTTCGTTTTCATTTTCGAATGTTACTGAGGAAAAACATCAAAATTATTTCAAATTTAATTAATTGCAATTGTAATTAAAAATTTTAAAAAGTCACTCCGAGGCGCACATGTTAGCTCTTAAAGGAATTTTTTGTGCAAAATTTCCCGGTTCTATAACTTTTATCTCTTATTCGTAATGTAAACTACACAGAAGAACATAATTCATAATACAATATTATTAGTACTATTAGAATTCATTTTTTAAATCATTTTTAAGATAATACAAAAACTATGTTTCATGCTATATTTTCGAAAGCTATTGCAGAAAAATATTAAAAATTTTGTTTAATTTTAATTTGTATATTGTAATTAATTAATTACAATGATAATTAAAAAATTAAAAGTCGTTGCGAGTTGCACATGTTCGTTTTTAAAATAATTTTTGTGCAAAATTTTGTACTTTTAGATCCACCTATCTGCACGGAATTGTTCGAAGATGCACAGACACATTATCAAAATTATTAGTAGCTTTTTAATATAGAAATGTTTATGAAGATGCAGAATCTTTATCGGTATTTTGTGCTAAATTTTGTTTTCTATGACTTATTGTTTAAATTGTAACATTACATTAATTGCTAAATTAATTCGTCCCTATATCAAAATTTCATTTTTTTTCCTCCACCTAAAATGGCTGTAAAATTATATATATTTCGTATATTATATACTGTACTAAATGAATCTACAGCTACATTAAAAAATGCATTTTTTTAAACATTTAATGTATTTATTATCTTAAGATGTATACTACATAAATTTGCAATTACATTAAAAATACTATTTTTCTTTAAGGCTCAATTTTAAAATGTAGCTTTTCATAAAAAATTGTTCTAAATTAATCTATTGCTACTTTAAATGTATTTATAAAGCAACATTTGATTTTAAAAAAAAGTCTTATTAATCAAAGTTTCATGAAAACTGGTTCAGAAAGTTTTGAGCACATGCGCCCTAAAATTAATTGAACTATTTTTGAACATCTCATCTAATACTTCGTTTTTAATTAGTAATTAAGACTTCAGACGATTAAAAGAAGAAATCCGTCTATTAACTGTAATTTACGACTGATTTAGCATTCAATCTTAACTTCCGTGACAGCCTTCTCCATAATTCCATTAACCCAGCAATAAATCTATATTTATGACTGGAACTCCACCTTGTGGTATTATCCGAAAACTATTATATCAGTGTCGGTGCATGTGCACTTACTCTCCTTTTACGGAAATTAAAAAAATAAACAAACAAAACAAGATTAAAAAAGAAAGAAAGAAATGAATGCGTTTTCCTGCAAAAATATTGTCGTTCGATGAACCGTGAACTGTGGGGTTCCCTATTTTTACGCCCAGACGTTACAGGGAGGGAAGACAACGGAGAGGAGGGTATTGTCATAGCAACGACCCAGAGGAGCAAGCCGATTCCTCTGGAGGGGGGAGAAGGGATGTGGATGCGGTGGGTAGCGGCGGTGTTTGTTTACATTTTGGAAGCTTCATCCTGAAACTATGTTAGTGAAAGCTTTTCTTGGCATATTTCGGATTTATGCGTCGACCGGTTTAAAAGAGAGAGTTTGAAAGTTTACTTTTTGGAATGCAATTTTCTATTTTCATCGTTTAAGTATGGAAATCGCAGAAAAAAAATGTTACTGGTGGAAGTTTGTTTTGATGTATTTTTGGAGAATGTGAAGTGATTTTTTTCGCAATGTTCTTTAGAATTTCTATTCTTATGTTAAAAGTAGAAAATCGCTCAAAAGGAAATAGAGACACACTATTTTAGCGTTTGTATTACCATGAATTTTATGGAATAGTGTTGATTTTTATGGTGAGGTGAAGACTCAAAATGTTAAGATTTATTTATTAATTCTTAGATATTTCTTTCTATCAAGTAATAAAAGAATGGTTTTTCTTCCCCCCCCCTCAATAAAATGCAGAAATTAAGTTTATTCTTAATAATTCAAAATGACAGCCTCGTCTGTGTTTATCAAAGTTTCAACATTCAATTTAAAATTTTCATTAAAAGAAAGATTCATTAAATAGAAAAATAATAAAAAACGGAAATAAGGTTATGATAACGAAAAATAAATAAACAAATTAATAAACATAGACAACTTATTTATTTTCTTAATTGAATTTAATACAAAACATAAAAACTGTAAAAAAAAACAACCTGCAATCCTGTTTAGTACATAAGCAATGATATAATCTGGTTGTTGATTTTTTTTAAAAAAAAATTACTGCATAGGGCAATGTTTCTAAATAAAATCAGGTATTTTTCAAATGAAACGAACTCTAAAATATACAACCAGATTATATCAAGGTACAGTTCAAATCTTTAATAGTAAAACAAATTAAATGCGAAATTCTCAGGCTAAAAAGGTGGAAAGTTTATATAAAAACAAATTTTTGAAAAATAAATGAATTTTTCATAAAGAATTTTGTAATTTTATAAAAATTAAATTGCAATCCTATCTAGGAACATTTGGGATGGGTGGGCACCCAAATGCTCTTAGATTCCTACATTAGAAAAATATAAATTCTTTGAATGATAAAATATTAGGATAATATTAATATTTTACAAAATAGGCCTGGTCAAGTTCCTATATATTTCATGACACTCACTTAGTTCTTGCAATATTTATAAAATTCTAATACCTGCTTCGATAATATCATGTACAGACAGGGATTCCAAGGAGTCTGGTGTCATAATAGATAAATAAAAATAATATATATTCACAAAGTTAATAAAATAAAAATGTTAATCTAAAATACATCTTTAACATGTCAACAATGTGTTGAAATGCGAAACTTAAATTAATCACCTTTTTAAAAGAAAGATGGGGTGGGTGAGCTTGTGGAGATTGCATTCCCAAGGACAGAACCCGCGATGTTAATGTCCATCGTCGCGTAACATAACCACTAGACAAAATTGATCACCCTAGTCCGGGGGCTGTTAACTGGCTTATGACTTAACTTATTTTATAACTTCAGAACTAATTTTATAGCTTCATAAGCCATATGTTATACGGCTTCGGACCCTAACGTTACAGGTTCTGTCCTCGAGAATGCAATCTCCGCGGGCTAATAATGCGTTATGTATTGGGCAGCAAATTGCATACATCAGCCACTGAAATGTAGTTAAACAATATTGTATACTGTTAACGTTTTTTCTTGCGAAGATTTATTTTTTTACTTATCATCATCACGTCTTGCTGTAAAGACTTAGAAAAAATTTCTTTAAATTTTACACTATGTAGTGTTCCGTTATATATTTAAGTATAACAGTGCTTTCATTAACTTAGGGGTGGGGGGAGGGAAACAAAACTATTTTATAAATTTTATAACAGAACAATCATTCTTGATGGTTTAGCAGTCGATTTCGTAAATTTTGTTGGAATTACATAAACGACAACAAAAAAGTCATGTGAAATTGTAAAATGAATCCGAGGAAAATTCGTTGAATAGAGATTATTTTTCATTGTATAAAGAATAAATAACATACAAGCGACATTCTAAGTTCTACAAAAAATTTGTAAAATAGAAAACTGTATTAAATGATTTTTTTTTCTCTACTACATATGAAAAGTTTGAATTATTTTTCATCGTTATGAGAAGTTACGCCACCTTGTCAAAGCACCAGAAATTATCTGAATAACGGCGTCACCACGAAAATAAACATCGGGCATTGTGATAAATACATAATAGTCCCCATTATTTGCGGCTCATGGGTTAACTGCTCATTCAGAGATACAACTTGTCATCGGAAGCGAAGCCACACGATTATTGTCTCAATGAAGCGAGAACCAATCACTAAACCTAACTTCTCATCCCCATATCTGAGGGATCTCCTGGTAGGATTTTCTCTCATAAAGAGCATATATTCTAATGTTTATTGGTGAGAAGAAATCTGATAATTCAAAAGAAAATTTCATAAAAAAAAATATCTGTATAATGGATTGTAACAATTTACACCAAAGTCACGGGACAAACTGCACTGTGCATGTCATTTAATATCTGACTGCCAATTGCCTCATATTGAACTTTGATATTAAGTCACTTTTTTTTTTCTTCCACAAGAAATTTAGCAAATTTCCAAAACTAAATTCGCGTGACATATTGACAGAAAATAAGAATGGAATAAATTTGAAAATAGTTTATTTTTCATAAACAAAACATTTTAATCAGTTTTTTAAACAATTAATGCATAATAATTGACTCTGAATTTTAACATTTACATCTTTAATCGCAGATTTAACATTATTAAATTAATAATTCTGTGATCACAATGTGTATTTGAATCCAAGTGTTAACATTAATAATAATCCGACGTTTTAATATTCATGGTTTTATAACAATTTAAGATTATTATTAAAATAATTAATCGGTTTTAGTTCAATTTACCACAAGTTTTAACATTCATAATAATTGTATTTTACAGTTCAAAATATCCCAATGTTTTAACATTCAAGATTTTTTTAACATGTTTCTGAATATTAAATTAATTTGTTAGTATTACTTTTAAAAACCTGCAATATTAATATTCATAATAACCTGGCTTTTTTTATTTTTATAATTTTAATTGCCAGTTTAATCTTATTAAATTATTATTTAATATTAGTTAAATTTTTCTACAATTTTAATCTTATTAAATCCACAACTTTTAAAATTTAGGATAATCCAGCAGTTTAACGCTCAAAATTTTTTATATTTTTATCTTCCTGTTGTGTTGGAATTCCTTTTCAGTCATCATATTTGCTAAAGTATTTTTGTTGCAAAGCAATTATCTTTTCAAAACTATAGATGAATCATGCAAGGTATATGCAAATGCCGTTGAAAAATTGTTTATAAAGAAACTTTTATCGGTTAGGAAAATGGTTTGTTACTGCACGTTTGCGTTTCAATAAATAAATAAATAAAAATTCTTTCTGCGACTGTTACTTTCGTGTTTCAATAATATCGTCTGCACGCTAGTAGGAAACTTTTTGACCTTGACATTTCAATGATTTCTGTCCTAATTCTTTTGTCCATATGAATTATATGTGAGTAAAATGTATGGAAGGGCAATCCATATCCATTTGATCAAGGACATTTTTAGACTTCTTGATCAAATGGAATATTTGAACAACGGAGTAGCGTGACAGTGTTGATTCTCTGGCAAATGTTTGGAATGGAGGTATAGAAAATTAAATTCGTCCCTAATTTATTGAGTGATCTCTTCGAAATTTTTTCATATATTGTCTAATAAAGATGTTAGACCCTTCATCACTCATAAAATTAAGGACTTTAGGTAAGGCAGTGAAAGTCACGAGTGCTCAGATTTTTATTTCCGGAACTCCGCAGATGATATTTTATTGTATAATAAAGAAAACTTTTATCTTGTACTTGTGTATTAACCATATACCACTAGCGAATAATAGTTTATGAAAGAGGCTGTTATCTAGCGATGATTGGTGATTTTTTGGGGTGATTGGTTATAAGCTGGCGGTTAACACGCAAGTACAAAAAAAAGAAGAAAAAAAATATGCATTTGGAGCCCCTTTCGACCTTTTTTTTTTTTTTCAACCGATTTAAACCAAAATTGGACACAGAACTGTAAATATAATCAGACATTTGAAAGCGGACATGCATTTGAAAATACAATCAGATGGTCAATTTTTAGACAGATTTGGTACAAAACTTGGTAAGCATTTGCACTTTAGATGCTGAAAACTGTGGACCAAATTTCATTTACCGAAGTTGTTAAATTCACGAAATACTGCATTTACATGTATGTAAATGTGCGAACAGACAGACGGTCAGCCTATTGACGAATTTGATTCAAAATTCGTTGCGCATTTCTTCACTTTTGTACTTCTTTGTTTTGTGAGAAAGTATATATTTACAAACAGTTAGAGAATCGCGCTTCATGAAGTGTTCGGTTCGGTTCAAGATTTTTTACAAAATTCTTTTACCCCCACTCCGATCATTTGGTTGAATTTTTCCGAGGACAACTGCGAGGATAAAAATGGCATGTATTAATTTTTGTAAAACTTGCATGATTAATATAAAACTTACTTTGTATTAATCATATAATTTATTTTTAATGCAGAAAATTGGGACTGATTCGACAGGTTTTTGAATCATCCTTTGTAAAATGATATGAGAGAAAATGAAACCTTACTGAGGACCATTTCACTATAACAAAGATTACAATATAGTAAGCATATAAGAACTAGATATTGTTTTTATATCAGAGAAAATTATTTATTTGAAAATGTAAGTTTAGCTGTAAATTATGGATGATGTGTGGTTCTAAAATGGAATTATATATAATTTATATAGCTTCTTTAACCTCCTTTTCTCAACACTACTGAAAGTTTGTGTCTTAATTATATATAAAAAAAATACTAAAATGTGACATTAAGAAAGAAGAAAAGTTTGAAAACAGCTTTTGAACGAGAAATGAGTGAAAATATTCGTCAAATACTTAGATAAATATTGAACATAAGTAACTGCATGCCACACTGTATCTGCAAGATGTTTTAAATGCAATGGAATGTGCAGCAAATATATAATTAATTGCGTTTTTAATTCTAATTATACATGATGAGTGCTCAATTTTATGAATAGCTTTGACAAGCTATTATTATTATTATTATTAAATATCTCCAAGCCTTCATTCCTATTTGTTTTGTATGTTTTTGTGATGTATTTTAAATAATTTCTCTAATTGGACTGGAAACATACCAATGTTATTATTTCAAAGCTTTAAACAGAAGTAGATAATAATTTTTATTCATTTTTTTAAAGCTATTGTTTATATATCATGATATTATTGTAGCGCTTTTACAGCATCACTATAAGGCAAACCACAAGAAACGATTTAAATCTCGTTTGTAACTTAATAATCTTGGAGTTAAAAACATCATATTTGGAAACAAATTGACTCAGATGTATCATTTTTATCTAATAACAGTTATTTGTTTTTTATGACGTCTAGTTTAACAGAGACAACCGCAAAAATAAACTAACAATAACAACAACAAAAATAAAAACATTCGAACAACTTCTTGCCACATAAAATTAGCTCACCCCCCTCTCCACCCACGCACGGTGACATTCACGCAGACGATTTTTACGATCTGTCCTCTCTTCCATCCCCCCCACACACAAGGAAAAATTTGGAGCGCCGGCGCCCGTAGGGCGCCATCTCCGATCGACAAATACTCCTCAGCGCGTGAAATTTAAACCTACCCAATGCCTCCCTCCCACTCTGATTCAGCGCGTGCAATATGTGTAAACGCACTGTTGTTGGCGCCGTGCCAGATTTCTAATGACACGTGACCCAGAGAGGAGAGAGAGAGTGAAAAGATCAGGATGAAAAGGTTTTTCCCTTCCTGCATCTTCCTATCTTCCTGCTCTTGAGCTTCATTTCTTGTTGGAGTGTATTTCGGGTTGTTAGGTATTGGGGCATGACTTGCGTCAATTGCTGGAGAAGTGTAATTGACGCAGACGCCTCCGTCGATGCTTTTTTTGCGTCAGTCATTTTTCACTGCGTAGTTTTGGAATCAATGTGCTAGTTCTTCTTTTATAATTGACAAGGTAATACTGGGTACCCAGAAATGTCATTTAATAACTTTAAATGTAGTTTATTATACAAAAATAAGTCATTTTTCCATAGGAGACAGAAACACAATGAAGTCAACAGCTTTTTTTGTGAGTGAATTAAATAAAAGAACCAGCAGGGGTGATTTCTCCGAAACTTTTTCGCATAGTCTCAAGTAAAAATGTTATATCAGAGAATGCCTTGCATAGCATTGGCTTAAAATATTTATGAAATACTAATTTTTAGCGTGAATTTAGCATTTTTACCGAATTTGTTGTGTCATCCTTGGCGAGTTATTTGGCGATTAATCCTTGGCATGCGGTTAATAGTATCCGAAAATTGAACTTGTTTTAGACGTGCTTTGCCGAACCGACTGAAAGAAAAATTCAATATAAAACTAGTAGTCTTTACATTTTTACTACACTAGTAGTCTTTACATTTTTGAAACATCGCATTTGCATATTTCTAAAAGTGCAGAGCGGATAAATGGTCAACCCCTTGTTGGATTTGGTTCAAAATTTGATATGCGTCTACGCTTTGCGTATACTCTCAGGGGTTACCAACTCCCTTCCGTTTAAAATTTTGTACCTTCCAACAATAATTGCGAAATATAGATCTGTGGCGTGAAGCTAGCATCTTTTCGAAATCTATCATTCGAATATGTATTTTAGATGCCTTTTTTCCGATCATTTGGAACTAAAATTTGGCATGGAACTGCAGTTGTAGTCACAAGATCACGTCCCGAATTTTATTCATTTAAGTCGTAACATTTATAAATCGTTGCATTTACAGATTGACTGATCTAACGATTGGCAGATGATCAAATTCTTGATAGATTTGTTTTGAAATTTGATAAAAATTTATATTTTAAATGCTGTGTTCTGAAGACGACTAATGGATTTGAAATTTAAAGTAGTGTAATACCCCAGTTGATGGAATAACAACATTATAAGAAATACCCATTATGACAAATATGATAATAAGTTTATTGTCGTTTAAAGGAAAATCATTTGGACAACGAAATATAGGTTTTTAAAGAACTTAAAGTTCGGATAGATACTCATACCGCATGCTATTCTCTAATAAATGTGAGTACACAGACCTACGGACAGTTAATATTTGAATGGCTTTATCCAAATTCAGAAGCAGATTCACTGCTCTGATAGGAAATCTATATGCCAAAATGCTTGGTATCTAATGTGCTACATTTCTAAGTCAGCATATTGATATGCAGACATACAGACTGCACTTTCAAATTTTATCTTTCTGGAGGATTGCATTGTTTTATTATGCGACAGATTCAATTCCAGATATACATTTTTCTATGCCTAGGAAGTTGGAAAGTGGAATTTCATCGAAATCTCGAATTTTAATTTTTTTACAATTGCAATATTTCTTCTATTTATGCGTCATACAGAAAAAGAAATTTTCCTGAAGGAAGTCAACTGTTTTAAAATTAAAGAGATAGATAGTAGTTCCCCCAAAACTTTCTCATATCTTTCTAATGCAATTGTCATGCCAGAAAACACCTTATATGGTTTTAGCTTACAAATAGTTAAGAAATAATAGATTTTGGCGTGAATTTAGCATTTTTACTGAATCTGCCGTGTCATCCTTGGCGAGTTATTTGGCGATGAATCCCTGGCATGCGTTAATAGTATCCGAAAATTGGATTTGTGTTTTAGACACGTTTTTCTCTACCGATTGATACAAAGATTTGACACAAAACTGCACTTGTAGTCATAAATTCTCACACTAAATATGATATTTTTAAATCGTTGAGTCACTTTTTGAGCTATCGCTTTTAATGCTTCTGAAAATATAGACCCTTTGTTGGATTTGGTCCAAAATTTGACAGGTTTCTACACTATAGATGTTAAATGTGTGTAATTTTAACTATTTGTCTCTCTTCGTTTTGTAATTGTCGTGTTAACTTATATTCAAACAGACGGACTTCCTCAGAACAGATTTTATTCAAAATTTAATAGAAATCTATATATATAACTTTAATGAAAAAATGCGAATTTACACACACACACACACAAACATTTTTTATAACTAACTATTAGAGTTTTTTCCTATCTGCTCTCATGCTGACAATGCCATACAGCGCCCTCTCGGTTCCGATTTCACTATGGCAAAATTGAATGCATGTTCAAAAATATAAGTAATGAATATTCATTTTATAGTATAATAGATAAACTGTAAAATGAATATTGTAATATAACAGATTGTTTCGAATAACATGTTAAACTAAATGCATTTGTGATTTTTTTTTAATTTATTTATTTAAATGACCAGTTCATATGAAGGTAAGATTTAAAAATATTCATATGTAATCAGTATGTGATTCGTATCTAAATATTTTCTCCAAAAAACAAAAACAAAAAAACTGTAGAGCGGAGCTTTTTTTTCCAGATATTACTTTTTTTTATCTACATTTGCGAGAAAGCATTTAATAAGTGCTTTAATTCTTCCATCTGTCAGTGAAGAATTACCCCTGCTATCAATGGACATTTCATTTCAGAAGCAACCTCTTTTCATTAAAAGTATCATTTTTCCACTACTGACTGAGGGGGGGGGGAAGTCAGTCTTTTTGGGAGAAAAAAAATCGCCTATGGCGACGGAACGGTGGGAAGTGTCTTTAACTCGCAAGGCCGTTGCCACTTCCGGATGAGATAAGGCGAAAATGTTTCCTCAAAAAATTAATCTTATATTTATTTTTATCGCAAAACTAACATCAGTGCCTATCGATGTCTGATCCAAAATGATATTTTATGTGACAACAGACTGGCTGGGTTTTTTTTGGTGGTGTTTGACATAGTTAACTCGTATCATATTTGGCAGTAAATTATATATTTACATTTAATTCTCTTTTCCCTTACTATGAGTAGTAAAAGTGATCTTACATATTTCTCCGGTACATTTTTACTTTCTTGTATCCGTAGTATAGACAAAGTATAATAATCGTCAAAAAAAAAAAAAATTAAAGCTCGAGATTTTAAATCGGGGGTTAAAAAGAGACCGAGAGATTAAAAATAACATTTTTTATTAAATTTCATTATTATTATTTCTTTTTTACTCGATAAGTTTTAATTTATTATTATAAATATTACGGGCCTAAATGTCACTTTTTTTCTCGAAACTGATAATTGAATTCTGAATTGAGTATCTTATAATGAAATTGTGTAAATATTTAAGTATTGTATTGTCTCCGAAATACAAAGCATCGGAGCATTTCAAAATTCTAACTCTTCAGCAAGTGGGTGAAAAATCGAGTACAAAATTCCATTTTTTCTAAATATGAAATAAGTTGAATGAAACAAAAGTTTTTCTTTAAAAAAATAGGAAAAAGTATTTCTTTTAAATCAGAGAACGAAGGACAGGAAATTCACTGTCCTACATATCCCACATAAATTGTTGGGATTCGTCATAATCATATTAGCAAGTGTCTGGTTGTGTTACTGAAACATTTCGCATGCATTAAGAAAAGAAGTTTCCTCTAGTACTAAATCATAAAGTCCTTCGTGCTTTTCAACGGAAGGTTGAGAAATATTTTTTATGACAACTCATTACACGCGTACTAACTAATTTGTCTTGGAACATCTGCATTTTAGCATGACTGACAGGTCACTCGACATGATACTTAGCGCATCATTTTAGAAGCGTTTCATCGTAAGCAGACGATAATGGTTTAAATGAAAAGACAAAATTAAAACAAGACGATAAACGTTTTAAACTTTTATTCGAAAAATCAACTGTTCATCATTTGAGAATTTCAATGTTATAATAAAATTTAAATATAAAAAAAATGAATAAATAAAAACAATATAGAAATAATAATAGAAAATAGAGAAGAAATGTAACGGAAGGTATGTAATGGTATTTGAATAACTTAAAGTGGCAACAGTAAAAATTCGATTTATCTACAACTTTTAATTATAAAAATCTGGTGATTATTGCAGTACGAAATAATTTTGATGAACATTTCGTCATTTTGAATAAAAAACTCAATTTTATTAGAGATTTAAAAAATTAATTGGGAAATTTAGAGTATTTTTCTACATTTGAACTATAATTCATTGTCTGTACTTACAGAAAGTGTATGTGTCGGCGATCTACAGGGCCACACATTTGAGCCAGAGATACCAAGTTATGCGCATATATATTTTAGAGGATAATAATGTGCAACTCGAATCGATTTTTTTAAAAGAAAACTTGATGAATTAAAAATTAAACGAAATTTTAATGTTTTGCCACAATAACTTCCGAAAATATCATTGTAGAAAAATGTTTTTTACTCTGTCTCAAAGTGTAAAAAATTGTCTTTATAATGATACCAATGTACTTATTTCACCCACTGAGTTTTGATAATTTTTAAAAAGCATTGCCCTGCATGATTTCAAACAGTATGTTCCATTGTTGTGTGATTTCAAATCTTTTCATTGTTTCATTAACTATTTAATCACGTTATTTTTACATTCTGGTATACGGATTACAGAGGAAGTATTGTAAACGTCAAAAAATTCGAATTCGAGATTTTGACACTTTGAGAAAAGTGTCAAAATCTTTATCTCCGCTTTTTAAACCACCCTGAGTTCGGAAAACGAGACATTTACGGAAAATTGTCTGTCTCTGCGTCTGTCTGTGACAAATATAATTCAAACACGCGGTGAACTAAGCGCTCTTTACGACCTTATATTAAATTTGCAGATTTCTATCAGATTTTGTGCTACGTCCGTGCAGAGGAAGTCTGTCTGTCCAGGTGTTTAAATATAAATTAAAGCGATAACCATAAAACGAAGAGAGTTAAACAAATAATATTTGGTGCATGGAATTTAACTTCTATAGCGTAGATACTTGTCAAATTTTGAGCCAAATCGAACTACAGGTTGACCATCTGTCGGTGTGTACTTTTAGAAACATGTAAACTCAATAACTCACAAATGCAATACTTTAAATGTAAAATACTTTAAATTTAAAATTTAGTATGCAATTTTGTGATTAATATTGTAGTTTTGTGTCAAATTTTGGTTTCAAGCCTTTGGGAAATTATACGTTCTAAAATACAAAGTCAGTTCCCAAGTATTATTAAGCGCATGCTAAGAATTAATCTGTAAAAATGTTAGGAACACACGATAGATCCAATAAAAATGGTAAATTCTCGCCAAAAGTAAATATTTTGGAATTATTGTACGCCAAGGGCATGCGAAGTGTTCTTAGATACAAGTCCTTTGTTAGAGAGTATGCCTGAAATTGTTTTCTATTGTTGAAGTCTAAATAAAGATTCTGCGCATTATCTCTACAAATTTCACAAAGAATAAGGGAAGACAATGCGCTATTGAAAGATAGATAACTGGACAATTTTTTGGCATTATAGAGCAAAATAACTTCCTACATCAAAGTGTTCAAAGAGTCAAAATTAAGTTCGTCAACACTATTTTCCATTTCACAATACATTTCTTTCGGTAACTTTCTTTTCTGTCAGTTTAGAATGTTATTAAAAAAATATTTTAAGAAGTGAAAATGCATAATTATACTTAATAGCAATTTGTTAAATATTATTTCAAATTTTGTGTAAATTTGCTTACTTATTGTAATATAATATCAATAGTAATTCTTTGCTTTGGTAGCGAGAACATATGTACAGCTGAAACGGTAAAAAGGCTTTGGTGTTTGTGAGCAGGCATACCGCTGAAACGGTTTTAAAAAAAGCCTTAGTGGCGGAAAAGGTTAAAGCGATAATAAAATACTTTTTGTTCGACAATGACACACTCCAAAGTTATTAACGATAAAATTAAAAACATCTGCCGGCGTCCTGGCCTGGAGGTAGCGCGTTTTCCCCGTGATCTAGGCGTTCCGGCTTCGAGTCCTGGGTTGGGCATGGTTGTTTTCTTCCGTGTGCTTTCTTTGTGAAGTGCGTGAATGAGCCCCCGTGTAAAGAATGGTTGTGCAAGCGAATGTGTGTATGCTATCTTTATTTGAGCAAGAAGTCAGACTTCTGCCCTCGGGTGCTCTGGGGTCTTTACCCTCAGAAGCTACAGCACAAAAATTTGGCTTAAAATAGTCACATGACAGGAAAAATGACAAATGTCTATTAATATCTTTGAATTTAAAAGATATTTTATTGAGCAACTTTTTTCTTACTAAACACATACTGTTCATGTAGTAATTATCTATCGAACTTGGTCTATATGAGTCAAACGATCTATTCTGTAAGGCATTTTAGCATGTTTTTATACATGCATATTTTGTGACGACATTTACATATAGTTTGCCTGTGTTTAAAAATTACCATGCCATTCTTATAGAAATTTACATTAAAGTGTTAAATTATAATTAAGGATGGCAACAATAAGAAACCTATTATTGATGGGAATAAAATAATTTAAATGTCCAAATTATTATTAAGACTGATGGCAATAAACCAGCGGGAGTAGTCTAACCAAAACTGTTTCACATACTCTCTAATAAAGGAATAATCCTCTATTTCCTGGAAAAAAAAACTTGGATAAGACAGTGTAATTGAACCGTGGATAAGACATGGTGACATTGGCTTGTATGACATGGGCTTACAATAATTACGAAATATTAGCATTTGGTGTGAATTTAGCATTTTTGCCTGAATTTATCGTGCAATCCTTGGCGAGTTTTTTGGCGATTAAATCTGTGGTTAAAAATAACCGAAAAGCGAATTCGTGCTTTAGACACGTTTTTTCCGTCCATTAGAATTAAAATTTAACTACAGAACTACAATTGTTGACAAAAAATCACATGCCAAAATTGATATATTTAAATCTTTGCATTTTAAAATTATTGTGTTTACATGCTTTTGAAAATATTGACTGACAGATGGTCAAGTCATTGTTCGATTTGGCTCAAAATTTGTTAGGTTTCTTCACTATAGATATTAAATCTGAATATGGAATTTTATCCATATAGCTCTCTTCGCTTTGTAGTCCCATTTTTAACTTTCATTCGAACAGCCAGACTTCTTTTAATAGAGTCTGATCAAGATTTGATCGAAATATACACATTTGGTAGGCCATATACCAAATTTTGCTGTCTATCTCAAAGCGTTTTTGTGTTATTTTTGTCACAGACAGGCGAATCTTTTCAAAAAAAGATTTTTTCCGAAACCAGAGAGGAGTAAAACATCGAGTTTCGTCAAAAACTCGAGTTCAAATTTTCTAACAAGAAAATTGTATAATTGAGAAATAAAGCAACGCCAAAATCTGCGTTGAACTGTATATTATTATTAAGAACGTTTCAATAATAAAAATGCATATTATTGAGATATAAAGCCACGCCAAAACCTGCCAATCTAAATCTGATAAAATCTTGTATCGAAGAGAAAATATATACCATGTATAAAAAAGAATAGCATATTTACAAAGGAATGAAAACTTCTGATAGCTTTAAACATATACATTGTATCCACGATTTGCTTAAGTAACGAACAGCAGGGAATCAGATAGAAAAAAAAGGAAAAAAGAAATGAAAAAGTAGCAAACGATAATGCCAAATCGGAATTCTTTTCGTGACAGCCTATCATTCCTAACCCTTCATGTACTTTTTGATTGTTATTGGACAGGCGCACACCTTCGCAGTGGATATTGGGGTTGAGGAGGGTGTGGGCGTAAAATGAAGAGAAATCAGTGAACCTGGAGAAGGAAAATATTTACTGGCATCGTGCCAAAATTCCAGTGTTTTTTGGTTCGGATAAAAGAAGATGGAATGTTGTTGATGATCGGCAACGAAATGATAGTAGAAATGGAATTGCAGATGGAAATTGTTTGTAATATTTTCTGATACAGTTAATGGATTAATTAATGAAAATAATTGAATGTTTTTAAAATTTTTGAAACTAAACTATTAAAGTTACTTTATTGCCATTAATATTGTAATAATTAATGAGTTATGATTTTCTGTATTCGTTTTAAAACTTAACGATTTTTTGTTGTGATTATTATTACATGCTTATTTCGTATCAAATTAGCTGCACTCTTTTCTCTTCATTTTCCTTAGTGAACTTGTGGTGAAAGCTTATAAGCCAGTTAACAGCTACGTTAACCGAGCAGTTGCTTTTGTATCGTGGTCATGTTACTGGACTGCGTATCACAAGGTCCCAGGTTCTATCCTCGCTCATATCAACCCGCCACAAACTTATAAGAGAACAAAGATTCAAATTGAAAAAGTTTCGTGAGAGATTATCGGATTAATAAAAGAAAAAAAAACATATTTTATTATAATGAGGGTCAATTAAATTACCTATTAGTAGAAACCTGTGGAATGGAATAACGTTATACCTATTAATGTTCTTTGTTTTGTGGTACAGATTTATATTGCAACCTATTAACTATGGTAAAACCAATAATGGTACATATTTTGCAACGTTAGAAAATTTTGTAAAAGTCAAGCCCACTATTTCATAGGAAGAAGAGGTGAAATCTATGTTAAAATTTGTGACATGATAAAAAGACTACAATTTTGTAATGTTGTTTATTGCTAATATTACTATTTATCGTTATTATTGATATACCCTGCGTTACGTGAGATTAAATATTTATTACATTTTTAATGTAAAAACTAATTTTGTCTAAGTTATTATAATTCACACAACCTTTTTATTATATCACGCCACTTGATTGGTTGACTGAAGATTTAACCTTGGTCACTTGACAATGAAGGGCATATCAATTATTTCTTTAAAGAAAGTGAAATAACTTTTTAAAAACAAAATAAAAAATTCCAAAAGATATGAAATATAATTTTCAAAAAATATTAGCAGAGTAAACCAGAGTCTTGTTATTGTATTTCAAAATCATTTGTTTTAAGTTTTAAAATAATTAAAAAAAATTAAAGGAATTCCGTATCTAAAAAGATAACATTTTTGAATTTTAAGATGGCTTGAATATATTCCCGGTAAAATAATTTATGTCGAAATTACTGCAGAAACTCCGCAAAGCTTCGATTAATTTTTATATAATTAAATATTTAATTAACGTTTGCTCTTTGGGAAACTGATGGCATTCTTTATCTTGATCTAAAGAAAAAGCGTGCAAGGTTTGGTTGAAATTGGTCTTGTCATTTAGAAGATTTAGGGATTACATACATATATAAATACAAAGCCACAATGACTTTTCTTTGCATTAAAATGGTTGCAATGATTCATAAAAAATCGTTCAACTTGTGTTAACTGTCATCAACCTTAGGGTTAAAGAACTTAATTCTTACTTCTTTTGTAAGCATCCTCTCACGACTGCTTACATTTTTGCCGCTGTTGTTTTTAAGCACATGTTCCTTTAAAAGTGGAAAAGAAAATCAACACTGGATTAACCAACACGATAAAAGCCTTACAATCTTAGTGTAAGGTTTGGTATTACTGTCATTAATATGCGATAAACATATGTGACAATCCTTGAAAAATGATTCATGGCCCATCATTTGACTCGTGTGTTCTGTCATCAACAGTAGGTATAACAATGGAATTGTTTCTCACTCGCTATTGCGCGTGCTGTTTTCTGAGACAGTTTACATTTATATTTATTAAAAAAAAAAGAAATTTATAAATTTTAAGAAGCAGAAGTGAGAAAGTGTTAAAAGATTCTTTATTCATTCATTGTTTGTTTTTCTTTGTGTTTTTTTTTCAAAAGAGCGTTGTTTTTAGGTCATGGGAAACCAAAGTAGTGTATCAAGTTGACTGAGTACAACAGCTTCCATGGTATTTGTGCTGTTATTATTATTATTATTACTGCTGCTGCAGTTGTCGCCCTTGCTCAAGGTCATTTGAATTTAAAATTCCATCCCAGGATTCTTCTATTGTTTCTGATGAAATATTATGTCTACCGTTCGTGGATGTATTTCCCCACGGATGAAAAGCGTGTTAAAAAAAATATCTGTTGGCATTGGAAAATTTAAATTAAAATTTCTCTTTCCGGTTCTTTAGACGTATTTTGTTTCAGTCAATGTCTCCTGAGCGTACGTGATCTCAATTTTTGTTTCTTTGTTTGTTTAATATGTCTTATATTTGTTTAGAGTTTCCACAGAAATGAAAATAATGTTCCGACGTCTTTGAGGCGCCATTTGATTCTTAGATGAAGTTATTTAGAACGATTAAAATACTTAGTTCTTCATTTAAATTCAGGTTTTTAAAGGAAATTGCAATTTAAACCCGTTTATGTATATTTCACTTATTTTTACGACAGGAATTTATGCTAAGGAATTTTCAGTGTGTAGATTAGACAACAAACCAAGCGCCATACTTTTATCTGCAATGATTCAAGAGATCTGTAAATTTTACTTTCCCGAATGTGCTAAGAGAAATGGGAAGATATATGCTAAGAGAAAGTATTATAATCGTCGAAAACTCATATTCGAGATTTTGATGAATTTTCATGCTTCAGACCTGCCCTGAGTTAAGAATAATTTTGCAGTAATTTTGTCTGCGTGTCAGTAAACACGATAGCTCAAAAATGCTATTAAATAGATGTATAAAATTTAGTATGTGATTTTTTAAAATCAAATTTTGAGCATAATCCATTCACAGGAAGTTTTTCTGTGTGTTTATCAAAGTGCAAATGAACACAATAATTTCAAAACGCAAAGAATCGTATCAAAGTGTGATTTAACTCTGTCACTGATATTTGACGTCCATATATGTCTATTATTTTGCAATCTTTGATGGTGCGATGCGGTTAATGGACAAGCACCAGAACACAGAATGTGTAATCTGGTAGCTGACCTATTAGAAGAAAATTTGACACAGACCTACAGTTGTAATCACAAAATCACGTATCGAAGTCATGCGTTTTTTAATTATTGCGTTTATATACTTCTTAAAGTACAGACCAACAGGCAGTTAATACCTAGATGGATTTGTTTTTAAATTTGATGCACTTCAGATACGACCCCCGTTGTTGTACCTCGAAAAGAGGACGAGTTGTTTCCGGTATGGTGGTTGGATTTCGCCACCTACACAAAAATGTAGCGGATCTGGCTCCTCCCATCGATGACGGGACATACTTCCTTCGGGAAGGGTTGTACCGTGGCCGGTGATGGCTCTTAGGACTCAACCACAGTTCCCGCCAGTGTTGCTGTTGCGGCGGTCCGGTCATTCAGTTTTCTTAACCCGTGTGCCTTCGAACTGGTCGGAGAGTCAGTCATATGACTTCAGATATTAAGTCTGTGTACCAAATTTTTTTCCAGATTTGATACGCTTTAGATATTAAATCTGAGTACCAAATTTTATCCATCTAGCTCTCTTCGGAATCATGTTAATTTATATTCGGATAGCCGTTCAGAATAAGATAGGAATTTATAAATTAGATGTAAGGACCATATGTAGCTCAATGCCGTTTTGAGCGAACTCGGAGAGGTCTGAATCGTGGAAATTCATCAAAATCTAGAGATTTCATCAAATCTGAGAAAGTAAAATAAATAAATAAAACTGTCACCGTGCAATGATGTGGGGGCACACTAGAAAACTGAGGGTTTACAATTGATGTTTTCATGCCTTCACCCAGCGTTTCTTTCACGTCTAAAAAAAAAATTTTTTTTAATGAACTCTAAACTATATCTTATATGTCCTGTAGATGCATCTTCACTCGTTTCATTAAACTTTAAAATTTGAGTTCAAATACATATTTATTCTTATTTCTTTTTATAATTATGTGTAAACGGTCTAAATATCACCATTGTTTACTATCCCCTCCCTAACTATGGCCCTTCCTAGAATTATCGAATAAGGGAAGTAAGCAACTGTCTAAGACTCTTCAACTTAAAGGTCCTCGAGATATTTTTTGGAATTATTTTCAAAGTAATTTAATTCCGTACTTTCATTCTATTTAAAAGACCTTTGTTCTTGAACTTATTTAAATCTTATCAACTACCGTTTAAATTTCAGAATTTTTATTTTTGTGATTTTTTTTTCTTCATGTATCCAGATTTTATTTCCTGGTCAAAAGTTTATTATTTTCTAATTGGCTGTTTAATTTACAGATTAACCACTCTAAGAAATCACAAAATTGAATTTAATTTTGTTATATTCGAGATATTTGAATGAACTTTCTTGAAAGCGATGCACAATTAAATATTTTTCCATTTTAGTTTGTTTATTTGGCGCTTGAAGACCATATATGTATATACTATTGATAAAGAATAAAATCTGTCATTTCGTAGAATTTAATCATTTATTTCTTAAAATAACTGGATATTTATTCTATGAAATAACCGATAAATCACGATCATATACTTCATGAAATAAACTATGATTGCTATGAAATAACTGAATGATACACTTTAACCGTAACATATGTATTAAATAAAATCAATGATATAAATTTGGTATTGGATTTAAAATGGACGTTGGGGAAGAGGCCCGAATGCATGTATTGCCTATAGGCATAATCTAGGCTTAATCCTGTCCTGCCTATTTCCAACTTGAACGAAAAGGAATCTTGTAACTTTTAATTGTTATTCTGCTACCACTTCGATCACGCAATCCAACACATTTCTCGCTTTAACCGTGTCTCTTTATTTGCATACGATGCTATTCAGTAATGACTGTAACCTTCACCCTGATGCCTTTCAATGCCCGGAGGGATTTCAAGGTAATGGGCTCGTGCACCATTAAGGGCTGGAGAACAACATATGTTTCCATCTGCTGACTTGTCCTTGAGCCCGGCATCTGGAGTAGAGCTATTGGGTGTTTATCTACTTTTCAGCGATTTCTGGAGGTTAATGTGTGAGTAAACTCCATTAGCACTCGATACTTTGTTGCAGGCTTCGGATGCGAAAAAATAAAAAAAATAAAAAAAATACCGAAAATGATGAGGGTAAATAAGAAATTCACTACATGCCTGAAAATTTTACACACATATATATATATATATATATATATATGTGTGTGTGTGTGTGTGTGTGTGTGTGTGTGTGTGTGTGTGTGTAATGATATTTTAAAATCTAATTTAAACTTAATTAATTCCAAAGTTTTGTCTTAAATTAGCCCATATTACTTCATTCTAAAATATTCTCTTATTTCCTGATCCCATTCCATTTTTTCTATTTAATTAATGCAACAAAAGCTCTGCGAAAATGCTTTAGTCAGCGGTTCCCACATTCCTAGTGAAGGAATAAAATACTTCCAACTAAGCACATTTTTTAAAAGATCCCTATGATTCTCTTACTTATGATTGACACATGTTATTAATCCCTATTAAAATCTCACAGTATATATTCGCAGGGATAAAATTTTATCAGCTTTTCCACATATCGTTTTGTGTCGTTCTGTGTTGTGCTCGTCGCTTCTGTTTGTTCATAAATCATACCTCCCGGGACGGAAATAAAACGAAGTTAAAAAATCGAAAGTCTCTTCACTGTCTTCGAAACTGCCGTCTGCTTCCAAAATTATATGCTTACATATAAATATATATAGAAAGCAATATTTTAAAAAAATTCTTAATGAATTCTCTTGTAGAAAGTGTTTTCTTAGAACTATTAGATGCTAATCTTTTCACTTATTTCTGGCTGTGATGTATACACAGAATTTATTTGCACGCGACATTCTTTTTGTTACAGTATTTCGGATGTATCTACTTAAAGTGATTCAGCTGTTTAGAAAATTTACTTCATTCTGATAATTTTTTTGACATATGTATATATGGAAGATAATATTATATAAATTTTTAATGAATCTCGATTTATGTACTTTTTGTTTAAAGCTTTTGGATTCTTATCAGCGATTTTTGGCTCTAAGATATACACACAGTTCATCTGCATTAGACATTCTTTCTATTATGCACTACTTCATAAACACTGCAGCAAGATATTGATTGTATCTATATGAAATTGACGCGGCTTATAGAAAATCTACTTCATTCCGGTAAATTTTTTGACATATATATATATATATATATATATATATATATATATATAGAGAGAGAGAGAGAGAGAGAGATGGGGGGGGCAATATTAAACAAATTGGACTCTCTTAATTAATGGATTCTCTTCAACTTTTTTTCTTATAGCAATTGGATGTTTATCTAATTGTCAGCGATTTCTGGCGCTAATATATACACACGCAGAGTTCATTTGCTCTCGACATTCTTTCTGTTACAGTACTTCGGATGTACTGTAACAAGATATTGACTCCATCTGCCTGAAATGGCGGTTTATGGTAAGTTTACTTCATTTTGGTAAATTATTTGACTTGAATATAGAGGGTAATATCAAATAAATCCTCTTTTATCGACTTTATTCTTAGAGTCATTTGGGTGTTTATATTGTTTTAAACGATTCCTGGCGTGTAGGTATACACAGAATTTATTGACATTGGACATTCTTTCGGTTACAGTAATTCGGATGTACTGCAACTAACTATTGATTGTATTTACTTGAAGTGTACTGTAACAAGATATTGATTCTATTTACCTGAAATGATAGTTTATAGTAACTTTAATTCATTTTGGTAAATTATTTGGCGTAAATATAGAGGGTAATATCAAATAAATCCTCTTTTATCGACTTTATTCTTAGAGTCATTTGGGTGTTTACATTGTTTATAACAATTCCTGGTGCTTAGGTATACACAAAACTTATTTGCATTGGACATTCTTTCGGTTACAGTAATTCGGATGTACTGCAACTAACTATTGATTGCATTTACTTGAAGTGTACTGTAACAAGATATTGATTCTATTTACCTGAAATGATAGTTTATAGTAACTTTAATTCATTTTGGTAAATTATTTGGCGTAAATATAGAGGGAAATATCAAATAAATCCTCTTTTATCAACTTTATTCTTAGAGTCATTTGGGTGTTTACATTGTTTATAATGATTCCTGGTGCGTAGGTATACACAGAGTTCATTTGCACTGGACATTCTTTCGGTTACAGTGATTCGGATGTACTGCAACAAAATATTGATTGCATTTACCTGAAGTGACGCGACTCATAGAAACTTCATTTCCTTCTGGTACATTTTTGGTACATGTTTAAAGGACAATATAGGAAAAATTCTTAATGAGTCTCATTATTGTTTTTCTGAAGTGACCAAACATTTCGGATAATCCGCGATATTTTCGCATTTTAATTAACTTCTCTTATTACCTCGAGTGTTTCTTACTAGTAAAGTAATTCATTTAAAGAGAGGACTAATTAAATTTTAGAAGTGAAAAATTTATTTTCTGAGCAATTCTACATTCCAAGTGTTTTTATCAATTCTAATCAAAACTAACAAATGAATTCGTTGCTTGTCTCTCAAAATTTTTCGAAAATAACCTGTTTTGGTTCGAAAAAATACTCTTATGGTAACTTTTTAAAACAAATGATAAAATATTTTAGATGGACACCCCCATCTCAATATAAATGGCGTGGCAATTAAATCTGCATGTCCTTACTTAATTGCCACTCTTATTTGCCTTGCAGAGACAAAATTTACATACATTTATTTCACTTTTCAGTTCTTTAAAACAAATTTTATACAAATTCACAACGCATTTGTGCAAACGTGTAACTCAGAAAGGTTAAAATTAAATATGACAAAGGGGTAAAAAAATTATACTTTGCCAAAGAAGTTATTTAAACTTATGAAGCCAGTGATCAACTCTTATATTCTTATTCTTTAAAAATGATTTTGGGATGACCAAAATCGTCTGGTATAAAGTAATAAAGTTATTGTTCATCTCCTTGACATTCAGACCATTTGCATTTTAATCATAGATTCCCGTGTCTTTCTTATGCCGTTTAGAATTTTCAAAAACGAAAAATCCCTTAAGGTCAAGACCTTAAGCGACATTTTAAATAATAAATCATTCGAAACTCGGAACTCCACCTCAAGGAAATATTCTTAAGATGAAGAGTTACATCATTGTCTGAGTCATCCCATTCCTTTTCTAGAACGCAATTCTACGGTGATAAACAGTGTTTTGGCGGGAAAAAATGAGGCACAAAGTCGCCCGCTACGGGACCATTAAAGAGGAAGACAAAGGATAGGCAGTAAATGGCCATGAAAGCAGCTACAAAGTTTTTTCGTCACACCTGTACGCCGCCCGGAAGATTCAGGGAAGATGGCACTCTTTAATGGGTTGGAAACAGGAAGTGATGTTCGCTTTTCTTGATAATTGCCCATTGCGGAGATCCCTCCTTTGATGTGGATCCATTTCAATGAACGCGCATTGATATGTCGTGGCAAGATAGGGCAGAACACTTTTTTTGCTTGGTACTTTCAAAGTAACAGTTCTTATCGTTTAGGAAATGATACACTTAAACCCCGAGAAAAGTTTATTAAAAGCAATGGTAGTATAGTGCTTTTTAAGAATAACCAGCGTGTCTATTAACTATTAACAGAATCTGATTTTCAGACATTCAATTAAGGGAAATATTCTAGACCCTAGATGTTCTAGACCTAGATCCAGGAGTCTTTAATGTTGAGATGGAAGGAAAAAAATTATATATTATCTGTGTCCTCTTTAATGAGGTTTAAGTTCTAAGATTAAAATAATCGAATTTTCCAACCTTCATACCAGGGTAACATTCTAGACCCTCGATGTTCTAGACCTAGATCTAGGAGTCTTTAATGTTGAGATGGAAGGAAAAAAATTATATATTATCTGTGTCCTCTTTAATGATGTTTAAGTTCTAAGATTAAAATAATCTAATTTCCAACCTTCATACCAGGGTAACATTCTAGACCCTCGATGTTCTAGACCTAGATCTAGGAGTCTTTAATGTTGAGATGGAAGGAAAAAAATTATATATTATCTGTGTCCTCTTTAATGATGTTTAAGTTCTAAGATTAAAATAATCTAATTTCTAACCTTCATACCAGGGTAACATTCTAGACCCTCGATGTTCTAGACCTAGATCTAGGAGTCTTTAATGTTGAGATGGAAGGAAAAAAATTATATATTATCTGTGTCCTCTTTAATGATGTTTAAGTTCTAAGATTAAAATAATCTAATTTTCCAACCTTCATACCAGGGTAACATTCTAGACCCTCGATGTTCTAGACCTAGATCTAGGAGTCTTTAATGTTGAGATGGAAGGAAAAAAATTATATATTATCTGTGTCCTCTTTAATGAGGTTTAAGTTCTAAGATTAAAATAATCGAATTTTCCAACCTTCATACCAGGGTAACATTCTAGACCCTCGATGTTCTAGACCTAGATCTAGGAGTCTTTAATGTTGAGATGGAAGGAAAAAAATTATATATTATCTGTGTCCTCTTTAATGATGTTTAAGTTCTAAGATTAAAATAATCTAATTTCCAACCTTCATACCAGGGTAACATTCTAGACCCTCGATGTTCTAGACCTAGATCTAGGAGTCTTTAATGTTGAGATGGAAGGAAAAAAATTATATATTATCTGTGTCCTCTTTAATGATGTTTAAGTTCTAAGATTAAAATAATCTAATTTCTAACCTTCATACCAGGGTAACATTCTAGACCCTCGATGTTCTAGACCTAGATCTAGGAGTCTTTAATGTTGAGATGGAAGGAAAAAAATTATATATTATCTGTGTCCTCTTTAATGATGTTTAAGTTCTAAGATTAAAATAATCTAATTTTCCAACCTTCATACCAGGGTAACATTCTAGACCCTCGATGTTCTAGACCTAGATCTAGAAGTCTTTAATGTTGAGATGGAAGGAAAAAAATTATATATTATCTGTGTCCTCTTTAATGATGTTTAAGTTCTAAGATTAAAATAATCTAATTTCCAACCTTCATACCAGGGTAACATTCTAGACCCTCGATGTTCTAGACCTAGATCTAGGAGTCTTTAATGTTGAGATGGAAGGAAAAAAATTATATATTATCTGTGTCCTCTTTAATGATGTTTAAGTTCTAAGATTAAAATAATCTAATTTTCCAACCTTCATACCAGGGTAACATTCTAGACCCTCGATGTTCTAGACCTAGATCTAGAAGTCTTTAATGTTGAGATGGAAGGAAAAAAATTATATATTATCTGTGTCCTCTTTAATGATGTTTAAGTTCTAAGATTAAAATAATCTAATTTCCAACCTTCATACCAGGGTAACATTCTAGACCCTCGATGTTCTAGACCTAGATCTAGGAGTCTTTAATGTTGAAATGGAAGGAAAAAAGTTATATATTACCTATGTCCTCGTTAATGATGTTTAAGTTCTAAGATTAAAATAATCTAATTTTCCAACCTTCATACCAGGGTAAAATTCTAGACCCTCGATGTTCTAGACCTAGATCTAGGAGTCTTTAATGTTGAGATGGAAGGAAAAAAAATTATATATTATCTGTGTCCTCTTTAATGATGTTTAAGTTCTAAGATTAAAATAATCTAATTTTCCAACCTTCATACCAGGGTAACATTCTAGACCCTCGATGTTCTAGACCTAGATCTAGGAGTCTTTAATGTTGAGATGGAAGGAAAAAAATTATATATTATCTGTGTCCTCTTTAATGATGTTTAAGTTCTAAGATTAAAATAATCTAATTTCTAACCTTCATACCAGGGTAACATTCTAGACCCTCGATGTTCTAGACCTAGATCTAGGAGTCTTTAATGTTGAGATGGAAGGAAAAAAATTATATATTATCTGTGTCCTCTTTAATGATGTTTAAGTTCTAAGATTAAAATAATCTAATTTTCCAACCTTCATACCAGGGTAACATTCTAGACCCTCGATGTTCTAGACCTAGATCTAGGAGTCTTTAATGTTGAGATGGAAGGAAAAAAATTATATATTATCTGTGTCCTCTTTAATGATGTTTAAGTTCTAAGATTAAAATAATCTAATTTCTAACCTTCATACCAGGGTAACATTCTAGACCCTCGATGTTCTAGACCTAGATCTAGGAGTCTTTAATGTTGAGATGGAAGGAAAAAAATTATATATTATCTGTGTCCTCTTTAATGATGTTTAAGTTCTAAGATTAAAATAATCTAATTTTCCAACCTTCATACCAGGGTAACATTCTAGACCCTCGATGTTCTAGACCTAGATCTAGGAGTCTTTAATGTTGAGATGGAAGGAAAAAAATTATATATTATCTGTGTCCTCTTTAATGATGTTTAAGTTCTAAGATTAAAATAATCTAATTTTCCAACCTTCATACCAGGGTAACATTCTAGACCCTCGATGTTCTAGACCTAGATCTAGGAGTCTTTAATGTTGAGATGGAAGGAAAAAAATTATATATTATCTGTGTCCTCTTTAATGATGTTTAAGTTCTAAGATTAAAATAATCTAATTTCTAACCTTCATACCAGGGTAACATTCTAGACCCTCGATGTTCTAGACCTAGATCTAGGAGTCTTTAATGTTGAGATGGAAGGAAAAAAATTATATATTATCTGTGTCCTCTTTAATGATGTTTAAGTTCTAAGATTAAAATAATCTAATTTTCCAACCTTCATACCAGGGTAACATTCTAGACCCTCGATGTTCTAGACCTAGATCTAGAAGTCTTTAATGTTGAGATGGAAGGAAAAAAATTATATATTATCTGTGTCCTCTTTAATGATTTTTAAGTTCTAAGATTAAAATAATCTAATTTCCAACCTTCATACCAGGGTAACATTCTAGACCCTCGATGTTCTAGACCTAGATCTAGGAGTCTTTAATGTTGAGATGGAAGGAAAAAAATTATATATTATCTGTGTCCTCTTTAATGATATTTAAGTTCTAAGATTAAAATAATCTAATTTTCCAACCTTCATACCAGGGTAACATTCTAGACCCTCGATGTTCTAGACCTAGATCTAGAAGTCTTTAATGTTGAGATGGAAGGAAAAAAATTATATATTATCTGTGTCCTCTTTAATGATGTTTAAGTTCTAAGATTAAAATAATCTAATTTCCAACCTTCATACCAGGGTAACATTCTAGACCCTCGATGTTCTAGACCTAGATCTAGGAGTCTTTAATGTTGAAATGGAAGGAAAAAAGTTATATATTACCTATGTCCTCGTTAATGATGTTTAAGTTCTAAGATTAAAATAATCTAATTTTCCAACCTTCATACCAGGGTAAAATTCTAGACAACATATGTGCTGTCCGACCTTGTGCAGAGATAAAACCTTTGATGTTGAAGTGAAAGGAGAAAAAAATATATTCCCTATCCAGCTTTAACAATGTTTAAATCTTGGGAAGATTTTAGTAATAGGAATGGAGATATAATACTTTTTAAGTACTTGATTTAGTATTTCTTAACTATCACAAGTGATGTGATTTTCAAACCTTGAATTTAAGACCATCTAAAACCCAATTGTTTTATTCGTGATATTTTAAGGTGGAGTTAGAATGCAAAAAATATATTACCTCTCTCCAACTATAGTTTCCCGATTTGCCGTTTTTCTTGTACAGATTTCGTAGTCCGATAAAGAGAAAAAAAAATCTAGTGAGAGTGGTTTCTCCAAAACATTCTCTCTGTAAGGATGTTAGCCCAGAGAACGCTTTGCAAGGCATTGGTGTACCATAGTTACGAAATATTAGCTTTTGGCATAAATATAACGCAGAATCTATCATCTGATCCTTGGCGAGTGTTTTAGCGATTAATCCCTTGGCATACTGTTCCAAAAATCAAATTTATGTTTTAGACACTTTTTTCCAGCCGATTGAAACAAAAATCTGATACAAATATACACTTGTAGTTACAATATTTCATACGAAATTTGATATATTTAAGCCAGTGCATTTTTGAATTGTCACGTTTACATGTATCTGAAAGTACAGACAGTCAGAAAGTATTTAGACAGTCAGACAGACAGACTTCCTTTGAATGGATTTTCCTCAAAATTTGATAGAAATTGACAAATTTGGTGTAAAGATCATATACCAAATTTCATCCGTCTTGCTCAAAGCATTTTGGAGTTATTTTTGTTACAAGCAGACAAACATTTAAAAAAATGTTTTATTCGAACTCAAGGAAGTCTAAAATGAATATGGAAGTCTAAAACGTGATTTCTCTATACTACGTATATGAAAAAGTAAAAAGGATGAAACATACCATACTCGAAACCGTATTGGATTATGATTTTGTTACTGATGTACACAATATTATATATCTTGGTGAATTGGCTTATAAATATTCTTTTAATTGTGACTGTGTGTGCGGCCTTGTGTTGCTATCTTTTGGCGTATTACAGAACTAGTCTCGATATGTTTTATACCACCTACTATGGAATATGAGAGATATAACCCATGAAATGGCTAACCTAATTTTGCTGCGGTGTTCGTTCCTAGTTATTTTCGAGTTTGCTTTTCTTAGATTGAACCACCAAAATGATTAAATGTAATAAAGATTATTATAATCATTATTGAATAAGGGAGAAGAAACCGAGATCATGAAGTGTTTGGTTAAACAACATCTTCTTGGCGTAAAAAAATATCTAGGATATGCGTGAGGTTTTTTTAAAGTGCCTAGCATATGACATGCACTGAAATAGTCTGAGATGAATGTCTTTTTGGTTAATGAAGGCATTTAAAGTTATGTTTAGACAATGATGATATAATGCCTTTATTCTTGTTGAAATTTCAAAATCTTCATTATTCATGAAGTGGAATCTTTTATTTTGAGCAATATTTTGGCAACAGCTCCAAAATTTTCTTATGTGGGCATCTTAAAAGGGAGGAATTTAGTGTGAAGCTGACGGGAAGTGATTCAGAAGTAGTGGTCTGAATCATCTTTATCTCCACAGATTTACTGATCCTAAGCCGAACCTGCGGAGATAGGCCACTAAAGACCCATTTTGTGTAATGAACTGATTATAAAAACATTTTAGGTGAGCTTAAGAAACAATTTTTTTTGTGTGTGTGACTATTTTAAGCCAGGTTTTTGCACAATAGCTTCTGAGGGTAAAGACCCCTGAGCACCCAAGGGCAGGTCTGATTTCTAGCTCATGAAGAAAAAACAAGCACACACTCGCTAGCACAACCCCTTTTCACAGGGGGGGCTCATTCACGCACCTCACAGATAGAACACAGGGTAGAGACCCTAGGCCAGGACGCCGGCTAAGAAACAATTAAAAGAAGAGAAAGAAGTAGATTAGAAGGGATTTTAAGCACAAACCCTTTCTGAAGATGAAGGCGTTATCATATCATTTAATTTTAGTCATAGTCATATCTTTTAATTTTAGTCATTATCTTTAATGGTACAAATTTTCAAAATTCGGTAATTATCGCCAGAGGTGCATGACAAATTTCTTGAGAGTGGCAATAGGTTCTTTCCTTTGATGGTACAATTTCTCAAAATTCGGTAATTAGCGCCAGAAGTGCATGACAAATTTCTTGAGAGTGGCAATAGTTTCTTTGCTTTGATGGCATAAATTCTCAAAATTCGGTAATTAGCGCCAGAGGTGCATGACAATTTTCTTGAGAGTGGGGATAGTTTCTTTGCTTTGATGGTACAAATTCTCAAAATTCAGTAAAATACATCAGAGGCGGATAACGCATTTCTTTAGAGCGGCATTTTTTTAAATTTTTTTTTGTCTTTGATGGTACAAATTTTCAAAATTCGGTAATTATCGCCAGAGGTGCATGACAAATTTCTCGAGAGTGCAATAGTTTCTCTACTTTGATGATACATATTCTCAAAATTCAATAACTCGGGTCGCACACACATAACAAATTTCGTTAGAACGGCTATTGTTTCTTGTTTGGAAAAGCACACTAAATTTTTTTCTACATTTATTGGTAATGATTCTATGGACAAATATGTATGAAGAATCTCCTCAAACAATTTAAAATATTACATAAAACTTTTACTTCATTAAATTTTAAAATTCGATCTTCCAAATACTTCATTACCATATTTTTATGTGCCAAATTTTACAGATGGGCGATGTGCTTATCTGACTATGTTGACAAACACACAAACACTCACTTTTTTTCATAAGTATAAACGGAATGAAGAAACAATATTTGTTTTATCCGTGTCCTTAAACTTTTGTTAAAAAATGTGAATAATTCAAGGGCAAACAAACATATTAGCTCACAATAATATTTCATAACTTTTTTGTGTTTTTATTTTCTTCAATAAAATGCTACCAAGGCTGACTGTACTCATATTCTCTACTCCAGCAGAAAATGTCTAACACAAAAAGAATGCCGAATTTCCACATACTAAGGAAATGCTTGCTTCATTAAGTCCAAGCATTGTAAAATTAGTCACTTACTTTCGATTTTGGACATGGACATATGAGCAGGAGATAACAAATCCCATTATGATCCACATCAATCACTACCAAAACGCCGGCATTCCGTAAAGACATTTATGACATAAAACTGATGTCATTATCTGAGGAATTTGATTTCGGAAACAATTCCTGCGTCAAGATTACTTTTTTTTATAATTTTTTTTTTTAAATTTGTGAAATGGAATGTTTACTCATCTCAAAACTAAAATTTTGCAATAGACATGAAGACTTCTATAAGAATGAACTCAAAGGCGAATTAAAAAGCGACGGTCATCTGTAATTTGGAAGAATTCTGGAATGTTACACATGATGTTGTGTTCTTCTTGCCCTATTTATGGCAAATAAACAGTAGTTCCAGATTCATTGAAGCAGAAAATCGTCTGCACCGGAATCATTCCTTTTATTTCTGTTCTTTATGTAAACAGTGTTTGAATTAATTATCGTTTTCACTTTTCAGATAAAGAAGTATAGATATATTGCAATCATAAAAAATATTCAATTTTGAGATTTTGATGTATTTTTAGACCTACTTAAATTTGACAAAATCAGCTTTGGAATTATATTTGTGCGCTTGTCTGTCTGTCTGAATATGTGTAACTCAATAACCACTAAATGCAATGAATTATATGGATACAATTTAGTAAAATACCCTTGCACCAAAATTTTAATTATGCACTAAATTTATGAATACTATCGTTTTTCCTTTGTTCTGATAAGATGCAGCTCATCAAAATTAGTTGACATTACTGAGTTGATGCCATTAATATGGCTGACGATCACCTATAAGGCTTAGTATATAATTTATTCTAGTATATAAAGGATTTTAGCTGTGTTAAAATCAAAGAAAATTTTATAAAAATGAGATGACAAATATCTTTCAATATCAAATGTTTATGGACATAATGTATCAATTATATAAAAATGAATTTTTGTTTGTTCGTATTTTATGCGCTGCCGTACCGTTCATCCGATTGAGATAAAACTTTGTCAACTTATTGCTTGCACTTGCGTGAAAGTTATTGGCATAGTACAATTATTATATCTAAAGTAAAAAAAAAAAAGAATGAATGTATTTTATATCATTCGATTTCAATGAATGTATTCATTGTCGACAAGGAAATAAATATCATTCTTTCTATCACAACTATTAAACAAAATAGCTATTTCAAATTTCAAGCGATATTATCAAAACTATTTCTTCTGCGACAGCAACGCGCCGGGTACCAGCTAGTATATATATATATATATATATATATATATATATATATAATGATATTTTAAACTCTTAATTTCAATTTAATTAATTTCCAAGATTTTATCTTAATTTAGCCCATAGTAACTTCATTCAAAAAATATTCCCTTATTTCGTGATCTAATTCCACTTTCTCCACTTAATTAATTCAAGAGAAGCTTTATAAAATTGCTTAGTCAGCTAAACGCCAATATTTTCACACGCTCGGCGTGAAGGGGTAAAAATGTCCAGTAAGCACATTCTTTCTTAAAAGATCCCTGTATTTCCCTTACATGTGATTGACATGTGTCAGAAATCCCTATCAGAATCTTATTAATATATTAGCACAATGAAGAAATATTTTCCCTATCAAAATGTAAGGTTATATAAGGCGAGGGATAATTTATTTCGGCCCTTCTTCCCTACTTCTGCTTTTGCAACGCGTTGTGGCGGACGCGCAATGTCCGCGTCTTTGCTTGTAAATAATTATGCTTTTCCGATAGATTAAAAAGAATTTAAAAATGTTAAAAGAAGTCTCTTCACTGTCTTCAAACTGCATTCTGCTTCATATAAAATGTTACACACACACACACACACACACACATATATATATATATATATATATATATATATATATATATATATATATATATATATATATATATATATATATATATATATATATATATATATATATATATATATATATATATATATATATATATATATATATATATATATATATATATATATATATATTACAATTATAAAGAATTTGAAAAACTACAGTGAAAGAGCAAACATATATAGAACTTATTCGCATCTGTGAAAACCGTTTTATCCAGGAAAGTAGAAGAAAATGACAAATATTGCTGAAGAATATTGACTTAATTAATACTTATGGCATAATCTCTCATATTATAATCTCGTAAAGACCTCAGAAATGTCTTTTTTTGCACATATTACTTCATTAATGTCTTTTAAATCAGTCTCACCCAGTATCTCCAACACGACCAGTAGGCGACGCAGGATTCAGCAAGTGGTTGTAATGCCAAGGCTTCACCAATAAGGTAGTTTATCGCCTATTTAAGAAGCCACTTGATCTGGACTCCATTTGGCATGTCCCGTGACGCACAGCCGTCTCAGAAATCTGCAATCGAAAGCTGCAAGGACACTGTTGCGCCTGCAATAATTCGGAATATCGGAAGTCGTAAATTGCGCCGTTAATTGCGAGCCGTAAATCACGGTCGCCATTCACTTCGTCTACAGGAGAGAGAGGCGTTTTATTTGGAATCGGAACTTTTGCGCTCGGTAAATCATTCCCTACCCCTGTTGCTGTCATAGGTTTACTGGGATTTGGACCTTTGGTAAGAAAACTTGGCGCGGGTGACGGTTTTTAGTTTTCCATAGCTGCATTTCCAGTCGGGCTTATTGGTAATAATGGAATGGCGATAATTTTTGTAAAAATTTTATTTGATCTTTCATTTATGAGATCTTGTACATACATTTATCTTATTATTATTAATAAGAGCCTTGTTCATTGCTCCGAAAAATTAATATATATGAATTTTCCCAGAAAATTAATCTACATATTTTTATCACTCAAAATTTAATAAAATAATTAAATAAAACGCCAAAATGATGCACTGCCTTGAATTGTTCCTGAGAGGAGAGATCTAAGTGCTAAGTGTAAATATATTCATGTCTCAAAACAATTTGTTAAATAAGATTCAAAGGTTAATGTAAAATTATAAACATGTAAACGGATTACAAAGGGTAATTGAAAGGACCTATGAAAAAATTTAAAATTCTTAATTCATCGGAGCTTTTATTGACTCCAGTAACATAAATTGTAATTGTTTAGTTCATTTAGACCATTTTGTTAGTAGATGCGTGCCCCTGATTAAAATTGACTGATGGGCGCTGATTACAGTGGCTATCCAATAGATATATAAACCCTGTTTACCTTAAATTTAATTGTTTGATTTAATTAATAATATAGATATTGTAAAAGTTCATAGAAATCTTTTCCTCCATTTACTTTTTAGAAAATATATTTCAAATTTGTTCGCTTCATACAGACACTAGCTGAAATTTACACGTTTATATATTTAATTTACAATAATATTTGATTTATGTTTTTAATTTGAACTTCTTTCAATGTGATGGCAACAGGTGGATAACAGCTAATTTTTTCCCATTGACGTGCTCATGCAGATTAAATTTTATTTTTATTTTGTGCGAAGTACATTGTTGAAAAATATGGTTAAAATGTTTCTTTAAAAACACGTTAAAAATCGAAACTTAATTTGTAAATTAAAGCATTGGTATCATTAAAAAGATAATTTTTTTAGCTTTATCTTGATGCAAAAATCAATTTTGTGTTTTAATATTTTCGGAAGTTATAGCGTTGTAATTTTTAGAAAGTTTACCCATTTTTAAATCTTGTTACTCCTTAATGTAACAAATTATTGTATGTATAAGGGTCAATGTCAGTGAAATGAATTAATATTAGATAAGTATATTATCTGTAATGCTCATAAACAATGCTGATTGAGAAAGTTTTCGTATTAGTTGAAATTTAAACACTTTCGTTTTTCCAAGTTCCCATTTTTTGTTGAGATTACTGAAAATTAAAAAAGATGCATTGCGCAAAAAGCGGAATAGTATACGGTTTTAAGAACAATAGTAAATGTTACATGTCCAATAGAATTTGAAGTTAAATATGCTCTTGTGAGTAAGCGATCAATGACAAGTTAAGTAAACTTTAGCAACCATAAATCTGAATTATAAAACTAAGTTGGCCATTGCTTTCATAAAAACTTTTTTAAAAAATGCTTTTTAATGTGTATTAGCATTTGTGTAACAATATATTTTGCAACTATTTTTCTTCAATTCATGGTTATATAGGAGTAATCATAATTTCTATTTTGAAAAAAGCAACATTACTACCAAGTTATTCCAGGAATCTCTCAAAACTTTTTTTTTTTTTTTTTAAATTTTGATTACATACAAATGAACAAAAAATGCCGTTAAGCTTTCAGAAATGCGGAACAGTCTTGACTATGCTGAATGTCAGAGAGATAAATGTTTGCAGTTAGTTTTTTTTTTTTATTTCTTTATTTATTTTTGTTAAATGTAAGTGACCATACTATGCATATTGTGAATGCATATTAAAAAAAGAATTATTTAGAAATTATATTCATTTTTTTTAATTCACCTTTTTATTATTTTCATATTATTTTTTTATGTATAAGTAAAAATTATAACAATTCCTAGATGAATATTCAGTCTGAAATATTCCAGAACTTTAATACGAAATAACGAAATATACAAAAATTCAATTTAATTTTGTTCGTTTCTTTCTCAATTAAACCTATTTAATATTTTTTGAATAAATAATTTACTTATAAAATTCGAAAAAAAATTAGGGACATTTTATTAAAATTCGCTGTTAGTACTAAAACTATTGAGAGAAAGGATTGAGCCATTCTTTTGGGATGAATCCGAGGTCTTACAATTTCATAGGCACATAGATGTTGGCCGATTCTCCTGGATTGAAAAATTAATAAAAGCAATTATTGATAAAAATAAAATCGTGTCAAACGAAATACTATAAACATTGAATTACTCCTTCTAAATTACAGAATTCGGTAATGTTAATTAACAGAATTATAGAGAACAAGTAAATGTCCCAAAATCGAAGTGCTTCAATAATTAATCAGTGATGAGTTCTATGTTCTAAGAGCCCTTCTAACATTCACGCGGGCCTCAGTATGATTTTCTGTGCAGGCAGAGAAAATCTAAAATATCCAACTCAAAGAGT
The DNA here is from genome assembly GCF_947563725.1 of Argiope bruennichi. Taxonomy (NCBI): domain Eukaryota; kingdom Metazoa; phylum Arthropoda; class Arachnida; order Araneae; family Araneidae; genus Argiope; species Argiope bruennichi. Next base: position 27,772,075 of record NC_079161.1, read on the forward strand.
ATTTTTTCCAAACAAGTTTGGGTGACTCATTAACCCCACCAAACCCCTCTCGTGATGTACAAAGACAGTGACCTCTTCAGAGAGTAAGGGAAAGTTTTATTGGTTAATCGTTTTATTGGGGGTGGTTGATGGGTCAGTTGACCGTACAGTTTGGCGTACATTGTAAAATCGCCAAATCTTACATGCAAAGATAAAGTTTATAATGTGGTAGTCTTTCTTGACACTTGAGCGGAAAGGGGGTGATTTACCGAGCGCAAGTGACATAGAACCTTTTATTTATGGATCCTGGAATTTTCACCTCGTGGTTTATGACATTTCGCTCTTAGACGACATGGCAGGCGTCCTCTGACGCAAAGAGATCGCTGGATTTCGGTACAAGGTGGAATTCAGGTTGCTGTAGTCATTTATTATGTGGAAGGCGTATAATTCTGCGGTATAGCTTTTTTATGTAAACCAGCCTTCGGCGAAGCAGAGGTATCTAACGAAATCTTGGTACTTCCCCTGCTTATATAACCATTTTAAGTCTTGAAAAGCCAACATTTACCGAAGATGGATTTCCCTTGAGGTGGAATTGTAAACGAAGCCTTATTTCGTATAGTATATTGTCATGTAGAAGTTATTTCCGATTTGCTCTAATCTTCATTAACAAGGATATCTGTTCTGGCCGTTTTAAGTCTTCGAAACCTTGCTTTTGCCGAAGATGGATTTCTTTTTGTAATGGAATTCTAGAGGCTTATTTTGCCTTTAAGTCTGTTCATTAATCTAATTTAGCCATTTTAAATTGAAACTCAGTGTTTAATGTAGACTAGAGGTTGAAAGTGGAATTCTATAGCATTACATTGCATTTTATTACATATATTGCATTTTATTTTGGCCATTTTAAGTTTCGAAACCCATTGTTTACCAAAGTCTAAACGCTGGAAGTTGAATTCTAGACGCTTATTTTACAGTCTAGTTTGGTCATTGATCTAATCTGGTCATTTTAAGTTGAAACAAACAATTTAATGAAAACTTATTGCTGAAAAGGGAATTCTAGACTTATTTTGCCTTCTTTTCTGGCCATTTTAAATTTTCTATACCTGTTGTTTAACTAAGTCTAGATGATGGAACTTGAATTCTAGATGCTTTTTTTGCATGCTAGTTTGGCCATTTTAAGCTTCTGAAACACAAAGTTTACCGAAGACTAGACGCTGGAAGGGATATTCTAGGTACTTATTTTGTATTTCAGTTTGGCTGTTTTAACTTTTCGAAACTTGGTGTTTAGTGGGGCACTTTCTAGATGCTAGAAATTGAATTCTAAACGCTTTTTGTACTTCACTTGCTTATTTGGCCATTTTAAATGAATTTCCTTTTGTTGTAGTATTCTAGATTAGAACATAATTTAGGAAAGAATGTGCAATAAATAAACATGATGCGTTCTTAATACGATAAAAATCTAAGATCGCGAAAGACATCAGGCTTTGAGTAAAGTAACAAGATTTTCAGAGCATCCAACCAGTTACTGGACTGGATTGTCAGTAAGTCTCACTACTGACAAAAATAATTGCTCATAAATAAATTCCACAACACTATAAAGAATGCTGACTTATATTATCACTTCATTTACAGAGAAGGAAGCAATATACTGTATTATTTGTGTATCAATTAATAAGTAAAAGGCAGAATTTTGTAGAATATTTTTATTCAAACAGAAAAAAAAATCATAGACATTTTTTTGTGTTGTCTTTTTTATATATTCGTGTATTTTGCAAAGATATTGACAGTCTTTTGATTAAAATCGTTGAATTTGTACACAATAAGACGAGAATATGATTTGTTAGACGTGTAACTTTTTTGTAGGATTTTTTTCATATCATACAACATCAGAATAAGAAATATCCAATAAAAATTGAAATAGATTTTTTGTTAACAATTTTTTTTTCATTAACTTAAAACAAGAGCAAGTTAAAGTCTGCTAATCATCTCTGCATGCGTTTATGATATGAAATTATTATAAACTGCTGAATTCTGAATTATATAGCATCATTAGATTTGGATGTGTATCGTGTGTATACATAGCGAGAAAAAGAATGTCCTGATTTCAGAGCTTTACTGTGTTAAAGATGTCATTGCTGTGTGCATTGGAAAGCTACATACTTCAAGAGTTAATATATTCAAATTTTGTATGCAGTAATCACAGATGGTCGTCCACGTATGCTATATTTGTTAATCAGCGTACGTCAACTTTGTAATGAAACTCGCTTTTGCAAAACTTTCTGTAGCGTGCCTCTATTGCCACAGATTATTGTATTTCTGCTATGTATTTTCAAATCAGTGATCGTCATTATACTTGGAGATACTGTTTGTTCTCGCATTCCAAAAACTTTTCGCATGTGTCAGGAGGCGTTCATTTTGTCAAAAAAGGGATGAGAGGTAAACTGAAAGGGGTAGATGTTTACATTTAACAGCAATAGGATGAAGTCAAATTATCGCGAAAAAGGTGGCATACTAACCACTCATCTGTCTGCTTACCACCCCCTACCGAGGTGCAATCGTCGAAAAGTGCTAGTGTCGCGATTCTAAAACGAACAGTATATTCATACGATAACAAACCCTTAAAAAGAAATTACAAGAACTTGGTCTGGTTACCGAGGTATCCAAAGTAACATTTCCCTATTTGTGGTAACTAAGTGATCATTCCACTATTATGGTCACATGAGGTCTCCATGCTAAGTGTATTAGAATGATATATACTTCAAGAGATAATATATTCAAATTTTGTGTGCTGATTCGCAGGTGGTGAATACTATGGTTATTATAAAGGATTATCATACAAATATTTCTTAATGTCGACGCGGACAGACGGGCATCGATGGACTTTTAAAATGTATTGATGAAAATTGAAATAAATATACTTATTTAGGTTGAATTTTATCACGTTTGAAATATTGGCGGAATCGTTAAATCACTTAAATTGCTTTTATGAAGTATTTATTAATGCAAGAGATTAAGAGTTGCTATTTGTCCTATTGCCAGATGAAGTCTATATTGAATTGACATAAAAATTTAATTAAAAAAACGTGTAGAACTGGTCTGTATAAGAAAGAATGTCATAAGTATTTTAAAAAATTGTCTGGTAAAAGCTTTGCATTGTATTAGACTAAGAAAAACAGCGAGCGTGGTCTTGCATATTTTCTAATAAAGGTTCTACCCTTCTTTATCCCGCATAAAACTATGGTAAATGGGCAAGATCGTTATTTTTACGTATGAAAACTGTATATTCTGTTCTGTTATCTAGCTCTTTCTGTCTTGTAGTTATCGTGCTTGCTTGTTTACATTGTGGATGCTAAGTCTGTGTTTGTTATCGTGCTTGCTTGTTTACATTGTGGATGCTAAGTCTGTGTTTGTTATCGTGCTTGCTTGTTTACATTGTGGATGCTAAATCTGTGTTTAAATTTATCGATCTAGCTCTTTCTGTCTTGTAGTTATCGTGCTTGCTTGTTTTACATTATGGATGCTAAGTCTGTGTTTGTTATCGTGCTTGCTTGTTTTACATTATGGATGCTAAATCTGTGTTTAATTTTATCGATCTAGCTCTTTCTGTCTTGTAGTTATCGTGCTTGCTTGTTTTACATTATGGATGCTAAATCTGTGTTTAATTTTATCGATTTAGCTCTTTCTGTCTTGTAGTTACGTGCTTGCTTGTTTTACATTATGGATACTAAATCTGTGTTTAATTTTATCGATCTAGCTCTTTCTGTCTTGTAGTTATCGTGCTTGCCTGTTTTACATTATGGATGCTAAATCTGTGTTTGTTATCGTGCTTGCTTGTTTTACATTATGGATGTTAAATCTGTGTTTAACTTTATCGATCTAGCTCTTTCTGTCTTGTAGTTATCGTGCTTGCTTGTTTCACTTTATGGATACTAAATCAGTGTTTAATTTTATCGATCTAGCTCTTTCTGTCTTGTAGTTATCGTGCTTGCTTGTTTTACATTATGGATGCTAAATCTGTGTTTAATTTTATCGATTTAGCTCTTTCTGTCTTGTAGTTACGTGCTTGCTTGTTTTACATTATGGATACTAAATCTGTGTTTAATTTTATCGATCTAGCTCTTTCTGTCTTGTAGTTATCGTGCTTGCTTGTTTGACATAATGGATGCTAAATCTGTGTTTAATTTGATCGATCTAGCTCTTTCTGTCTTGTAGTTATCGTGCTTACTTGTTTTACATTATGGATACTAAATCTGTGTTTAATTTTATCGATCTAGCTCTTTCTGTCTTGTAGTTATCGTGCTTGCTTGTTTGACATAATGGATGCTAAATCTGTGTTTAATTTGATCGATCTAGCTCTTTCTGTCTTGTAGTTATCGTGCTTGCTTGTTTCACTTTATGGATGCTAAATCAGTGTTTAATTTTATCGATCTAGCTCTTTCTGTCTTGTAGTTATCGTGCTTGCTTGTTTTACATTATGGATGCTAAATCTGTGTTTAATTTTATCGATTTAGCTCTTTCTGTCTTGTAGTTACGTGCTTGCTTGTTTTACATTATGGATACTAAATCTGTGTTTAATTTTATCGATCTAGCTCTTTCTGTCTTGTAGTTATCGTGCTTGCTTGTTTGACATAATGGATGCTAAATCTGTGTTTAATTTTATCGATCTAGCTCTTTTTGACTTGCAGTTATCGTGCTTACTTGTTTTACATTATGGATGCTAAATCTGTGTTTAATTTTATCGATCTAGTTGTCGTACTTGCTTGTATTCAGGCAGCCGGATAGATTTTCTTGTTTTGAATGAATTTCTTTCACAATTTGATAGGAATCTACGAATGTAGTGTAAAGTCTAGATATCAAATTTCATCTTTCTAGCTCAAAGACTTTTTAAGCTATGGCTTTCACAGACAGAATTCCACACATAAAGCTTTCGATCTCTGAAACTTGGAGATTCGTCAGAGTCTCGACTTTGAATTTTTTTGATGACTACAATACTTTCTCCTTTGTGTATTTTGTATACGAGGAAGTAAAAAGAGAGCGAGTAATTTGAAAAATCCGTTTCTTAATCGCTAAACTGGTTTTACCGTTACTTTAAAGTTTTTAATTTTTCCAGCTGCTTACAAATTACTTTATTTTAACGCCCATTCATTGTTCGTTTTTCCATTGGTATGCTATTAAAATTAAATAATGCATTTTGATGTGTTTTGATAGTTCCAACTCATGCAAGTGGCAGTGTTTTTTTATGATAGGTTAATTATGTTGATTTCCTAACAGTACGATTTTTAAAAGATTTCGTGCTATTTGTTTTATTTATCTACATTTAACAGTAAAAAAATTTGTTGATATGATTATTTTGGAAATAAATAATTGCAGTGAGACATTTCTTCCGTAGATATTAAAATCGCACAAGCGATATTTGAATTGAACCTATGAATGCTTAGTTGGAAAGTGTGATGCCAATTCTAATATTAAGCTTTATACTTATTTCTGAATTAATTAAATTCATAAATCTGTTAATAGGTTCTTTCTTATCCATAAAACCAAATATCGGGAAGAAATTAAATCAATTAAAATTAGATTTCTTAAGGTATTAAAATACTGTTTGTTAAGGTAAGGTAAGATAGACTAGGTTGAAACTCGGATGACATTTTGATGAAAATTCGCATTTTTATTTTATTGCAGTTTCAAAAAAATAGATGTATTTTTATTTCCATTGATATCTTTATTTTGTCTCTGCCTTAGTCTGGAGCGAATTTATAGCAGATTATTGACATGCAAGTGAGGCTTATGTATAAGCATTTAAAAACATTAAATGTATTTTCTGAAAAATGAGTTTTTTTTCTTCATATTTTTCATATTTCTACTGTACGAGTATCGTCAAAAAATAATCTAGATATCTTAATGAATTTTATAATTGGCGCTCTTCATATTATGCAGAATATAATGAACTATGGACTTGATGTTGAATGCTCTAGAAGTGGATTTATGATTGTTTAATGTAAATAGTGCTGACAAAAATTTCAAAATTTCATAAATTATAAACAAAAATTTTATTTTTGACTATAATTTTTATATAACAGCTAGTTACACTGTAAGATATGTTACGTATGTAATGTTTCCAAGAAAAATGAAAAATTGTAACAATTTTTTTCTCTAAAAACAATTCTAGTTTTTGTAAATAAATACTAAAATTTACATCAAAATATGCTTTTCCTTCAAAAGCTACATATATATTTAAATAATTTCAGTTTTATTCATCATTTTATCTTTATTTTACTAAACAATACATCATATAAACATTAAAATATTTTTCACGAAAATCCCCTTCGAACCTAATCGGATACTTTAAACTGTAACCGCAGTGAAAATGCATTCAGGAATCAAAAATCAAACATTATTTTCCTTTATAAATATCCCTTGATGAATATTTTAAAACACTCGATTTGATCGTATTGTTCTATTCGCGTATTATGAACTACTTTATTAGAAAAATAAGCTTTAAAATATTCATTCTCCGATGATACATTTATATGAGACACAATCTTACAATAAAACACCCATACCTGAAACTTGCAGGACATTTTCCGCCAACATATTATGTTATGAAATTCGCCCTGAATTGTCTTTCTTAAATCGATAAAACATCATTACGATCCTTAATGTAATAATCGATACCATTCAATTTTAAACCAGTGTTGCGGCAAAATGTCAGCATCTATTAATAGAACACATTCTTTTCTAACTATACTACATGATCAAGGAATCTACGCCTACGCTCTGGGGTTTCGCAATCAATTTTAACGTTGAATGCTGTCATTTAATAGGAAATCAATGTCATGGCTGTAACTAATCAATGCCATGGATGCATAATTGATGGGCGCAACTATTAACTTCTTGATTATTTACATCACCCAGTTTCAGAAATGCTATTTTCAATAAGATTGATTGTTTTTGACAGATAGTTGCTTAATTGGAAGCCATTGGCAGCTTTTGCTTTAATTGTTCGATGATTTATCGACTTTGTGATTATTTTTTTGCCGTTTTGAAAAACTGTTCAATGATAACAAATTTTGATGTATTGCATTCCTTGAATCCGGGGATTTATTGTCAATACAATACGGTTTGTTAAGCACTTTAAGAAACAAAATGTTGCCAATCCAGTTAGATATGTTTGTTTTATCGAATGCTAAATAAAAAGACAAATTGTTACAATCACTTTGATATTTTGTTGAGTCTAACACTTCAATATCCGATAATGTAATTTTCCACAATATTTAACAATATTATTCGATATTACATGAGTATTTTTTATAATTGCTTCAAAAATAATGTCAAGCGTTATGAATGTGTTTAAGATATTGCAATCAAATATGTGTAAACCAAGTACTTTATGCTGTAAATTGTTCAGTTTTCAAATGTAAAAATAAAAAAAGAACATAAACCAAGTCTTTATGAAAATAAAAACAAAGAAATTCAATTTTCAAATTCAATCAATAAAGCATTTTTTAAAGAATTTTATAAAATAAATAGCTGAAAGAAAATCCATCCTTGCACGGGAATAAATCACTTACCTGTCTATTATTTTTATAAAAACTAATTATATTAAGAATATTATTGATCACAAAATTATTTCATCGTCTGAAATGCTTTTTTAATAAAAATGATAATATCAATTTAGCCAAACGATTTTTTTAAAAACATAAATAATTAATTTCCTCCATATTTTATTAATATTTGTTGTAGAAATATTTTAAAATTTATTTAGAAATAATGAAGTATAAGAAAAATTTTAATGAATGTTTTGAGACAATTTATTCATTTTTCCTTCAAAAAAATAAAAATAAGCAAAATAAATAGTTTTTCTGCATATAAATTGTTAATCGTCTGCTTTAAAATTTTTCATTTTAATGTTTTTCCAGAATTCTGCTCTGGCAGCAACTCTTAAATATTTTTGTTCTTAAACAACATAAGAATATTGTTATCTATTAAGAATTAATTTTGAAAAAATTATTAAGAATTTAAAAAAAACTAAAATGCTAGTAACTGGAAACCTAATTTTCTCAACTTTAATGTAATATAAAAATGGTTTCTGTGAAAACATATTTTCGGATTCCATCGTGGAAAGAGGCGAAAATCTTCTTAATTTTTAATTAATTGATGCCCGGAGATTTTAGCGGCAATAATTTTTAATCTAATTCAATCCTTTTTAGAATTCATTGAAAAATATTAAAAACGCTGCCAGAAATATTTAAAAAGTGAAAGAGAAATAAAAAAATAAAGGTACAGAAGCTGTACCTGCAATTCTAATTAATAAAAAATTAATAGTTATGAATTTAATTTTTACAACTTATGTATAAAATTAATTTTGATGGAATTCTTAAAATTAAAGAAAAACGAGTACAGTAAGAAAATTACCATAAAAAAATAATTTATGGCCCTTTAATATACCGTAAAAATACAGTGGCTCAAACAATTGAGAGTACACCTTACTTTTACTTGATAAATCCGACTTTCAATATAAATAACACATTATGGATAATTGCAAACATTTTCTTTATTTTTACACATAATAAAGGGTTTAATTTAAAGTAAAAACAAAGAAAAATCAACTAAACATTACTAAACTGAAAAGTTTCAGAAGCATTTTAAATAAACATATGCAGAATTTTGCCTCAAAAAATTGAGAATACACCAATGAATTTTTTGCAATATCACGCATAGAAACAAAGTGTCACTATTAAGTTGCATGTCTTTTGGCTCTTATAATGGCCTCTACACGTCATGATACCGACTCAACTAATTTTTGGTGGTATCTGAAGATATTTTACTCCTTTCTTCTTGTAACACTTGTTTTAAATTAGTTTTGTTATTAATTTTATGCTTTTGAACCACGTTTTCGAGTATGGCCCACGAATATTCAATGGTATTGATGTCGGGGTACTATGGTGGCGTGTGTAACTGCTGTTTACAATGAAAAAGGCACCACATTTTGACGTTACGTGCATTCTGTTTGGCGTCGGTGTCCTGCTGAAAAATGAAATTTCCATCTAAATCCAAATTTTTAGAACTTTCCTTTAGATTGATGCTAAGTATATCTAAGTAAACGATATGGTTTATAATGCCAGCTATAAGAACTAAATTTCCTACCCTGGAACAGAAACTATAAAATCACAAATCATGGGGGAGTCATCACCAATTCTAACTATAGGAAGTAAATATTTTGGATTCAAAGCAATAGCAGGCTTTCTCCATACCGATGTGATGAGTGTCACTGCTAATTTTCATCACTAAGTATAACTTTCTCCCAAAAGTTGTTGGCCTTCATTTGAGTCTCGAACTGCAAACGCTTTTTCCTGAATTTGCAAGCTGATGAGCGGTTTCTTTCTAACAATTCGACTTTTATATCCGGCTTGTCTAAATTATATTTCGCACAATTTCAACTCTTACACTTCTGCCTATGATTTGAGAAATTTCTGCAACAAGTTGGATGAACTATATTGTCGCAGTAATCTAAAGCTAAAATAAATTTAAAAAAATTGCTAAAAATTTGGGTTTAGATAGAAATTTCATCTTCCTGCAGGACAACGACTCCTAAAACGCTGCACATAACGTCAAACTGTAGTGTCTTTTTCAATGTAAACAGCAGTTACACACACCACCACAATACCCCGACATAAATGTCATTGAATATCTGTGGGCCACACTCGAATTAGTAATTTAAAAACACAAAAATAGAAACAAAATCCATTTAAAACAAATGTTACAAGAAAAATGGGATAAAATATCTTCAGATACCACCAAAAATTTGACGAATCGGTATCACGACGTTTAGAGGCCATTATAAAAGCCAAAAGGCATGCAACTGAATATTGACACTTTCTTACTATGTGAGATATTACAAAAATTTCATTGGTGTATTCTCAATTTTTTGAGATAAACATCTGCATATGTTTATTTAAAATGCTTCTGAAATTTTTCAATTTAGAAGTTTTTTGTCGACTGTTCTTTATTTTTACTTCAAATTAAACCATTTGTTATGTGTAAAACTAAAAACACGTTTGCACTTTTCGGTATCGTCTTATTAATATTGAAAGTCGGATTTATCAAGTAAAAATAAGGTGTACTCTCAATTGTTTGAGCCACTGTATATTTTGCACGATAAATATTTCCGGAGTTATTAACGAAAAACGTCAAACATTATCTTAACTTTTAGTATTTTTTAAACATTATATGACTTAATTAAATTTAAAAAAAGGAAAATAGCTAATTCATCTATTCATCTAGAAATGTTTTTTCACATGGCGTTCCATGAATGTTTAGGAAGAATTTTTGTGACCAGATAGATTTTCAGATGCTTAAATTTTATATAAATTTATAAATGCTTTATATTTCAGATTGATTATTCCTATTTTTATTGCATTTTCTCAGTTTTTTTAAGTTTTAGATTTAATTTTTAATAATAATAATAAGAAGAGGAAAAAAAACGGAACCCACATATCATGGTTTAATTTCATGGCTTACGATTTTATCTTCAGAAACAAAAAGAATTCAAATTGCCTGTAAATTCTCGAATTCAATCATTCGTTCAGCACGTGATTTCAGCAGTTTTGAAGCTGATCTAAAGAATATCTAATGGCAAAAAGAGAAAAAAAAATTAATTGAGGATTTTCGTTTTGAACCGCGTCGATGGATATTTCCCGTTACTGTTAAAAACTGGCAAGATTTTAAAACAATTGATAAAGGAATTGTGACAAATGTTAGGGAATGGCATCAGACAAATGAGTTATGAGTTAGAAAAGTTATATGTATTGAGTTTTAAAAACGATTTATAAAACTAAAGTTAACTTATATGTATTCAACCTAAAAAGTGATTTATAAAATTGAATTTAAGTTATATAGATTCACCCTTGAAAATGATTGACAAAATTGTACTTCATTTGTATTCAGTCGTAAAAAATGATTATAAGTTAAAGTGATATGTATTCTGTCTTTTTTTCGTGTGCACATATAAATTATATTAAACTAGAAAACTTTTCTTTTTGGAACCAAACTTGATTGAATAAGACTAATGACTACTTGTCCATTAATGTTCTAAAAACCCCTGAAATTATTTTTAAAATTTATTTATTCTTTTTAAACTATAGTCGGATTCTTGATTTTTATGCATGAGATAGCTGGCAGAGCAATGTTGCAAGTGAAAGGTGACATACGACCATTAAAGCCTATTTTCATTCTATTATTTTTCCCAGATTAGAAACTCTGTCAACAACGGAAATCATAGTAAATAGCTCCTTAGTAAATTGTATTTCATGTTGTTTCAGTTAATAAATGCACGAAATATAAATAGTTATGCACTCCTCCATTTGTACTAGTCATATAAAATATTATATGATTAATTACTAAAATATTGCTTCTATAATTAATATTTTTGACACATTAACATTACACAATAAAAAATGATCTGCGATCAAAATTGAGCGAATTATAAAGCTTTAAATGTCATTATTTTAAACGATTTTAGGTAATTTCAAGGAATGATCAGACAACGTGCATTGAGTATGTTTTGAGGAGGTCATTAATTAGTCTAAAAATGTATTCATAAATTTATTTTTTGAGTTGTTACAATTGTAAATTTATTTTTTAATTCTTTCAGTTGTTAAATTTATTGATTCTAGCAACATAGAGCATATTTCTTTACTTTATTTAAAGATTTTTTTTTCTACCTGGAAGTATACACCTAATTCCAACGATTTACATATTAACTTTTCTGCCATTATTTGAGTAGATACCCTGTATAAAATACTCTATAATTTGTTTAGTTCTTTGAATACTTTGTTTCCTAACATAAACAATTTGTTACTTTTGAGAAAAACTCTAATCTCTTAATCCAATCCTTCTTCAGCCTTTTAATCTCTAATCCTATCCTTCATTATTTTTTGCAATTTTTACTTTCTTGCATACGTAGCACAGAGAAAGTATAGCATTCGTCAAAAAATGTGAACTCGAGATTTTGACGCTACTTCACATTTTAGATCTCCCAGAGTCCGTCCCTTTGTCCATCCGTCTGTCTGTGACAAAGATCATTCAAAAACGCTTTGAGCTAGACGATTGAAATTTGCTATATGATTTTTACACCAAATTTGTAGATATCTATCAAATTTTGAGTAAAATCTATTCCTAGAAAGTCCGTCTGTCCGACTGTTGGAATATAAGTTAACACGATAATTTCAAAACAAAGACAGCTGAATAGATAAAATTCACAAATTAAACAACTGTTGTGTAGACACCTGTCAAATGTTAAGCCGAATCCAACAACGGGTTGGCTGTCTGTCGGTCTGTACTTTCAGAAATATGTGAACGCGATAATTCAAAAACGCAATGACTTAAATAAATCAAATTTGGTATGATATTTTGTATCAAATTTTTGTTTCAATCGGTTGACAAAAACTTGTCCAAAGCAGGAATTCAATTTTTGCATACTATTAATTGCCAAATAACTCGCCAAGAATGATACGGTAGATCTAATGAATATGCCAATTTCACTCCATAGGTTAATATTTTGTAACTATTATATACGAATGCCATGCAAGGCTTTCTCTGGCATCACAAGTTTATTAGAGAGTATTTGAGAAAGTTTTCAATATCTAATCCCTATTCTTATCTTTAATGGTGTCGCAATTAGCTATTTTATCACTGTTAAAATGCACACAGTATATAAAACGATTTAAAAGTCATTTAGTTTCTTGACTGTTTTACTTTGCAACGTAAATATTTTGTTATTTTGGTGAGAAAAATCTATTTCTATGATTTGAAAACTCTATATTTAGATGTATAGAGTCTCAAAATAACTTCAATAAGATATTTCAAAGATGTGTGATAGACTGTCATAAACATCTAATGTGAACATTTTTTAAAGATATTCGAGGTCAAAGGGTAACAAAGAGTAATGTCATTCTTTGAACTTCTGTCAAAGCTTGAACTTTGCGTTATAGCAAAGAAGCTGTTTCTAAATTCAGTTTTTAACTGTCAGGAAAAACCTTTTGACCGAAATGTAGCTTCATAATAATGTTTTAAATTTGTTTCTTCTATTTTTAAAAATTATTATTAAATATATATTCACTTGGAAAAATTATGTAATATCGTCGCAAGGCGTTAGAGCCTATTTCAGCGACTAAAACAATGGAATTATAATTCATCTTATAACAAATTAATGTTTTTTTTAATTATTGCAGTTATAGAAAAATATTGTACGGAAACAAAACCACTAGCTCTGAAAAGCTTATTTTTGCTTTCTTGCATATGAAATGAAAGTATTATAAAAGTAGAAAAATTCGAACTTGATTTCTTCCCGTTTCAGACCACCTTGAGTTCGAAAAACACATTTTTTTTAGTAATGTTTGTCTGTCTGTGACAAAGAAGACTCAAAAACATTTTGAGCTTGATGGATGAAATTCGATATAGTGTCTTTCGGCCAAATTTGTAGATTTTTTTAAATCAAATTTTGAGAAAATTCCGTTCAGAGGAAGTCTGTCTGTCCGGCTCTTTGTATATAAGTTAATACGAAAACTACGAAATGAAGAGAGTAAGACGAATGAAATTCAGTATACCGATTTAACATCTATAGATAGACACATAAAAATTTTTAACTAAATCGAATAAGGGATTGATTGTTTGTCGGTCTGTGAAATTTCAGAAGCATGTAGACTTAGTAACGCAAAAATTTAAATATATCAAATTTGACATATGACTACAAATGTGATTCTGAGTCAAATTTTTGTTTCAAATGGTTGTTAAACACGCTCTTGCGTAAAAAAAAAAAGGAAGGGAAAAAAAACCCGTAACTATGTCTGTTTGTCTATCAATCTGTGAACACAATAGCACAAAACACTTTAAGCTAGACGGATGAAATTTGGTGTGTGTTTCTACTTCACATTGTAGATTTCCCTCAAATTTGGAACGAAATCCTTTCTGAGGGAATCTAATCTGTCTGTCAGATTGTCTGATTGCAACTGAAATCAATAACTTCAAAAGGAAGAGAGATAAATGGATAACATTTGGTACAAAGGCTTAACATCTAAAGTATAGATATTTGTCAATTTTTGGACAAAATCGATAAAAGAAATTGATTTCCTGTCAGTGTACACTTTCATAAACACGTAAACGCGATTACTTAATTATATAAAATTTGGTATGTGATTTTGTGACTACAGTTATAATTTTGAATTCAGTTGATCTGAAAAAGAAAGACATCCAAAATGTACATTCGATGCTCTGTTTTATACTAACCACATTCGAGTGGTTAATTGGCAGTAATCGTTATGTAACCAAATGTTACGGATCCTTGGGTTCGTTTGTAGTGGGTGTATGGTGTGAAAACAATCAGCAGGCCTCAGTAGAAAACAACGGCAACATTTATTACACATGAAGAGACGAATACACAGAGACGACAAATATTTACAGCCTAGACGTACACACAGGACAGCACACAGTAGCCCACAAGTTGTAATCGACCACAGCACTCGAAGCGGCCAGACAGAATCTAGCAAAAGAGGGGATCCTCGGAACTTCGCTCTACGGTCTCTCCAGACGGCTGAAGTTCTCACTGTCTCCTCACTTTGACTGCCGCCAACTGCCAACTCACTATCACACGACTTGCTACCCCACACACAACTCGATGCTGCTTCCACAATAGACAACAGGACTCGGCACACATCTCAATTCAGCACTAGCTTGAGCACCACACAAACGCTGGACTCAGCCGTTGCTTCCCTATCCTCTCAAAGACTCGTTATTTGTCTACGACTCCGACTACGCTTCCAATCAATAACTATTGTTCACCAATGGCACACGGTTAGTAAATCGCACGTACATTTATTAATGACTACTCCTGCTGGTTTGTGTTACAAATTGGTCTAAAAGCGGATTTTGTACAATGATGTGCGTTGACATTATTGAAGAAAATTTCAAAATTTTTATTCTAATTCAAAATTTAATCAAAATTATGAAAAATATCTTTTTTAATTATTGTGTTCTTTCTAGAAAGTTGTCTTCGCATCAAAAATTTGATATCTTTGGAACTAATGATCTATATCTACACTGTAGAGGCGGTTTGAAATATTTTTTATCATGTTTGTTTGCTTGTTTTATTTTGAAATTTTTTTTTAGAATTTTAGTTAATTAAAAACCGATGGAGGTTTCCGTGTTTTTCCGCGGTATATCTCGAATATATCTGATCGCACAAGGCTAATTTTTAATTTATAATTTTAAAATTTTTATTTTTATTGATACCAATTTAACTGTCGTGCATATTTATTCTGAATTTCAGTAATTTTTTTAAAAAAATATTTTGTGTAATTTTTAATTTTTCAATTTTATTATTACGATGAATTTCGAATTATTCATCTCATCGTATATTTAATTGCGCAATTTTCTTCCATTGCAGAAAGCTAAAGAAACAGTTTCTTCTAATTATCTGCATATTTTACTTGAGAAATCAAAAATGCTGCAAAAGCCAACGTGAAATTTGAAAGTAGAATGAGCAGAAATTTAAATTTTTTACTGCATTATGAAGTCAAAGAACATGATTCTGTTAGGAAGGTTCATATACTCTACAAACAGAAGAGGTGTAAGGCTATTAAAACAACACTACTTTAAAATCTATCAGAATTTTATTTTTAACATTATTTCGTTGCCGAAATTATGAACTTCAAGGCCTGCTTAAAAGATTTAATTGATATTAAATACAACCAATACCAATAATTAATCCGAGTGAATTAACAGGTCGTGTAAGGTGGCTACTTAGTAATACGAAAATAATTGTCAACATATTGGCAAATATAAGAACTAGCAAGTTTCTTTGATGTCAACAAATATAATGTTTCTACTACAGATAAACAAATTGTCATTGGCCCATTTCTAGGAGAGCATCATTCTTTATAAAACTATTTTTGACAACATGTAACAATTTTTCTTTACGAGTCTTGGCGAGTATATTGATTTGAAACCTGAGGAAAACCAATGAACAAATCGAAAACGATTATTTTTACCTCGAGAGGAGAGGCGAGAAAGTGAAAGATCTATGAAAGTAACCCAAACAATGGGGTCGAAAAGCTGAAACATCCGTTCTTTGAAAAAAATGACGCTTACGCATTTGACCCAATTCTCTGAAAAACGTAGTTCAGTCCTTTTGAGATCAAACCAACCAATGAACTAACATACAAGATAAAAATAAAAAAAAGGAAAAATTTATCAACCTTTCCTCACCGCTCTCCCCCCACCTTTTCTTTCACCCCTTCAACTCTTAGAATCATAAATTACTCTTGATTTTCGCTGCGGAAAAATGAGTCTGAGAGCTCGTGCGAAAAGTTCGTTTGGTGGAAAAGGGAAATGCGAGAAACAAAAGGTGTTATTCTGCACTCAAATCGTTTGGCATCTCCCGGAATGCTGACATTTGAATGTAAATGAGATGCAATAATTTCGATTTTTGTATGCGTGTGCGCTCGGAATCTAGACTTATGTAAAATAAATATCTTTTTTTCTGCTTGCACCACTGATGAAGGTGGTAACGATATTTTTCAATTTCATTCAACATGATGTAGATATCCGGAATTTATGATTTTCGATTGCACTATTAATCAAAGCATGTATACAGTGGATTCTCCTCTCTTTTATATCGTACTGTATATCATTAGGCTTTATATATTACATAAATTAAAGATTATATATTAAACCTTTTCCAAGAATGTAGAATTTTCATTAGAAAAATAGTTCCAGTATATTGAATAAAATTTCTATATGTATATCGAATAAAAATATTGGCAAAAAATATTATGAATACTTATTGCTGTCAAAAAGTCATCATTTCTATGTATCGAGCTTTTTCCAAGAACAGGTTTTTCAGTAGAAAAATAGTTTCTATATATTGAGTAAAATTACTATATGTATAACGAATAGAAATATTGCAAACAATATCATGAGTTCGTATTGCAATCAAAAAGTCATTATTAATTTCGTTCATAACAAACAATCTAAATGAGGTTAGAAAAAAAAAAAGATGTTTTTATCATTTTAGTAGAATAGAAAATCTTCGAAAACTTGCTCGAATTCACTGGAGTGGTCTCACCTCTCTTATATATCATACCACGTATTATTATACCTTATAAAACACACCTTATATTACACCTTGTATAAATTGAAGATTTTCTTTGTTTAGTACCTTCTCCAAGAGTAAACTATAGAAAATTAATTTTATATATCGGATAAAAGATTTTGATATACATATGGAATAAAATATTAGCAACAAATATCATTAGTGTTTATTACATTTAAAAAAAACATTAATTTCATTCATAAGAATGGAACGGAATTGAATTAGGGAGACAAAAAGATGTTTCATCAATTTTTAGTGGAAGAGAAAATCTTGGAATGTATGTACGAACCACCTGGAGTGGTCTCTCTATCTTTATATCATTTCGCAAATTATTACTCGTAATATATTACATAAACTGAAAATATGTATGTATCGAACATTTCCCTATAATAAACTGAAAGAAATTAATTTCTATATATCGAATAAAATTTCCATATGTATATCGAATAAAAATATTCGAAAAGATATCATAAGTACTTGTTGCAGTCAAAAAAGTGATCATTTATATGGCTCATAAGAATGAATCTAAATTCAATTAAGAAAAAAAAATTTCATCAATTCAAGAAAATCTTGGAACGCGTGTACGAACGAACTGGAGTGTTCACCCCAAAACTTTTTCGCCTGCTCTCTAATAAAAATATTACCTACCAACTCACCCAGATACACAAAGTGTGGATCTCGGTTAAGACCACAAAGGATCAGATTTTATGTTCTGAATCTTTATATTTAAAAAAAACTACGCATTCAGACGTTAAGGCCCAAGATCTGCAATTTTATTTTGGGTGGGTGGGTGGGAGAGAACACCTTTATTAGGTAGCATGTGAGAAAATTATGGAGGGACTGCTCCCGCTGGTTTTTATCGGGAACTGTTATGAAGTATTTCAAGTTGATAGGCCTTGACCTATACATTCATCAGTTTGCGCTTATATAAAATGTTTTGCCATTGATTCGTGGTAAAACTTCAGTAAAGTACATGCTGATCCAGATTCAAGACCTTGATGATGATGATGATGTCGTGTCTGCGTTACCACGGAAAGGGGGTGCAGTTGCTTCTGAGGGTAAAGACCCCTGAGCACCCAAGGGCAGAAATCTGACTTCTAGTTAATATGAAGATGAAACTCACACATTCGGTTGCACAACCCCTTTTTACAGTGGGGCACATTCTCTCACCTCAAAGATAGAACCAGATGAAGAACAACCATGCCCGAACCGGGATTCGAACCCGGGACGCCCAGATCAAGGGGAAGATGTGCTACCCATATGCAAGGAAGCCGGCGATTCGAGACCTTGACATTAAAGATAGTCAGACGTATTCGAGAATGAAAACAAAATATGCTTTTTGCCAAGTATTGGAACATTCGTATAATAGAATTTGAGGTTTTTAGCTAATATGTTTTTATAAAAACTGAGGTTGGCTATGTCTTAGACATGCTCTCGTATGTTGTTTCCATGGTTACATTAGTTGTGATTTTTTTTTTTTGGCGAATCTACATTTTCTTTTCTTTTCTTCTTCTTATATAATATCTTTCTAAGTTTAGGTGACCAGACCTTCTAAATATTTAATGAAACAATGAGAATTATTTAAAATATCTTTGTTACAAAGAATAGAATTATTTAAAATGAATCAAAAAATATTTTTAAAACATTGAAATATAAGAATCATTTTAAAACAGTAATGTTTTTGGAATGAATAGCGGTTAAATTGTAATACCTCACTTGAATTTTAATTAATTAAAATTCACAAAAAATCATTTTGAAGGGCATAGTCCTTACATTTAAAATATGTTTGTGTTAAATTTGGCGATACTAGATCTATCAGCCTGCCCTTTAGAGTACAAACAGTCCAACATTCTCCTGTATTATCTGTAGAATCTTTAACAGGTGTTTTCCTAGTTCTTGTTTTTAACTAATCGAAGCTTACATACATTTATATTTAAAATTAATCCGCCTTTTGCGATTTGGGCCGGTCCCAATTACCACCTAGCTTCAAGATAATTCTGTCAATAACAAATTTAGATATTTGCAGCTCCAAGAAATGCACATGCCTCCGTTTTAATAATGGCTAACTAACTTCATTTCTCAAAAAAAAATTTAACTTAATCAGCATTTAAATAATGCATTTTAGTTTAATTTATTTACTTTCTTTATTTTGTAAAAATAGCTTTATTTATTTCAAAACATCATAATAAACATGACTAGAGTAATAAAATCCATGAAAAAATAGGTATATATGTCATTTAATGGCTTTTTGTGAATAAAATCAATTAATTATTATGATAGATTATAACAAAATAATAAATTTCAAACGGATATTACATAAAAAATATTACTTTACAGAGGTGTGAAGGGAAATAGACAGCCAGTTATTTGAATAATTAATATTACAATACATTATATATGAGTATATATATCATTATATTTTTGTCTTTCAAATAATCATTTTAATATTTCATTATTAATACACCTTGTAATAATACAATCTATAGCAGATAGCGTTTTTTATTTTTCACAAGTTTATTTATTTAGCAAATAGGCCAATAACATTTTTAACCGAAGTGCCTGCTGTCTTCGCAAGCCAGAACATTCCCGAATTTCAATTCTCTATTCTAAATTGAGAAAAAAAATTCTGTATTTGAATGCAATTTTTTTTCAAGCTCCAATAAATCGCTAAAAAATGACTGGAACACGGAACAAAATGAATTTCTTATCAAAAGTAACATGCAGTTGGTGTCATTTTTCGATATAAAATCTCCTTGATGGTTAAGGTATCGGTAGACCAGGTTTTCGATCCTCTCTTCGAAGGAAGTTGTCATTAGTGAGGTGAGATAGGTCTCAACGCTAATTGAAAATCCTTATTAGTTTGGAATTACTATTTTAGCTTTCTAGCCAATTTTTCTGCTCAAAAAAACAGTGAAACTCACTCGTCTCTAAAACGCTTTCTCCATGAATAGGTACTAAAATGCTGTAACAGAAAATCTTATTCAACGAATTGATCAAATGGCGTGAAAGAAATCGAGGTTGTTGGAAAACCAGCAACGAGTGCCAATTTGGCTGACCAATATGCCAAAACTTTAACTTTTGAGGGTAACATTTTAGACATTTCTGCTCCAATATTACTTCCTTCAAAGAACTTCCAGGCTAATGAGAAGTTTCATAGGAGCGTTAAGGTCCATCTCGAGTCATTGGCGGCAACGTTTCTCGAAGAAAGAATCGGGAATTAGATCCTAGATGCAAAAATGTATGAGTTTCAAAGTTATATTGAAAATTAACTACGTTTTGCAAGTCATTCTTTGTAACAAGTTTATTTAGTTCTCTATATTTGACGTCTTTCTGGACTGTCAGAGTTTAAAGAAAAAAATACCCAGCTTTATGAAGTTGTATTAGGAATTGTTGATGTTAAAAATCAGAAATCATGGAATAAATTTTAATTAATTGGTTAATTTTAAAATAAAAGGAGACCTTGTTCTCACTTCAGAATATTTTAATTTATATAAATTAATAAGGCTTCACGTATTAATCGGAATATACCCGATTCTGGATTTTTTTCTTTTTGTATCTCTAATTGGACTGAAAAAAAAAGTGTCCCTATTTGAATTAAAGCCCAATGACGATTAATCATGCCAAAAGAAAAAAAAATCGTAAAATATTTTTTTTCGACTCTTCCTTCTATTTTTTTTTTTTTTTAAAGATTAGAAACTATTTATTGGAATTTGTCCAAAGCCCGTGTTGCCCTATCCAGCGTCCCCTGTTCTTGGCTCGAGCTCCAAATCGTATTTGAAAAATTTGCCTGGAAAATTCTGTATATTTGGAATTTTTTTTAAAGCTGCTTCATAATTTTATTCTACCGTTGACTTACATGGAAATGGAATGAATTCAGGGTCATACGGTGATTGAACGTATATTTTTAGATTTGAATTTAACTTCGATGATAAATTACCTGACTAATATAACTGCAGAAGCTTAAGATTCAAGTTTTACTTTCACACAATTTATTTTAGATATAGGTGGCTCGTGTATAACCTCAGCGAAATTGCAGCTTTCCTTCCTAATCTTTTTAATATATAAATTTCATCACTATTTTATTTAAATTTAAGCGTTCTATTTAAACTTACGACTATTTAAAAACTTTTTTTAGGTTTTTTTCAGTTTTCAGAGGAAACACATAGAAAAAATGCACATATTTTGTGAAAAAGAAATTTAATAAAAACACTGATTTCTGATACCGCGGATGCGTCGTAACCGATTGCATTCTCTTCGCACTACAGTTTGTGAAGAGAAAATAGAACTGTTCATTGCACAATATAACCTTTCAATCCAGAGATGATAGAAATGAATCTGTGAACGTTTCTCTGCTGTAGGAAAATCCTTTCAGAGCTGAAAAGAGCTCCGAGAGCTTTTTAAGAGTCCAATTGCTGCGAGTAAATTTAAAAAGAAGAGTAAAGCAAGAAGAAAAATAATCAGAAATACTTATTTTTAAGTTTAATTATTAAATGGAATTAATTAAGATTAGTAATTGTTTACTTACAGTTATCTTTGAATAAACTTATATACATCATCTTGCTGTATTTATTGTTTAGTTATCAAGTTATTCAAAATTATTTAGAAAAGGTAAAATTTAAGATATACTGCAAGATACCATTACGCTGTATAAAATAGGTTACAAAGCCCACAAGGTTACGTAGCACAAACCACCATTGATTTTAAATGTATGTAATAATTTCTCTCTTCACATCTTTCAAAATAATATTGCTATAATTTTCACTAACGAGGTCATCTTTTCTCAATAAGCGTCTTTAACATTGGAACTGCCAAGGCAGTCATTTTGACGGTTTTCTAATTTCAAGCTTAAAAATTTTGATATAATTTATGTATTGCTTTAAAACTTTAGACGACTTTTAAATAATATAAGAACGATTACATATTCCTATTCAGTTCCCACTCAGCCATTTTAACTTCCATAATCAGTTTGACCTATGCCTATTTAAACCAAGACCCGTCAACATGATGGCTTTAGCAATTTCAAAGTTTATCATATTTTATGGATCATCTATGCAATGATGGACATCAATATTTACATTCATTTATAATTACATATTTACATTCAGATATTTCGTGGAGAAATTTGAATTACATTTTTCATTTGAAATAATATTGATTGATCCAAAGTGTTCGGCAGCCTTTATAATGGAATCTATTTTATTCCGATTATGATTGAGTTTAGAACTAAAAGCTCTAACTGGATATCCTAAAATGCAAAACGAACTGTTTTTCTTGATTTTTTATTAATAATTAATGAATTCATATATTAAATGTTGTTTAAATTATATTCTTTTATTTACATAAACTAAGCCAAAACTTACAGTGAAAGCCATGATGATCAAAAGCCCGTCTATTTGACGAGTGTGATAAAACTATATATATAGTTAGTTTGTTGTGATTTTCTAACGAACTGCCCAGTTTTAAATATATTATTTTTAATCTACACAAACACGGCTACACTACAAAATTTACAAACACACATAGACAATTAAGTTAAAGAAAACAGTATGATGGAGGGATTCCACTGTTTCCAACCGAAAGCATTCAGTGTTAGCGCAAGGGTTGCGCCTAGGGAAAAAGTCGACCTCAGGCTGCAGGTCTGCCGTTCAACTGATTGTCTTCTGTAAAAAGCCACAAGGGGGCGCTCTCTGCACAAGGGGAAAAAGAGGTGCTACAGGTATATATATTTAACATCGGTAATTCTAGTGTTACATAACGGCTTGGCAAATTCTTATCTCTTGCAGTCATTATGAAAGTTATTCCACTTTTCGAAATTAGGAAAGTCTTGTCATTAATTTTACTGTCTCTTTCGACAATTTGATGTTCACAGACAATACAGAAAACTTGGTGATCGATAAAGTATCTTAATATTTCATTTGGCATAATTGCTCAGAAGAAACACGTTTTCTTGATTCTTATAGGAAAGAAATCTACAATTTCAGATGCTTTACATGGATATTGTAAACACGCTTTTATACACAGATTTCTGAGGAATATTTAAAATAAATTTTAATTATTTAACGAATTGAATGAATTTCAAATTTTTCAAAGAAAATGTAACTGCGCATGTAATGTAATGCACTGGGATTACAAATATAATATACGCATCCAAAAACTTTATTGTTACAATTTTCACCATTTGCCAATTAATCACAGAATGCATGATTTTTTATTTTATTGCGAAAGACATACGTGTTTTGAATAGCTGCATGCAATTTAGGAAATTATTAAAGGAATTTCCAAATTATTTGTTTTCATGAAATCTAAAAATAAATAAATAAATTGCGCCAAATGGCTACATTATGAAATAAAAACTATCCCAGTCACACAAATCACATTATAAAAATTCTTTAATAAAAATGAAAATCCATTTTTAATAATATATTTGTGATGGTCCTACTTTCATCAAGATGACATCTCGGTTTTAGCTGCGTGCTCGTACCAGCGGATTAATCATGTAAAGCACGATGCAACTGTATTTTCTTTCTGTGTTCAGGATATATATATATATATATATATATATATATATATATATATATATATATATATATATATATAATGATAGTTTAAACTCTAATTTCAACTCTAATTAATTTACAACGTTTTATCTTAATTTAGCCCATAGTAAGTTCATTCTCTTATTTCTTGATCCAATTCCACTTTCTCTACTTAATTAATTCAAGAGAAGCTTCATAAAATTGCTGAATCGGCTAAACGCTGACTCATTCTCATGCTCCGCCTGAAGGGATAGAAAAATGCACATTCTTTTTAATAGATCCCTGTGTTTACCTTACTTGTGACGTCAGAAATCCCTATCAGAATCTTACTAATATATTATCACTATGAAAAAATATTTTCCCTATCAAAATCCTCAGGTTATATAAGACAAGGGATTATGTATTTCCTTCTTTTTCGACTTCTGCTTTCGTGTCGCGCTGTGGCGGACGTGCCTTGTCCGCGCCTTCTTATAAATAATCATGCCTGCCTCCCGAGAGAGAATAAAACGAACTTAAAGATACAAAGTTTCTTCACTGCCTGTCACATCTGCACTCTGCTTCACATAAAATAATGCTTTCATGTGTGTGTGTGTGTGTGTGTTATTTATAAATATGTTATTTATGCTATATATTCCTTTAACTAAAAAAAACTGTTTCTTGATGTAATTGCCGTTGTTGAATTGAATATGTGGGCAACTATCCAGATATTTTTTACAATGAAAAAAAAAGAACATTGTGATACTATTTTTAATGATAGAACTTTTCATACAATAGCCATTTTAGTATTTTGCCAAGTTTCCAGATTATAACTAATTCTAGTACCGCTATTGCCATATAACGATCTTTTCTACAAATGTTTACCAAAAAGCATTTATAAAAGAATATCCAAACATTCATTGTTACCCTTTGGAACGGTCATGTGAAGTTTACAAAAAGAAATAAAAGCATGTAGCGAAATGGATGCACAATGCACTTGTATGGTTAAAAATTTGACAATGAAAATTTTTGAGGAATCGTTAACTAGAACAATAAAAGCATTATTTCGTTTTTCCGACATCTTTCCCTTCTATACCTGATGTTGCACACCTCTTCTTGGATTTTAATGATTATTCTGAGCAATTACAGTATGATTAAGTCATCTGATTCTTCTCTTAAACGCCAAATGAACGAATGTAGTTAGCGCGAAATAAAAGAAAAATTAAGAAATCAGTGAGTTGCGAAATTATCGTTTTCTTCAGAAAATCACTTCGTTCTTATTCTTTCCTTCATAATGCTTTTTCCCCATTATTTCCTAGGAAACCATGTTCCTATACGCTCGCGCACAAATACATCCGCGTTTAACTTCCGTGTTTGGGCTGTCACAGTATGTCATTGATCAAAATTTTTCTTGGATCACATATGACATCCGGATATTGGCAAAATAAGAACAAAACGTTAATTACTTTCCAGTTTGTAGCAAAAGTGGAGTGGATATGTGCGACATTTTGAGTCAAGATATGTAGTTTTCATTCAAGATAATTCCAGATTGTGGAATAGTGGTAGATTTTCAGTTAGGCAGTTTAGGCAGCTGCCAAGTTCTGACAGGGGGCTGAATATATGAATCAGAAGATATTGAGATAATATTAAAACTTCAATTCGTATATGATTATCAGGTTCCCATCTGGTCAGTTTAACGGATAGAATTGGTCAGGTTCCTATCTACCAAAGACAGTGGTGGGATTCTAGTTAGGCAATTTAGGCAGCTTCCTAAGCTGACAGAGGGCCCAATCAAGTCAATTAGAATATTTTATTATCTTAATTGCCATTTTAAAAAGATTGTAAAAAAGTGCAAATTCTTTGAATCATAAAATAATGATAATATTAACACTTTAATTCGTATAATTCAGGTTCCCAAATGGTCAGTTTGACGGGTATAATCGGTCAGCTTCCTATCTACAAAAGACAGTGGCGGGCTTTTAGTTAGACAATTTAGGCAGCTGCATGGGCTGAGATGGCATGTTTTGTTTATATAACATTTCTCTGCAAATACAAGTGTGCTAATTTTGTTAAAATATATTTCATATCATTTCCATTATATTACAATAAATTACAAGGAATAATTATTGTATAATATACTTTCTCAGTATTTGTTATGTTTGATATTTAATTTTGTCTTAATGTCTTTCAATTAACCACTCCAAAAAACATTTAGCTATAATTTTCGCATGTTATTTTGCTTTTTTTTTTTTTTTTTTGAAAATGCCTTTTTTTATGGTATATGTAATTTTTATCATTATTAATAAAGATAATTTTTTAATAAAAAATTAGATTATAATTAGAATTATATCATAATAAATTAAAACTGTAGAAAGAAAATAATGTTAAGGGTATTTAAACATCTAGTTCAAACATCATATCATAATAATGGTTTAGACAATTAATCCCAATTTTATTTTTAAAATGTATTCTTCATTTTACAGCGACAAAAACATGCCCACAAAGAATGCATTTATTATCGCCGCAACGTTCTAAGCCCATTCACTATAACAATAAAAAGTATTTTTAATGATTTACTTAAAAATATTAAAATAATCATTAAAGATAAAAAAAATAAGTGAAAGTGTAATTAATATCACATGAAAGCTAATTTTCCGAATTTTAAAATTTTTTATGCTGGAATATGGGAGATGAAGATAAAAAATTTAAATTAATTTTTAATTACAGTTCTAACTAAAAACTTTCTTGGTGAAGCTTTTACTACCTAAAAAGTAAATACATGCCAAATTGGGTAAACCTTGACCGAACGGTCTGCGAGAAAGCGTTTAAAACGGTTTTTTTTTTTTTTAAATCATGGGCATCAAATGTCATTATTTGCTGAGAGTATAACAGCTAATAAACATAATCATATTTAAAAGTTTATTTATGCTGTAATATAAGTAGCCATTAATACAGTTTGTTGACATTGAAGTCATACAATTTTCTTCTTGCGTTGTTTTCTCTATTTCATTGATACTTTGTTGCCAATGTTATGCTTTGTCTGCCACGAATACCCTTTAACCATTCTTAAAGGAAAGAAATTCTTGAAATATCCCTCCATCTTTTCTTCGAAGGCAGACATAATATAACACACCCTGGAAATTGGCGCCAGAATTGCAAATGAAACCGTGCAATTATGCGCTAGACAGTATGTCGTGTAATAGAAAATGAAAAAAAAAAAAAAAAAAAGGATCAAAATGAGATATTGAAGGAAGAGAGAAAGAAAAAAAAAAAAATAAGAGCGGGAAAAACTTTTTTCAGAATTCCACCACGACTGCTGTCACGCGAACTTACCGAACAAACTTTCAGAGCAGCGGAATATTAAAGGAAAAAAAAAATATCACAAAAAAATCGCCAATGTTTGTAAACATTAAAAAAAAAATGTGAGCAGCGACGCCAATCTGGCGACACCGTATTGTAATTAGTAACTGATCGGTTATGCTTCTGGGTTTGAAGCAAAATAAAAAATAAAGAAAAATAGAATGAAAAGCTTTTAATGAATGAGAGAGAAATCAGGTTGTGTCAGTCTTAATATCACACTTGATTTCGGAATTCGGGGAGGGAAGAAGTTTTGTTTTACTGATTATTTTTTTACCTTTTTCATCCTTGAGGCTTGACGGAAACGGGAGAAAGGTTGCCTTGGCGTTTGTTGTCAAATGAATTTCGCCATATCCAGGTAGAAAGAAGTCGCCAATCTGCCAAGTAACGCGCTTCCTGCAATTACTTAGTAAGCTTATTTATCCCGCTGAAAGTTATAGTAAAAAGACTGTATTTTGAAATAATATGCTGATAAATGTTTTTATAGGAGAGTTTTAAATAAAAAACAATTAATGAGAAAATATTTTCCAAAGATATTTCTAATAAGAATAATTTTTAAATGTTATTTTTAATGAAACCCTTGGTTTTTTAATGGAATATTTCATGCATATCAAAATGTATATACATCAGAATTTGGCTGATTCGAAGTTCACAGAAATAGAAAAATTCATTTTAGACAAAACTTTCATTTTAAATAGATTGGATTTTAAAACGATTACAAAAAATGGAGGTGTTTTTTTTTTGCTTCAAAATGATGGTAAAGATCTAATCTTGTAGCAATTAAAAAATGATATGTAATTAATAATCAATAAAATAATTTAATAATGTTAGCAAATACAAATATAATAAAAAATTTCAAAAATTATAATATAAAAAATTGTAATTTTAATGAATAAGCATTATTATGTAGACTTTGAATTCAACAACTAAAATAAATCCTCACATTAAATAATACAATTCATATTTTTAAAAAACAAGAAGGTTTAAATTCTTTTTTTGGTTTAATTAATTTATAATTAATAAAAGTCTTGTAGGGAATTACAAAAAATTACCACAAAATAGGGAATTACCACAAAAAAGTATTCACTTTAAATCAGTGAAAACTGAAAGTAAGGGCATATTTAACTCATTAAAAAAATTTAATTACATTCTTTTTTAAATTTAAAAAATTCTGGAATTAAATTTTTTTTCAAGTTAACATGAAAATATTTATAAACTTCTATGCTATCATAAAATTAGGACATACTTGATTAAATGGTGTAAGTCTTGGATCTAAATATATCAAATAAAGCAAGTTATTACTTTTTAATTGAAAGATTTTTCAAAATTTTAATTAGTTTTTGATTAAAAAATGATGCGGAAATTTTAAGGTTGATTCTCAACAGTATCAAAGTGTATTATTTCATAATACCCATTTTCAAAGCACCTTAAAATTCAAATAATAATAATATTTTTATTGATAGCAGTTTTATTATATATATATATATATATGTAATGATATTTTAAACTCTTAATTTAAACCAAATTAATTTCCAAAGCTTTATCTTAATTTATCCCTTAGAAATTTCATTCTCTTATTTCCTGATACATTTCCACTTTCTGTTTAATTAATTCAAATGAAGCTGTGTAAAAATTACTGTGCAATCACTTCTACGTATCAAATGAAAGTGATCCCTTCGTTGCCCTTGTCAAAGGTCAACGCATGTATTCAATCAGCACGTGGCCGGAAGTCCAATGCTATGTAAGACTAGTGATCATTTGTTTCGCACCTTCTTTCTTACATCTGCTTTTGTGCCGCGCTGCGCCTTCTTGTAAATAAATCATGCCTGTCTCCCGGAAGAGAATATATATATTATAATATTTACATTTTTCTATAAAATTTATTATTAATATTTTTATTACTCTGTGTAATTAAGAGTAAAATTTCAAAATAAACAAGTAAAAATGGATGAATCAAGATTAAATTATTACTGTTTTATGACGTTTTGAATTATAAATTTGAATCTCTTTACTTTTTCTTGTTTAGGTTTTAATTTCGGATTATCCAAAATAACTTTGGACTATGGTATAATTTTTAATATTTTGTTAATAAGTGATTCAAGAGACCGGAGAAAGAAAATAAGTTCTATCGTTGAATTCGATTTCAAAATTTTCTGAACTGAACTTTCAACTAAAGATTAAATACACTGCTTGTCACTTTTTTTGTCGCCTTTATTTAGCATAATATGATTGAATTTATAAAATGAATCACAAAAAAATTTCTAAAAAAATAAGTGGCTACTTTTTGTATTATTATTATAAGGCTGCTATAATAAAGTTAACGTCTTTGAAATGAGGGGAAGTTAAAAAAAAAAAAAAAAAAAAAACGAAGCTTAGACAATTTATGTTTTTGTTTGTATCTTCAAGCTTAATTGATGAAGCTTATAAGTTGACCTTTTCCTACATCAGGTAAAAAAAACACACATATTAAGATTGTGATAATCTGCTGCCATGGCAACATATCTTGGTCCATTTTTCGTTGGTTGGGAATTTTTTTTTAATCCAAAGTTCCTTCACTAATGTTTCAGTGACGAAATGGCTGAACTCTCTTGAATTCTATTTTTCTGTATGAAGCTATAAATTTCAGTTTCTATTATAACTGTAATGACTCATACTGTATGTCTATAATAATGAGTACGAGAATTGATTTGTGAAGGTAATGTTACAAAGGAGATTCTTTGAAAAAAAGCGATTTGACACACACAAAATCACACATTTTTTTATAACTAATTATTAGAATTTTTCTATCTGCTCTCATGCTGACAATGTCATACAGCGCCCTCTCGTAAATTTTTGTGGTATTGGCGTTGTTGCCATTTGATGATAATCTACTGATGCTTCAAAACTTTGTGAGAGGGCGCTATATGACATTATCCTAATACGAATGCGTTCGGTTCACATGCAATAGCAACGATGCATTTATTGTATTTATCAATTCGAATAAACTAAGTGCATTAATGATTTTTTTATTTAAATGACCAGTTCATATGTAGATAAGATTGAAAAATATTCATATGCAATCAGTGTGTGATTCGTATCTAAATATTTTCTCAAAAAAAGCACGATTTTACAAAAGAAAAAAAAATGCCAAGCGAAAAGCTGAATTGCCCATACTTATATATATTAATCGAACTGCCAGCATGCTTGAGTTCTCGAATTTTTAGAATATTAACACAAAATGACATGTTTTATACAATATGATATGAACCACAGATCTTAAGTCACATATGGAAACACAATGCCTTGATACTAAGGATGCATATACTAAACCTGATTCCACTGAAAATTTGCCTGTATGTGGATCTGATACATGTTAAATCCGTTAGAATTAATCATCTTCCTGCTGATATTGAAGTTAGGATAAGGGTTG
Source organism: Argiope bruennichi (assembly GCF_947563725.1). Taxonomy (NCBI): domain Eukaryota; kingdom Metazoa; phylum Arthropoda; class Arachnida; order Araneae; family Araneidae; genus Argiope; species Argiope bruennichi. The sequence goes on from NC_079161.1 coordinate 27,802,475, forward strand.
GCTCTATATATGTCTTACTACTTGATTTGATCGGCATTCAGAGTGATTATGACCACTGCGAAATAATTTTGATTCTATTTCAAAACGAACGTTATTTAGAACTAACCTAATGTCTTGAAAGGGGCGAAAACTCTTTCATGTATATTTGATGAAAATCCTTGTTTATAGATGATGTTTGAAACGTTGTAATTCCGCCTATCCCAGAAGGAAAAAAAATTAAGCATTGTTTATATTTAGTATAGTTGTAATCATTTTGATAATTCTTTTTTATATGATAATACGCCTGTTTTTGTATAAAAACTGGCTGATATACATGACGTTTCTCTAGACAAAAGTGTTTTCATATCTAATATTAGTAATGCTAAAAGTACTTTTATATAAAAGATTAAATCATGTAAACGTCTGAAATATATTTTTAAAAAATTAAATTCGAATATCAGTTGAATGAAACAATTTTTTAAAAATTGAAAGTCAATTTTTTTCCATTAATTTGTTAAACATTTTTTTAAGAAGGGCATTAATTTAACAATGATAGTGGTAATTCGAGGCCAAAGAATTAAAATTTCTATAAAATATTTTTTATTTCCATTCACTGGTTATGCTACATTTAAAGATAAAATAATTATAGAAGATAAATTATATAAACGTCTGAATACTAGAAGATTAAGTTATATAAACGTTTATAATAGAAGATTAAATTATATTAACGTTAATAATCGAAGATTAAATTATATTAACGTTAATAATAGAAGATTAAATTATACAAACGTCTGAAATAGTTTTTTAAAAAATGAAATTCGATCATCAGTTTGAATGAAGCGATTTTTAAGAACATCGAAATTTAATTTTCCTCCTTTAAGTTGTTAAAAATTTTAAGGGCATAAAATTTAATTAAACATTGATATCCCCAATTCGGTGCCTAATAAATAGAATTTTATAAAATATCTGTCATATTTTTATTCATTAGTAATGTTACAGTTAAAAATAAAATAATTTCTTTCTTTAAAAAATAATTTGTAAATATAGCTTTTAATTAATAAAAAGTAACTATTAACTGTCTCCAAATTTTTTCTAAAATTTTCTTTATGCTTCGTAGTTTATGTGAGATTTTATTCCAATTTTCGAAATAGTTGCTGACATTTGTTAGTATGATTGAAAATAATTACACTAATAACTGTAACCGGATGATTACTGCACCGCATAGCAACTAAAGGGGTAAAAAGATATTCTTTATATCCCTCTCATGCTTCTTGATAACCCTTCTGGTTGGAAACGATTCCATTTGACATCGTTTCAAGAATTCGAGCACGTGAAGATTAGACAGGGAATTTATGAGGCACTCTTTTGTAATTCGCCACTGAAGCACGTGTTTCGGTTCTGAATGCATCATGCCGAAGTTTCTTTCGTGAAGTGTTTGATATTAATTGTATTCCTGACGTTATTTGGGATAAAAATATTTTCTTTTCCCTTTTACTGATTAAAAATAATTAACGCCATTTTATTGGCTGTCGCAAATTCATTTTTAAAATTTCCTTTATGCTTTTGTACTGAACAACCGTAATAATCTCATGATGAATTTCGACATAAATTGCAAACTTTCTTTTTAAATGAATGGATTTTATTTTATTTTCCCTCTTTGAGTGATTGCTAGAAAAATATTTTGCAGCTAAATTTGTATCATACTAGAATTTAATGATAACGTTTCCTTAAACTTTTGGTGTTTATAGTTATCTCGTTGTGTTCATTCATGAATTCGAAAACCCTCCCTGCTTTTAGGCATGCATCAGGATGCGTTTATTTAATCAGAATACGGTTAGAAAGAAAAATAAAAAGACTAGATGTTTACATTTAGCATAATGCCTGGTTTACACTCGGCCAGTTATAAGACGGCCAGAAGGCAGCACATGGAGTAGAACGGGGTTGATTTATGTTTGTCACAATTTTATACGATAGATTCAGACATTCCATGCTTGGCTATAAATTGTCGTTTTAGCGTCCCTGAATTTTTCTTTTTCACTGCGTATCGTATTAAAATGATGGATATTTACACAAAGAAACATGGTAAAATTAAAAAACGGTCAACATACCTAAAATAGAAAACTATAGGAAAGAAATGGAAAATAAAATGAAAACACATACACACACACACAACCTCACATTTGAAAGAACAAAGAGCAAAAAATGTCGTAATTAATCTATGATAAGTTATCAATTTTTTTCACACCAAAAAAAACAAACCCCGTCAAATTCTACAAACGCATGCGCAGTAAGAAAAAAATACAATACAGAGGCATGTTGTTGTCCCATCGGGACAATTACTTGCCATCGACCGAGCAGTATTTTTCAGCCTTTCTACGCATGCGCTGCCTACTGGCCGAATATAAGCCGGCATTATAATGAACTCCTATTATCCGCGGACTTGGACGGAGTAAAAACTACGAATAACTTGTAATACTGTTGGAAGAAGTACTAATTCACAATAAAATACTTTAGAGCAATTTTTATTTTCTGTAAAATGCCAAGGCATTACATCATGATAAATAAATGTAAGGTTTCGATTCTTGGCTATTTCCATTTTACAAAATAATAATACTATTATATTTTTATATTTACTATTACTATTATTTTATATATACTATTATATTTACTATTATATTTTTGATAACATTCTGATATTAACAGCAATAGATAAGATCGGTGTCATTTAATAATATCATTTTAAGTATTTTTCGTGTCACTTCTGAAAGCTTTTCTGCTACTTGTACTAGCCATATAAACAATCAATACGTAATTTTGTGGTAAAATAAAATAGTATGCTACAAAACGACACGACACTCACATTCATGTAGCAAAAATTGAACGAAAAAGTATCTTATGGAACGGACATCAATATTGAAGAATTGATGATATGCGACCTTCCTTTCGCATCTCACCCTTTAGCGAGGTAGAATATTCGAAAAGTGATAATCTTGGTATATAGAAACGAACAGTAGTTGGAGATTTTTAATGCTTTTTCAATATATTTCAATGGAGATTTTTAATGCTGTTTATTTTTTCAATGCATTTCAATAGAGATTTTTAAGGCTGTTTATTTTTTTCAATATATTTCAATAGAGAGTTTTAATGCTGTTAATTTTTTCAATGCATTTAAAAAAAAATTAAAAATATTGCCATTTTTTTTCAGTATATTTTAACAGAGATTTTTAATGCTGCTTATTTTTTCAATATTTTTCAGTGCATATTTTTCATGCAGTTTATTTTTTAAAAATTTATTTCAATAATAATCTCATTGTGGCGCAATGGTAGATTGATTATACATTGGCAACTGAGCCAGCCTATTTTATAGACTACTAGAATAAATCTATATACAGGGTGATCGGTAAAATTCTTTTATGCCCTTTAAATTCAAAACGACTTATCTTATTACGAAAAATAAAAAATAATATGTTAATTTTGTTTTGAGTTAAACTAATTTACATTCTAAAAACTATTTGCACACGCTTTTCTGTTTAAAAATTGTACAGATTTCCTTTATATGTCGCTGCATTTCATTGGCTTATTTTTATCTGCCAAACCGAAACAAAATCATCTGGAATTCCAATTGTTTACATTCATGGCTTGTGAAGCATATCGTGAAAGAAAATCCCCCGCATATCAAAGCGTAGGTGTTACGCTGGGAGTTCTACTTACACAAATGTTGCGTAGACAGTTTGCAACCGACGAGCGCACTTACATCAGTCTACGGTGCGATTGGACGCAGCATGCTGGGAAGCTTACTTGTGGTGGAACTTGTGCTACTAGCTCGCCTCGATGGATCGTTTGGCCTTTTAAAAAAAGTACACAAACCCACGTTTTCCTGTAGTTAATTACAGTTTGAGATATATTTATTTAACGGGGGGAGGCATCACAATGAAGTAACCTAAAAAAGAACACATTCGATCTTTTTTTGTCGCTTTCGGAGGAATTGAATTGATTCGTTGTTTGGTTGTTTTGGGGCATTTTGTTGTCGGATGTTGATGTTTTCGGTTTATTTAAAGCGTGTGTTTTTGTAATTTACCGATACTAATAAAGATTAATTATTCTGTTTTATCCTTTTTTAAGCCAGCTGAAATATTATCTCCATTTGTCTTAATATATAAGAAATGTTTCGCCAATTTGAATGAAATGTTGAAAAAAAATATTAATTAAAATCCCATTTCAAAGAAAAGTTTATTTTTCCGTTCTTTTTCGTTATATATTTCAAAACACATTCGAAAAACAATGCCTTCTTATAAAAAAAAAGTTCCTATAATCAACATCGTCATTATTACTTCTACATCATGGTATACTGAAAATATGCTGTCAAGTTGGATTATTTAACTCCTTGATGAACGAATAATTTAACCTTCCAGATTAGATAGAACGAACTAAACGAGTGAATTGGAAATAATTAGAATATTTCAGATTATATGCAAATTTTGTACAAATGGAAAGTCTTGTAACTTCGTTCATATGCATGTAAACATCTAAAAGTAAAATAATAAATAAATAAACAAACAAAACCACTGCGATCTAATCAGATCAAATTTAACATAAAATTTATTGTAGATGCATATAAGATTTGGTACCAAATCATAATTATCTGTTCAGTTGTCGGTCTGCTGAACCTGTTTGGAGAGAGAGAGACCGATAGCGAAGTCTCGGGATTGGTTATAAACTGGTTAATGACTTAAATTAATTAAGACAAATAATGACTTAAAAAATAATAATGTTCTAACATGATAACTTGAAATTTGCAACCGTAGATTTCATTTTAATTTTTTTAAAATTTTGTATCTATATTAAAATTTGGATCAATGAAAATGTAACATTCTTGTATCTTAACAAGAAGTTTGTGTTTGGATTTATACAAGATTGGGTTATATTTTGTTAAAGTATAAGAATATGTGGGAAAGAATACTCTATTATTTAATTTATTTGCAATTTCTTGTGAAAATAAAATATACTCTGAATAATTGATTATTGAGAAACTAACATTTATCCAATTATTTCTCTTCTTAGATGGGATATTTTTATCTCTTTCAGAGTGTAAACAATTCAGTGTTTCAATTTTCGTTAAAAAAGTAACTAAATTCGAGAAGAAACAAAGTAATAAATGTGATTCTTAAGAATAGAGAAGCAAACAAAATAATTTTTAAAATTTACAATATATAGTTAGCTGCTTGTAGTTTCAAATTGTATAGGAAATCCACATAATGTTCCAAAATTTTGGACTGGCCAGAAGGGTTTGTGAAAACATGAGAAGATTAAATTATTCCTTTTTTTATTAATTTTTTGGACTATGAATTTTGGTTTAGTAACTCAGGATAATCATTTTTCTTGATTACAAAATTATTACAAAAGAACCATCGAATTTAAAATTTTTACTATGGAATAATCGCGTTCATGATTTTTAATAAATCTGGCTTGTCTGATGTAGAAATGGTGATTTTTGCATTCGATTATTATCAAAATAGTGTCAACGAAGGTAAAAGTTCAATGTCATTCCAATGAATTCAATTCGGCCATTACAGTTCAGTGTCACTTTTGGGGTTACATAAAGGACAGAGTGTTTGCAACGCCAGTTTAAGATATCGATACAGTGAAAGTTAGAACCACAGATATTGTGTTAACTGGCAAGCGAAACGGCAGGCAAAACTTGGTGTGAATCGAAATAACGCCTTGACATTTTTCAAGCTACCAAGTGTGTTCACATTGAAATTTATTGACTAAAACGGTTTTATTAAAAACTTTATTAACGGTTTTACAACGAAGCGGAAGATCCGTGATCTAAATTATAATAGAATTTTTACAACATTTTTTTTTTTATATAATCGAGAAAAAAAACTTTGTGGTCATCAATTTCTACGTCTCACGGTGTTTTGATTAAAAATTGACAAAATCAGGCCAATGGTTGGAGTTAAAGGCTTGGTTCATTGGTTTTACTAATTATTTAAAATATATAGAAACTGTATGAGGTATGAGGATATGACCTCATCACGTCTTTAGGCCAGATTGAATTAGATGACACGCCCAATTAGGTTTTTATATACAGTTATGACGTAAAATGAATTACTTCCAATTAGATTTTATGTAAGACAGGCTACATATTAATGATGTATATCTTTGAAAAGGTCAAGGTACGTCAAATCAAGTGATATTTGTATCATTTTTGTTGATAAATTCTATTTAAAATCAGGATATCACGAATTATTTTATGACGACTTTGATTTCAGCAAATAGAAAAATATTTTGATAAACATTTGTAGCTGTGATCTAAGCATGTAATCTATAAAGACTTATTTAAACATTTTTTTATTTTTTCAAAATTTAGAATTATTAAAAACATCTTGTAATTTATTTAAGATAGGAAAATATGTATTATATTATAAACTGTGGCATCACTTTTTAACCATTTCAAGCTCTGATGTTTATAGCTTAAAATTTAACGTTAAAAAGGTTCGAATTGGTTAATAAACGAAAAATACTAGAATACATTTGTATTGACATTGAAATTGCAAACTGTAAAATGCTTGTGAATCCATCTGCGAAGTTCATGATCTGTATTTTGATATTTATGGTTTCAAACTTGATATGAAATCTGTATCAATTGTAAATATTCTGTATTTCGAATTTGTTAGTAGAACGAGAGTTTATAATTTAAAAAAAGGAGAAAAATTGGAATAATATGTATTTCTATAAAAATCGGGAGCGATTAAAAAATGTGTGGCGTCCATCTTTAATTAAGCTCGTGGTAGTTAAAATATCTTTAATTCATTAATTTTATAAATATGAGAAGCATTTGAAATACCTTGTATTTTTTTGGAAACTTGAAACTATATATAAAAAGAAATTAAAACATATTTAAGATCTTATCTTGGCGTCCATAGTTTTAAAGATGTGAAATCCGTTTAACTATCTTAATTTCTTGGCAAATGTGTGGTAACGCGATAGTACCTTTTAATACCTGCCGCCAGGTGTTTATAGGTCTGAATGTAATACAAAAAGACGTAAATCCGAAGGTTAACTCGCCAGTTTGGCTCAAGTTCTGCTATTTTGCATAAACTGAACGTGATGCAGGTTATTTTTGAAACTGACTGCAATACGAAGCACGAGATAGTTGTGTCTTTTGGGTCTTAATCGAAAACTAAGAGACAAGGAATGTTATCCAAAGTTAATGATCCGGTTTGAAACAGCGTAGTGGAATTACTCTAGTTTTCCATTTCTTTTGTTTTCTTCTAAAGAAAAATGATGTTTGTCTTATAGAAATGTGGGGTTTCATTTCACTTAAAAATACGTCTGTGGCACTCATTTGTGAAACATTTTTTTAAATAAGTGATTTTCAAGGTTTTGCTGTAAATTGAACCCAAATAAGATGCTTCTGAAATTGAAATGAACTTTTTATTTTATTTTCTCGTATTATATTAGCTTTTTACTGATGTTTATAGGTAACGTTAAAAAAATAAATAAATAATTAAAGTGAAATAAATTAAGTAAATAAAATAAAAATAAAGGAAGAAAATAATATGAAATAAACAAGAAAGTAAATCTGAAAGAAAGTATTGCAATCGTCAAAAAATTGCACCTTCAGAACCTTATGTATTTTTAAATTTCGAACCCTTCTGAGTCCGAAATATATTTTTTGAAATTATGTCCACCTCTCTCTCTTTGTCTCTGAGCATAATGACTTCGAAACACAGTCAGCTTGACTAAATAAATAAAGTAAAATAAGTGAAGTAAATAAGAAAGTATTGCAATCGTCAAATAATTCCTCCTTCAGATCCTACGAAATGTATTTCTAAAATTTTGAACCTTTCTGAGTCCAAAATATTTTTTTTTAATTATGTCTGCCTGGATTTCTGTCTCTGAACTAATATACAGGGTTATTTAAATAACTACTCCTTGAGAAATATTTTAAAAAATGTAATTATTATTATTATATAAAAGTATTCAAATATTGATGCCGGTATCCTTGCATAGGGTAGCGCATCTTCCTCGTGGTTTGGGCGTCCCGGATTCGAATCCCGGTTCGGGCATGATTGTTCTTCATCTGTATTCTATCTGTGAGGTGTGTGAATGTGCCCCCCTGTAATAAGGAGTTGTGCAAGCGAATGTATGAGTTTCGTCTTCATATGATCTAGAAGTCAGACTTCTGCCCTCGGGTGCTCAGGGGTCTTTACCCTCTGAAGCTACTGCACCCCTTTTCCATGGTAACGCTTACACGACATCATCAAATATTGATAGTTGAATACTTTTTTAGAATACTAAAATTATCTAATATTAAAAGTATTCAAATATTATTTTTTGAGAAATATTTATAAGTTATTTGGAAATGCAGCCAATGGTGTTTTTCAAATTTTTCATCAATTTTTTCATCATTAATATACAGGATTGTTCAAAATAGTCCCATCGATTAACAACGAAAGAAAGGGGGGGAAATGTTGAATATAAGACAACTTATAGAACATAGAAACTTATTTTGTTTGGATGTATAATAATTATCTTATGTGACTTTTCTTGGTCATACGGGGAACATCCATACAGTAATCCATTTCATTAATACGCAACGCATCATTCGCTATGCATTCCCTGTTGCGTACAAAAGAACGTGTTAAGACAGAATCTATGACATAGCTTATTGAAATGAATACAGAAGAAGTAATTCAAAAAGATTAAGGTAGCCATATACGCAACACGCATATGGCTTTGGAAAATGCACCTTTATCTTAAACATACTTGATCTAGGCATAATATGGTTTTTTTCCCGCTTTTCACCATCATTGGTTTAACAGTTCCAAATGGCAATCGATATATGACACGTTTTGACCTCTTCAGAATATTTCCATGACTGAAATTACATAAACTCTTTCAACGTTTAATTAGTTTGCCAATTCTCAAAGATTATGGCCAAGGCTTTCTTATACCCTCCTTGCATTCCGGTCACTTAACTGATTTCATGGTATCTACTTGGATCACACGGACTACTATATTATGTTATGCATGTGTCCAGGAGAAATCACATAAAGCCATTCATAATCCATTTCACATATCCATTTCCAATCGGGGCAGATGATTTTAATAGCGCTGTATGTCGTAGTAGATTTAAGTACTTTTCAGCTTTAAGTAGTGCATGTTTTGAGGTCCCTCTTTTAATATGTTGAACAATTTAGTTTCGCTTTTTAATACATTTTTGAAGCGCTAATTTAGGTTTAAAGGGTAATTTAACCTGAAGGTAATTAAATTTTAATATTAATTTTAAAGTATTAATTAAATTAGGTTTATTTTAGATTAATATTTTTTTATTTTATTTTATTAACTTTGTGAATATGTATTTGTTTTTCTTTATCCGTTATGACTCCAAACTCGGCATCCATGTTTGTACACAATATTATTGAAACAGATGTTCGATTTCATAAATATTCTCATAGTTAAATAATCATTAGGAAACGTACAGAAATTATACTAAATGATCATGTTTAATTATACTGAATAAAGTGTTAATATTATCCCAATATTTTATATACTTATAGGATTTGTATTTTTTGGAAAATTGTTTATTTGGCAATTAATAAAGACTTTTTAATTTATCTGCTTGTGGCCCTTTCTAAGCTTAAAGTCATCTGCCTATTATCATATGCCTATTTCTAAGCATAGTCATCTGCCTATTTGGAAATCCATCATTGCCTGTTTGATTTTTGAGAATCTACTTTTACCAATCATCGATAAACTTAGCATTAGTTGCAATTAATATTCATTTCGGTACATAAAATAATTTAAAGTGGACTCTGTTTGCAAGATTCTATGCTTGCATGCTGCATTATCGGTTGGTGCATTTTTTTCCAAGATGCGTGCGCAGGAGCTTACAAAACAAAATTGATGCTGCGCATATAAAAATCACGAATTCATGAAATGAACAAACGTAAATCAACGTCAGTCATTCACATTCGAATTATGAAAAATGACTGCATGAAAATGTCTTTCTCTTTTCTTTCATGGATGATATTCTGTATAGTTTTCTTTTCTGTCCACGTGGGAGAAAGTGAAGGCAATTTCCACAAAATGCAAACAAATATTTCGCAATCATTTTCTCGCCAAGGTGAAGATGAACTTTTTAACCTGGAAAAGGAAAGAGATTCTACAGTCAATTCTGGATAAAAAAATCCCCCCCAGGAGGGGAAGGAAGGAAGAAAAGCGAAAAGAGGAGGCTTAGAATGAAAAACGTGCCAAAAAAATACTACCTCTACAAGCCGCCATTCCTGTCTCGTAAAACGGACAAATCAGCGAAATGGCGCCGAACGTAACCTCGTTCTCATTGGTTCGCGGCCCAGACGTCTACCATTCTAAAGCGCTCTCGTATTTATAACATAGCCTGGCGGTGTGCGCGCGATAGCGTTATTATTTAGTATTGTGAAAAGCTTCACAGGAATAGGACGCTCGCCAATCGCTCCAATTTTCGAAACCGAAAAAAATAATTATCGCCAAGAAAAAAAATATTATTTTTTTCTCTCTCTCGATTTAATTGGAATCGTCTGGAAAGGAATAAAGAAAATTCAGTTCTTGTTCAAGAATATTGGCAAGCTTCGTGGAATTCTAGAATTTGTGTGAGGATACGGTTTAATGTTACATTCGCCCAGATATGGATGGCCGTAATCATAATCCGAAAATATTTAAGTTTACGAAGGTAAGTTTACTTGTTCTTGCATTATTTGATATCGTTTGAGAAATTTTATGTATGGAGTGATTTTTTTATTTTTTTTTATCATGAAAAATCTTACACGAGGATTTTCTCCCATATGGGAGATTCGATTGTGAGTTTTGAACTGGAAATATTTATTTTTATTCATAATTTTGAAATAGTTTTTTTTTTTAAATTTTATGTGGATTATATTCGGCATATTTTATTTTGAAAATATCTTCTATTTTATTTTTGTTCTTGTTCAGAAGTTATGCATATTTATTTAGTTCTCCATTTTCCTAAAGAAATTATTCAACATAGAAAGAAAATTAGTATTACTCTTAATTTAAAACATTCTTTCATAGAAGATGTTAAAATTAGTATTATAAATTCAAATAATTGTTAAAAATTTAGAGTATATATTTTAAGAATCTCTCTTATTATATTCTGAATTCATTTTTTTTATCTTTTTTTTTTTTTTGCGTGTTCTTAAATAATTTGTTTGGAATTTATGTTCGTGTTTTTTTAAAAAACAAACAAACATATTCATTTAGAATCATAAGAATTATTATTAAATTTAATCATTTATTAAATATTTAAAGTATAGCATTCATTTTAATTAGCTTATTAGAAATCAAATAAAATCTAATTGAATTTTTCATAATATTTTTTATGCTTTAATAATAAAGAATATTTAAATTTTCTACTTCACTGAAATACAATAAACGTATCGCGTAAAGATTTTCAAAAATGAATATGTGCATGCTCGCGATGTATACAATATTTTTTTTTATAAAAAATTCTCCAATTTTTAAAAGAACGTATCTCTGAAAAATTGTGTTTATTTCTACTGAGTAGAAAGCCTTATTTTCTCTTCTGTATCTGTAAATTTGCAAAAAAAACACAACCGAAATTGTAGTTTATATATAAATATATATAAACGTTCTGCATGTACTGCAAATATAAAAGCATAATTAATATAATTTAATGAGTACATTCACGATAATATTATTTTTTTTAATTTCGCAAACTTTAAACTTATTGCATCATTTTAATTTCCTTTAACTATGTTAGCATATTTTATTAGAATGAAAGCGTAAATTTATAATAATTATGGATTTTTTCTACCTTGTACTTCGATATCTTCATTAAATGTATTTTTTAAAACTGTATCTAGAGTTTAAGTCAATTTTAAATCAAAGTTTAATCAAGTTAATTTTATTACTAATTTGAATCAAATGAAATTCGAAAACTACAGAAGATGTATTATTTATTCCTAAAACGTTTCTTATTGTGTTGAAATTCTTTCTGAATTGCATTTCTAAATGTATGACGCATGGTTTTTTTTTTTTTTTTTTTTTCATAAATCGATATCTGGTTGTTATGCTCTATATTTTTTTACTTGTAATCCTTAAAGAAATCTGCTGTTTTCGATATAAACTTTTATTTATTCATGATTTTATTCTCTTTATTTTCATAGATAAACGATTTATTTTTTACTTAAAAGCGATTTCTAGCACTTAAAATGCATACCGAAATCTTTTTCTACGGCAGACACGCTACAATGTTTATTGACAACCTTACAGGCGTTACTATCTCTTGCGTGATCCGTTGACAGCGCCATCTGTAGCTTCGCGGTGTAACTTGCGGTCATTTGATTTCAAGGTTAGAGGTGTGCCTTAGATATTTACATATTTGTTTGTTTACAGTTGAACCACGTTGGTTTCATATAATAGTTGTTAAGGTATTTATTCATAGTTGTGTATATCGCAATAACATCTTAAAATTATTGTTTGAAATTTTTGTATGAATTAAAAGTATAAAAATAAAATTTGTAGAAAATTAACATTTTGCAGTTATTTGTTTATTCTATCTTGAAAAACTTAGTTCTTTTTTTAAAATAATTATTCATTTTAACATTTTTTTAAAAAGAAAATAAGGAAAAAATTTTATCAATTATTTTATACAAATAAAGCTGAATAAGTAAAATTAAATTTTTCATGAAATTCAATTTATGACATCTAAAATTTCGGAGAATCTATGAGTTAAATGAGTTAAAAGTTCACCAAAGCTTTTTGTGGCTTTATTCAAGTTTTTCAGTATTACAATTAATTTAATGTGATTAAAAATGTTTTAAATAGAAATTAAAAAAAATTTTAGTGCAACATAGATATTAAATGATATGTAAGCAGGCTACAGAATTTTGTCTTTAAAATAAGATAATTTAAATTTAATTACAGTTTTTAAAAAATAAGAGTTATTTAAACTGTTTTTCAAGGTATCCATTTATTATTATTATTTAATTTCTTGAAAGTCTACATGTGAACTAATTATATCATTCTGATTTTCGATGAATTGCATTACTGTAATTATATTATCTTGATTTTTCGATGAATTACATTACTGTTTTCAAAATTGAATGAGCTACTACACATTTATTTCAGAAAACATAGTCTGATTTTTTTAAATAATAATTTTGATATTTCTCTCTTTTATAAAGACATTTTAACTAAAATTCTTTTTTAACATGAATTTAATGCAGTTTACTTTATCAAATTTTGAAGTAGTGATAGCAATTTCTTTTATTATATTTGAGCTAACGATTTTTTTTTCAAAACTGTAAAAATATAGTTGAAAGAACTCTAATTCCTCTACTTTTGTAAATGTAAATTCTATTTTTTTTCTTTTTTTTTTGGCAATGTTAGGTCTTACTTCATTGTAATTTCCTTTATGTTCAATAGTAACATAACACAATTTGGCAATTTTACCATCCAAGCTAATGATAGTGAGAAGTTATATACAGAATTTCATACCATTCTAAAGGATTATAATGCAGAATTAGGGTTATTTTCTAAATTAAAATTATTATTTTCATTGCATTGTTAAAATAAGTGAGACAATTCTACAAAAATATAAATTTTTCAAATCAAATCAAATTAATTTTTTTCAAGCGATTTTTTTTTTGTTTTTTTGCTATTATTTAGGGCATTTTATTCAAACTTAAGCATAAACATTCAAAAATCTGGACTGTCTCTGCCACCTGGTGCATTATTATACTACGAACTCATTTCCTTTCTTAATTTCTCACTCAATTAAATTAATTCTGAAAATTAAATTAAATTAATTTTGTACTCATTTTTTTTTCATACGAGTGTTTTACTAACATCATTTTATTCAAAATGGGGCATAAACATTTTAAAATCTGGATTATTACAGCCAGTTAATACGGAACGTCTGAAAAGTTTGCTGTTCAACTAACTCATTCCCTTTCGTTCATTTCCTTGTGACTATAAAATGGTGATCTACATCTCTTTTTAACTGCATTCATTTACCTCATTCGAGTTCTGGCTGTCATGTTATGATTTGTTGCTGTCTCTTCATTTCATTTAAATGAACTAGTGTTTAGTCTTTCAGTTTTTAACATTTGTTCATTTGAATTAAGTTCAGCCACAATCTTACCGACCTTGAATTTTTAGTTTTTATACGTCGGGTATAGATGAAATATGTTACCAGTAACGCTTTCCCATTTTCCTTTTATTTTTCTTCCATATTTTCAAGAAATTTTATTTAATTGTGCTAATTTATTTTTTTGGAAAATTTATGGCATGTCTGGTGATGTCAGGAGGATAATGACCATAAAACATAAATACGCCTCTATAAGTCAAAAAAAGTTTTTGGGATAGAGAATCAGATATTTCACGTTTTCTTTGATCTCCCTAAAACAGTAATTAGAATCGTCTAGAACACGTCTTTAGACGTAAGAACGATTGATGGTTTGTTAAGTAACTTGATGATGTTGTATATATTTTTAATATTGTTCTATTTCTTTTTCTTTTTTTCAGATTTAATTAAGTCATTTATGATTTACTGGACCATTCTATGAAAATATGAAATATTCAGATGGATACTGCATATCTTTTATTAATTATTTAACTAGCCGCCTTTGGCGACCAAATGGTTCACCAGGAATATTGCTTGTGTTTGATTTTAATTGCATCCGTTATGCTTAGCTTGATATTCATAATTTCCTTAACAGTGTTTTTGAGAACAAACTGTAGCAGATATTCAATTCGTGTTATTTTATTAGAGTAGAACATAAATCTGTGGTTTTAGGTATTATGTGGCTTTAGCTGGTAGATTTTGTAATTTGTGACTTTAGCTAGTGGATTTATAATTTGCGATTTTAGATAATGGCTTTAGGTACTTTTTGGCTTTATATGTTGGATTTAAATATTTTGTAGCCTTAGATAGTGGATTTAGATATTTTGTGGCTTTAGGTGGTGGGTTTAGGAGCTTTAGATGGATTTATGTATTTTGTGGCTTTAGATGGTGGGTTTGTATTTTGTGATTTTTGATGGTGGAGTTTAGAATTCTGTAACCTTCGATGGTGGATTTAGATACTTTGTGACTTTCGATGGTGGATTTAGGTATTTTGTGACTTTTGATATGAGCTCTAGTAACGGTGGTGTAGTGTTAAGACTTTAGATGGTGAATTTAGATATTTTATGGTTTTAAATTATATATTTAAAGCCATAGTAGATTTTAATTAATATTTTTTTTCTTTTATGAATTCGGTGAAAAAGCATTTGTTTTTATTTATCTGTTAAGTCTCCGGACTTATTAGAGGATGAGATATCTCCGAGCGAGCATATTACACCATTCCTAAGTGTCTATTAATGTTCAGAAAATAGGCTTATTGATGTTCTCTGTGTGGAGTGGTGTGGGTTATCGGTGTGGGGTGATTACCCCTACCGGTGACGGAACATGCTTCCTACGGGAGAGGTTGTACCATGGCCAGAGATGGTCCTTAGGACTGAACATAGTGAACTATAGAACATGTGTTGTCGCGACATCCAGTCATTCAGATTTTTCCGCGCACATTCGGGCGGATTGAAGTAATCGGCCATTATTTTATTCCTACTTTAAATATGTTCCAGAATCATACCACCTGTATTTTTGTGAACGTAGACAATATAATATTGCAGTGATGATTGTGGATAATCGTACTTGCAAGTGATGTGTAAAAAGAGGGCGACACATTGAACTTAGTTACTGTACGGGAAAAATTGAAATGTTCTCTTTGTCCCGTAATGATGTCCCTCGAGGAGGGGGCATCTCGAAATGAGGATGAGATGCTTCCGGCATGGTGGTTGGATCTCGCCACCCTGGAGGGTACACAAATAGGTGGAGAATCTGACTCCTCCCATCGATGACGGGACGTACTTCCTTTCGGGGAGGGTTGTACCGAGGCCGGTGATGGCCCTTAGGACTCGACCACAGTTCCCGCCAGTGTTGCTGTTTCGGATGTCCGGTCATTCATCCTTATGGTTTAAATCCGTGTGCCTTCGTGGCTGGTCGGAGTGTTAGTTGGTTGACTTGTCCCATAATGATAACAATATTTGATGAATTTAATCTATCGCTTATTAATAGTTGCCAAGGACAATACATTTTTAAGGCAGTAAAACAGCTTAATTTTTAATAAATTAAAAATTAAGCTAAATTTTTGCGTTTCTCTCCGGTAACTTCCGAAATTATAATTGCAGAAAAATGTATTTTGTATCATTTCGCAAAAGAAATTGTCTTTTTAATAATACCAGTTTAATAGTCATGTGAATCTGCTTAGTTTGGAAATCTAATGATGAGTATTGATGACCAGATATTTCCATTTTTATTAGCGCTATGAAATCATTGGATTTGTCTCCAGTAGAAAGATTCATTTACATAATTAACGTAACTTAAATAAGGCCATTAAATTAATATGGTTTTTATGTTCGTCGATTTGGCTGAAACATGGATATCAATTATATCTAAACAATTTATCTAAAATCAAATTTAACAAATATTTCCGGCGAACTATCTGGTCGCCTGAGTTGGCTAGTTGTACGAGAAATTAAAAGTAATATTCTTAATTTTTATTTTGTGTGTTCAGATATTGTTGAGATTTTTTTAATAATTTCTTTACTGCATTTTAAACTTGTAGATAGGACCCTTGGCTGCGAAGCTTTGCTTTAATATTCATTTACGTAAGAAATAATTTAATGAGCCAGCGTCCTGGCATAGGGGCAGCGCGTCTTCCCCGTGATCTGGGCGTGCCGGGTTCGGGTCCCAGTTTGGGCATGGTTGTTCTTCCGTTGTTCTATGTGTGAGATGTGTGAATGTGCCCTCTTGTAAAAAGGGGTTGTGCAAGCGAATGATTGATGCGTGAGTAGCTAAGTCGTGCTCTTGGCCCTAGTAGTTGGCGCTACCATAAAAGCAAGAGACGCTCCACTCGGGCTTAAATCGGCTGTCTTCGAACAGAGGGCTTGTCCGTGGCAAGTGCCATAAGAAACAACATAATTTAATGATTTTTTAATTATTGTAATTTAAAGTTTTTTTTTTTTTTTTTTTTTTGAAAATTTGGAATAATATAGATTTGGAAACTATAGTTGCATGAGCTGCTGATCTTTTGATGCCTTTTCTGTTGAGATAAATATGTTTAAGCTTTTCTTCATAGTCCATTCAGCTTGACAATTGTTTCTAAAATTTTGATATGACCGTTTCGTTGTATTTAAATTGTTTTTTAGCTAACATACTGTCAATTCTCAGTTATGGAAGCCCTCCGCGTTTTTGCGAATGCGCTAAGAGTTGTTTAATTTTCGAAAGTAAGCGTGAGGTGAAGAAAATGAATCTGGTTTAATTTTCCAAAGTAAGCGTGAGATGAAAGGAAATGAATCTGTTTGGACGGAAGTCAAGGTAAGTAACAAGGTAAACCTAACAAAGAATTCAGGACTGGGTATCACTCCCTTTGCGGAGTTAAATCGTCCAAAAGTGATGGACTCAGGATCTTACAACAAATTGTAACTGCATCCTTTTATTTTTCTTTGGATACATCAAAAATTTGTGTAATTGAAAACAATCTTTTTTTTTTCATGTTGCTTTTACAATATATTGATATTCATTTGAAATAAAACAATTGATTTCAAACAACGGATGGATTTAGAAGAATAGTTATAATTCTTAATAATTAAGTTAACCTAAAATTTGGAAGACTGCCAAAACAAATAATGCCATGGAATAATAATTTTGATTGTAGGCTCTGCGATTTTGCGTTGCTTCATAAATTACAGCTGGTTCCGCCAATAATTCCGGTTTAAATATTTAATTGCTGCTCTCATTATGGGAGCATATTCTTTATTTATAAGATATTGTTTATCTTCTTAATTTCAGTTCTTTTTTTAAATATGTATTTTGAAATCCGATGATTATTTTAAAACTACTTTGTTTATCGACTCTGATTGTTTCTGACTCTATGCATCAGCTTCTATTGAATCTTCTAATATTTAAATTATTGAATCTGAATCAGAAGTTTATGCAAATTACAACAGAAATTTATGACATATTTCGAATTTTCTGTTCTGTTGTCAAGCCCAAAGTTGCTATGAAGTAGTCGACTCTAGTGGTCTCAGGTATGGTAAATACAAGTGTACGTTAATGTGTCTTCGCACTGCTTGCCAACCTGGCATACTCTGCATTCCGCTGGCAGCTTTACTCATTATCGACTACTTTGTATATTTACCTGTGACAGGAATAGCACCTGTCCGACCGCGTTCAGAAAAGTTTGGCACCTACCTGTGGTGACCTTGACCTATTTCGAAATTGCCTGTGGAAACTTGACTCTGGCTAAATGAACTCGCTTCTAATTGTTTTGAGCACACGCCAACTCTATCCATTATGTTATGTTACACTGTTTTGTATGGGAATCTCGTTACATTTGAATAACAATCCGCGAGAATCGAAAGAGTTTTAAGGTAAATTGTAACACAATTTTTATATAAATTTCTGGAAGAGGTGCTACTATCACGCACCAAGATATGCAAGATAGTGAAGAGTGTCGGAATCAGGGCTGGCCCAAGGGAGGGTGCGAGCGAGCAAAGTATCCGAGGAAACTTAACTCTGGCTAAAAGAACTGATTGCTTTGAACACAGGCCAATCCCATCCAGTATGCTATGTTACAATGCTCTGCATGGGAACCTCGTTACATTTAAATAGCGATCCAAATGAATTGAAAGAGTTTAAAGGCTAAATTGTAGCACCATTCTTATATAAATTTTTGGAAGAGTTTCTGCTATTATGCACCAAGATGTGCAATAGGCTAAAGAGTGACAGAAACAAACCTTGCCCAAGGGAGGTGCGAAAGGTGCTGTGCCTAAAGTGCCTGTGGAAACCTAACTCTGGATACGTGAATCTCATCCAATTTGTTTGAGCATGCGCCAATTCCATCCATTATGCTAAGTTACAGTATTTTATATGCGAACCACGTTACATTTGAATAGTGACACCCTATGATTCGGAATAGTATTAAGGTTAAATTATTACACCATTTTTATATAAATTTCTGGAATAGGTGCTACTATCATGTACCAAGTTGCTAAAGAGTATCTGAAACAGTGATGGCCCAAAACAAGGTACGAACGACGCTGCGCACAAAGTACTTGCGGAAATTTAATTCTGGCTAAATGAACTGATTGTTTTGAACACATACCTGTTCTATCCATTATGTTGCGTTACAATGCTTTGCAAGGGAATCTCGTTACATTTGAATACCATGAATCGGAAGAGTTTTAAGGTTAAAGTGTAGCATCATTTTTATATAAATTTCTGAAAGATGTCTGCTACCACTTATGTACCAAGTATGTCTTATCTAGGTGGTCTTGACTTTGGCAAAGTTCAGTTAATTGTGTTGCAGAAATTAACAAAATGATATAAATGAAGCATATTTTGTCTTTTCTTATTATCTTTTTCTCATATCCGAAGTGTTCAAAGGAAAAGTATTGCATCGTCTAAAAATTCCACCTTTTCATTTTGACAAATCTCCTCTTATTAAACCTTTGTGAGTCCATCCGGAAAACACATTTTTTTTAGAATTATATCTGTCGGTGAAGGATCAAAAGCGAAATGAGCTAGACAATTATAGTTTGTTTCTCATAGCACCAAATTATAAATAGCTATCAAATTTCTGATGGAATCGAACGCTTAAGCGATCTGGCGAATAGAGAAAGCGTTAGCACACAAACACATGTTCATCTTTATTATACAGAGATGAAATATTTCATTTCCCACTAAATCTAGAAAATTATCAACTAACTTATACTTATCCTAGTATTATTAAATGCTTCATATCACATTTTCGAAAGCAATAATATGATTAAAACTCAAAGCTTGCAAAATGGATGAAATGTGTTAATTTTATATGAATATTATACAAGTATTGAAAATCGGGAGTTTTTAACTTCCCGGTCATTTTAAATATCTTTACTCGAGTAAAAGCATTTCAGCACAGTTTTGTATCCTATTCAGAAACTGCCGGGCAGCACGTGGTAGTTCTCTGAGCTTTCTCAAAATGTCGAACCAATTTTTTTTTATTTTTTTGTCTTTGCAATAAAGGCATACAACCATACAGTTCAACGACTGACATTTTGATGGGAAGTGCCCATTACGATCAATAATGGCAAACCTCATAAGCTATTGTTCTGCAGTATTGATTTATGTTTAAAAACTATTGTTCATCTGTCTCTGGAGTTAAAGCCTTGGCAAGTCTTCATTTCACTTATGTCTGGAAGATGTCATTCCCAACCTTTTTTTAACGCAGGAAGAAAAGTGGAACTAGGCTTATAAAAACAAACGGGCACTTCTGGAGTGTGCCACTCTAAACATTTCAAGATATTAGACTCAATGGGGTTTTTTCATAGCGGTTTCATCGTTAGATTGGGTTATCATACATTTGGATTACACCCGGATAGGATTGATCTCAGCATCATATCTACGTTATTATCTGAAATTTCAAAATATCCGGATAAGCATCAATGAATCCGTAAAGAGGAACCACCGGTACTGGTCTCCTCAAAATTTTCTCGTCTACTTTTTAATAAAAAGGAAAGCCATGCATAGCATTGGGTGTGCAATAGTTGTTACCAAATATTAACCCTTATCGTGAATTTGGCATTTTTACTGAATCTCTAGTGTGGTTCTTGGCGAGCTTCTCGGAGCATAATCCCTGACAAGCAGTTAATAGCATCGGAAAATCGAATTTGTACGTTAAACGCTTTTTTTTCCAATCCGATTGAAAACAAAATTTGGCATAGAACTACACTTGTAGTCATAAAGGCACATACCAAATTTGATATATTTAAGTCATTGAGTTTTTGAGTTATTGCTTTAATATGTTTCTGAAAATGCAGACTGATGGACGGTCTTCCTCTTGTTTGATTTGACTCAAAATTTGCTAGGGGTCTGCACGAAAAACTACCTACCCTAAATCTGTGTACCGAATTTTACCCATCTAGCTCTTTTCATTTTATATTTACCGTGATAACTTATATTAGAAAGCTGGACAGACAGACTTCTGTTGAACAGATTTTACTCAAACAATATTGTGCATATTTATTTCAATAATATTGTATAGAAACGTGGATGGCGGGTATTCTGGAATCATAATAGATAAATAAAAACGTATATATATTCACACAATTAATGAAAATATATAAAAAAATAAAATGAGTTATTAATACGGTAAAAATATCAAGCTTTAATTTACCATTTTATTAGAAAAGGGTCCTCGTAGTGTACAGTGCCTAGAGGGCCTCAAAATACAAAGTTGACAAAGGAGGTGACCCCTTTCAACCAGAAGCAATCTCAAACTGAGAACTAAAATTATGCCTTTTTTGTTCCATTCCATGCTTCAGTATTATAATTTTATTTACAAAATATTAATAAAAAAAATGTGTTTTATTTGGATTCTGAGATTTTAAATTATAATCTTTTCCTTAATCTCTTTTCACTTCCTGAAACTCCAAAATATTAACCTATGGACGGAATTTAGCATTTTTACTGCATCTATTGTGTGATGCTTGCCGAGGTTTTTGGCGACTAATCCGTGGCATGCGGCTAGAAGTATTCGAAAATTGACCTGGGTTTTAGACACGTTTTTCTCAAAAGATTGAATCAAAGCTGCACTCGTAATCACAAAACCTCATACCTAACTTGATATGTTTATATGATAATGATGTCGTGTCCACTTTACCACGGAAAGGGGGTGCAGTAGCTTCCGAGGGTAAAGACCCCTGAGCACCCGAGGGCAGAAGTCTGACTTCCAGCTTAAGCTATTTAAGTGATGATAATGTCGTGTACACTTTATTTCGGAAAGGGGGTGCAGTAGCTTCTGAGGGTTAAGCCCCCCTAGCACCCGAGGGCAAAAGTCTGATTTCTAGACTTCTTCTTTCTCATATGAAGATGAAACTCACACATTCGCTTGCTCAACCCCTTTTTACAGGGAGGCAAATTCACACTCCTCACAGATGAAGAACAGGCATGTCCGAACCGGGATACGAACCCAGGACGCCCAGATCACGGGGATTATGCGCTACCCCTATGCCAGGACGCCGGCGATATATTTCAGTCATTACTTTTTTTTTAAAATTATCGCATTTACATGTTTCTAAACGTATAAATCGACAGATTGTCAACCCCTCTTTGGGTTTAGATCAAAATTTGACAAGTGTCTATATTATAAATGTTAAGTATGTGTATTGAATTTTATCTATCTATCTTCGTTTTGTAGTATCGTGTGAACTTATATTCGAAAAGCCAGGCAGACAAACCTTCTCTGAATAGATTTTACTCAAAATTTGTTAAAAATTTGCCAATTTGGTGTAAAAATCGAGTAACAGATTTCATCCGTTTGATTCAAAGTGTTTTCGAGTCATCATTGTGACAGACAGACATGTTCCAAAAAATGTGTTTTTCGAACTCGGAGATATAAATGTGGAGATACGTCAAAATCTCAAGTTCGATTTTTTTTGACGATTACAATACTAACTCTATATTTCTTATGCGTAAAAATAAGAATAACAGAAGAAATGAAACTAGATCTTATGAGTTAGTGAACCACTAGTACTATTCTTAAAGTCAAATGATCTGCTGTCAAAGCCTTATTTTTGTAACATTTTTTACATTGCGTACTTTTGGCACTAGAGGTATCAGAATCCTTTAAGAATTACATTTTCATCCCCGCCTATATTCCACGATTAATTTCTGAAGATCTCATTTCAAACATTTACTTTGTTTATTGATATGAAGCACTAGCATTGTCAGAAAAGTATTGAAAATTATACTTCAACCAGAATTTCGTTTCCGTCTATATCGCACGATTAGTTTCTGAATATTTCTTTTAAAACATTTACTTATTTTACTTATATGAAGCACTAGCATTGTCAAAAAGGCATTGAAAATTACACCTTCAAACGAAGTTTCATTCCCGCCTATATCGCAGGATTAGTTTCAGAATATTTCTTTTAAAACATTTATTTACTTTACTGATATAAAGCACTAGCACTGTCAAAAAGGCATTGAAAATTACACCTTCAAACGAAGTTTCATTCCCGCCTATATCGCACGATTAGTTTCTGAATATTTCTTTTAAAACATTTACTTACTTTACTGATATGAAGCACTAGCACTGTCAAAAAGACATTGAAAATTACACCTTCAAACGAAGTTTCATTCCCGCCTATATCGCACGATTAGTTTCTGAATATTTCTTTTAAAACATTTACTTATTTTACTTATATGAAGCACTAGCATTGTCAAAAAGGCATTGAAAATTACACCTTCAAACGAAGTTTCATTCCCGCCTATATCGCAGGATTAGTTTCAGAATATTTCTTTTAAAACATTTATTTACTTTACTGATATAAAGCACTAGCACTGTCAAAAAGGCATTGAAAATTACACCTTCAAACGAAGTTTCATTCCCGCCTATATCGCACGATTAGTTTCTGAATATTTCTTTTAAAACATTTACTTACTTTACTGATATAAAGCACTAGCACTGTCAAAAAGGCATTGAAAATTACACCTTCAAACGAAGTTTCATTCCCGCCTATATCGCACGATTAGTTTCTGAATATTTCTTTTAAAACATTTACTTACTTTACTGATATGAAGCACTAGCACTGTCAAAAAGACATTGAAAATTATACTTCAACCAGAATTTCATTCCCGCCTATATCGCACAATTAGTTTCTGAATGTTTCTTTTAAAACATTTACTTACTTTACTGATATGAAGCACTAGCATTATGAAGAAGCCATTGAAAATTACACCTTCAAACGAAGTTTCATTCTCGCCTGTATCGCACGATTAGTTTCTAAAGTTAAAATTATCTGCTCGGCGATGCCATTATTAGTGCATTCCAGGAAGATGTTTTCTACGCCAAGGAAAAATTGTATCCTTTTCGTCTACCTCTCTTCAATGAACTTTTTTTTCAAGGCGCAAAAGTGTCCTATCAACCGGACGGAGTGGTCGGAAGCGCCCGTTTCCGGTATCCAAGGTTACTGCCCTACATTGATGTCTTCCCGCCCTTTTCTGATAACAAAAAATATTATTTCGTTCTTTTTTGTTTCCTGCAGGAGATGACTGAAGATTGTGGGAACACGTTTATATGATCTTTTGATGCGATTAGCAATCGCAATGCTTTTTGCTTTCTCCTATACGAAAACGTTGTAATTATTAACAATTTTGAACCCATGGTTTTGTCGAATCTCCGCTTTTTAGACCTCCAAGAGTTCGACTCATTCACTTTTGGAATTATGTCTGTCTGTCTGTGAACATGTAATTGAAAAACTCTTTGATCTGGATTGTTGGAACACATTTATAACGTTTGAGCTAGGTAGATGAAATTTGGTTTGTGGTATTTGCTGAGGACGGCACTAGTGGACCAAATTTGCATTGCTCTAACAAATTCTGAACGAAATTGATTAACAGAAAGTCTAGATCGGACAAAACTGTCTCGTAACAAATTCTGTCCGAGCGCAAATGAGCTCAGTACCTACGAAACGTATGAGTTAAAAGCGAGTTAATGATTGACATTTGGTACTTTGATACGTTTTTCATAATTATTTTTAATTTTTCATAATTATTTACTAATTTTTTTTTCAGTTTTGTGTAATTCTATTAAAATTAAAAGAACATCTGTCTTAATTATTTATTGAACTTTTTTGAAATATTATTTTATTAAGATTTTGAAATATTAAATGTGTTGAGTTTCCATCTAAACTGCTGGCAATCATTTCGTATTGAAAACATTTGCAACGCCCATGGCCTGGCCTAGAGGTATCGCTTTTTCCCTTTGATCTGGGCATTCTAGGTTCGAGTCCTGTTTTGGGTATAGTTGTTCCTTGCCCTGTGTACTATCGGTGAGCTGTGTGAAAGAGACCCCGCCTCTGTACAAAGCGGTTGTGCAAGCGAGTGTGTGTGTCTTCTTCATATGAGCTAGAAGTCAGACTTCTGCCCTCGGGTGCTCAGGGGCCTTTACCCTCAGAAGCCACTGCACAAACTCGGCTTAAAATCGCCGACTGCGTCAGCGGGCTTGTCTATGACAAGTGCCATAAGTAACAACAGCAACGTTTGCGATGAAAGTTTAGAACTTAAAATAAGCTCGTATTATTGCAATCCGTTAAGAAAGTCAGTTTATGTAACTACAGCCATATGTATAAAACATCAGTTAATGTGTCAACAATCACGTGTATAAGCTTCAGTTGATATTTTTATCAGAATTTGGATGAATGTCAGTTGATGTAATGACAATTTTCTGTATAAATATTAGTTTACACTTGTATGCATAAAGCATTAGTTGATAATTTTAAAATCGCCTGAATAGACATCAGTTGATGTAACTACAATCGCGTGTAAGACATCTGATAATATATCTGCAATGGAGTTGAAGGCATCTGTCTTTTACATTTGTATATTTAAAAAAATCATTTGATACATATACGATTGAATGTTTAGGCATTAGTTGATAGCATAAGAATTGTCTGGAAAGATATCAGTTGATATTATGGATAAGCGTTAGTAGATGTACTTACAATTGCCTGTATCAATTGATATAATTACTGTTGTTTAGATAAACATCAGTTGATATCATTACAATCATTTACATAAACATTAATTGATATTATTTGGATCATATGGATAAGCATCAGTTGATATCATTAGAACTGTCTAGATAAGCATCAGTTGATATTAGTAAATCGTTTGGATAAACATCAGTCTATATAATTGCTGCCGTTAACATGAATATCATCTGATGTTTTCATGCATATACATATGATTGCAATGATATCATATCATTAGAAATTTACGAATGATTGAAATTGTAATATTAGGAGAAAAATGAATGACGTAATTTGCTTGGAGGAAATATTTCGAATTTTATCTAAACTGTTTTCGTCGTTCACTAAAACGAAGTTAAATTGCAAAATAGAACGTTCCCTGAACTGGAAAACGACAATGCGGTAAGAAGACGACGCTCTTTCATCAAGCACTTTTTGTGTGCAGACTATTTCTTTTTTTACTCTCACCTCTTTTCTTGCCAGCGAATGCTCCCATTCAGACGTCATCAGAAACCTTTTTGAATAAGCATCCACTTGGCGACGGAATAGGGAGCAAAAAAATCAACAAAAGTCGGCCAACAATGTTGGTCATTGCCAACTTTCTCTCAAACTTGATTCCAGGTGTGTGCCCCCCAGGCTTGGCTTGGCGACAGGATGTCTGACTGCTGTAGGCTCCCTTCACTCAGTTTTCTTTCCAATTTTTTTTTAAAGAATTCCACGTGGCATTTTATTTTCGTGTCAATAGAGTGACTGTCGTGTTCCGATCGTAGAAAAATTATAAAAACAATGGTTTTGACCCCGTTCCGATGCCTATTCCTTTAAAGAAATTTTTTTAGGTCAGTTTCAAATTGGCGACTTTTTGAACTTAGTATATCGCTTGGGATAATTAAATCAGAAAATTTTCTTATGATTAATATTAATAGTTATTGATGATTATATTATTGGATTCACGCAGTTCTGAAAATAATTATCGTTGACTAAAATGTGACTGAACTGAAAATACTGTAAAAACTCAACTTTATTACTCTGATTGGAAACCGTTAACACTTTGGATAGTCAAAAATTCGATTAATGGAAGATAAATTTTAAACCTTCGACAGCCTTTCAAAAGTGTTAATTTGAAAATATAATCATCGCGAGCGATCTTCCTCTAACTTTCTCGCAAAATTTCTAATAAAACTTTTATTATACTTTCTCTTTCCATAAATTAAAACCGGGCAAGACCATGAACAACATGAAGGCTCCTATTTTTATTCTTAGAATTTCGCACATGAGAGTTTTGTGCTTCGCAGAAGAGTAATGAAAATTGAAAAATTAGGTCCCAAAGGTACCACTTATTAAAAATTTCACTAATTATTTTATTGATTGTCAAACTTTATTTATAAGAAGATTAGCAAATGTCACTCACTTTATATAAAATTAATGCCATTTATAATTTTCTTGATGAATGGCATCAAAGAAAAAAAATGGCAAAACACAGTCGTTCCAACCAAAAAACTGCGCATAACACATCAGAAATCTTGAAGTGATTAAATAATTAATATTTAACTAGCTGATATACCTTTCATTCGTAAGGATTAAAAATAATTTCCCGTCTAATATTTTTAATTTAAAAACTGTCTTTGCATAAAAAAAAATATAATCCACGAAATTTTTTAATCTATGAAACATTTTTAATTAAATTGAAAATATCGTTTGAACCAAATGATATTTAAAAATCACTTATAGCTTTTTTCCCCCATATTAATAATGTACTTCAATTCTAGTTCCTGTTCTTGATATAAACTTTTAATCAGCTGCTTTTAAATTTCTTTCAGCGTTCTTCCAGATTGATAGATATTTATTCTAGCAACAGTTCTTCGTTTGTATTCTTTTTTTCATTCAACATAAAAAAAAATATATTCTTTCAATTATGCGGAAATTGTGCTTCAAAATTAATGAAAGATGTTGTCAAAATACTAAAAAAATAAAACTGAAATATCTAAAAATGAAGATAAATTAATTCAAAACTGATTAGATAGATTAACAGTGGAACATCAGCAAAATTCCTTATTTCAAAATCGCCTGCATTTATCGTATGCAATTGTTAGTATTTATTAAATTTTGTAAAAATAATAAAAACTGTTTGTAAACAAAATTTTTATAGTTGTGAAAGTAAAATTTTGAAAAAAATGCCATAAAAATATTTCTTATGGCATAATTTTCCCCAACGAAGTTACTACGGAAAAATGGCAACATTTTCGTTAGTTTCTACATTAGTGAATATTTAATTATTTTTCGCACTTTGAAAATCGACAATTTTCTTTATCTTCGATAAAATAATAAGTTTACAAAATTACGTTGAATTTGAATCACTTATTTAGGTGAGGATATAATACATACATACATAGCCATAACGACTTTTATTAATCATTTTATTTTCATGCGATTTTATTGAAATAATTGATTTTTCTTCTCTACTTTACAGTTAAAAATAATTTCTTTCTTTTTTTTAAAATTTCGTGCAGACAAATACATCTTAAACGAAAGTTAATTTCACATTTAGGAATTATTATCAAGGAATAAAAATGCTTTTAACATTTATTTTCCAGTTGGTTTTGCTCATTATTTTCGATTTATTGCTTTGAAAATGCGATGAAAATTCTGTCAATATTAATATACTAAAAATAGTAGATGTGGCTATTAATTTGTTTTAATTCACAAGTTAATATTTTCTATAGTTGTTAAAACAAAGTAATTTCTGCAAAAAAAATTCTGAAAATATTTTATCTAAGTAGGAAATATTCTACAAGTATATGTTGAAAATTACAAATATATAATGCTTAGAAAAATAGTCATGTCAAAAAAAGTGCTAGATTTTTTAATGTTTACTGATTTTGATGAAAAGAAGATTTTAGAAGAATAGACTAATTTCATTTAATCAGTTTTAATTGTTCTTTATATAAAACCTTTTCTCGGAATTTTCTTAGTAAAATATTTTACTTTCCTTGAGTCAAAATTCAATAATAAAATATTAATTTATGCCGTAAAAGTATTTGCACTGAAAAAGAAAAGATTTTTTTAAAAAAATCCAAATTTCTGGGCGAATCTCTAAAATATTTTTTTTACATTTTCTTTATTATTGAGTGAATTATTTGGAAAGTATATTTGATGAAAATGGGCGTTAATGTTTTCAGAATGTAATTGGATAGAATAAACAAGAAATGATTTATAAATAGAATCGACCATCAAACGTTAATAAATGTTATTTTTGTAATCATTTTCCTGACGATAACTTATTTTATTTCTTTCTGCATAAATTGAACAAACGATATTTTTTAATTGGGACAAATAGGCTAATTGAAAATGAATAAATGTTCAAATAAAAACATTTCAAATTAATTGAAATCAGTGTTTGATGGCCGTTCTTTAACATTTTTAAAGACATTTCTTTAATACAAAAAGTTAAAATTAAGGACAATACATGAAGCAGAAATAACATAAAGCAAATTGAATGGCATGTTTTTAATCCAGCCATTTCAGATGTGTATAATTTATTGCTAATTATCCAATAATTGAGGACAAGATATTCAAATGTTGATTTCGAAATATTTTGCAACACATCTAGATTTGGGTATGTATCGCAAGGTTAATCAATTAATTGACCACAAATAGTTTTACTTTAATTATTTTTCCATCGAACGAAGTTATCAATCATAAGAGTTCCTAGTTTCACGTCTACAAGGTATTTACTAAACGGGCTTTGATGCGGAATGTCATATCTTTTTTTGTTTTTTTTTGTTACAGTTTTATTAATTATAAAATAATCTTAAAAAGGAAACAAGATTATTGAAGAATTCTGACATCGCAGATGCCATTATGTTGTTTTGGATCTCTTCAATAAAAACCATGAGGAGTGGTCTCCAAAAAACTTTCTAGCGCACTCGCTAACAATATTATTGTCCCCTCTCTTCCCGTATTAAATAGCGGACCTTGGGCAAAAAGACGATGGTTTTGTGCTTCGGAGTATATAGTATAAAAAAACGAATATGCATTCTGAGCGTATATTATATCTTTATCTATATCTATCTGCATATCTTATACATAAATATAGATAGATAGATATAGATATAGATATTTACCTACTAAATCTAAAATTTGACATAAAATTACAATTTTAATAACAAGGCCACATACCAAATTTCATTTATCTAAGTCCTTGCGTTTATATGTATGCGAATATAATAATTGATAGAGTCAATCCCTTGATGAGTTTAATTGAAATTTAAATATGAATCTGCATTTTAAATGCTAAATCCGTGTACTTAGAAAGAACACTAATAATTAATAATTGACAGGGGAGATTAAATAATTCCATCAAGGGGAGAACAACCTATCAACATTTTAAAAATGTTTCGGTTAACCGAATTGACAGTTATTTTTTTAACCAAATTTATATTGGTCATCGTGTGTTTTTTTGTACATTTTGCCGTTTCTTTGATGAAACTTCAACTTGTCAGTCGGACATCGAAGAAGGCTCTCTATAAATCAGGTGATCAGGCGAGAACACAGACTCAGATGGCAAAGAAATTGGATGTCCCTTGACGTCGAAGAACTTTTAAAAATTCCAATCATTAAATCTTTTATCAAGCACATTTTGTCAAAGCTCTTACTTTTAGTTCTCTCCTAATGCAAAAAGACCTATGTGCATTCTCTCTAGAGGGTCTTTTGTGTTTGCAAATCTCCAATATCATCAAGTGTCTTTTGTGTTTCGTGCTATATGGGTTGCTGTTCGACGGCCCCATCAAGTTTCCCGCAAGGCCTCTGGCTAGGTCACAGATTAGCTTGCATACTAAATGTGTGTACCAAATTTTATCCATCTGGATCTTAATGTTTTGAAGATATCGTCATCATTTGCATTCGATCAGTTAAATAAAGATGTTTTCTGATTATGGATTTTATTCAAAATTTGTCAGAAATCTAAAAATTTGGTGTAGAGATCACATACCAAATTTCATCCATCCAGCTCAAAGTGTTTTGACGTTATCGGGCTTACAGAAAGACATCATTCCAAAGACGTGTTTTTCGGTTTCGGGGAGCTCTAAAGCTTGGTGACTTATCGAAATCTTGTATTCGTTTTCTTTCTTTCTGTTTTCACGATTAGAACATTTTCTCTTTATTATACTTCGTATATTAGAAAGTGAAAAAAAATATTTGATAAATGCCATAAATGAGAGCAAAAAAAAAAAACGTAAATGTTGTTTTTCAGTTATTAAACTCACTATGCTAGAAAACAATCAGGTACTTTGGAGAAAAAAAATTCCAGTAGGAAAATTTTATGCATATCATAACAGCCAGCATCAGAGCTGTAATATTTATTAAAACAAAATCCAACGTCCATTTCATTTCATGACGGACATATTAAAAAAATAAAAACTAAGTGTTCTAATCTTTAAAAACCAGTGGGGGGGGGGGTCTACCCAAAAATTTCTCCCATACTCTCTAATAAACTTGTAAAAAAAAGACAACGCCTTACATATTATTCATACGAAATATTAACCTTTGTCGTGAATTTCGCATTTTTACTGAATCCATCGTATCATCCTTGGCGAGTTATTTGGCGATTAATCCATATCAGATCGAACCTATATATTATATTTATCAGTCGAGCTTAAAGAGTTTTTGAATTAATGTGCTCATAAACATGTATAACATTTCAAAAATGTGTTTTTTGGATACGGGGGGGGGGTGAATATGGAGATGCATCATAAAGTCGAGTTCCTATTATATTTTTTTTTGACGATTATGATTTTTTTTTTTGTACTTCATATACGAGAAAATAAAAATCATGTTTCGCCTCTTTACTTTCTTACTTTTTCGTTTCCGTAGTATAAAGAATGTATTGCAAGCGTCAAAAAATTTCAATAGAGAAAGTTGTGTGCTTGATATTAAAATAAAACAGCATTACTTCTTAAAAATAATTCGGAGAAATCCTAATCATCAAGTTATGTATGAAAAATGTAATTGAAGTTAAACACAACTATTATTCCCGATGACCTGGTCACCAAAGGCGGCTAGCTACTAACAAAAATAATGCTAATTATTGAATAATTACAATTCTTTTATTTTACAAATAAGTGCATATCCATTTTTATATATATATTCTCTTCTGCAGAAGGTAACACACGTTTCATATCAAAATATCCCACTATTACTCTCTGAACCGGAAGCACTAATTTTTCAAAACGAAAATTTTGATACTCTATCTTAGATTTATTCTATTACTATTATTACCGAAGACGGTTAAAAAAGCGCATTTAAATAGCATTTCACAAGCTCAAATGACACAAATGGAACCTAAATCTTCTTTTCAACTCTTTTATATCAGCTCATTACTGCCTTTAGGCGATCCAGCAAAACAAAGGCCCGGAGGTTGTGTCCTTTACGCAATTATGTTGTCAACGCGGCGATTTAAATCAATAATAAATGTTATTTGAAACCATATTTATTAGTATCTTCCTAGATCGAATCAGATATACATCTGAAATGGCCCGGTGTCTTTGAATATTGATGACTTTGGTCTTGATACCTGTAATTTGTACGTTCTGTGGAGTGATTTTATTTCGTCATTTTTTAAGTGCTGCCTTTCTGACTTTTCAGGAAGCTTTTTAAATGCTGAGGAATGTTTTCGAAGTGGCCTATAAACTTATTTTTACTTCGAGCTTGAGAGCTGCTAAGTGATCTTGTACGATTTTTAGAAAAGATGGCGATTTTTCTTGCTTTGAAAATCGCTTTTTCATCAGTAAAGTGCAGTGGACCACTCTGCCACCATTGAATTGCGGAGTATCGACTGGATTAATATGGTGGACCATTATCTAAACCACTATCCAGCTACTTCGCTTGCCAATTCTTCAGATTCATCATCTTCTTCAGGGACGTACGACAACTCTGTCAACACTAAGGACATGTTATTTTCAAAGCAATCCCATGTCGTCGGTCATCATTTTCTTGCCTTCTCATCAAGCAGGATTTCTTTGCCGATATTGGAAGATTTGAGCTCTTTTTTGTAAAGTTTTTTATTTCTATTTTTTAATCATCGTTCTGGAGACGGAAATAAATCCTAAAGCTGATTTTTAAAGAAAATTTTAAAAAATTATTCTCTTATTTTTTGTTATTTAGTTTTACCTGCCTTTAGCGCCCATTCGGTTTGAGAGGAACATTATTTGTGTTTCATTTCAATCAATCACTTAATAACTTGATGTTCATAACAATATAATTGATGAATATAACTTGATATTCATGATTATATCAATCAACTCAAAAGAAGTTATGTTTGATGGAATCTAGTCCCGTGGCATTAAAATGCCATATATAACTTAAGGATCCTGTTGATCTATTTCGAACGTTGTCTTTTTCAATAATGTGATTTAATTTTCTGATTCTTCGTGTAATGTTTGCAAAATTGGCGGAATCTTTCCCTTTGTTTTCAATAACGAAAAACTATCTTTAACGCCAGCTGGGTCAAGTATTTTTAATTTCAATCAATCACTTTATAACTTTATATTCATGCATAACTTGGTACGTGATTGATGACTACATGATATTCATGATTATATCAGTCAATTAAGGAGACATTTTTATTGTTGGAGTCTAATCTCATGACATCAAAGACTAAATGTCTGTGTCATGGAATTAAATGTCTGTGTAATCTATTTGGAAAACATTCTTTTTCGGTAGTGTAATTTCCATTTCTGATTCTTCATTGATGTATTGTTTGCAGAAATTAACAAAATATTTCTTCCTTAGTTTTCAATAATGGAATAACGCCAGCGGGTTAAAGTGCTTATGATTTCAATCAATCACTTAATAACTTGATGCCCATGCATAACTTGGTATCAATCACTTAATAACTTGATGCCCATGCATAACTTGGTATCAATCACTTAATAACTTGATGCCCATGCATAACTTGGTATCAATCACTTAATAACTTGATGCCCATGCATAACTTGGTATCAATCACTTAATAACTTGATGCCCATGCATAACTTGGTATCAATCACTTAATAACTTGATGCCCATGCATAACTTGGTATCAATCACTTAATAACTTGATGCCCATGCATAACTTGGTATCAATCACTTAATAACTTGATGCCCATGCATAACTTGGTATCAATCACTTAATAACTTGATGCCCATGCATAACTTGGTATATGATTGATGATTGAATTTCTCAATGTTCATGATTATTTCAACTAAGGAGATATTTTGTCTAACGGAGTCTAGCCACATTAAATCAGAATGTCATTAAAGACGAAATGTCCTGGTAATCTATTTCTAATTGTACGTTGTCTTTTCCTGTAATGTAATTTCACTTCGTGACTTTTTATGTAAATTTCTTAGGTAATTGCCAAAATCTGTCTTCCATAGTTTTCCATAATGGAAGAAAATCACGCAATTAAATATTTGATTAATCGTTGAGAACGGTTACAATTTCATTACAGCTATGAAATTAATCATTGAAAAATCAAGCCGAAAGAATTTTTTAATTGTCAAAACCTTGGTAAACATTGCATTGCAATCAAGTTGGTGTTATTAAAAGGGATTTTAAGTGATGAGAGATAGTTTCGTTTGCAATGACCACAATAAAGAAATACTACACACACATTGTCGCTAGCATGCAGAAATTTTGGGAAGAAAATGTTGGTTGTGTATTTACAATTTTTATCAACTATCATAACGGAAATTCTCCATATTTCGAAAGAGAAATTAAAAAATTGCTAAGTCAGTATTTTGAATGAGACTTTCGATATTGGGTGATGGGAAAAATGAATCTGAATTACAGCCGTTAGATTTTGAGAGATGCTCAGATACTGGCTTTAGAATAAGCATGTTTATTCTACTGAATATTCTTTCTCAATACGAGCTACGTGTGGGTAGGGGGGGGGGGAGGTGTTTCAGTGTCAAAACATCAGTGTCATAATCAGAAGGTTGTAGTTCGACCGTCGATTCTAAGATGATACCCACTACTTGTGAGATTGCGTACACTTAATCATTTTGCAAACTTGTCATCGTAAATCAAGTAAGTGTTACATTGGTGTAACGTAAGTCAAATTATTTCTTACGTTTATGTGTAATGATACTACAGAAAATTAGGGCCTGGTTTAGTATAGTATTCATTGTGTAGCTTCGGTTTAAAATTATAAGATATTTTTTCAATAATACCTGATTAAAAATTCAAAGTTCAAACTATTAGGGGAGGTGGCAAACGCTAAATCTATTCAGAATTAGATAAGAAAGTATAGAGAATAAGTATTAGATAGCCTACCAGATAATATAGGGAAATGGAAGCTATTGGATTAATAATTCCGATTTATTTCTTCTTCTGTGATCCCGTCAAAGCGAGCTAAAAAAATTTGACCAACATTTTTTGTTGAAATCGTCATTGCCGCTAAAAATATCTGCGAAGGGCCAAATATCTTCGGAAGGATTCGCCAAACTATAAGCCATTGATGTGAAGTGTATATTGAATTTTGAACAACTGTTGAGAAACTGCTCGAATATACTTAATGTCAAAGTGTAAAGTATCGCAAAAATAAGAATTTTTCATCTTGTATGGGGTACCATTTCTGCACTTTCATAAAGCTTTAATTCGGTTTGTTATGTTTTTATATCTACGGATGGCTTTACGTCCATGCATTTTCTTTGAATCTGTCTTGTTTTTGTACTTTCTACTTTTCTCAACAGTTTATATACTATGTTTTGAACCTGCCTGTGTGGCTCTTATGCTCTTTAAAAGCGGGTTAATTATCTTAAGAAGTGTTTCAATTATAGGTAATAGAAAGCATCTAAAATATGTTTAGCGAGAAAATAAAGCATAATTTAAAATATGCGACGTTTGAAAACTAGCTGGAGTGATCTTCTCAAAACTGTATCGCTTATACTCTAATAACAATTCATCCTAAAAAACGTCTTGTTTGGCACTGGTATTCAATAATTAGGAAATATTAACATTTGGCGTAAATTTAGCGTTTTTACTGTATCTATCGTGTCATCCTTGGCGAGTTATTTGGCGATTAATCCCTGCCATGCTATTAATGACATCCGAAAATCAAATTTGTGTTTCAGACCCGTTCTTCCCAACGACTCAAGCAAAAATTTGACTCAAAACTACACTTATAGTCATAAAATCACAGGCCAAATTTGATGTATTTAAGTCACTGAATCTTCGAATTATTGCGTTCACATGTTTTTAAAAATTCAGATCGACAGACGGTCAATTCTTTGTTGGATTCGTTCAGCATTTTGCAGGTGTCTGGAATATAAATATTTATTCCGTATATTGATATTTATCTATTTAACTTTCTTAGTTTTGTAGTTACCGTGTTAAATTATATTCAGGGAGCCGGACAGTCAGACTTCCTCTGAGCGTATTTTGCTCAACATTTGACAGAAATCTACGAATTTAGTATAGAGACCTAGACCAAATTTCATCCGTTTAGATCAAAGCGTTTTTGAGCTATCTGTGTCACTGACATACAGACGTACATTTTCCAAAAATATGTTTTACGAACTAAGAGAGGTCCAAAACGTGGAGATTATCATAGTATCGGGTTGGAATTTTTTTAATATTACTGTACTTTCTCTATACTGCGTAAAAAATATTCAAATTTCCTCAGTTTTACAATTTTGCTACTCCAAGCTTCATTTCTCTACTTTTTACTTCAAATTTAGAATCAAAACACAAAGATCTTTTATGAAATGTTTTAATTATCTAACTATCGCCACCATAATTTTCGGCGCTTGATAATAACAAAAAAATCTCTTTTGTATCCTTTTAATTAACTAGTTTTCACAAAAAAAGACGCCGAATATTAATGATAAAAAATGGCAAAACATCCTTTTGTGTTTCGCAAACGCGCCGTCAGAAGGTGAGCCATAGAAAACTATTAAAGGAACCGTGCAGAAACGACGTGTGTATTGCACCTGTATATAATTAACCTGCATCGTTATTTGTTCTTTATTTCATCATTTTTTTTTTATTTCTTTATAATTTTGTTTCCCAGCAGAAACTAATTATTACCATGAAAAGAGGTTCTTCTTCCTACATCATAGTAGAAAACTTGAAAAAGAAAATATTTACCCCGTTATTTTAATTAATGATGCCATTACGTTCACTGCGGACGTCTCAATGACAAAAATGTTAAGTTATTAATGTTAAGTGTTATTAATTAAGCTGTTAATTAGAACAATATATTTTAATTGTTCATATAATGTTAAAAGTATTACTCTTAACATTAACATTATATTCTCTTGTGTAAGTTTATCGTCTACATAGCGATATGCACGATAAACTTATCACAGTAAAATTCACTGTTTTTAAGAAACAAAGCCAGATTAAGCCTTTTAAAAGCCCTTAGTTGATCTTGTGGAATCTTTACATTCTAATAGTTCAAAGCCATCGATTTTTCCCTTTTCTTTTTATCTATTTTAATTTAATATTTTTGTAATTAGTTTTAAATTCTAAATTTTACGAGCTGTAATAGAAAAACGTTTAATAGGATATTCACTTTAGAAGAAGTTGCTTTTAACATATCGCGTGTAAAAAAAAAATCTCTACTGAAATTTTAAAGTGATTTTGAACAAAATAGCAAAAAAGAAAAAGAAGACAATTAAAATAACATTGAATAATTTAAATGATATTTAATAATTTTTTCGGTTACAATCAAAATAATATTTAATAATCGAGTCGGACTTTATTTGAAATTATAAAGTACTGCACTTTTTTATAATTATAAAATAATTTAATATGTAGTATACAAATAGTTATTAACTAAAAATTTTATTAGAAGGGTGTTCTAAAATTAATTTAAACAAACTTGATTTTAATTTGAATATATTCGATTACACGTTCTTTGTAATTAAATGTAAGCATAAAATTAAGTACTTATCAAAATACTACAAGTAATTCTCGAGGAATTGGGACCCTAAAGTTTTTAGTTCCGGAAGCAGTTGGCTACTTTGCCTGTTTAATAATTCAACGCTGATTGGAAACTGAATTAATTTTTTTCTTCATGTAGACATAGTTTAATACTGCCATGCAATTTTCGAAACATTTAATAAAACTGGAATTTTTAAAAAACTAGTAAGTTTACTGCGACGGAAACATTTAAATTTATTTATGTAAAAGATTCAAACTAAGACAAGAAAGTAAAATTAAATAGATTTGATGCAAAATTTAACATATACAAAAGGAATTGGCTGTATTCATTTTGAAACAGCATATAAATATTTCTTTCAATTACCAAGACTGCACCCAGGCCTGATCATAACCTAGGTGGTCTAAGCCTTAACCGCGCGCCCATTAATAACATCATTCCGAAAAATTGGCATCCTATTGGTAGGATTTATAAATGTGGTTGTATTTCACGAAAAACTATATAGAGAAACAATACTTTTCAAAAAAAATATTTTAAAAAACCATATAGAAATAATAGTTGTTTCCAAAGATTATATCTATATATGTGTATCTATATATCTATATCTACGTGTGTGTGTGTTTGCGTGCGTCCGTACTTGCAAAGAAAACTAAACATGGAGTTTCATATGAATTGTATTAGAATTAAGAATATAGATATTGCCAAACCATTTCTTTTTTGTGTAAATTCGAAGCTTTTTCTGTTCTTTAAAGGTTCAGAAAAGTTTTTTTAAAATTTTAATTTGAAAGCAATTTG
The DNA here is from genome assembly GCF_947563725.1 of Argiope bruennichi. Classification (NCBI taxonomy): domain Eukaryota; kingdom Metazoa; phylum Arthropoda; class Arachnida; order Araneae; family Araneidae; genus Argiope; species Argiope bruennichi. The sequence goes on from NC_079161.1 coordinate 27,840,814, forward strand.
AATAAATACAAGTTCCGATAAAATGTTCATTTAAAAAACTTCATATTTTATTATTATTTATCTATTTTTATTTCTAAACTAATCTCTAATTGACTGTCTGTTTGAAAAAAAAATGTTCGAATAAAGCAATCCAAAATATTGAAATCGATATTCTCTATCTATCTTAACATTTTAAGATAAATTTTAACAGTTATTGACTGAATGCTTTTCATTCATTTGAAGCTTTCTGAAAGATACATTGTCACTGTGAAATTTCAATAAAGCTCCTATAAATAATTGATTTAAATAATCGATTTCGCATGAAACTTTAATATCGATAATAAGCGATATCTGCAGAAACCTGATTCACAGTTGTGCATAACAATTTTTTTAAATTAAAATTTTGAAATATATCTTTATATGGACTTCGAATATAATATAATAATAACCAGTATCATATTATTATTATTATACTGATTGAGCTGATTATTATATTGGACTGACTCGGGTGCTAAAAATATCAAATATTTTGTACAGCTACGTTGAAATATGTACATTATTAGCAATATCTATCTTGTGCATTTGAAAAAATAAGCTGTACTAGATAGCGCTTAGAAATATTTTTTCGAATTTTGCACTGTTTGTAAACACGATTTCTTGCCATTTTCTCGGAAAATGTACAGGATGTTCATTAATTATTGTCGGGGTTTCCGTACTTCATAACTTTCGAATAAAAAATATTACGCAAAACCCGATTATGTATTCGTAAATTACAACTCAAAGAATTTTATTAATGATATTAAAGTGTAAAGCTTGCACAATTTGCACTTTGTAAGCATTCAGCTGAAGGCGATTATGTATTCGTAAATTACAACGCAAAGAATTTTACGTGGCAACAATGCGAAGAGGTGGACCAATCCCAGGGCCTCCGAGATCACCAGATATAACACCGCTGGACTTCTTTCTATGGGGGTTTGTCAAGAACATTGTGTACAAGACCCCTGTGCCCTCCCTTGATGAACTGAAGCGCAGAATTGTTACTGCGATCCAAAATGTTACCTCACAAATGCTGGAGAACACTTGGAGGGAAATCGAATTTCGTCTCGATGTGTTACGAGCCACGAAGGGCAGCCATGTGCAAATTCATTAATCTTTTTAATATCATTAATAAAATTATTTGAGTTGTAATTTACGAATACATAATCGCCTTCAGCTGAATGCCTACAAAGTGCAAATTGTGCAAGCTTTACACTTTAATATCCTTAATGAAATTCTTTGAGTTGTAGTTTACGAATACATAATCAGTTTTTACGTAATATTTTTTATTCGAAAGTTATGAGGTACGGAAACCCCGACAATAATTAATGAACACCCTATATTTTAAATCAACTTGCTGTCGGTCAAATGTCACCGAAGTTCAAAGGATACTAAAACTGCATAGGACGGTTTGAACTTTGTGAGCACTTTAATGGTTTGTAACAGAAGTATCACGTGATGCTAACAGAATTATGAGATGTTGCTTACAGAATTGTCACGTGCTGCTAAGTGAAATGTCACGTGTTGCTAACTGAAGTGTCATGCGATGCTAACAGCACTGTCACGTGTTGCTAACACAGATGTCACATGTTGCTAACAGCACTGTCACGTGTTGCTAACACAGATGTCTCATGTTGCTAACAAAAGTGTCACGTAATGCTAACAGATGTGTCACGTGTTGTTAAAAGAAGTGTCAAGTGATGTCAACAGAAGTGTCACGTATGGTTATAAAAAGTTAAATAAATAAAAATGTTTTTCACGGCAGATAATACCATTCCGATAAATTTTACTTTTCCCATTCGTAATTTGTAATTTCTAGGATAACAGAATTGTCCTTTTTTTGTAGTATTCTTTTTTTTTTTATATAAATGTTTGCTTTTTTTTTCAAACGATAGGTAACATTCAGACAGTTATCAACAATGAGCTAATGAAAACTGTTTTATTTTTCAGGATAATCGGTCTGTGGCGATGCCACCGCCGAATATCGATATGCCGGACGGTTCGTTCAGCCCTTCGTTCACAGACGTCGATGAAAACAAGGAGAGGGGCAACTGGTCGAGTGGCGTTGAGTTCCTGTTGTCCTGTCTTAGCTATGCCGTCGGATTAGGGAACATCTGGCGTTTTCCTTATCTCTGTTACAGGAACGGGGGAGGTAAATGGCTTGATTTTTTTGTAAAGTATTTATTTCATTTGCCTATTTGTGTATCATAAATGCAGTATTGATCTCAGATAAGACCTGTTTTTATATAAGCATTCGCTCTGAAAAACGTCTTGGGTCTTATTTTCAGGGAATTTCTTATAATTTTCATGCACAGTGTTTCATTTGTATATGTAACAGATTCACAGTTAATATCGTTGACGAAATTTATGCATCTCTCTTTGTAATGTTTGAAAATGCTAGAACAAAATTTGAATATCAACTGCGAAAAATTAAAAACTTTGACTTCTGTCAGCAACACTCACAGATGATATCTCCCAATTCATGAAATAATGTTTCCTGACGTGATTTATGATGCTTTGATTAATATTTGTTCATGTAAAAGATTTATGTCAATGAAAAATCCACAAATACAGTGTTACAATGTTTTGAATTCTTCTGGCAATATCCCTAACTGTAATTCACTGCAAAGATAAATCTTGAATATCGCTCTTGTGAATAATTAAAAACCTTGTGATTTCTCTATTATACTCCATCGAATGGTTCTTTTTAACTTTAAAATACTAACATTTTTAATTAATTGATTACTGAAGATTCTAATAAGGATAACCACGTCCTCTTTCTTTTTAACTTATTAGTGAATTGTATCGAATGACTATACCCAACTGAACTTCGAATAGCCCTGTTATGTTGTTCATCCAGTCGAATCTTTGACGAGGATATATTTTGAGGATAGGGCATTAGGGCATACACATGCATTAATCACACACACACACACACACACACACACACACACACACACACACACACACACACACACACACACACACACACACACACACACACACACACACATATATATATATATATATATATATATATATATATATATATATTTAGCAGTCTAAAAAATCATTTTTACTTCCTCTTTTCGGAGAACATTGTAGGCCTACTGTATGTACTACTAGTTTAACTGGAAATGTCCTAAAATTTTGATCTAAGAGTAAAATTCTGACTATAAAGTTTGAATTTATATCTTCAAAATTTTATCGTTTTGGTTGCTGTTCTGTGGTGATTATAATTCCACACCTTGTTTAGAATATACAACCAAGCTCATAAGTCAGTTTTATGATTAAAATTTAGCACTGCATTTTCTTTTGGTGGAAGCTGTCCGAAAGACCTAGTTAACCAAAAGAGCTGGAAGTCTGTTAGAGTTCGTGATCTAGGAGTGGAACAATTAGATCTATTGAAGTAGGTATCGAACTTAGGTACAGATCAACTTTCTTTAAATCTACATTCAATATAATGGAATAGATTGCCTTCGTGGAAGACTTTCAGGTGAAACCGTCCCTGATTTATGTTTCGATTGGAATAACCACGCCAGATTGACTTCTTTCTAGCCTACCGCAATGAACAATTTCTAAAAACATATTATTACAGAAAATTCAAAGTTTTACCAAAAATACTCTTTTTTTTTTTTTTCTTTTTTCTTTTTCACGAAACCAGAAACTTTTCCTTTAGATTATGATAAGATTGGATTAATCGGGAAGTGCTAAGCTCCATTTGAAATAATTACAAGATAAGATCTATGATATCTTCCACCTCTGTTTATTTATTGTCATCTTCCCTCATAAGCACTAATTCTTGCCATTTCTTAAAATAATAAAGAAAATTGGAATTGGATAGGAAAGGCAAATTATGGGGACAGATGATTGATTACAGAGCAAGCAGATGAGCTCTGTGATGTCTTCCTCTTCTCTTTACTTATTATTATTATATTCCTTCATAAATACTATTTCCTGCAAGTTCTCTTGAAATAATGAAAGGGGATAGGAAAGGGAAATTTTCAATTCAGACAGTACAAGCAGATAAATTCAGAGAAGTAAGTGAAATCCTTATGGATCAATCAAACAGTAATAGTCATAACTAACGTCAGGAAAGATGAAAATATTTATCTATACCACATTTTTACTACCCACGAGAAAATTGATGAATTCCATTTTAAGGAATTTCCCTGTCAAAAACACTTTGTACTTTCCAAGTGCTTACTTGTTTTGAAATATTTTATTCGTCATATCGCCTGGAATATAATACGGATGGATGGATATACCAGTTTCAAGTTGCTGCATTTTTTTTTAAATCTCAAATTATATTTTCAGGTGCATTTCTGATACCATACGTAATAATGATGGCCTTTGTTGGATTGCCCCTTTTCCTGATGGAACTGTCCTTTGGCCAGTATGCCAGTGAAGGACCAGTGACGATATGGAAAATATGCCCTCTGTTTCAAGGTAAGCTATACTGATTTAGACTTAATGAATACTTCCTATTAGTTGATCTGAAAATATAATTATTTCTTAATATGGTGTATATTGTAAAACTCACCCTGCAATAAATTTGTCGTAAGATCCATCTTCTTCGGAAATACAAGAGAGAAAAGGTCGTTTTTGTTTGTTAAATTATTAAGAATATAAAAATCATTCGACAATTTCATTATAATTTCACTACTTGATCACCAGTAAACAAGATACCAATTAATTTTTGGCATCACTTTTTCACATAGAGAAGTCACCGACAAGAGTTGGACAATGACACAGTTGAACACGGATGATATATGGTCCAAATTCATGGATTTATATTAGATTTTGAACGAAATTCATCCTTTTTAGCATAAAATGCCGAACAATATTGCTACGATTTCTGAGGATATTTCCAGCATTCAGTATATCGAACAATGTCGTGGAAATGTATAATATCATGTGCTAATAGGGTTTATCAGGAATCTATTTTCTTGGCTGTATCAATACAATTCACCACGATAGCTATAAAATGCAAATAACTAGATGAATAACATTTGTTATACAGATTTAATATCTAAATTGATCGATTTTTCGATCCAATAAAGGGTTGAGAGTCTGTTGATTTGCATTTTCGTATGCATGAAAAAGCGGTGGACGATTTCGTAACAGAACCGAAGTTCTGTGTCACATTTTGCTTTCAAGAGAACGAAGAAAATTGGTGTCTGAAATGCGCATTCGTTTTCTTTACTACGTGTACTATGAAGCACGTACTTAGTGTACTTACTTTGTGTACTATGAAGCACGTACTTAGTGTACTTACTTTGTGTACTATGAAGCACGTACTTAGTGTACTTACTTTGTGTACTATGAAGCACGTACTTAGTGTACTTACTTTGTGTACTATGAAGCACAAAATACTTCAGATGCAGAATGCAGATGTCATTTTTGAATCCCAAGGTTCACATTTTAATAAAGAGTGAATAAAGAAACACCCTTATTAGAGAATATGCGAGAAGATAATGACGAGAGCACTCTCTTTGGTTCAAATTTGTACCAGTTGCATCATATAATGAGATTTTTCTACTATTGCCGACCGTATGATCATTTCTTTGGCAAGTAAATGCTCTCCATGAAACAGTGCAGGAGCTCTCTTTTTATGGAATAATCCTTTTCTTGGCTTGATTCTATTCTGGCTAAACTGGTCTTTTAATATAAAATTTTTTTTGTGTGCAAACTTACTTGCTGTTTGCTATAGCAATATTTTATGGAAGTAATAATTCAACAATATAACTCTCTTTTTATGGATTAATCCTTTTTTCTTAACTTGATTCCATTCTGGCTAAATTGTCCTTTTAAAATTAAAATCTCTCCTGTACAATCTTGCCTGCCATTTGCTACAGCAATATTCTCTTTTTTTTGAAGTAATAATACAGCAATGTAACTTCCTTGGTGTGGAATAATCCTTTTCTTGGCATGATTCCATTCTAGCTAAACTGGTCTTTTATTATTAATTTTTTTTTTGTACAAACTTGCTTGCTGTTTGCTATAACAATATTTTATGAAATTAATAATACAAGAACTCTTTTTATGGAGTAATCCTTTTATTTGTTGATTCCATTCTGGTTGAACTGGCCTTTTAATATTAAAATTTGGTTCTGTGCATTCTTGATTGCCGTTTGCTACAGCAATATTCTCTTTACTTCAATTATTTTGTAGCGTTTTCTGATTAGTAAATACACAAAGAGCACAGTGAGCAACATTTAAATAATTCTTAGCTTATTACTGGCATGTAATATTATTTCTATGCTAACAGAAGATTCAATTGCTTGCAACAGTGCGCTACAATAATATAAACTGCGTTACAGAAGTTTCAATTTATCAAGCACATTTCAGCTCCCATTCAACACATTGTAGAATATGGATTCAACTTATTTTTTTTACTTCAGTTCCTTTTTATTACAAGAAGTGTCATTCACACTAGTGTGACACCACCGCCTCATCCCAATGAAATTTTTGGTTCAGTAATATTGAGGTAAATAGCATTGTAATGTCTGTATCAGAAAACTTTTCGTCCTGGAAATTCCTCTAACCTTGTTAGCACAGGAAATGACCGTCATTTCACGGGAACGTTTTCCCTTGGCTACATAAACACCATGGTTGGCATGAATTACTGTGCATTTGGTAGGGAGCATCTGCACGTGGATAATATCAAAATCATTGCAATGACAGTAAATAATATTAAAATTGTTGCCGTTAGGTCTAAAATTTTGGTTTTCATTAAATAATATGCAATAATGTAACAACAAATATTCTTTTCTTGGCGATATATACACTATGGTTGGCGTGAATTACAATGCATTTGGTGGAAAGCATCTGCACATGGATAACATCACAACCATTGCAATAGTAGTGAAAAATATCAAAATTGTAGGTTTAAAATTTAAATTTTCATTAAATAATATGCAATAATATTTCTTGTAACAACGGAAATCCTTTCAAAAAACGAGTTAGGTTATTTAGATCAAAATCATTGCAATGACAGTAAATAATATTAAAATTGTTGCCGTTAGGTCTAAAATTTTGGTTTTCATTAAATAATATGCAATAATATAACAACGAATATTCTTTTCTTGGCGATATATACACTATGGTTGGCGTGAATTACAATGCATTTGGTGGAAAGCATCTGCACATGGATAACATCACAACCATTGCAATAGTAGTGAAAAATATCAAAATTGTAGGTTTAAAATTTAAATTTTCATTAAATAATATGCAATAATATTTCTTGTAACAACGGAAATCCTTTCAAAAGACGAGTTAGGTTATTTAGATCTATAAAATTGATATTCTAAATCTTTTCTTTATACAAAATCAAACCTGTTATCAGATTAATGAATAATGCTCCAATGTCTGCAAGTTGCAGTTTTTAAATATTTCTGGACATGTTGCTGATATTTGACGATACTTCTATGTTAATTGAGGATTTTATTTCTCGAAACAGAATACCTGAGAAATATAAATTACTCAGTGCTTTTAAAAAAAATCATTTATTGGACTCCTATAGATTCAGAAATTTCTGCTTTGCAATTATGTGTTTTTGTTTGAAGTTGTAAGTTATTATGAGGCGAGTCTCAGTGTTGCATGAATTGTATTGATTTTATATTTTTATTTTATAATAACTATTTTTTTCTTCTTTTTTGAAAAATCATCACAGGTCTTGGTTATGCCATGTTTTTAATGTCAGCGCTTGTAGGTGTCTACTATAATATGATTTTAGCGTGGGCTCTTTTTTATCTGATGTCTTCATTTACAACCCACTTGCCATGGAGTTCCTGCGATAATTGGTGGAACACAGAAGGTAAGATTTTAACGCTTTTTGTTAATGTATGGAATCCGACTGAAACAAGAAATGCTATGTTCTTTTTATCCAGGAAAGAGTGGTAGGCTTTTTTTGTGTAAAATATTGAATTCTTATGTATTTTTTTCTTGGAAATTGAAATATGTCTTATCGCATGTGATTGCTTTTTATTTTGTTTTAATTCTAGATTTAATTGGTTTTTAATCAATTCTCTTGGTTTTAGCTTTATTAAATCGGTGAAAATGATTTTTTGCCAAGGGGATTTTAAAATTATAGTGAAATAAAATACTTCCACATTTTACTCGAATCTTTACAAGTGCAATATTGACAAGAAATGAAGAATAGCTTTCAAAATCATTAGAATTAATTTATTACTAGAATAAAGAGTAGCTTTCAAACAAGAAGCTTTTTGACAAGGAATAAAGAATAGCTTTTAAAATCATTAGAATTAATTTATTACGAAATTAGAGAAATATTACTCAAGTTTATTACCTTTCCTAAATTGAAAGTTTTACTGTAAATTCATCCTTTTAAATCATATACCTCAAGAATTTCCTGCAATTCAATATTTAGGGTTGCCATCTATTGAAAACAGATGGAGTTATTTATATCCTTATTTTTTATTGATTATTTTATACAAAATATTAAAATTGTATGTGACATCTTTGTCATCTTTTAAAGCAATTTCTACTTTGCTTAAAAAAGGAAACTATTCTTTTGGATAGACATCTAAATAACTGAATTCTAAAAAAAATACAATTTCTTTCATATTGTATGTACAAAAAATACAATTTCTTTCATATTGTATGTACAAAAAATACAATTTCTTTCATTATTAAAATTTTTAACAATATACGCTAATTACAAATTACATTTTATCAACTCTATTTTAATATTACTTCTTGTTTTAGCTTGCAGGAAATTTGACACGAAAAACTGCACCGCCCATAACGGAACTGTGCTTTCCAATGGAACATGCGTTTTGCAGAGCGAAGTGAGCCCATCAGAATGGGACGAATATGTCAAGCACAATACAAAGATGGCCAGCGATGAATATTTTCAGTAAGAATGTTTCCTTGGCTATTTTTAAGGCCCAACCCCTCAAACGTTCGTAAGTATTTATGGGGCGCCTTATTGTACCTAGATTTTTTAAGTGCATGATATTTTGATACCATTTCTTGAGCTCTGTCTTGATAATTTAATGTATTTATTACAGATATTCCAAGGTGACAAGTTGCTTAAAGTGATGTAATTTATAGTGTAAGTACAGGGTGCTCCAAAAGTCTGTTGGATTTTCAATTAAATCATGTGAAATCACCAAATTATCACAGCAGTCGTATTTTTATTCTTATAATCATGTTATCTATTTTTTTTTCTTTTTAAAATGTCGTCTGATTTCTGTGATTTACATATCATTACCAATGCAATACCGATTTTAGTTCAAAGACTTATTCATAGATGGCACAACGTGCTTGTTTCTTGGCAATATCATTTTTAAAATTTATATTTGTTGTCGAGTGAAGGATTCTATGACAGTGATTATCATTGTACGAATTTGGACATTTGATTTTTTTTTAATTTTTTCACATCCAAGAATATATTATATTTCTCATCATGGTTGAACTTATCATTTTTTTTATGTCCAGACTTTAAAAAGGCGTAAATAAATGAATTGTGAACTTTTTAAATTATATCAATTTATGCATTGGTATTCCTATTTCAATCCTATTTAGACTGAAAATCGAATCGGATTCGTTTCGTGTAGATGATTATCAGAGCATCCAAATTTCAATCGGATTTTACATGACTTTTTTGAATATACAATAGCTTTTGGAACATCCTGTATATTGCTTTTAAGGAATGAATTTTACTTCCTTAGGAGCAGTATATTTCTTTTCTTCAATATGTTCTTTTTTTTTTAAATGTTCGTACTAGAGAATTATATTTTGTTAAGTTCCCTAAAAGTATATCATAACATAATGCTAGATTAATATATGAAACATACAGATTATTTAGTTGATTAAAAAATATTTAACACTTTAGATTCTTTCTATAGGTTATAATGTACCATTTTTTATGCCTTTTATTTTAATTTAGGGTGGAGATTTCCTCAGTTGTTTATGAACAATATAGAAATATGGAAGAATTGTCTCAAATTAACTTTTACAATATGAAATCCATTATTTCAATTCATTCTCAGAACTTCTGTAAATAGATTTTAATATCATACTAATAATTTTTGAAATGAGTTAATGGCATTCAAATTTCCAGGTAGATATTATATATATATATATATATATATATATATCAAAATTTAATTTCCCTTGAAATTTTAATCACATTAAATTAAAGATTAATTTATCTAATTTGTTCCTGATAAAACATTGCAGTACTACGTGGATTTTAGGAAACTATTTACAATTTTTATCCATTTTCTACTGATGTTGATACAAATTAAATTTCATATAATTATTTAGAGATAGTTTAAAAAAAATATTTATGTATTAATAAAGGCATGAATAGCATTTCTTAAATTCAAAAAGGAAACTTAATTGTAACAATCCATTGTTTGAAAGCTTTATTTTTCTCAAAGGATTTGTAATAGTTTCATTCATATGGCAATTTTAAAGTATTTTTTGTTGCAGTGTAATTTAATGTATTGTCTATTTAAATGTATATACTTGATTAGTGAACTTATTAAACTATTTTTCAGAGTCATTTGATTGATATTTTTTGACATTTATATTTTAGAAATAAAAAAAGTAAATTAGAAACATTGTTATTTAACTGATTCAATAATTAATAAAAAATATAAAATGATTGACAAAACTGAGAATAGTTTTAATGGGAATTGTTTGGATTTATTAACTAAAACAATTAAAGTAACAATTATTTATTAGAGGATACATTGCATATGGGCAGGATTAAAACATCAATTTCAAATATAAATATGTATATAAAACCTAAATGGAATAGATCTTTATGAGAAGCGTATTCAATGCCTGCTTGAGCTCTCCTGAAACTTTTCAGCTCCAGAGGGCGCTGCTTAGCTGCCTGGGACAAACAGTTACAATTAATTTACAATTAATATTACCAGAACTATTATCAACTACTCTTTTGACCTTGGCATTTGGTTTTTTGAAGTAGATGTGAGTTGAGTTGTTGAATTGCTGGTATTACATATTACTAAAAGTGAATTTCTGTTTGAAATTGAAATTAATATATTTTCGATAATTTATTTTATACACTCGAGAAAAGCTAAAGTTGAGTGTTCATTCACTGACGTTTGTTACTTGCATTCTTATATGGCAAATCGTGATGTAGCATTTTCATTCTTTTGCTTAATGTACGAGTTTTTTCTTGTTTATGTTGTATAAGTAAATCTGTGTTGCTTTTTAATATATTATTGTTCAGTGAAGTTACAACTGCTGTTCTTTAATTCATTTTTCAGCAACTTTGTTTTGGGAATCACTGACGGCCTCCACGATCTGGGTGAAGTGAGGTGGCAGCTGGCCCTTTGCTTATTGGCCTGTTGGGTCATCGTCTTTGTTTGTCTCTGGAAAGGGGTGAAAAGTATGGGAAAAGTAAGTAGAACGTTTCCATTTTTCTGTTTTATAATTATAGTAATGCAACAATTGTGTTCAGAGTACTTAAATCGTTTAAAAAGTGTTGGTGGCTGAAAGAGACAGAATTCATTTCAATGAAAAATAGATATATCAGTTTATAGAAACAAATGTGCTTCCTATGGTAGGAGATACATATTCTATTTATTCTCAGATATGAAAACCCTCTGCGCTTGCGCCAAGAGTTTTCATTTTACCAAAATAGAGATGAAGGGAAAAATAGAAGAGGTGATTGCATTTTATTTAATAATTCAGTTAAAGCTACGATTATCGGCGGTATTAAATGGCATAATAATCGCAAATAATACGCATAATTGTAATCGCTATACGAACAATAAATAAACAATTTTCGAATGAAAATGAAATATTAAGATTCGAAATGACGAATGGGAACAAAAGAATGTGAAAGAATATTCTAATGTGACGAGAATAAAAACTTAAGAAAAATCCGGAAATGAGGTAATCTTACAAATTGGGTATCTCCCCCTCTGTGGGGTAAAATCGTTTAAAAGTGATAGTCTGAGGTTTCTGAGGGGGGATTCTTAATGGTAATATATATAAGTCTATTCTGGCATTTTGTTGCCCGATGTGTCTAATCGACTGGCCAATTTGAAAAGCAAAACGGATACTAAAGATACTTGCATCACTGGCCCCTACTGAACCCCCTTACGAGGTATAGATGACTGGTCATCGACAGTGGTATCGCTATTTTCGCACCTTATGGAAAAGTGAAAATCGTATTTAACTTCACGCTCAAATGAAGACCTTACGAATTTTTATATTGACATATGGAATTTGTCTCTGTCCGTTTGGATAATGTAAAATATTTCATCTTATCTACAGTTTGTGCTTGAATTTGAAAATACTTTATTTAGCTTTTTAACATGTTGACTTCCATGTCACCTATATCGAATAGCAAAAGTCATCATTTAGAGTAGAATTTGAAACGAAGAAAACATGCTTATGTTTAGTTTATCTCTCTTTGTTTTACCTCGTTGTTCACTATTTAATTAAATATTCTCTATACAATTAAGATATAGCAAAGAAGTAAGCGTCTTATTAGATAATAGTCCAACTCACAAGCATGAATCATGGGGGTGAGTGTATTGAACTGAACTATCAGTTATTTATAAAATATTTTAAAGCGTGTGTATTTGGTATGAATTGTATTCTATAAATCTTAAAACAATCGAAAATGAAATGTTATAAAAAATGACCCCACCTGTCTTTTTTTTCTTTGGCACCCACTATGATTTCTATAGGCTGCCTCTAAAATTATAAATATTTCTCTTATCTTTTTCAGGTGGTGTATTTCACTGCGCTGTTTCCCTATCTCGTCTTGGTGATCTTGCTGATCAGAGGTACGACCTTGGAAGGATCCTACGACGGTATCATGTTTTACTTGACGCCTGAGTGGGAGAGGCTATTAGATGCCAAGGTATTTATCCGTTTTTGGTGTATTTATGTCATAATCATTTTTATTAATGGATCAGATAGTAAAAACATTGGAATAAGAAAGTAGTTTTCTTTTTTTTCGCGTGACAAGAGGTAATTTGTGATGGATTTTTCAGTGCATTACTTGTACATGAATTAGTCAGTGCATTGCTTCAAAAATCGAATTACTTGCACCTGAATTAGCCACTGCATTACTTCAGAATTCGAATTACTTGCACTTGAATTAATCATTGCATTGCTCAGAATCTGGATTACTTGTGCCTTAATTAGTCACTGGATTTCTCAGGATCTAAATTACTTGCACCTGAATTAGCTACTGGTTTGCTTCAGGATCCGAATTAATTGCACCTGAATTAGCCATTGCATTGCTTCAGGATCCGAATAATTGCACCTGAATTAGCCATTGCATTGCTTCAGGATCCGAATTAATTGCACCTGAATTAGCCATTACATTGCTTCAGGATCCGAATTAATTGCACCTGAATTAGCCATTGCATTGCTTCAGGATCCGAATTAATTGCACCTGAATTAGCCATTGCATTGCTTCAGGATCCGAATAATTGCATCTGAATTAGCTAGTGCATTGCTTCAGGATCAGAATTACTTGCATCTGAAGTAGTCACTGCATTGCTCAGAATTTGGATTAGCAATAAAAAAAGAAAGAACTCTATTAAAATCTTTACCTCTGGAATAACACATAATTTTTAAATGTAGCCACCTAGATTATCTCTCTATATAAAAGTACTCTCGTAAGTACGCATAGAAATCGCGCTTATTTCTTATCGAATGGCAACAGTCAAATGTAAACAAACCATCATACGAATTTCAGACTGCTTCATCGAATATTTTTATATCTGCATTGAATTTAACGCTTTGCTTAGCTACTGGATGGAAAAATATTATTATAAATGTTCTGAAGATGATTCTCCGCGTCACCAAAAATTACATTCAGTCAGAGGAAAGAAGACAGATATAAAATATACCAAGAAATAGGTTTCAAATACAAAATTTAATCGAGAGCAAAATTAGGCTTATCCGTGGACAGATAAGTGATCATTATGAATTGTCTACGGAAATTGATTGTTCGTATTTTCTAAAACAATTATCTTATAAAAAAAATAGTGTCTGTATTATCTTAAGATTCAAAAAATAATTTTTTTAAGGTTATCAGTTTCATTTCCAATCCAATTTTCATACAATTCCCCCTCATAATTTTAATATTTTAAATTTGTTACAATATTTTTAAGTGCTATGATGAACTCGTACTCATCCATCAAAATATTCCATCGCGTATCTTTGCCAATAATTAACTCCGCAGTGAGATTTTCAGTTTCGCTTTTATTTCGTAATATACACACTTTTTAATTTGAAGTGAATCGACTCGATTGAATTCATGTTAATCGGTCATATCAAATATCAAGGTAACTGTTTTCTTAATGCCTTCCATTTTATTCATTTAACTCTTTCACGACGGACGTGTCATATATGCATCAACAGCGAATGTCGGGCGTCCCTCACCTGCGCATTTCTGGAAATCGAACTCATGGAACGGTGATGTATAATATGCATTCTAAACTGGAACAATTTTTAAAAGTCACTAGATGGCTCCCTGAGTCCATTAATTTGAAATAAATATAGTTTTAGTTTCATGACCTTCAGTTTGTTCTTATTCAGGCTTTGGTATTTTACTCATCAGCTATTGCGGGAAGGGGGGGGGGTAAGATTTAATGTAAATAAACAAAACTGGGTTGTGCAACGTTCCACTTGATAGAATCATTTTCGATTCTGCTCTCGCTCCGAATTCTTTTCTTCTTCATCTTCTTCTTCTTCTTCTTCTCTCTCTCTCTCTTTTTGTTATTATTGTGTAACCGTAACTAGTCTTTTTGGTTTTACCGTCAGTTCAGTTTATTTTGGGTAGATTTCGCACACATTTCGCGTAATTCTCATTTTATTATGGAAAGCCTTGGTTTCGGTTTATTATGCCAAGAAAACTCGATTTGTGCAGGAAGAATGTGTTCAAATTATAAATGAATTAATAATCGAAAAAGGTAGAAACATGACCATATTAGGACTTAAATTTTTTTTTGTGATTTTTTTTTTCAAAGTTAGTCTTAGCGACACAAAACCCTCGTCCTCGTGCGTGCGTCTAGGATAGAGGCCTCCCGCCCCGAAAGAGTTAATGATCTAAGAAAGTCAATGATCTTGGCGAACAAAGTGGTTACTAAAGGCGGCTAGAATTTAAGAAAGGTACCGATACATCTTCTTTCTATGGAGGATTTCTTTCCCAAGAAAATGAAATATATTAATCCAGATGTATTTCACTCAACCTTATGTATAGGGTGCCCTCTGGCAGCGGCCCATAGGACAGAAAACTTCATTGTTAGGTTATTTGAACAGCAATGTGAATTAAATGTATGAAAAGTTTTTTTCAAAGATACTTTGCGAGGCTTTCAGTTCACATTAAAAATAACTTTTTTCTCTCCTCCAGGTGTGGGGTGATGCAGCCATGCAGATTTTCTTCTCTCTTTCCCCTTGTTGGGGTGGATTGATAACCCTGGCCAGTTATAACCGCTTTCACAATAACTGCTTTAAGTAAGTTTTGACTATACATAAAAAAATGCAAGCGTAAATTGATAGTAAATAATGGACATAAAGATTATCATTGAACTTTGGTTATGATTTATGCAGTGTTTGATGTCTTTTAGTGTATTTGGTGTTTATTGCTTTTATGTCTCAGAACGATAATTTCGTTATAATTCAGATTTTTTAAAGTTATTTTTGGTAAATCTTTTGTTTATGTACAAAATTTTTCCTATTATGTATTTTATTTTACTTTAACTGATAATAAATATACTTGCTACTGTATGTTTTCATTATTGAAATAAAGACTATTGAAGCGTTTTGCTAAATGTTCATCTTTTGTTGGCTTTGACAGAGATTCTCTGGTCATTACGTTTGGTAACAGTGCCACGAGTTTCTTTGCTGGATTCGTTATTTTCAGTATCGTTGGATTCATGGCTCACGAAATGGGAGTCCCCGTGAAGGAAGTGGCTGCTCAAGGTAAAATTTCCCAAATTTAAGTGCATTTTTTCTAAAAACTTTCTATAAAAGTTATAAAGGAATCCAACATTTTTTCTTCTACTCAATTTGTTCCTAGCATTACAGTCGTTAAGTTGTCTATGACCATCTCAAAGAATCCATTTTGCTGCCGGAGTTTCCACAAGACTGATTTGCATGAAGTTATGAAAATGTTGATTGACTTAAAATTGTTAAATAATTCGGTTATATTTGACAATTTTTTTTAAATTTAAAATTTGAAGTGTCAAGAATATTCACTGAGTATAATTCTTATTACCAAAGGACCATATAAAGATTTAGACCACCATTGCATTGATTGAAATAAAATAAAATAACTATTCTCATTATTTATATCCTTTTGAATGTAAAATTAAAAACTAAATTTTATAAGGAATCGGAGAATTTTTTTTGAATAATTTTTTAAGATACTGTATAAATTATATAAAAAATATATTGAATGTGCACATGAGACGAATGATTCGGTTTTTTTTTGTATTCATATTTAAAAAATAAACATGCTTACTTTCAGCAAAAAAAGGTTTTTGTATTAATTGATATTTATTCACTTCCATTTTAATTTTAAAGCTGAAATCTATATCATAATGTCCTCCATTTGCCAAAATAAATGATTCCCAGTTTCGTTCTCAAAACATCTGTATTAAATGGTAATTGTGTAGAATTTATCCATACAATTAGCGATGTTTCCTTTGTGTCTTAATAGTACACATAACATGAATTAAGGAATTTTTGAAGATATTTCGAAAGTAAAGTTTATTTCATACTGTTTTGAATCTCAATAAAATTGTTATTAGTTTCTCTTTTAAAAATCACCAATATTAAGAGAATATTTTTTTAGATTCACCCGCTGTTTATCAAAAGGTTAAGAGTTCGTTATATAACTTTCTGGAAATCGTGGTGTTTTTTTTAAACCTATCAGTCAATTTTCTCCTCTTTAGGTGCTGGTTTGGCATTTATTGCTTACCCAGAAGCAGTTGCTCGGTTACCTGTGTCTCCACTCTGGGCCTTCCTTTTCTTCTTCATGTTGCTCACTTTGGGTTTGGGCACACAAGTACGTTGTTATAAATTTCTTACATTAATTGTATGTATTATTATTCAATCACTGTAGTTCTTCTTTATATATTGTACATATATATTGTAACTGTGCGTATTCAGATTTCACCGTATTTCTTCCTTACATACTATAATTGTGACTTTTCTTGTGGCATTCAGACAGTAGATTATAGACAGTATCTGATATTCTTTACAGTTTACCTTGATTGAAACGGTTACTACAGCTATTGTCGATACCTGGCCAGAACGCTTGCGAAGATTCAAATCATACGTTTTGGGTTTGGTGTGTACTGTCATGTACCTTTCTGGATTGATCATCTGCACAAAGGTAAATACCGGAAGAAAATATTCCTTCAAATTAATATTTCAGGTAAAGATATCAAAACCAACGGTTACTACTCGCATATACTGCGGGAGGATAGCTGTGCAATAGAACTGATATATATGAACAGAAGATGTGCGAAAGACCGTGACATTTGTCATCTTAAGACCATTGTGCATGGGTGATTTATAATATTAGAAAGAGAAACATATGTAGCAAAAGGGGAATTGGCAAAAGCCTTGGCTGGGAATTTAAATCCATTCAAATAACTGTTTCTACAGGAACCGGATTTTTTTTTTTTTAAATTGACTTCTATGTGGAAATTAAAGGATGGTAACCAAATACTCACTATTACAGAAATAAACTATTTAATACATTTCACATGCACAGAACTCATTTCATGAGCAAAAAGAGAATTCTTATTTTTTTTTTATATTAAAAAAATATATTACAGTAAACATTAGGTAACTCCAGATTTGTGTTAAATTCTAGAACTGGGTCCAGAGATTCAATGAAACCTTATTTTGTAAAATTCAAGTCTATGAAAGACGTTAAAGGAATGCATTGAAGATATTTTTAACTTGAAATAATTAATTATAGTCTTTTCATCATAAGTGATAGCAAAATTATTTCAGTGCTGTTTTCTTTTGTTTATGTGTAGAATTAATACTGCAATAAAAAATGAAATAAAATAAAAACTTAGTTATATATTCCAGAAATATTTTATAAATAAAATTCGAATGTTCGAATCTTAAAAGCTTATTTAAACCTTCGGTATTATAAATAAAAGCTCCTTTGATGGGAATTCAAAAATGAATATTGTTCCTGAAAAATCCAGAATCTGTACATTGGTGGTTACGATGAAGAAGAAAATAGCGACGACTTATTTTATACGAAACACAAACACAGTAATGAAGCACAGCCGAAGCGTACACAAGAACCACATTTGTAATGAACACAGCAACACACAATCAGCAAATCGGTAATAAAATTAACAACACAAAACGCTTAAGGAGAAATCTCCTGTCATCAGTACTTCAAAAAGAGAATTCGCTAAGATGCTCGCATCTTTCCATTCAAATACTCGCTGCTGAATTTAATCTGTGTGCCTCCGCATTTTATAGATCCCTTGACAGAACATCGTTCTAGAACAAATACTAAAACTGGGGTCCTAATGGAACTATAGCCACGCTTCGCGCTCATTCTAAGCCCTTCATTTTGGTGCTAAATGGTCGCCAAGTTTGTCATGACGGCCGGAAATTCGGGATCCATTCAGCAGCCGTTAATTACTATATCTGCAAAATGACCCTTACTAGGTGACTTATTGGGCTCACAAGTAATATTATAAATTCGTAACAATATGCAAATTTTTACATACATACATACTTAATTACAAATAACTCCCCCCCCCCCTCCTGTTAGAGGACAGAAAAAAATTGATATCACAGAATCTGACAAATCAAGTGAATTGTCTCTATTCTTGTTTTATGTATCTGTTGCTTTTACATTTACAAATATGTTAATATTTTTCAGGGTGGAATGTATGTACTTCAGCTGATGGATAATTACTGCGCCAGCTTTTCTGCCCTCATCATTGGATTGGTCGAAGTGATTGTCCTTGCCTGGGTTTATGGTAAGTTTGTTTGTTTTTTAATCTTTTCTTCTCACTTTCTATCTTTGTTTTTTTTTAATTATTGAAACTTTAAAAATGTTTTGCATAAGCAGAATAATTTGATTTCTTGAAAAAGAAATTTTTGGATTCAGATTATATCATTTCTTTATGTGAGTTCTATTAAAATATTTAATTAATTTATAATAAATAAATCTTTAACTTCATGGTAAGATAAACTCGTTGCTTGGCTGTACTAAAAATATTTAATTTCTTCTTACAACCAATCTTAAAATAAATATTTAATTTTATGGTTAGTACAAAATATTTATAAGTCCTACAAAAATATTTAACTTTTTTTGTAGGACTATTCTGAAAATATTTTTACAAATATCTATTTTTCTCTTCAGGCGCTGAGCGTTTTCTCAACGATATCAAGGTCATGATGGGTCGCTACCCTTTTCCCTATCAATATTGGAGGTTCATGTGGAAATTCGTTGTACCCATTATGATCGCGGTAAGTACTTTCTAAAGCACTTTTATTAAACTACTAGTTTCATTTTTGTAAAAATGGAATCTGTTCATTGAATAAATCTTTCTACAATAGAATCTGCAATCTATTTATCACTCGCTCCAGATGTGATAGAGTTGAATTAAGGTTTCTATACATGTGTGTTCTCGATAACAATACATTAATTTAATATTTTAATTGTATTAATATGAACGTAATTATCATTTTACCCATTCAATTAACTTGTAATTCCTTGTAAGAGAGCTAGATTGAAAAAATCCAATACACAAAGTTGCCATCTATAGTTTAAACACTTATCGAAATTTGAACCAAATTCAGCACGGAGTTGATTGTCTGTCTGTCTGTACTTTCAAAAACATGTAAACGCGATAACTGAAACATGTAGTGACTTAAATATATCAAATTTGGCATGAAATTTTGTAACTACAAGTGTAGTTTTGTGTCAGTCGGTTGGGAAAAATACGTCTAAAATGCAACTTCGATTTTAGATATTATTAAGGCATGCTAGGAATAAATCGCCCCTCCCCAAAAAAAAACCTTGCCAAGGATAACACGATACATACAGGGAAAAAAAAAGGCTAAATTCACGCTAAAGTTTAATATTTCGTAATTATGGTGCTCCTGTGCTATTTAAAACATTCTCTAGGAGAACACCTTTATTAGAGTTGGCGAGAAAGTCTTGTGGATGTCACTGTCGCCTTGTTATATTTTTATTTTTATCACACATACTTACAATTTGCCCTCTTTCCATTTTTAGTCTATTCTGATCTTCACAATTATGGACCTGAAACCAACCCAATACGGCTCCTACGAGTATCCTGAATGGGCCACCTATGTTGGATGGTTGTTTTCTCTTGCTTCTGTCAGTGCCATACCTTTCGTCATCGTGCTCAAGATCGCTAGAGCAAAGGGACCCCTTTTACAAGTAAGTATATATTTTTAGAAATCTATTATATGAATTTAAAAAAAAAAAAATCTTTTCAGAAATCCGATCGCCCACCCATGACCACCCCATCTATTCTTAGAATATTATTTTTTTTATGAGTGGGATGGAAAGGGCATTGTTTCGGAGCTGTTGCTGTTTAACCAAGCATTCATTTCATTTAAATATAGTTGTTAATTGGACATTTTGAAACAAATAGTTAATCAGTAGAGCCCAGATGTGGACAATCGTCAAAAGGTAATCTTCCTAGAATAACGATAGACTACATATGTCTTTGCTACCTGGCGGAAATGGTTGCTGTTCCGCCAGATAGAAAAGAGATGAATTAAGGATCAAAGAGGTAGCAAAGGGTTGTATTAGGGATCAGAGGGGTGGCAAAGGGATGCATTAAGAATCTTTATTTTAATTACAGCCAGTCACACCATTACCACAGAACTAAGCCGTATAAACAGGGTGTGTGTTATGGAAGAAAGGGGTAGCAAAAGTATATAATAGAGATGCAAAGGGATGTATTAAGGAACAAAAGGGTAGCGTAGGGATATATTAGGGATCAAAGAGGTAGCAGAGGAATGTATTATGGATGTTCACTCTCCTTTTGATTCTCACTTGGCTTTTTTAGGGTACCATAAGGTTTGCACAAAATTATCTGAAGGAGAAAATTTATAAATTGTCTTGATGAATGCAAATAACATAGCATCACGAAAACTTTTCATCGCTAAACCAATTACCCATTTATGAGATCGAGTTCATAAAACTTCCCAAAAGATGACAAACCAATATTGAATGAAATGGTGCATATGTTCTAGGGAGGGGGGTACTTCAATATTAGTTTTAAAAAATTATTTAGAATTTCTCTCCAGAAATAACTGCGTCTTAGCAATCATTTATTTTCTCTTCAAATAAACAAATTTTATTTCTTTATTTCAGCGCATTCGCATTCTTCTCGAGCCTACTGAAGATTGGGGACCCAAGCTCCAGATGCACCGTATGGAAACTCACAGCCCCAAACACACCGACTCTCAGGTTCCGTTGGCTCTTCCCAATTACGACCCAGACGGTTATGGAGACAGCGAGTATGGCGACAACATGGGTAGTAAGCTCAGCGTTGGGGATGACAGCTGTTCCGAGTTCGAAGGTCTGCGTCTCAACATACCCTCACGTGTTTCCGAGACAGGTGTGTGACCACAACGTGAGGCTCCTCACTTCACTTCACCGCTGCGTCCGGAACTGTTCGGCATACCCATCAAAAAACAAACGATCACCACTAACGGAAGTCACCTTCCAGGTTAGCCCAGCATAGAAAACCGATAATATCTTGTGTTCTTTTCTGTCAGAATGAACTGTGCTGGGCGTGTCCCTTCATTCGAGGCTGGTCCCGTTTCGCTGACGATACGCAGTCGCATTATTTGCCTAATATGGCGACGGGTTGTGAGTAGGGGATGCGACTGTCACGTCAGTTTCATCAGTCCTTTCACAAATTGAGCAACAATAGAATCCATTGTTTGGGACTAATGTCATTCAAGTGATGCCAACGCATGCTGATGAAATAGTATTTGATTTCTTTTTATATTGAAATATAAATAAAAATAGAACGAATTTTATTTCTTCTGAATCCAGAACACGATAGTGATGCTAGCTACATACTACTCATTCTTTTGACTAATAAGCTTATCACCTTTCAAAATTGTCACAACTGTCTATAAAACAGATTACCAGCTGTTATAATTAATATATAATCCGAAAATTTCATAACAAATCTTGTTATTTCATTAAATAGCTGAGGTCAATGTGAAATAAATCAATAATTCTAAATATTTATTAAACACTCTATGAAACAATTGGTTATTCTATGAAATAACTAATTATTCTATGTATTAATTCATGAAAGATAATTAAATAATAAAATGAATGCATAATTCTCTTCAAGAATTAGATTGTAAAAATTAGAACACAATTTTCCGCACTCATTAGATTGTAAAATTTAGAATACAATTCTTATCACACATTAACAAAGAACTTTTTTGTTATAGTTATACTTGCTCAAAAAATGTTCAAACATTTCTTTAAAAAATTTTTTTTGCTTGTTTTATTGCATCACTTAATGAATCTTCCAAGTTAACTTAATATTTAAAATATTTTTTTAGAACATACGAGGTTTCATTAAACTTAATCTTGAAACATAATTCATTTTAGCGAAAGAAGTTACCTAGTTATTCTTTTGTTATACATATTAATATACACTCTAACAGTAAATGATCGTCGTTATTTTATGAAATAACTGAATAAACCATATAATACCAGTATATTTTAATTTTTAACTGATTTCCTGCCCTAATTCCAGAAATAACAAGTTATGAAATAACCGATTTTATATTTTTTTAACATGTTCACAAAAGTTTTAGTAATACAACTTTGAATTCAAAATTATTTAATAAAGATAAATAAGACTTTTCTTGATTAATCGCATTATAAATTATTAAAAATTTCCATTATATATACCATTTAACCCCAAAGTTGGTTTTGACCAATATTATACACTCTCATACTATATATATATATATATGTATATATATTGTACTATTTTATGTTATTTAGAATCTAAAAAAGTTGTATAAGTCAGTATCTAAAAACTGTTTTCTTTGAAAATGTGAAAAACATATTGAAATGAAAAAACATATTCAAATAAATTTCAATTAAAAGTACAAGTACCTATTCATATTAAACTATTTTGTTTTTGGTGTATTTAGAAATCTCTAAAAGTAGTTGTAATATATTACTACGAGTATAGAAAGAGTAACAAAATTAATTTATGTATTTTTATTTTTTATCTCTTCATCTTCCATTTTTTAATAAAAAAAGGGCCACAATATTTTCAAATGAATTCATTTCCAACCATCTATCAATAAGGAAAATTCTTTGACAAAAAATTATTGACCCTCTATTAAGTCAGCTTATCTTTATTATCATTATGTTAAATAAAAATTTAATTTGATTTTTGTTTTCCAAATTTCCAAACTGAGAATACCATCTGTTTTTCTCAATAAACTGTCTTAAACGAACAGCTAGCATCACTATCTCTTTCTAGATTTCACTATTTTAACAGAAGTTTCATGTTTATATTGGTTTGTTAATGAGAATATCCCCTATTAGCACATAATTATCATCCAGCGTTTGCATTATGCCGAGGAGTATTTTAATGCTACATATTGGATCCATGGATGTATTCATTTATCAGGTAACATGAATTTGTTTAATAAAAGGTTAGAAATAAATGATTTTTATTCTTCAAAATTGCATGTTCTGCTTCTGTTAACAATTAAATATGAAAGGAAAACAATTAAGTTTATTATTGACATTACTTCACTAAAATGGTAATTTCCATTCAAAGATGTTTCCCAACAAACACATTATATTTCAGATGAATGTTGTGAGCATAAAAGGAAATATTTCACAATATTTCCTTGTAATATTGGCCATTTTTGTGTGCTAACAGGGGTGCCTCTGTAATTAACAAAACAAGCTTATTAGTTCCTAGTACGTTTTTAATGTTTCTGAACCAATAAACCAACAAGAAATTTTGATACATATTTTTTAAGAATTCATTCAACTATAATATTTGGAACTTGCGATGTTTGTTTCATCATATTTTGGTAAATTTGTTTGTTGTTAGAATACTCGTTCATTCATTGTTAAAACGTAAAAGTTACAATAAAGTAACTTGCTGTATTTCTGTTTTTGTTTGTTTAGGCCGATTTACTATAGAAAATGATGTTTTTGTTTTTGGAAATTGAATTCACATTTGTAATGTTGTGTCACAAAATTTTGAAAATTTAAATTACATTATTTTTATATGTTAATAGTAAAGTAAAACATAAAAAACATGCTTCTTTTAATGAATAGGAAAGTAATTTGTTTCATATTTTTGAAAGAACAAATAATTTAAATCGTTTATTTAATAATCATTTTTCAAATGATAGTTATTTAATAAATTAAATTAGAAGATAAATTATCTGCTTGATAAGGCTTATTTCCTCAGTATTGTTTTTTTTTTTTTAAATATTGTCATTTTGTATTCTTGGAAAATAATGCAGCAAACAATTTTTGTTTGTTTGGACTGACTAACTATTGAAATATTCTGTTCTGTTTTAGGATTGGAATAAATAGCTGTAACATTATGTCACAAAATTTGGAAAATTAAATATTAATAAGTTTCCTCAAATTCCAACAACTTATTCATTCTGAATAACAATTATTTTCTTTTAATGTCCACCTCCAGCCCAAATAATTATATCGAAATTCCGATATATTTATTCAAAATGATTACTGATTTTAGCATGGTTGCTTCAGTAATTTTATGAATATTTGGGGAAAATATTTATATTCTTACAGCATAGAAACTATGATTGTAATTTTTTTCATTTAATCTTTATACTGTTTATTCTAGACTTAATTAATTCGTTCTCAGCATTAATTATTTCAAATTGTATTATCTTCATCATGGTTCTATAAAATATACAGAAAATAGGTTTTATCATGAAGGCATAGGAATTAAAGCTGTAGAACATAATTTTGTCTTAAATTTTGTAAAAATAAGAAATGCATTTTTGTGAATACAATTGCGCCAGATGAAATTTTTTTAAACAATTCGAGTCAATATTTTGTATGAGGAGTTTTTAAAACTATTTTCGATAAAATATTTTTCTTTGATATCTTTGGACTATCAGAAAACATTTGATAGTTCTTTTTATTAGTTATTTAAGGTTAATAGAGAGCTATAGTTCAGTAAAATAGCATCATTCTAAATTGAGAGATAGAACTGGAAAAAAAAAGTACAATGCTTTGAAAATATGGAGATTAAATCAATTAGCAATTAGCATATTAAAATTCTTTTTTAATATTAAAATGCTTAATTATCATCAGAATTTCTGATGAAAATTCTTAAATTGGAAGAAATATTTCAAGAACTTGAACTAAAATTGCAATTTTCTTTTTGAACATTATATAAAAATTTTCTAATATCTACTGAGATATAAATGCCTATGACCCTTTATAAATAAATTTGATTTTTAGATTTTTTTAGCTATAAAATACAAAATTACTTTGTGTATGAAGAATGTGTATATAAAAGAATAAAAATATTTATTCAAGTATATCTTGGAAGAGTGACTACACTTTTTAAAAATTTTTCTTTTGACATTTTATGAAGATTGATCTTCCTCAATGTACATATTCTGATTCTGTATTGTTCATTTGTAACTCGTAAGTTCCTGTTATTTTATTTAAATAAGCTCAAATGTTGATAATGGTTGTTTATTTTATCCTATTTCCAACTTATTTATGAAGAGAAAAATACACACTTGTTAGGTTGTTTTAGTGCTTCTTAAATTTTAATCTTTTTTAATAATAAATATTGGTAATTTGTTGAAATATTAAACAACTGAATTTGAATTTAATTTTCATTAAATGCATTGCATTACATTTTCTTTTCATTACGCCAAATAGAGTAGTAAATGTTTCTTTGCTATTGTGGTTTGCCTGTAACGCAATTTCAGAAATTATATTAAATGTATTAAGTTAGCATTAATGGAATATTTGTTGCATGTTCATAAATATTTATGAAAAGAAGCTTTTTCAACATTATATATATATATATTACTTATAATCGCATTATACATGGGATATCACTTTTGTACAGTACTGTTGTACATAGCATGATATGTATATCTGTTGCATACATGTGTACAAAACTATGTATATTCTTACGTACATATATTCATATATATATATATTGTTTCAGCGTACCTAAAAGCATTGTTTTGTTTAATTGTTCTTGTGTGTATGTCATATCATAAGTGCCGAATTACAGCTTTCTTCTGAAGAATTTTTTACACTGCAGTGGATGTGCAAAAGAAATGAACTAACTGTTTAGTATATTTGCAACCTGACTATTCATTTCTTTTGCACTGTGCTAAAATGTGCTCATATAAACATGGTTTCCACAATCCTAAATGAAATTAAAATCAAATTAATCTTCCAAATTAGTTCGAATTATTCAGCAGTTTTTTTTTTCTTAATGAACTTTAGTAAAATTATTATTAAAATTCATTGCAAAAAATGAACAATGAAAATCTTCATTTTGAAAATAGAATAATTATATTCCTTTATTTTTTTAAAGCAACAAATTTTATTTTCATAAAAAAAATTAAATTTTTCTTATTTTAAATTAGAATTATCTTAAGTCTTTACTCTGTTATAATTCTAAGAACTATGCAGAAAAATATTATAGAGCTCAATAAAAAAATAATGTCATAACTATTCTGAAAAAAGTATTTCAAATCACTAAAAAATGGAATATTTTTTACCAATAAAAAACATTGTTCTATAACTATTTTATAAAGAAATTAATTAATGAATGTAAATAAAAAATAATTAAACAATTATGTAAAAAAAAAACTGTTATATGGTAAAATTTATTCAAGGTTTGGGTCGTCATTTCCTTTTTATCTTTTTTGTAATGTATTGAAAATTATAAAAACTTATTTTCTTTCCTCCAAATTAATTAATATTAAAAAATTATGTAAAATTTTTCCCAAGTTTTTAGTCACTGTTTTTCTTTTTAAAAAAATCTTTGTAGTGTATTGAAAATTACTTTTTTTTTTCCTCCAAATTTTTTTTATGTTTATTACAGATTTCAGAGCTGAAAAATTCTTAAAGATAATACATTTATTAAAGTTTGATGATACTATTAAATGCTGAAATGCATCTACATAACAATCTTGATCCTAACATGCATCTGCATTTTAATAATAGCTATGAAATTTTCTCACTAATTCATTGAATTTATTTTGTTTTGTAAAAAGAAAATGTCAAAGCTTTAAAAAATTAACTATAAAATATTTTTTTAATTAAAAAAAAGTGCTGTCGATTTTTTTTTTTTTTTTTTTTTTTTTGTTAATTGCCAGTGATATTCAATTTCACAAGAATGGATACTAAATATAATCAAGCGAAATGTGGGAACCATGGTGCATTCAAAACTGTGATTTAAATGTTGCTAAAATATTTGATTTTTGCTTTGAGCAATATGTAAATTAGAGAATGAAATCTGAATTTTAACTAGTCTCGATTAGGATGTGCATTGAGTGCCCAGAAATTATTCTATGAACTTGTTAAATATTATTTTAACAGTCTAGTTCTGTACAGAATTTTTATGGAAAAAAATATTGATTACTGCATGATATAATAGATGGCGCTGCTGATTATTTTTCCCCAAAGAACTTCTATTGCTTGACGGGAATTATAACATTCAGCCAAAATATATTTGTACAGTTTAATCATTTTGAAAGCTGAATGGTTTACATTATATTTCATTGTGTTTTGTTTTTATTATGATACTTTGTTGTATTTTAGCCTGCTCTTCAAATTTTATATTCTCTTTTAATTTATAGCTTTCCTTTTTCTGTTAAATATATCAGTGTGGTTAAAATCTCATTTGGCGATATAATTTTAATTTCTCCTTATATTTTGTAAAGTTTTAAATAATAGCATAAAGTTCTAACAGAAATCATTAAATATGCTATTAATTACTATTCTAGATTCTTCTTTAGACAACATTGATTATGTTATTTGAATTAAATCGTTAAAATTAGTTCACAAAATATATATATGTGGAAAAAAAACTTTATATATATATTATTGACTTGTTGGTCTTGAACAGAATATTTTATTAAAGTATATCGAAATAGTACAAAATATAAAAGATAGTAACATTGTTAATCTAATTATCACTTTTGATTTGATAATCCTAAATTATTAAAAAAAAATTAAAAAACTGAAGCAGGTACAATATTTATTTTATCAAAAAGAATTCATGGTAGAGATTTTATCGAACCTTTTGCATCCAATTCCATTTAAATCAAACACATGTTTACTTTTCACATGCCTTAAAACTTTCACACAGAAATATTGTCTTTATAAAATTTTAACATAAGTTGTTTCATAAGTTAGGAATAGAAAGTGAATCGTCAAATGAGATACAAAACTTATTTTCATTTTTTTAGTGACAAGAAAAATATATCGATAAAATACATCGAATTTCTACATTTCGAAAATGTGTTCTTTTGTTTTGAATGTCAACTGAAACCTCGGCAGCTGATTATGATTATAACAAAAATTCATGTAATATCCCAGTTTCAATATTTCTGTACTCAGACAACATATGTAACATATCGCAGTTTTTAAATTAGTTGCATTATTGACCTTCAACGAATTATTGTATAATAAATCAAATTTAAAGTATCAACGCCTGTTTGGGATTTAATAACTGTTTTAAAAACATAGGATGGATAATTTTTAAAGAAATTCTTTGTTGGCGTTTTTTTTTTTTTTCTATGTACATTTTTGCAATATTTGATTGGTTTTTATAATAATATATTTGTTGTTTGTTTGTATAACTTTATTATTATTATTTTTTACTTTTTATTCTAATAGTTTTCTATGATGAATTTTAAAATAGGAATGGCATAATTTCGGTTGCTGTTATCATGCACCATTTTTTTAAAGTATAGTTAATCATGCTTAGTTAAAATTCAATTAAAATTTGCATCCAAGATTTACAACTTTTTTTAAAAATCAACTTGCTATCAAATATTAAATTGCTAGTCTTAGAATCCTTAGCCAATCACTTAATGTACTTCCGAATAACTTTTTCAAAACTAGATAAATTTTTTTTCAGCCGTGCCATTTGAAAGCTGTAATTGTATAAATGTCATTTATTGTATTTAGTTTTTAATCTTGTTTTACCGTAGAATATTTTAATTCTTGTAGCCATCAGGTTAAAATATCAGCAAATCCATTGATACCAACTTCTATGTTCTTTCAAGTCATTTTCATTTTAAATGAATTTGAAGCTGATTCTATCCGATTAGTTTGTTTATTTTAATTTTGATACTTCATAAATGCTATGTTTTTTTTAAAAATTATATGTTCTTTTTAAATGAAAAAAAAAAAATGGTATTAATGAGTTTAGTCCAAAAAAATCTGAATAAAAATGATATTTGCATTTATCAATAGTACTATTATCATACTTTTTCGAATGCATAATTATTGTTACTCATTAGAAAAAGATAAAGAGATATGTGATTCACCAATGTATGTGAAAAACATTTTGAATTATATAATAGACTGCTTTAAAATAAAATCGAAAGAAATTATTTATAAATTACATTTTTATATACTTTCATAAATATGGAATCCTGACATTACGTTTTATTAATATTAAAGCTTTTTTAAAAAACAAATAAAGAAAATAATTCTCGAGTATGAATAAAAGAGTAGCAATTTCATTTGATAAAAATTATGTTTCTACCCCCCCCCCCCCATCTTGCTTGCATTATCATACTTTATTACATGTTATCTTGGTGCATGCTATTGTCACAGTGATATCATATCCATTTATATAAAATTCATTTTCATAACAATAAAGTATTTTTACTGTTAAAACTCTACTGTTGGAAGTAATGTTAACTACATTCAATGCAGCAAAAGGTATGTTTTATGGTACGTGTATATTTTACTTATAGAAATGTGTTTTGAAGTGGATTGTAACATATGTTGTTCTGTGTCATTAAACTTTTGTTCCATTAACGGGTGTTTGAATAGTTTCTATTTCATCGTCCACAAGACATATCACATCCGAGCTCAGCATTGCAGGTTAATGACATACGTAAACAAATATCTTTACCGTTGCAATCAGCGCCATCTGGTGATGGAAATCGAACTATAAAGTCATTTAAAGACCACATTGATTTTAATAATCAGCTATAGATTTTACGAAAGGGATTGGCTTATTAAGCTGATGGAGTGCAAAAGAAATAGCAGTTGACAAAAACGAAGTTCAAAAACAAGAATACCTGGGTTCAAAAACAAGAATATTCTGGATTTTCTTTACAATTTTCATTTAGAAATTCTTTTTACTTTAATTTTTGCTTTTCAGTTTCATCCTCTTTTTTTAAATCTATTTTCTATCCAGAGGCAGTCCTTTTAGAACTATTTAAGAACTGTAAATAAATTCTACAAATATATTTGATAAGTTTATAAATTAACTACTTAATCACCAATCGATAGTTATGAATCGTTGAAATTATTTGTTTTCATATGGATGTGAAATAACAACAAAATACATTTTCGATCAAAAAATTATACTGAAAGTGACGTAAAGTAATGTTTAGATGCCTCAAGTTATTTTCATTTACAATAATAGACAATGTTAAAATAGTTGCAATTACAGCAGATTAATTTCATGAAAATTAGGACTCGCTAGAAATTCTGGACATATAAAAAAAAACCCAAAAAATAAATATTAAATTTTAAAAATGGTCCTTATCTTTTCAGAAAATCTAACCTTTGTTATGCAGTAATTACAAGCTAAAATCATTTCGATCAGAAAATTTGTAAAATAAATTAGTTACAGCACTAAAAAAAATTTATTACGAAAGGCAGAAGAAATTCCCATTTCTTGGTAATTTCTTATATCTTGTTAGTGACGTATTATATGCCGAGAAGTAAAAAATTCTAGCTAGCCAGAAAATCAGACACTATTCGGCGAATTTAAAAGTAGCGCGATTCTTTACATGTTTTCACATCATAACAACTTTCAAAATAGTATTCGATAAGAGAGATTCATGGTCAGTAGTTTATGAATGCCAAATAAAGATTTTAAATTAGTGAATGAGCAAAAATGCATTATATTAGAAGCAATGTAACTGAAAAAAACTATTCATAAGAGTTAACTATTAAACTCTTTTATTTATGATAAAACTATTCATAAATTGAAATTTTGTATGCTGAACTTAGATTTATCACTGATTCATGCAGAAATTTAGATGTGATAATGTTTTAAAATTTTTCAACTCGTTTTTTATCGCATTCTAAAAACCACATTTTAATAGCAAATATTTGTACAAGAGTAATAGCAAATTCTTATATTCCCAGAACAAAAAAATTAATACTTATGCCATTTAATTTTAATGTGCTTTCTACTACCTGTATTTATCATGTGCGATTAGACGATTTTTTTTTCCATGTAGCGCATACTTTGTTTAATCAACCTGTTTAAAAAGAAGAGAGGTTTAATCTCGTGTAGTAAGATTTCATCTGTATGAGATCAACCAAAATAATGAAAGCAAAGTGCTGCAAATATTCAATCAGTAATCGAAAATAAATCATCCATTTCTGCATTTCATTACTTACCACTATTTCTAAA
The DNA here is from genome assembly GCF_947563725.1 of Argiope bruennichi. NCBI lineage: Eukaryota > Metazoa > Arthropoda > Arachnida > Araneae > Araneidae > Argiope > Argiope bruennichi. The sequence continues at coordinate 27,872,541 of NC_079161.1, forward strand.
TACAATGACTTTATAAAAAGAAAACCACTAAAATCTAAGCTTCCTGTTTAATCAATATAGAAGGACTCGATGATGGGTTTATCGTATCATCGAGTCCATCTATATTGATTGAGCAGGAAGTATGGAAAATTTCTTATAACAGCTTTTGAAACAAAAGCTTATGTTAATGGAAAGATTTTTATTATATGTTTATGGGAGAGGAGCACGAAACTGTGACCAATGTCGGAATCCGGCAGTCTGTAGAATTCTCAAGCGATAGCAGCGCCTCTGTCTTAGAAGTCGGAATTATAAACCTACATCAAAAATAGTATAAAACTGGGGGGAACTTGTATCAACAATGTTTAAAATTTCTCTAGTTGAAATCAGGTACTTGCTATAATAATAATTTGGAATAAAGAAATTTTCGAATAATCTAATTTACAAAATATCTCACATTTTTGCATAGAAACTATATAATTTTCGTTTGTGAATATGGAAAAATTGTGGTATTTTTATGATAATTTTCATTATATGGAAGGGTGATTCTTGCAATGATATTTTTCATAATTTGTAAATTTTTTTTATGATCAAATACGTAAATTCTGTTTTAATCTTGCATGTATTACTTTATAAGATCGAAAGCATTAATACCACGAAATTTACATTTTGTATACTGAAATGAAATCTATCACTGATCCAAGAAAAATATTCCTAGCCATTTTTTCAGTTATTTCATTAATTTATATAAAAGCATTTTGTTTTCTAAATCTTCTAGAGGTATGAATACATATCAATCTAATTATTTTATAATTTTAAAACATCTGAATTGTGTATTGAATTATTTATAAATAACAAAAATATATAGTTTTTGATTTTATCTTTAAATAATACAAAATACGAAAAAAAAAAAAATTGCTATTGCGTTGCAACATTCATGAATTTCTTACAGAGCAGCAATTCGAATATACCTAAAGTGATGCTAAAACTTAGGCTTTCATCCGTATTTGTTAAAAGTGCAATCTTGCCACATGAGTGATTCAGATACATTCTGTGTTCCGATGAATGGCATGAGGATACTTTGATTCTTTTAGATACAGATAATGAATACAGTTTTTTTTAAAAAAATACTCGTTTATCTGTGTATAAAATGTAGATTTTTTAAAGTACATTTTGCTTTTATGGTTTTAATTTATTATTATAATATATATTCTGGATAAAAGAGTTTCATTTATTTTGAAATTCACTAGAAAGCGATTTTATATGGAAGAAACAATTCATAAATTAGTTATAATTATTTTCCGAGATTTTTAAAATCACTCACTATTATTATAAATACAGATATATACAAGATTTGAAAATTCTATCACATCAAGTAAAAAAGTAAAAATTTATTTCAAGCTTCAATTTTCAAAAAGTAAAAATCAATTAAAAATTATTTAAATAAAAATGGAGCATTCTTCATTTTCTTTCCCAAATATATATATAATTTACTTCTGTAATTATTACAGATTTTACTTTTGTAATTTGCTTTCTCTTAGAGATTTTCTAAGGGTAAAAATCACACCGGAAACAAATTAAAGTTGTCTGGCATTGGGAAAACGAATACAGAGCTTCATCTTAAGAAAGGAAATTGACACTATTTGCACTATTCCTGTGTTTTTCTCTGTTTGTCAAAATCCATTGAAAACTCTTTCAAGTTGACTTGTGAAGCATATATTGGGGATTTATTTTTATATTAGTCTTTTTCATTTTCATGTACATGAAAAGATTCTAATTATTTGTTGACTAAATATTAATCACTTCACAATCACCCATATATTTTTTTCCATAAGCTAATTCTTACATTATGAGTTCTTTAAAACTGTATATAAAATTATTTTCGCTTGAATTTACGAGAGCTACTGTAGATAAAAAGCTAACATGTATTGGAAAGAAGAATGCAAACATTTAGATTTGCTTCAATAAGAATTTTGTGTGGATTAATCGGACCTAAAAGAAAGTTCACCTCGCAACTCTTCAAGATGGTAGTGAATGGATGCATGTGAATGGACCGACTTAGTCTAATTTGGGTCCGGGGTGAAAACTTCTTTTGCCCCCCCCCCTCTCTGCTTCAAGACTTCAGTAATGAAGAACCGAACTTTATGGAGGTATTTAAATTTTTCACCTCCTTATAGATATATAACAAGAAAATTAATTAGAACCTAAAATAGCTGTAAAGCCCCCCCCCCTTTCGAATGGTGAGATGAAATATCGTTCTGTCCATTTTTTTCTGATTCTCTGACAATTCTATGTCCATTATTAAAAGGATATAGCACATCTGAGGAGCGAAAATGTGACAAAAATGCTATTTAAATTTATAATTAGAAAATGTATAGACTTTTTTAGCAATTTGAATTAATTAACGAAAAATGCCATAGACAAGTCCTGGTGGATATATATTTATATTCAATTAATTATTGCATGCAAAATTAAAAGAAAGGGTGGAAGGGGTATGCCCCGTACTTTTTTTTTCCGTCTTTGAAAAGCAATGTTATTTTAACTAATTTATTATTTACTTTTCATTAACTGAATTAAAGATGCATAAGTGATTTCCGATTCTTCTGCACGTGCAGGAAGGAATTTTAAGAGGCTCCCTTTTGGCTTTGTAGCTTGAAGTTCCCGAGCCTTTTTAAGTTTCCGTTTTTGGCTCCCAGACATGCAAGACACTCCATTTATTTTATTTCTAGTTTTAATATAAATAAGAAACTAGTCAAAATAAATGAATCCCAATAAATTTTCCAATAATAATAAAACTACTATGCGTACAACATGCAATAAATACCACGCGCAAGAGAAATAACAAAGGAACAGCCAACAGTTGAGATACAGGTTGCAGCCATCACTATGCGTTATCGCTCGATATTTCTGGAAGGGATCCAGGTAGATTTTCACAATCTTGCAAATGAAATGAATGAATCAAAAGAATATTTGACATTTTGTGAGAATTTTGAGAAAATACAACTCATAATTGATTATTGTGATTTTTCACTGTTGCGAAATTCCAACAGAATCTACTGAACACGATTCAACTGAATTTTTCGCAGTTGCGATTAAGATGACCTAGTTAACGATCATATCGCTGCAGTTTGTGAACTTTTCAAGAGTTTCCGAAATGAAGTTTTCTGTTTGTTAATTAGGTCATTCTAGCGACTAAAAATTCATATCCTTGCTGACATTAGGGCGGAATTCAGCTAAATTTTCACAATTACGATGGTTCAACTAAGCCAATCAGAAGCTCGTATTTTCGTAAACATATCGCAAAATGCGATATGTAATAATACAGGCTTTTGGTTGGTCAAATTTGTCCATCGTAATTGTGAAAATTCCGCCCTAGAAAGCCATGGATTTACGAAATATAGATTTTTTTTTTTTTTTTTTTTTTTTTTTTGTTCATACGATAGATTAATGAAGAAGCTAAGATAAAACTGACGGATTTTACACTGTACTGATATTTTGCTTTTAAAAAAAGTTCATTAAAGTAGGAAACGTAAAATAAGCTTTCTATTCGATTGTGGGGGCCCAGGACAACTGCCCCGTATGCCCCTGCCTTAGTCAGATTCTGAATGGATGCTTTCCGTAGATGAATCTAGATAATGATGATTTTTTTCAAATTGTTCAAGCAATTCGAAACGTATTGTTATGAGCTGAAATTTAGAGTAAGGATGGTCCTCATGTAACAGCTGTCATGTATTGTTACAGATAATCAATGGTATTGGAATAATGTAAAAGCATTGTTATAAAAAATCAAATGAAAACTTGGAACAGAATGAACAATGCAACGTTCTGTTGCATCTAATATGTATATATATTCAAAAATGTTTTGAATTATTTAAACTATTTTTGTATTTGTTTCTGGAATGGGAGTTGATTGTAGGAAAGATAATAAATGTGAAGTTATTTGTTTAATAATACATAGGCTTTTAAAAAGTTCATTAGTTTATGAAGTATATTCAAGAGAAAATATCGGATAGATAAATAGATTCTCTCTTTTTTTTTTTTTTTTCTAGAAATATTTCATTTTTCCTCAAAACATAAATTTGGCGTGGCATAAAAAAAATGCTTTTTCTGATACCTGACTGTTAGGAACAAATTTCCAAATGTTGAAAGGATCATAAAGGAATGGTTCGAGATTGAATGAAATCAATTTCGGCAACCGAACTTTTTTTTTTTTTTTCTTCGCTGCTTTTACACAAGACACCAAGTAACTTGATCTCAAATAAAAAAATAAGTTTTAAAAGAATTTTTTTTAAAATGTGGATATTGCGCTTTACTATAAAACTAAAGCAAATACATGTTTGGCGGTGGAAAATAAACACACAACTGCATCCATAAAAAAAAAAAAAAAAAAAAAAAAAAAAAAAAAACATAAATTTAATTAATAATTTTTAAAGCACTTTAAATACTTGATGAAAAAAATATGCGATGCACATCAATGATAAACTAAATTCAAAGTTTGAACTGCAGCAAAATCAAATAGAAAAAGACAACATTTTACCGTGTTCCATCAGCCAGTTATTTTAAATAATAATCATAATATTTCTGCTGCTGTTGCCAACGCCACAAGTAGAATGCATTTGAGCTCCTGTTGCCAATGCCACAAGAAGAATGCATTTGAGCTCCTGTTGCCAATGCCACAAGTAGAATGCATTTGAGCTCCTGTTGCCAATGCCACAAGAAGAATGCATTTGAGCTCCTGTTGCCAACGCCACAAGTAGAATGCATTTGAGCTTCTGTTGCCAATGCCACAAGTAGAATGCATTTGAGCTCCTGTTGCCAATGCCACAAGAAGAATGCATTTGAGCTCCTGTTGCCAATGCCACACACGATTATCATTTATACGAATGCCAACAGTCTGCTTACGAAAAACATATTAGCACTACCGCCAAGGTACATATTAGAACCTTTAAATGTACATGTAAAAATGAAGTGATATGCAGGTAACTAGTCAAAAATTAAAATGCAAGAAAGAAAATATGTATAACAATTTGGTTCGTTTGGTTCGTTATTCAGCAATTTTAATAGTAAATTTTGAAAATTGAAGTCGTTCAATTTTCGTCGTAAAAAGTCCATTTCAATATTATACAAATAAAAAAAAAGTGCACAGTCAAAACGTAAAATTAATGTTAAGCAAAATATCGAAAACAAAAGACAACTTTCTATAACACTCTAAACAATATTGTAAAAGGAGGGAATATATTTTTTTAAACTGTAAAGCTCCAAATTTTTTAGAATTATAAAATAGCATAACGAATAAGTTGTAAATGGTAATTAGGAATATTATTAGAATAAAGTTCCAAAATTAATTTAATCAATACTTGATTATGACTTGAATAAATTTGACTGCAGGGCCCTCTGTCATTAAATGAAAGTATAAAACTAAATATCTTTCTACAACTACTAAAAAATATCAAGAGCTGAGGGTATTTTTGTTTGTTGCTTTTTTTAAAAACTTTTGTTAAGATTTGTCATTTAATCAGACTCATAATATTTAAATACTTCTTCATCCAACTAGAATATTATATTAACTTACCTGCATATGCATTTTGCGATTAATATTTATCATAAGTATTTTTTATAAGCTTCTTATACATTCTGCTTTCAAAATTTACATCATCAATGGAAAAATAACAGAATATAGCGTTTGAAAATTATCTAAATTCGTAACAATGTCACAAAAGATAAAAGAAATCATATTGAGAATATTTTAAAATAATATTCAATACACTGCAATATTATAAAAATCAAATAAATTGTACATGCGGGATAAGTTTAAAAATAGTGAAAAATGCTTTCTTACATATTATTATTTCATTTCCAGTTGTAATGTTCCATTAAAATATCCTGAGTTTTATTTTTAATTCATAAAATAAAATAAGGACTGTTTTAGGAACTTAAATAACAAACTACCTGATAACATACGCGCGCGCACACACACACACAAAGAAAGGGGGGGATGGAAAAAATTGACTTTTAACACGGAAGCATATACTTTAAATTTCACAGATATCTCCAAATTTTTCGTTTAAAATTATTTAAAAATTAATGTGTGGAATATACAGACTTTAATCAAAAAGTTTTAATTAACAAAGTAAGATTTTCTTCCAAAAATAAAAGTGAATTATATATATGCGACTATCAGTCTATTTAAAATATAGACCATTGCACGTAGCGATATTAAATTTAACATAAGTATATTTGGGAGAAAGAAATATGCAATTCAGTGCATTTAAAAATATCAATACAAAAAATGTTATCTGTAACAAAATTAAAATTTTTAAAAAATCATTAATTTTATTGATTTATCAGTTTGCATATTTTTATTCTGTAAAAAGAATACAGATCTTAGATAGCATGTATGTTTTATAGTCAAGATCTTCCATTTATATTTACGTATGAAAAAGTTTTCACATATACGAGAATATTATTATTTTAAATATAAGTTAAATATGTTTATAACTATATCAGACTTGTTAAGTTATTTATTTCATGTGTATATGAATTATTTATTTGATTACCAGATTTATCAAAAGCTTTGAACAGATTTAATTTCAAATAGTAGGAAATTTAGCAACTGTTAAATTCTTATTGAGGTGTTATTAATTAGCTGAAATGCACATTTAAATAATCCACTAATCTTAAAACAATTGGAATCGTTTGTGATGGTAAAAAGTTAAGTCCAGGTGTAATTTTTTAGAATGGAATTTCTATTTCAGATTTTCTTTTAAAGTTTATTGATTTTCATTTCAGAACTATATGTAGCATACTTTGAATATGAATGATTAATGCAGAGAATTTATGATTTGAAAGTAGAAACTATTTTTTACTGTAAATTTTTAGAAAGTTATCAAGGAAAAAAGTCAATAATTCTCTTAATTTTTGATTGATTAAAATTCTAATTAAAAATCCCTTTTCTACCATCCAAAGTATATATTTGCCAAATTTGATAGGCAGACTGCCTGGTGTGTATAGAGCCAGTATATACACATAGAGACAAAAGTTTTTCCTTGTGTTTATCAAAATTTAGTTAAAATACCAATACATTTTCTCGCCAAATACTCTTGCCAACAGATAACATATGTTTTAGCAAACCTAGACTAATCACTCCCTACCCCCTTTTTTTCAAAGAGCTACGCGTGATTTATTGGCCTTTTATGACCCGTACGCAAATGTTTGTACGCATTTGTCCCACTACCTCTCAATTCAGGTTCCACAATCTCTTTCATCTTGAGTAGAAGTGCTTTGCACTGGCACTCAACAAAGTGTCTAAATTCAGTCAATTCTGCGAAGATGATCACGGCAAATATTGAAACCAAGGTTTTCGAAAAGTCTTTTCATTTACCGGAGATTAAGCCCCAACCCTAGGGGCTAGGCGCTCCGTTAAACATATCATTAACATGAAGTCTGCCTCGCCCGTCGTTGATGTTAATATATCATTAAAGCTTTTGTTTCAAAAGCTGAGTTCAAAGGAAAGGCATTGATTTGTAAGTAACTTGGGGAGGACGTAATTACAGCCAACACAAGTGAGATGAAAGCTAATGTAACAGAAGTTCAGAAGGAGTCGAGCAGCTTGCAGGATTTTTAGCGATCGCAGCGCCTCTGTGTGAGAAGTCTGAATTATAAACCAACATCAATTTCGGTATTAAACAGTAGGAAACTTGTGCCGACAGTGTTTATTAAAATCACGTACATACTAAAATACTACTTTGGATGAGAAAATTTTCGAATGAATTAATTTACAAAATGTCCCACATTTTTGCCTAGAAACTATAGAATTTTCATTTGTGATATGGAAAAATTGTGGCATTTTTATGGAAAATTATTATTACTTTCATTTTTTGCTATAATTTTTATCATATAGAATGATATTTCATACATTGATATTTTTCATTGTTTATAAATTTTTTACTATCAAATCCCTCGATTGCGTTTTAATCTTGCATAAATTACTTTATAATATCGAACGTATTAATACCACGTGATTTATATTTTGTGTACTGGAAGACTGTCACTGATCCAAGATTAATATTTCTATTAACTGTTTTTAGTTTTTTCATTATTTTATATAAAAGTATTTTCTTTTCTAAATCTTTTAGGGGTGTGAATCTAAAAATTTTATACTTTCTCAAATGTCTAAATTCTGTATAGAATCATTTCTAAGTAACAAAAATATATGGTTTTGATTTTATTGTTAAGAATACTAATTACGAAAAAAAATGCCATTGCGTTGATTTATTGCTGAATTCTAATAGAACATTTATTCGTACACCTACATTGATGCTAAAACGTCAAGCTTTTGTCCGAATTTGTTAAAACCTTAATTGCCACGTAGGTGATTCAGATACATTCAACTAAACTTTTCTGAAACGATAAAAAAAAAAAAAAAAAAAAAAAAAAAACATCCTCTCTAACATTATCTGCATTGAAAAGAATACAATAACATTTATACTTGTTTCCAAGTTACTAACTTATCAAAGCTAGAAAGTAGTTCTGCCCACAGTACTTTAAGACGATGTTGAAAAGAATCTTTCTGAAGACGAAACAGGACTATAAAGACTTTTGGCATTCTTCACATAACGTAAAAATTACTGTTAACTTTGAATAATAATGATCATCCAAAAACAATATTATGCATCCTTTAAAACAATCAACGTGTGTTTAAATAATGAATAAAAAACACTGTTAGAAAACAAAGCTTTAATTAAATTTGGAACTTTAAGAATCCACAGGTAATAAAAATATTAAGTTCTGTTGATATCTTTTCTTATCATTCAACAATGTTTTATATTGTTTAAACTATTTTTTTTCGCTTTTTTTCTTTGGAAATGCAGTTAATTGTAAACACTTAATTTTATAAATTTGAAGTTATTTCTTAATTAAAACTTCTCATTAAACACCGAAAGTTTAAAAGATTTATAGTACACGGATAGGTAGCCGCTAGATAATAGAGATGCATAATCCACGATTTTTCGAATAACAAATAATATTGCTATTGTTATTTTTAAATATCCGTTCCAAATATCTGTTATTTCAATCACATTATTAATTAAAAATTAAATCAATATTAAATATAAAATTTATTAATTGTAATTAATACTTAATTTACTAATTTAAGTAACGTGTGATTGAATTAATTTATCAATTTCAGCTTACTTCTTAAATTTGATTTTTTTTTTCTCAAAACTATTTATTTATTAGAGTAAACCATTTTCTGGAAAAGATGAGTTAAAAATATATGTCATTTCTTTAAAATGTTTACTTTAGTCCTATATTCTATCAATAGATGGCGCCAGCAGTAAACAGAGTACATTTAATCAAAGTCAATAATGTCACGAGCAATTAAAAATGATCTGTATGGAATAGTGCATCATCAAATACGAATATCGATCACTCCCGTAAGGTGGAGCAGTGACTTCGCACTTTCCAGTGAAGCCTCGCACTTTCCGGTGAAATCACCGCTCCGATAAATTTCAGTGATATGCAATTCAATGATACGATAATTCCAATAACCGGTCCGTTCACTTTTCAATCCAATCACAGATTTCTTTTGAGAGTTTCCATTGGACAGATCGTATCGATTATTACTTTCCATTGAAGTCACCGCTCCGGCAAATTTCAATGATATCGTATCGATTGTTACTTTCTATCGTGATCCAAAACCTGTAATCGAAATATCATCAGTAAGATCGTATCAAGGATTTGAATCACACCCCTCTTTGAAAAGTATTGATCACTTGTATTTGTGACTTTTTGATATTGGTTACGTAATAACCGCTCTGAAAATATTCGTCATCCCTACTAGATAAAGCTCCTTTCTAATGGAATCAAATCATACACTTGGTGCCACAAAAAGAAGGGTTTTTTTCTTTTCATCATTAAGTTCAGAGTAAACAAATCAAATCAAATCCTAAATGGAAGAGGAAGAGTAATAGTTTAGAAATGAATTACGTCTATTTTTTTTTTCTTTTTTTTTTTTTGGCGGATCGTACTTATTTTGTATTTTTAACATCTCCAAAAACAATATGCATTTTTGAATTGTGTGTAAATGCTATTAAGCCTGTCATTCAAATCATTGTGGTTGCCCATCAGAGATGGAAATGGCTAATTTTAGTGTTTGAGAGTCTTTTTGGAGATGATGATGCGGTAACAGATTAAAAAATGTTCTGCAGCACTTGATTTGAGCTCTAGTTTTTCCATTATGAGTTTCAAATTCAGATTTTCGATTCAGTACTGCTTTTATTTTTATTTTATATCTAAATACAATGTTAGCGAGAAATCAGAGAAATATTCATTACGGAGTACCATTCCTAAAATTTATTTCTGTTTAAATGTGTACATAAATTATTTAAAATTTTATTTCTTTTTTAATTTCAGATACTTGTTTGAAATATTTATCCGAAATGCATATTATTTATTCAAAAGTACGCAGCCAGATTTATTAATAAAGTTTCGAATTTGCACAGAAATCCTGTGCAACATTTTATTAAAGATAATGAGATTTCAGAATAGAACTTAAAATTTGTTCTCAGTTTTTCCCGACGCACGAAAAAATATTTCCATATCTTTTGCCCGAACGCCTGAGTGCAGAAAAGTACCTTATTTTCTGGTAGCATTTCCTTCCGGAGTTACTTCAGGGAATACTCACTGTTGTACGTCAAATCATGTGGTTAATGCATGATGGTTCATGAATCACCTACATGGTTAATGCACCAATGTGCTAGTGCATTACCCAATTCACCAGGGCATTTTTCTATTGGACTACTACCTCGATGTTACATATCCCCTAAGTTGGATTCAACGTGACTGACTACATTTTAAAAACTACATTTTAATAATAAATATAGATGCAAAACGTGTAGGAAATCTCTATATTCCCAAAACAACAAAATTAATACGTATAACTTTTAAATTTAATGTGCTTACTACTGCCTAAATTTATCATGTCCGATCAGATCCTTTTTTTTTTTTCCATTTCTCACATATATCATTTAATCAACCTGTTTAAAAAGTAATGAGATTCGATCTCATCTAGTAAGATTTCATCTGCATGAGATCAACCGAAATAACGAAAGCAAAGTGTGCAAATCTTTGGTTACTAATCGAAAAAGATTCCTCCATTTCGGCATTTCATTACTTACCACTATAAGTAAATACATTGCGTTTATAAAAACAGACCATACATTGTATGTGGTAACATATTGTTAATACTGTTAATTTTACAGAGTCTCATTAAAGCTTTTGAAACAAAAGCTAATAACAAAGGAAAGAACATGATATGTGGTTTGGGGAAGGAGAATAAAACTACAGCTAACTCCTGAGATGCAAGTGATAGTGCAAAAGCAGTGAAAACGAAGTCGGACGTTCGCTGGAGCTTTTAAGCGATCGCAGCGCCTCTCTCGTAGAAGTTGAAATTATATGTCAATTTCGGTATTAAACTGGGGATAAACATGCTCAGACACCTTTGTGAATTTCTCTATTTGAAATCGGGTACACGATAAAATATTAAATTTGGACGAAATACACTATTGAATTAGCTAATTCACAAAGTGTGTCCATTTTTTATTAGAAAATGAATAATTTGTGCACGGAAAAATTGATATATTTGGTTAATCATTATTATCCTTAATTTTTATTACTATCATTTTAATCATATGGAATAGTATTTCTTGCAATAATATTTTTTATAATCAAATGCATCGATTCCGTTTTAATCTTGTATGAATTACTTTATAAGATGGAATGCATTAATACCACGTGACTTATATTTTGTATACTGAAATGAAGACTATCACTGATCCAAGATTAATATTCCTATAAATTGCTTTTAGTTATTTCATTAATTTATATAAAATTATCTTCTTTTCTACGTGTATGAATACATATGAATCTAAATATTTAATACACTTTCAAAAATCTGATTTACGTTTAGAATTATTTATATATAACAAATTTACATGGTTTGTGATTTTATCTTTAAAAAATTTTAAATACGAAAAAAAAATGCTATTGCGTTATATCATTATTGAATTTCTTAAAAAGCACTAATTCGAATATGAATTTGTTAGAAGCTTAAAAGCACTCTCTTGCCACGTTAATGATTTAGATTATGTGTTCTCCTGATAGATGAAATGAGAATACAAGCACTAAACTTATGTTGATTCTTTAGAACGTTTTTCAGCTGCTACAAATAATTTTAAGCCATAAACCATCATTTGCAACCGAAACATTTATTTTTATAGAACATGGAATTGTGATAATTTAAAACAAATTACCTTGATCACTAAAATCATTTTCAGCTTCATTCAAAAGTCTCTGGAAGGCCAGTAGGTTGGATGATATTTCGAAGGACCAAGTTTTAGAGCCGTCTGCTAAGCCTTGTATAATACTGAACTCTAAAAGGGAAGTGTGGTGTCATAGGCGCCGTGCAAATAAATAGCTGAAATATTTAAAATAGCATCCGCTGAAACCGGTTGTAAAAGTGCACATGTAGTGAAGGTTATGAATCAGGAAGCTACAGGGGCAATCCATTCGATTGAGCTAAAAATAGAATAGTGGTGACCTAAAGCTAATCTTTAGCGGTTTGAGATACTGCACACCCCAGTGAAGGATTAACCATAAACATGTTTTGAAAACCAACTTAAAAAGCTGAATTTTTTATGGATTTAAGGTAACAAGTTTCATTAATCGAAGCTAATCAAAAAGGAGAAGGAAAAAAAAAACCACAGGAGAAATAAATTTAAATATCTTGCATCGTGCAATGTATTTATTTAAATCTAACGTAAGTTTTGAACAAAACAGAAATCCAAATTTTAATCCTCAGTGCAAGAAGAAATGTCAGATAAGTAAATTTTGCAAATATTCTTCATAAAAGGAAAAAAAAAAAAAATGACAATGAGAACTCATATTTGCAACTTGCAGAAATTTTTTGATTTCAAAATATATTCAACATCTTTTATTGATTGACATCGTTTTAAATTATACATTAGAAATTCATTATTAATCTGACTGCAACAGAGGGCTCCAAATGTTAAAAGACGCTAAAAAGGATCTTCTTTTGAAGTCTTACGAATCCTTTTAATAAATATTTTCGTGAAGACGGTTGAAAAATTCTTTCTAAGCATGCATACATCTTGAGAAAAATGATTATGGAATTGCTTGGATTTACGTAAAAAGCAATTTTAGATACAGTATATAAAAACATTTGGAATAAAAGATACAAAAAACACTGGAAAGAGAAAAATTTACTTGCGTTAACTAGACGACAATAACAGTTATACTTGCTAACAGGTCTTTTTTATTAACTAATCAGAGCTAGAAAGAAATTCTGCTCACAGCTTGTTAAGATGATGTTGAAAAGACTCTGAAGACGAAACTGGATAATAATAACTTTTGACGATGTTTATATAATGTAAAAATTATTGTTGGAACTTGGAATAATAATGATCTTATAACAATAACAGTCAACTTGAAAACAATAAAAAGGGATTTAAATAATGAAAAAAGCAATGTTAGAAAACAAAGATTTAATTAAATTTGGAACATTAATAATCCATATTTAACAATATTTTCTGTTGGGTTTTTTTTTAATATTTAACAACATTTTTATATACTTTAAACTATTTTTTTTTTTTTCGTTTTTAGGGGGGGGGGGGGGAATGCAGTTAATTGTAAACACTTAATATTATTAATTTGAAGTTATTTCTTAATTAAAACTCCTCATTAAACACAAAAAGTAAAAAAGATTTATAGTACACGAATGGGCAGCCGCTAGATAAAGCTCGTTTCTTCTGGAGTCAAATCAAACACTTGGTGCAAGAAAAAGAAGGGCATTTTTTTCCCGCCATTAAATTCAGCGAAAACAAATCGAATCAAATCCTGTAGGTATGAGGTACAATAATAATTTTGGAATGAGATATGCCTATTTCTTTGACGGAACGTACTTGTTTTTGCATTTTTAGGATCTCTAAGAACAATAAGCATTTTGGAATTCTGTGCAAATGGCTTTACGCCTATCATTCTGAGATCCCTTTGGTTGCCGAGGGGAAATGTTAATGGCCAATTTTGGTGTTTGAGGGTCCTTTCAAAGATTATAATGATAACAAATAAAGAAATATTCTGCAGAATTTGATTTAATCTGTAGTTTTTCTATTATGAATTTCAGTTTCAGATATTTCGCTTCAGTGGCGCTTTTATTTTTATTTTATATCTGAATACAATGTTAACCAGAAAGCAAAGAAACATTCATTATAGACTATCATTCCATAATTTATTTCTGTTGAAATCTTCAAATGCGTACATAAATTATTTTAAAGTTTTATTTCTTTTTTCTTTTTTTAATTTGATATACTTGTTTGAAATATTCATCTGGAATGTATTATAGTATTTTTTTCAATAATATTCAACTGGTTTTATTTATAAATTTTGGATTCTGTATATAAAACCTACACAACATTTTATGAAAGATAATGAAATTTCAGAATAGGACTTAAAGTTTGTTCTCGGTTTTCCTCGAAGCACGATAAAATATTTCCGTATCTGCTGCCCGAAGCCTTAGTGATGCAATATGCCATGTTTTTTTGTAACACGTCCTTCCGGAGAAACTGCAGGGTATACCGACTATTGTACGGCAGAACATGTGGTTAATACATAATTGTGCACCCGCACATTTTTCTATTGGAGTGCATAACTTCCTGGATGTTACATATTCCGGAAAGGGGATAGAACGTGGCTGATATGCTGTTAGTCTCCACGTTCACGGTACTCAATCCCTTGGATTTCTGTTTCAGCGGCCTCATGAAATACCTTGTTTATGGCCTTTGGATACAATGGAAGATTTCGTGGCGCGAATTATCTTAGCTCCTGTAGAAATCGCAAGCAGAATGGGGACATTTGAACGCGTCCGGAGATCCTTTAAATGTCGGTGTTGGCTGTGCAATGACCATCGCGGCAGCAACATTCAGCAATTTTTTAGAAGTTTTTTATTATTGTCTTTCTGACATTAAAACTGACGTGCCTTTCTGATGTTAATTGTATGATGTATTTCTATTGCGATTTTCATCAAACAAACGTCGTTTGTGACCTTATGCTCATTGGAATTCTTATCTCTTTGATCTCTATTATCATTCATCCGAATTTTTCGGTAGGATTCGGCAACACCCTGTGCAAACATCAGTAGAGATATTGCTAACGATTAGCAGATTCCTGCATTCTGATGTCAATTTTAGTTTTTCTTGAATATCTTAAAAACGTTTTAGTTCTCACACTATATGCTTATATAAAATTAAAAAGTGAAGTATTCCTCACATTTTCATGCTTTTTTTTTTTCAAGTTTTAATATTTTTGCAGATAAGGTTGCAAACTACTTTCTTGTTTTCTGTAATTTACTACCTCCTGGGTCATCAAATCGGCCTGTTGCCAACATGAAAAAAAATTAAGAATGTGATTTCTCTTAAAAAAGAATTCGTAGTTGAAACATCATTTGATATTTATTATTTTTTACAGTTTCCAACATTTCTCGGATATCCTATATATTTGCGATTTTCACCTACTAAACGTTGTTTGAGGACTTTTGTTTGATAGTGATTTTCTATCCTCTTGATGTCTATTGTCACTTCTCTGAATTTGTTGGTCGAATTTGGCAACACTTTGTGTATACTAACTTACAACCAGGAAATATGTACTTCCGAATAGTAATCAAAATGAAATCTTCACTAAATACGCAAATCCATCTCTCTTAAATAAATGACACAAAAATTTTATTCAATTGAAAATAAGAAAAGTGCTTCCAATTTTAATTTTTACTTTCATTACTTAATTTACACGCTTAATTTCATTTCGAATAGCCATTGGCATATCAAAAATTTTCTTTCACAGGTAGTTTTCGAAAACAGTAATTACGAAGCACATAATGTTATTTTTGTGTTTTTGCTTCAATTTTCATTTTTGGTACTAACCCATTTGAAGATGGAAAGATCCATATACAATACATGTTGATATTGAATTCAATTTTGCACTCGGTGATTTTTATTTTTTTTTTCTAAGATCTATGTTTTAGATTGAAAATCTTAGAACATTTTCTTATATTATTATTTTATTTTAGCTATTGACTTTTTCCTAGGCAATTAAAATCATCGTTAAGCAATGCAAAGCAATCTTAATATTTGCCACTATTTTATTTTGATTGTATCGTATCGGCAACACTATTCGGCCAGCAATCCAACTATTTGTAATGAAAATCATTATTTTATTACTATTGCAGACATCAGAAATACTAATTTAAAAATATGAAATACTATAATTCAGCTGCTATCTGGAACTTCTGTCATTTCTCGCTCCCTCTCCATTTCTTTATCCAAATTAAAATAGGAAGTTGAGCTCCTTTGTAAATCCGATAGACGGCGCTGGTTGTTAAAATTCTCTACTGGACAAATCAGCACGATTTATGGTTCTTTGTATATACTGTTGCATATGTGGTCTAGTAAATATTGATTTAGAATTTGTCTTTAAAATTATTTATTAAGTTACTTAAAATTACACACATATTTAAAGTAATTTCATTTTGGGATAGGATTCTCCGGCGCTTTCCATTTCTCTCCATTTCGTTGCCTGCCAAGAAAGTAGGACATTAACATACAAATCGACGGTCCACAGCGCCATTTGGAGAAAAAGAAATATGTAACATATTTCTCCAATCTTTGATCGAAATCAACTGCTTTATTAATTCTGTTACGAACAAATACGTCTGCCTCTGAAGCCGGAAATGTAGCTAGCGAAGTTGAAGCAAAAATTACAGTTAATCTTTATCTCTGTAACCAATTTATCAATCCAATTTAATTGGTTTCATTTTAATGCCGAGAAATAAAAAAAAAATGGTTGAAACTGTAGATATTTTTTGGTTTTCTGAGATTTTTCTATCAAGAAGAAAAATTGGACGTTGTGGTTTTTCTTTGCAATTTTCATTTGAAAATACTTTCAAATTTAAATTTTTGCTTTTCAGGTTCATCCTTTTTTTTTATTTATTTATTTTGTATCAACACACATCAGCCTTTTGTAACTATTTAATAATTATAAATAAATCCTTTAAATATTTGTAATAAGTTTATGAATTTACTACTTAATCACCAATCAATAGTTATGAATCGTTGAAATTATTTGTTTTCATAAGGATGTGAAATAACAGCTAAATACATTTTCGATCAAAAAATTATACTAAAAGTGACGCAAATTAACGTTTAGATGCCTGAAGTTATTTTCATTTACAATTATAGACAATGTTAAAATAGTTGCAATTACAACAGATTAATTCTATGAAAATTAAGAACAACGAGAAATTCCGGACATACACAAATCAAATAATAGAATAACTATTAAATTAAAAAATGATTCTTGCCTTTTTTAAAAATATAACCTTTTTTGCATATTAATTACAAGCAGAAATAATTTCTATCGAAAAATTTGTAAAAATAAAGGGTTACAGCTTTAAAAAGGTATTTATTTAGAAAGAAATTCCCATTTCTCAGCAATTTCATATATCTTGTCAGTAATATATTATATGCCTGTGAGTAAAAAATTCTAGCTTGCCATAAAACCAGACACCATTCGGCAAATTTAAAAGTACCGTAATTCTCTTTACCTTTTCACTTTACAGCATTCTTCAAAATAGTATTCGATAAAAGAAATTCATGGTCAGTAGTTTATGAATGCCAAATAAAAATTCCAATTTGTGCATGACCATAAATGCATTATATTAAAAGAATGTAAAAAAAAAATATTTCTAAGTTTAAGCAGGAATTTTGTATATTGAACTTACTACTGAAATTTAGAAGTGATAATACTTTTAAATATTTAAACTCTGCTTTAGCATTATTGATTCGCATTATAAAAACGACATTTTAATAATAAATCTTTGTGCAAACGAATAGCAAATTCCTATATTCCCAAAACTAAAAACTATACGTATGTATGCATTCTAAATTTAATGTGCTTTCTTCTACCTGTAATTATCATTTGCAGTTGTTACGTCATGGCATGCAAGAGCGCCACCTACAACAAATGTGATCTTGTTCATTCGAATGCTGTAACCCGTAAAGCGGTTGCACAAAATAAAGCCTGAATAACTACATAACGTCATCCGTATTTTCTTCTATTACATCCATTTTTAATCGACGATAACATTGGTCAAAAGTGAGCCGGAGCAAATACCATGGATAAAAAAGTTGAAAAAAGCGGTTTCAGAAAAGAAACTAAATAAACTGAAAGGCTCGATAAAAACTACTTTGAAAAGAATCGAAAGTTTTAATGCCGAAAAGTCAGCTTCCAAGGACATTAACGCAATGGAATTAGAAGTGAAATTAAGGAAACTTGGACAATTGCAAGCACAGTTGGACAAGATATCCGAACAATATTGCGGTATTGAAACGTCGGAAGATATAGAAACCATCCTGGAAGATATTGATCAAATAAATATAAGGATTGAAGAAACAGAGGTAGGTCTGAAATTGCTATTAAATTCAATTAAAGATGAATTTAAAATTAACCCTGTTTCAAAGGATAATGCAGTAACTAAAATCCGACTGCCGGAAATTCCATTACCAGAATTTTCTGGAAAAATAGCTGATTTTGCAAATTTTAAAAATTTATTTGTTAATTTAATTAGCAACAATGAGCAATTAAATGATTCTCAAAAGCTGTATTATCTCCGTGCATGCTTAAGAGGAGAAGCTAAATTATTAGAATCGTCTAGTGATAACTTTCAATCACTCTTTAAAGCATTATCAGATCGTTATGAAAATCAACGTCAATTGATAGAATCTCATATATTAGAAATAATAAATTTTGAGAAAATTCATAGCGAATCTGCTAAAGAACTGTGTGCCTTAATAGACTGCGTTAA
This sequence comes from Argiope bruennichi, assembly GCF_947563725.1. Lineage (NCBI taxonomy): Eukaryota > Metazoa > Arthropoda > Arachnida > Araneae > Araneidae > Argiope > Argiope bruennichi. Next base: position 27,891,448 of record NC_079161.1, read on the forward strand.
TAAAAACATCAGAGCGTTAAAGGTTCTTACATTCGAACAAAATAAGTTATCTGATTTAATGCTTGTAAACATCATTCTACAGAAAGTAGATAAAGAGACAAGGAAGCAATTCGAGCTTTCTCTAAATACGGCAGAAATTCCTACATTTGAAAATTTGATGAAATTTCTAGAAAAGCGAAGTTTTTTGTTAGAAAGTATTAACCGTATTCCAAGTAAATACGAACGTCCACAAAATGCGAGCATATTTAAAAGAGCGAAAACACTTATAGTTAATAATAAAAATTCCAATGCTAAAGCTTGTATTTTATGCAAAAACTATCACGCACTATTTAGATGCGTTACCTTTCAAAATATGTCTATCGATGACAGAAAGAACTTTGTTAGGAATAACAAATTATGCATTAACTGTCTTAAACCTCACCCGGGGATCTGCAAATCAAAATATTCTTGCAACATTCCAAGTTGCGGTAAAAGGCATAACTCGCTCATACATGATGAGTCAGCTGAAAATCGCGCTACCACTTCAGATTCAAGGGCACGGGCGAGCGAAAGCCAAACAGATGCAGAAACTAAACGTACTAACCGAAGTATCTGCTTTGACGTTGAATCCGAGAGAGACTAAACAGGCGATAGAAGGGAATAAATCAGTTATATTAAACACTCTTCTTATTTATGTAAAAACTGCAGATGGTCGCAGAGTTCAATTAAGAGGGCTCTTAGACAATGCTTCGACTTTATGTATTCTTCGAGAAGATGTAGCTAGAAAATTGGGAATCAAACTAAAATCAATAAAACAAGGTATAACTGGTATAAATGGAATTACGCAGTTTATTAAACACGCTGCTAACATTGAAGTATCAAATCGAGATTATTCATTTTCACACATGGTGAAATGTTCTATTCTTCCTAAAATAACCGATGAGATTCCTGTATCGAAATTATATCTGCATTAAATATTCCCTGTTCAATTGAACTAGCTGATTTCAATTTCCACACACCAGGTCAAATTGATATACTATTAGGAAGTGAGCTATTTTTAAAACCTGAGCAACTTCGTCTGCAAAATGGAGATGTAATATTACAAAATACTAAGTTTGGTTATTTAGTTACAGGCATTCTTCCCCAGTTACCTCAAAAAGCCAATTGTTATCTCGTAAGTGAACCAAATTTAGATGAAGCAGTTAAAAAATTTTTTGAATTGGAATCATTGCCGGATAATGTTAAAGAAATAACAAAGAGTGAAGAAGAAATTTATTGTGAGGAGCATTTTGTTAAAACCTATAAAAGAGATAAAACGGGAAGATTTATAGTTCAGTTACCCATAAAGGAAAATGCCGAATCATTACTAGGAAATTCCAAAGAAAATGCAATCAAGCGCCTAAATGGTATCTGGAATAAATTAAACAAAAATAATACTATGGAAATCTTATATAAGGAATTTATGCGAAAATATGAGAGTTTAGAACACATGGAGGGGATAAAAATTGAAGATGTTAGCAATGTGAACTATTACATTCCCCACCATGCGATATATAAACCTGAGAAAACGTCAACTCCCTTAAGAGTGGTTTTTGATGCAAGTGCAAAAACAACAAGTGGATATTCTCTGAATTCCATTTTACTAAATGGAGGTATTATTCAGCAAGATCTTTTTTCCATAGTAAGTAGATTCAGAAAGCACAGATATGCATTTAGTGCAAATATTAAAAAAATGTACAGACAAATACTGATCGATCCCACTCAAAAAGACTTACAGCGTATTGTCTGGAAATCAAGTGCAGATGGTCCAGTGAAGATTTACAAACTGACTACAGTAACCTATGGAACAGTTTCTGCGCCATTTTTGGCTACCAGAACCTTAAGAGCTTTAGCAGATGAGGAAAAAAAAGGACTTTCCTAAGGCTGCAGATGTGATTTGTTCTGATTTCTACATGGATGACATTCTGTCAGGGGATGCAACGCTAGAAGATACTAAAAATCTTCAATCCCAGATTTCTGAACTCCTCGGAAGAGCTGGATTTGAGCTTCACAAATGGGTCGCTAATAACTCTAATTTACTACAAAACCTGTCTACCACATCCTATTCATTTTCGAAAGAACAAGGTGCCAGTTCTGTAAAAACATTAGGTATGTTTTGGGATCCAAAAGAAGATTGCTTTACATATAAGGTAAAGATAAAGACTAAGGACTCTTTTTCAAAGAGGGAGGTGCTGTCAGAAATAGCGAGTCTTTATGACCCACTTGGACTTTTAGGCCCTCTCATTACCAAGGCTAAAATATTTATCCAAGGACTTTGGAAGATAAAATTGGACTGGAATGAAAAATTACCATCTAATGCAATGACAGAATGGAAAAGGTTCTACATAAAACTCTCGGAAGTAAACAACTTCAGAATTCAAAGGTTTATTCTACTTCCTGATGCAGTTCGCATTGAGATTCATGGATTTTCTGATGCATCAGAACGTGCCTATGCTGCTGTTGTCTATTTAAAGTGCTTCACCCAATCTGGACAGTTTAAAACTAGTCTAGTGTGCAGCAAATCCAGAGTGGCTCCATTAAAGTCACTTACCATTCCCCGACTTGAACTGTGTGCCGCGTTGCTGTTATCTAGATTAGTGAAAAAGATAGATCCAATTCTGCAATTACCCATTGATGTTATCTCATTGTGGACAGACTCTACTATTATTTTGGTGTGGATCAAGACTGAGCCCTATAAGCTAAAAACATTCGTCAGCAATAGGGTTGCGGAGATCCAAACGCTCACATCAGATTGTCATTGGAAACATGTAAGTAGCAAAAACAATCCTGCTGACATTATTTCTAAAGGATGCAGTGCAGATGAACTCATAAGAAATAAAATGTGGTTTGCTGGTCCAGATGAACTTACTGATGAACCAGTAGACAATCAATCCATGCAGGATTTTGCCTTTGCTGATGAACTAAAATGTGTTGTGACTCTAAACATTAATGACTCTAATTCAAATTTTTATGATGAACTTTTTAATCATACAAATAATTTCATAAAACTAATTAGAATAGTTAGCTTTATTTTCAGGTTTATTAACAACACTAAAGCTAAGAAGTCTCGTAATAAGATAAGTAAATATTTAACTACTGAGGAGCTGCAAAGAAGTACTGAATATTTAGCTAGTTTAGCACAGTTGAGTGAATTTAAATCAGAAATAGATGCACTAAATAAAGGTAAAAATATTTCTAAAACAAGTAAGTTAAGATCTTTAGATCCATTCCTAGATGAAAAAGGATTACTTAGAGTTGGCGGTAGACTTAAAAATTCTGACTTGCCATTTGAATCTAAACATCAAATAATTTTACCCAGTAAACATACATTCACTAAGTTACTTTTTGAGCATGTACATAAAAAATGTCTACATATTGGTGCACAAGGTTTGTTACATCAAATTAGACTACAATACTGGCCCTTAAATGGTAAAGGTATTGCAAGAAAAATTGTCCATGATTGCATTAGATGTTTTAGGCAAAGGCCTAGGGTGTTAGACCAGTTAATGGGAAATTTACCTTCAGAAAGAGTAACTCCTAGTTCTCCATTTTTAAATTCTGGGGTAGATTTTTGTTTTCCTTTTCAAATAAAGTTTAAAAACCAAAGAAAGGGAATATATTCAAAGGTTTATGTAGCGATTTTTGTATGTTTGTCAACTAAAGCTATTCACCTAGAAACGGTAACAGATTTGACGACTGAAGCTTTCATTGCATCTTTAAAGAGACTCTGCGCCCGTAGAGGCCGCATCGCAACATTGATGTCGGATAATGCATCTAATTTCAAGGGTGCAGCTTCAGAATTGAATCGCTTAAAAAAACTAGTTTGTCAGACTAATGAGACTTTAGCCAATTACCTATCCGCAGAATCAATCCAATGGAAATTTATTCCCCCTTCTCCCAATTTCGGAGGCTTATGGGAAGCAGGAGTAAAATCATTTAAACACCATCTTTATAGAACTTTAGCTAACAGTAAAATAACTATTGAAGAATTTGAAACAATAGTAATTCAGATTGAAGGTATACTTAACTCACGTCCCTTAATTCCATTATCAGATAATATTAATGAATATGAAGTTTTAACTCCTGGACACTTTATCATTGGACGCCCAATAACTTCAATACCTGAACCGGAAATTGTAGACATTTCTGACAATAGGTTGTCGCGCTGGCAATATACTACCAAATGTGTTCAAACAATTTGGAAACGCTGGAAAATTGACTATTTGAACCACTTACAGCAAAGAAATAAGTGGCAATTCAAAAAAAATAATGTTAAGGTCGGATGTTTAGTATTGTTAAAGGAAAATGATTTGCCTCCTTGCAAATGGGCAATGGCTAGAATTTTAGAGATAATTTATGGAAATGAAGGCAGAGTAAGAGTTGTTAAATTAAAAACTAACACAGGTATTTTTACACACCCTATTTCAAAAATTTGTCTCTTACCAATAAGGGATAACTTTGAAAATTAAAATAGTTAAGATAGTTGTATATATTGTATGTACATAATAATTGTATTTATATCATGTTTAATATATAAGTTTAATTAATATAAATTTAATATATTTGCAATTTTGTTGTTCACTTGTAAATATTTCATCTGAATAGTTTATTTGGTTTTAGAAAATGTAAGCTAATTGTATAATTAAATGTGTTTTGAAATCTTGCATATTTCAACGCCGGGCGGAATGTTACGTCATGGCATGCAAGAGCGCTACCTACAACAAATGTGATCTTGTTCATTCGAATGCTGTAACTCGTTGAAAGCGGTTGCACAAAATAAAGCCTGAATAACTACATAACGTCATCCGTATTTTCTTCTATTACATCCATTTTTAATCGACGATAACAGCAGTCAGACGATTTTTTTCTATTTATCACCTATTTTGTTTAATAAACCAGTTTAAAAAGTAATGAAGTTCTATCTTATATATTATGATCTCTGTAACAGACGAACCAAATTACCGAAAGCGAAATACTACAACTGTTTGATCACTAATCGAAACTCCTCCATTTTGACATTTCATTATCTACCACTATTATTAAACAATATTTTTATATAAAAATTTATACCATACTGATTTTGATACTGACGTCCGTCAACTGACTGTATTCCTAACTATATCATTAAAGCTTTTGAAATAAAAGGTAATTCCGAAAGAAAAGAAAGATTTGTTGCTAGGTAGAAGCGGAACGAAATTGCCTCGAAACCCGGTGAGATAAAAGGTAATGTAATAGGAGTAAAGACGGAATCGAGCACTCTCTGGGATTTCTAAACGATCGCTGCTCCTCAGTCATAGAAGGAATTATACACCAACATCACTTCCGGTATTAAACGAAGCAAACTTGCACCGACAGTGTTTAAGAATTAATTCTCTAGTTGAAATCGAGTACATGCTAAAAATATTGATTTCGATGAAAGAAATTTTCGAATAAGACAATTTATAAAATACCTCACAATTTTGCACAGAAATTATATAGTTTTCTTTTGTGATATGGAAAAATTGTGGTATTTTTATGGTAAATTATTGTTGCTATAACATTGAATTAATGTTGAATTTCTTATAGAGCAATAATTCGAATACGCCTACAGAAATGCTACAACTTCAAGCTTTCGTCCAAATTTGTTCAAAGCTTAAAAAAGCAATCTTGCCACGTGGGTGATTCAGATAGATTGTGGTTTCACCAAATTGATGAAATGACGAATGAATTGATCAAAAAACTTTAGTGGTAGTAATTATAAGAGTAAGAATTAAGATCTCTTCTGTATGAGATCAACCAAAATTACAAAAGCGAAGTACTGCAAATATTTAATGAGTAATCGAAAATAAATCCTGCTTTTCAGCATTTGATTACTTACCACTATTTCTAAATAAAATTAACCAAAATGATATAATTTGGAAATTAATGATGCAAATCTCTGATAGTTTTTGAAACAAAAACTTATATACAAGAAAAGATAATTATTCTTTGCTGATGGGGTAGGAGCGCGAAGCTGTAACCAACGTCGGAAATATAAAAAGGTGATGTAACAGCAGTGCAGTCGGTAGTCCGGCAGTCTCTAGAATTCTTAAGCGATAGCAGCGCCTCTGTCTTAGAGAAGGTAACCAAAAACCAGCATCAATTATGGTGTTAAACTGAGGAAAACTTGCTCCGACAATGATTGAGAATTCTCTAATTGCAATTGGGTACATACAAAAATATTAATTTGGATGAAAGAAATTGTTCAATTAGACAATTTACAAAATGTCGCAATTTTGCACAGAAATTATATAGTATGTAAATATAATTATGGCAAATATTATAATTATTATTGGCAATAATACTTCCTACATCACATCATTTTTTGAAATAATTCTTTTTATAATGCATTTGATTAAAATCACTAATAATGGATATTATCGAGCAGTTAAACTTCTAAAGTGATAATAAATGGTTTTTCATTTTGAAACTTTGGCGTTACTTTCAAACAGTTAAATGAGCTTACCCTACTATGTCGCGTCGGATAAAATCCATCACGATGTATGGCACTTAATCATTTCTTTTTAAGATCTTCTTTAGCAAAGGAAAAAACACTGACTCCTGGGCCATTTCAATAATTTCCATTACAGTTTGGAACACAACCGATTAAAGGCATTTCTATTCCTTATTTTTAGTGAACTTCAAATGAATTTTCTTGCAAAAAACAAAAGCTTCCTGGCTCCTCAAACACGTGAATGACCACTGGCTAAAAAATGGCGTGAGAAGGGAGGAGTTCATATCTTATCAGTAAGCTTGATGAGGGTGAAATTCTTCCCTCGGTCCCCCAATTCACACGAACTCGTGTGACTTCTCGGGGCGACGTCATGACTTTCTGTGACGTAAGTGTTCTCGCCTTGCCTATCAGTGATTGTCTTCCGACTCTCAAGGGCTTGATTTCCTTACGCTAGTACAGGTGTCCCAATCATGAGATGCCCATGAATCTTACGTCTTATATTCTTTTAGATGCTTTTAGATAGGAGTCATGCACCCGTAAAGGTTTCTAAGCCTCATATTGATGTGAAAGAGAAATTTTTAGCCGTTTTTGTGGTGGGTAGTTAATTGAAAACACAATACCAAAAGAACTTGTGGAGTGGGTGGCGGCTTCTAAGATTTATATCTTTTGCAGAAGGATAAAGACGATTAGAGTTCTGTTGGCAGACTTTACATTGCTTCAGAAATAAGCATATATTGGCTGAAGTCATTAATCATTTGCAAAATACAATTTTCGAATTCAAAATTTTAAAAAACTTAGATAGAAAATAGAAATTGTAAAAAAACTTAGATCGAAATTAGTCGCACTCTTTACAACGGCAATATATTAGTGTACTGTGCAATATAATATTTAAAAGTCTATCTTTTTTATATATAGAGTTCATATTTAAAAGTTCATTACTTATTTCGGAATTTTAGTATAATTCCTTCCTTCCGATGAATCAGACATTTACCTACCACCACTGAAGTATTGTACTTTGTCACGAGTTTATAGTTACACGAAATGAAATAATTCTATGTAAACGAAAATAATATTAATGAAATCATATACATTGACATAACCCAGTTAATTATTGGGTTAAAAAATAATAAACATGTTAAATAATTTTTTCTTATGTTATAAGGAAAATATAATAGCAGATACTAAGAGCATATAATAGTTATCAGAATTCAACTGGAATTTCAAAGGAAAGGACTAGTAACCAGTTTTATCTATTTATAATAAAGGAGGTAAATCTACGCGCATTAAATTTAATCTGCCAATTTCATAAATTTTTAAAAAAATGTTTCACGTGAAGGAAATGGAAAGTTGTTTTATGGTGCTTATTTTTTCCCAATGTTTTTATCTATTATTTCTTATAAATTGCTCGGATAAGGATAAAAAAATGTCATAAGGGCGGAGATAGTTGGTGTATCTGTTTAAAATGGTACACTCATCCTATTTCCTATTTATTTATTTTTTAAATTCCCATTTATTTTATTTTCTGTAGCTCTTCTCTATTTATTTAAATCAAGAGCTTTTATTACCTGAACGAAAAAAAAGGGGACTTTATGTAACAGTTTGCATTGAAATCTCTTAAATGAAATAATCCAAAACAAATGAGGAAATTATACAAGAAAGGAACAGGTAAGCAATTACAAGTTTTAAAAATTGCTCGGTATACCAAAAACAATTTTTCAACTCGGGACTGGCAAATGTATATTGCCATGTCAAAAATATTTCATATTAATGTTGCATTAAAATTTTGACACTCTTATACGTCTTTTTTTATATACTAATCCTACGAACTCTTTTATAGTTCTGCCGCAAGAATTTTTAGCCTCTTCTTATTATTATAATAAAAAAAGTAAAATGTTCAAATTGGAAGTCCTTTTAAAAATTCGTAAATTTATTTGTAATAGGATGCCATTTACATATTTTTATTTTGAAAACACTAAATTTTCAGTTTTTGCTTTCCTTTATATAAAATATGCCTTTATATAATATATATATTCCTTTATATATATTTCCTTTATATATATTTCCTTTATATTTCTTTATTCTCTGACATACCTTTCTAGGGAAATCGGTTCAAAATAGCTCAAAATATGCATCAGAGAGGATGAAAGAAAATTAGTACAATACATAGTATAATAAACAGAACGGTGTAAGGCTTCTAAATGGCATCGGTTATATAACTATCAAAATGAAAAGCTTAAAAATAATTTGCCGGTGAAGGCATAAACCATTTAATTAAAAATTTGAGCGATCATTAATCTCAGAGAACCGGTTGGTCACCAAATACGGCTAGTTGAAAGTTAATTGATATTAAGCTTCAGAACACGAGTATAATTCTTTAGTTGACAGTATCAAAAGTATATCCAGTCGGAAAATTTCACCACCAACTTTAAAAATTTCTGTATCATATAGGACTTCAGTAACGAGATGTTCCCCAAGTACCCGATGAACTAAAAAAATTAAAAGCTGTGTGTACTAGTAGCATTTGTGTAATTTGCTGCTCAGTACTTGGGTAATAGGCACATTTGATTGAAAATTATCATCTCTTAATAATACTTAATACTAATTCTCTTATTTCTTGGACCTAAAGAAGTCAATATATAAATTGAAAATGGAAATTACATTATTGGAATTTTTCACTTCTACTAATCCCAGATAATTATTGGGTTTAATAAATATTATACACGTTGGAATTGCTTTTTAGATTCTGAGGGAGAATTATTAATATAACTAAGCACTTATGATGATTTTAAGAATTCAACTGGAATTTCAAATCCAATGACTTCCAGCCTGTTACTATCACTGTTAAACATAAATTTTTAGTAAATCTGATATATATTCCTATTTTTTTAATTCATTACTTTTTTTTATAAAGTGCTATGAGAGTCGTTAATCTCTTTTCAGTTTACAAATTTGGCTTATATATAATTTTGAGGGTGGAAATATGCAAATCTGAATGATTTTTTCCCCTATTTGAATCAGGTGGTAATCATATTATCAGTTGCAATCTGATATTATGGAAATATGCAAATCTGAATTATCAGTTGCTACAACGCGTGTGAATAATTGTATCTAATATTCGCGTTAAGTTTTCCCACATTTCGGGAATTTTCAGATTTTTTTTTTTTAAATTTCATTTTTGTTTTATACGTTGCTCAGAAACTCAAAAAATGTCCAATTTCATGATTATATTCTATTTGTTTAAACTTGGGGAGGGCGAGTCTCTTAACTATTTGTGTAATTTAATTGGCAAAATATTGAAGTTATAGTGCTCCGAAAGTTAGAAGAGTGATGCCATATTATTATGATTTTAAGCGGCGATAATGATTTTAAACGTTTTCACGTCACGGTACAACATTCTTTTAGGATGGTTCAAATAAAACAGGTATTTGTCTATAAAACTAACATGGCTTTAATATTTGTCGTATAGTTGTTTAAAACTACTTTCTGGGGAAACAATAATTTTTGCATTAAAGATTTGATTAAAACAATGTACACGATATTCTCGAGAAACCAACCAGTCATCAAAGACGATTAGAATATTAAAATACGACGTGCATAAAAAAATTCAATATTTCTATATTTTCAACCTTTAGCAATACGAAGCATGAGAAATGTCCCAATACAAATTGAGAAAAAAGTTTGCCTAAAGTTTATTTTTGTTGAAATTTCTATAAAATTATATCATTTTTTTAAATCCGATATTAACTTTCTAATTATGAAATCAAATGCAAGAAAAAAATTAGTATCCATTAATGCACCACTAGAAGATAAGTACATTGTTTTTGTAAATTATATATCGGCCCAGGATTTAATATCACAGCGTAAGGTAGAAGTGCTTACGAAGCTGAGTGTAGACCGCTTTCAACGGCAATTATACTTGTCCGGTTTCAAATACGAAACTGGCAATTGTTAATGGAATCCCCTAGCTGAGTAATTGTTGACGTTAAATAACAATAGAAAATTACAAAAAAAGAGAGGAATATTATTTCAGTTTAAAAAGCCTTCTGCCTTTCGCTTTTGTATTTCAGCTGCAAAAATGTAGTGGGGAAATGTGTAGAGATAGACAACGAAATTTTTCAGCAATGTTGTATTTAAAATTCCATCAAACTCTTAAAGATAGATGGCGCTGTAAACAAAACCCAATTAAAAACCATTTTTTTAATGTTTTGAAGGCGGAGAAAATTGGTTTTGCAACTAAAAATGACATCTGTTGTCAATCTACAGAGATGACTGTAATAGTGTGTATTAGTTCTATTCCTCTTTCATGTTTGTTTCCTTGTTGTTCCTTCTTTCATGTTTCAGCGTATTAACAATCTTCATCAGTTGTTTGTTTGAGATTCCAAAGAAAATAGAATTCAAGCTTTTAATTAAAACTTATATGTATAAACTATATTTTAGGACAAGGCTCTTTCACAATATATGAAAACATTAAATATAGCTGGGAGCGATAAAGCTTTTAAATTTTTTTATGGTTTTAGCGCCATCTGTCAGGTTGATGAATCGAAGTGAGCGTGGAGAATATTAATATTCCATCAAAATTACGAGTTTAAAATATTACGCAATTCGGGGAAAAGAGACAACCGGACACTTTATGATTCTTTTCCAGTAAATTTCAAGAATGTGGACCTACATAATCATTAGATCCTTTAAATATCCGTGGATACTGCTTTGTTCAATGGTGGCGCGGTGATCGGCTATAAACAAGAAGATCCTTTAAATATAGTTAATAATTTAAGAGGAAAAAGACAAAAATTTTGGTATGAAAGTTATTCATTTATTATTAGTTTTAAATTTATAATACCTCACACTGTTTTCATATTTTCTAAATTTTATATTGCAGTTCGTAAACAACTAATTTAGAAATGAAATGAACTCTAATTGATTAAAACACTGTTGATAATGACTGACAGATATTTCTGAAACGAAATAATATTATTTTTTCATAGCTTCCCATCCATGTCTTCACTAGCAGAAATATGATAGAAACGTGGTATTGTATAATGAATAAATTAAAGAAACATTGTTCAATTCAAGTAATACAGTCAAGTTAGTTTTATTGAAGTTCGCATATTATAGTTGGGTGATATTCCTTATAGAAAAAAAGTCTAATTGGACGGATTCTCCTGAGTCATGGGGATGAAGAAATTAAATATTATTCAGTGATAATGAAAAGTTAGATATCAATCCAAAAGAGTAATTCAAAAGGTAACTGTCTTTTTAACAACACAAAATCTGAATGCATTTATTCAGAAATACCGCTAATACATTCGTTATGTTTACTTTTGTGAATTAAAACCGAGTTACGAGAGAGAGAGAGCGAGAAATTCTATTATAAACTATGAATTTTAGAGGTCAAGCATTTCTCTCTCCAAAATAGAATTTGAATTAAAATTTTGATATTCGTAAAGCAGACTGCTTCTAGAATGCAATTCCTATGACGCTTGTACAATCCATTAAAAAAGTAAGCGCCCGTTTCTTATTACCTTATTAGATAATTCGACTAAATTTAAAAAGAATGTCCCCTTTAGTAAATATATCAATTGAATTCTCATCAGAGGCTATATAGATATTAATATATGCACAATCTTAAAATCTTTCACTTTGTAGCCAGTTTCACCTTCACTGCCCCTTTCATTTTTCACTTCACCCGTTTCTCGCCTTTCAAACGATTTTGCCAGAAATTCCTTTTTATAAAATTCAAGGAAAATTGATTTAAAATAATTGGAAATTCATGCACATAAATACATACAACCCTTTGAATACTACCAGAATGTAAAATGGATTCCAAAAGGTCACATGATGTCACTTGCATCCAATTCATGTTCATGTGACAATAAGTGATTCATGTGTTTTTTATTTCGAAATTGTGCACGACAGAAATGAAGCAACTTCATTTGATGTCCTGTCTACTCTTACAAATGTAGCATCCCCTGCTATATATTTCAGCTTGATAATCAGAAGGGACATTGAGATTTTTCCTCACAAACTAGATTGCTTTGTATGCATAGGCTTCACCACTGTAGTTCTTTGTCGGTAGGTCCTTTATATTTGATTATATGGTCCAGAGGCAGCCTTCTCTATGAAGGGGCCAGGGTGCTGGAAGCGATTTGGGGCCCTAATTTTTTGTGAAGCAAAAGGGGAAAAAATACAATCACGAACATACATTATTAATGAATGTTTATTTAGTGCGTGCTTTTGTTTTTGCTAATACATCAATTACTTCAGAAAAAATACATTTTTTCTTTTTTTTTTGCAATTGCAATTATGTTTAATATAGCAAGTACATTTAAGCGTTCTGAACACATGCTTGATAGAAAATAATTATTAATTTTTATTTGCTGAAAGAGCGCTCAGCACTTGCTGTAGTAACTGGCAACGTAAAGAAAAGTTTTAACGCAGTTAATACATATAGAAATAACTCATTATAATTATTATTTAGCATGCATTGCGATATGTCTTGTGCGTTATTAGATATCTTTCATTCAAAATCAAATCCCGTAGCAAATAAATTTCCTGGATTAGGTTTTCATCTACATCTCTGTTATAAAATTTTACAAAGTTTTTGCAACATTTCTCTAATTCATGTTTTTCTAAAGTTTTTATATCAGAAATAATTTTTGGTATACTTTTAAATCTATCTTCTATTAGTACAATAACAGTATCAATTACAGAGTTAAAAAAATAACACTTACTGAGTATTTTATAACTTCTTCTTCAGTTAATTCGAAAATATAATCTCTTCCTTTTCCGAATTCCTTTTATAGGAAAATGTTCTGAAATATTCAAATTACTTGTTAGCACTATTGCTTCGTCTAAAAATGTGTTCAATTTTATTCTTAATTTTTTATTTCAGTTTTAATTTTATTGAGTAAATCGAAATCCGAGTCAAGAACAATTGTTTTTGCTTGAAATAGTTTATTGGTGTGTTAATTTTGAACAATATTGCAAACCATATAATTAATAAATGCCACTTCTTGAATTGCATCCAATAAATTTTTAGCTCCGGATACCGCTGTATTATTGTTCTTACATCAATAAATTCTTCTAGGGCATTAGAAGGTTATTCAAATTGTGCATACACTGCTTTTACCGAATCTATTCTGGCTTCCCAACGAGTGTCATATATAGGTTTAAGAGTAATGTTTAAATGCTTTTGTAGAATTTCCTATCTATTCGTAGCCGCAGAAAATAAGCAATATAAGCGTTGCAATACCCCCAAATTTTTTTAAATATATATTGCTGAAGGAGGCATTACAAATTGATAAATTAAAGGAGTCTGATCGACAAGGCACATAAATTGCATAAGGCTTTAGAGAAAGTATTCGAGGCTGCACACCTTTATATTTTCCTGCCTTGTTGCTAGCGTTGTCGTATGCTTGCCCTCTGCAATTCATATCTAAATCAAGTTCGATCTTTCCAATGGAGTTTTTAATAATACTTCTGCCGGCGTCCTGGCATAGGTGTAACGCGTCTTCCCCGTGATCTGGGCGTCCCGGGTTTGAATCCCGGTTCGGGCGTGGTTGTTCTTCATCTGTATGCTATCTGTGAGGTGTGTGAATGTGCCCCCTGTAAAAAGAGGTTGTGCAAGCGAATGTGTGAGTTTCATATTCATATCAGCTAGAAGTCAGGCTTCTGCCCTCGGGTGCTCAGGGGTCTTTACCCTCAGAAGCTACTTCACCCCCTTTTCGTAGTTACGTGGGTGCGACATCATCATCATAAATAATCCTTATCCAGTCACCTCAGTTACTTCAATAAACCCTATAAAGGACGTATTTATAGTTAATCTTTTGTCTTCAAAATTTACATACCTAATAATGATTGAAGTTTCTTTCTTGTGAGAAATATCAGGAGTATAATCCATTTGGATACTATAGTACATGGTTGCTTTTATATCGTGTTTAATTTGTTAAGGACTTCATTTCCTAAGGCCGAAATAATTTGTTCTTGTGACCTATGTGAAAATTGATGCACAGTTCTATTTTTTTTAATTTATTATTTTGTTTATATGATCTATTTTCGCAGGGTCGTATTTACTTAATAATCCGACTAAAATTTAAAAAATTCCATTATTAGATGTACCTATTATTTCGTAAGTTCCACGAAGTGGAAGATTACACTAAAAGTAAAATCACATCTGCAATTCTTTGAAATAGTAATTTGAGTTGTGCCGTTACCTTACTTATATTAATTTGATTTGTTTTATCGATAGTCGAACATAAATTTAGTCGTTCTAGTAATTCTTTCCAGGCAATAAACGAATTAAAATGACAACTAGATCGCTCATTATCTTGGATTACAGTTGACAGCTTTCTCCAGTTATTATAGCCACCCATAAATCATGTCGTTTGATAATTTCCTCTTCTTTTGGAAAACAGTATACAACAAAAACAAAATACGGAGTCTTGCGTTTTTGAATAAATTAACCAGCTACAAAGTTGGGTTTCGACATTTGGCAATTTTTTAAAGTAGCATGTAGTGAAAACTGGTCTACCTTCATCATTTTTAGCAAAAACTCCTTTGTTTTGCGCAGGTCCTATTTTAACACAAAGCATTCTAAAATTTATCAGTTATAATACTTGGCCATAAGCCAGGATCATTTATACTTACTTGATCATATATGTTATTGTTATTTTCGTCATTATTTTCTAATTCGGTCATATTTGTATAAACACAGGTTTCATCAACAAATTTCACGGCTTCAACATTTTCATTGATAAACTGTGTACTTTGCGTGGAATTTCCTTCCTCAGTTGAAGTTTGAATTGTAGCTTCTGAAGTCGAAGCGATTTCTTCATCAGAATTACTTCGTAGCCAAGAAATCAGATCTACTTGTGACATCTTGAAGTGTAACTTTTCTTCTTTTTTCTTTTCTGATAATTTTCTTTTTTGACACTCAGAGGGATATTTCCTTGGCATGGACAGGGTTATATCTAAGTGTATTAAGCAGTTTATAGAATGAATCATCAAATTACTACATTCTATACTATACGCTATTACCTAGTAGGTGAGGAAGTGACTGCTGTAATATCTTGAGAAGGAAAACATAGTTTTAAAAGCACACAAGTCATTTATTCATAGACATAGACAACAATTAACATTAAACATAAATGAAAAACAGGTTTAACAGTTTAAAATCCTCCGGCGTTTTCAAAACCAAACTAATTAAAAATGCTAAATATCAAGAGTTCAGGATCCGGCCATCACACACATAGCAAAACCAAAGTCACCCCTTCTTTCTCGCCTCATCCTTTCTTTTTATTCCACCGATGCCCATCTTTCACTTCAGTTTAACTCCCAATAAAGCTTAAGAGGTTCCAACAAATTCTTCTCCAGACCAATTTGCCTTTAAATGAGCTGCAGGACGGTACACTGCAAATCTACTTACCTTATATTAACAATACTGTGCACACTTGCCCTAGACTATAATGTATACTGTAAACTTCGTAATTTCCAAATACGCCGACTGCTCCATTTAAACTTCTTCCTTAATTCTTTTCATTCCGGTCGTGGCCAGTGAAGCAATATAATAAAATGTGCTTTGCTAGGAGTTGATCGTTTAATTTATCTTCGTTTTACTTTTTGTTTGAACAACTTAATATAAACAAACATACACAGATGCACTTATAAAAAATATTACCATATATGTAGAAAAAAGTAAATAGCTGATGATTTACATGTCCATATGCATCCAGCTTCAACTTCAACTTTTGGCCACCACTTGCGCCCAGAAGTCGCTCCGTTCTATCTTAACATGTCTGAAGGGGATTTCTTTATTCATAAATGAAATCTTTTCCCTTTTTTATAGGTATCACAGCGATATTGCCTAGTAACGGCGTCAATTGACGCTCAGCCAGCCACGTGGAAACAAACTTGTGTACTTCTAGTACGTGTAAACGCTATTATTGTTCAGAATACTATTTTAATTCTTAACACAGTGCCCCCCTCCCCTCAGTCGTGGGGCCTCGGTGCATTGCACCCGCCGCACCCTCCAGATGGCCGGCCCTGGTATGGCCATAAAAGCATTGCAAAAAAAAAAAAAAATTTGCACGAGGGTTTTTTTTTTTGCAAGGTATAGCGTGCTGTAAATTTCATAAACACAAATTTATCAGGAAAGGACATCATTTTTTTGTTAAATGTTTCACGTTTGAACTTATTGGTTAAGATATATTAATGTAAAGAATTTTTTATTTAAAAGCGAAGACAAATTATTATTATGTTATTTGTTTTCTCATTTGATTGATTTTTATCCCTTAGTTTTCTTGTCAAAATTTATGTAAAAAGTTGGTTTTCGTTTTGAACACATACGTAATTGATATTTACTAATTCTTATTTTGAATGTCTATTGACACCTTGTAAAAACTGAAGAAATCTTTGGTCCAGAAAAAATAAATAAACAAATTTTCTTTAGAGATAAAGGGAATTTTTTTTCTGAATTTATATGATGTAATAGAAGAGAAAGGTTTAATGTGCTTTAAAAAATATCGTTCTGAAGGCCGGCCACAGTAGCGAACACAGTAGCGAAATGAAATTAAAAATAATTCACCA
Organism: Argiope bruennichi; assembly: GCF_947563725.1. NCBI lineage: Eukaryota > Metazoa > Arthropoda > Arachnida > Araneae > Araneidae > Argiope > Argiope bruennichi. Next base: position 27,908,522 of record NC_079161.1, read on the forward strand.
TAAACCAAGCAAAAGGATTCATTTTTGTGAATTAAAATTTTTCTTGAAGGAAAACTAAAATCAAGATTGAGCATCTATATTGATGCAATATCCCCGCACTTTTAAATCATGAATATATAAAATATGCAATATTAATGAAGATATTATAGCTAAATAAAATTATCTCAGCATCAAAAATGCGTAAACAGAAAGCGCAAGCGAGAGAGAGATAGGGAGAGAAGCAGAGAGAGAAAAGAATTCTTAAATATTCTTTTATGTATGCAATATCCTCCTTTCAAGTAAACGTTGTGTTCTCATCCACAGTTTCTCATATTGCATCATGTTCTCTGTTCTCACTATGAGTCTACGTATGCAGAATATATCGCGAATAATAGGTAGGGAGGAAAAGCAAAGCTTCGAAGGCCACAGCAAAGTCAGCATGAGGGCTTCTTTGCACTGACTCCATCGACTTTGGGAAGAATAAATTCTCATCGACATTATAAGTCTTCAATTCAGAAAGAAATGATGGTCAAGAAATATGCTACAATTTCATCTTTGTAGTATAAAGAAAACAACAACAACAGCAACTATATATATGCTTTGTTTGCCTTGTTTTCGACTAATTGAAATCCAATTTCGATATAGGTAAACAGATTTAGTTAAAACAAATACCAAATGTCGTTAATATGCTTTATAATTACAGTTTTCGCATAAGCTGAAATATATAAACTGATGGAACACTATCTCTTTAAATGATTTTCGAAAATTTTTATATGCGCATTATTTTGAAGCTAACAGAGGTTAGATTTCTAAGATTTCACTTTTTTTACTTATAGCATTCATACGAGCACGGATGCATAGATTTTCTCGAGAGAAATTTGATAGAAATGCAAATTTAGCGCAAACATATGTAAATAGGAGGTCCATAGATTTAGGTAGCTTTTTTTGACACTTCAAAATATCTGAATGAAGTTTTATTTTTTAAAAATTTAAATTGTATTTTTGCATTCTTGTAGTAAAAATGAAATCCTTTTTGTTGTTGCAATCAATTCTTGTTTTCGTTATTCAATCGTTTTCATTATTGGAAGAAAAATTCTATTTAGAATTTGTGCAGTTTATATAAAGGATAAGAAAATGAAATTAGGACACCGTGAAAAACAGCATATAATCAAAAGATAAAGTATTCTGACATTTACATTTTTTAATGGCACTACGATAGCATGGAACATGATTCCAGCCAGGAGGTTCAATAAACCCGTGTAAGATTATTAATAAACGCTACTTTAATATCTGTAACAATAGGATGAATTAAAATACTTTATTGAGGGAAACTTGAGTACAAAAAATGCCTAATAGATTAAATTGAGATCAAATGTAATTAGCAAAATTTTCTTCAGTCACCATATACCAACTGGTCACCATAGACGGATAGTTTATGAAGGAAAATAAATTTATCTTCATTAAATACTTTTGTATTTCTATTTAATGGTGAAATTTGGTTTGATTTTTTCATTATTAATTTTTCTGAATACCTTTCGAAGGTCTTTTTTTTTTTTCCCCATCTATATTTCCATTAACTTCTAAATCCAGCGATCATGTCTGCTGTATCTTGACAGTCATATCTTGAACATCATATAACCTTGCAATTTATAAATAAAGATAATATTAATAAAAAATGATGCTATATTTCACAATTATTTCATTGTCACGTATAGCACGAATGAAGCACGATTGTTTCATCATCAAAAAAATTTCGTAATTAATCCGAGAACTTACTCCCGAGATCATTTTTGTCTAGCAATTCTCAGGCTTGCGATGATTGTCTGTTGAATAAATAATTAAACGAAATGGAGTGTATAAATAAAAATCTTCTATAATTGAATAATAAGTATACTGGACTGGAAATTATTAATTATTTTATCAGGCTAAGTCTATAGAACTCAAAGAAAACATATTTTATTTTCCGAATAAAAGTTACATAATTGAAATCATAGACATTTATGTAGCCCAGATGATTATTGAGTTAGATAAATACCAGACATGTTATACTTTTTAGGTTATCAGAGAATCATTAATAGATACTTAATACATATGGTGATTTCGAGAATACATTTGGAACTTCAGAGAAAAAGATTACCAGCTACTAGTATTTAAATCTATCTTAATGATGGTGAATTTTCTGCACATGTCACATTTGATCATAACCTGCTGAAAATACTGGTTTTACTATTAGAAAAGTACCTTTATATGATGGTTCATTACCTGACAATAAAAATCGACCCAGAGCAGTTCTTTTCAGATAATCAAACAATAATTCCTCCTCCGTACCCCCATTCCCTTTTGTAACTTGTTTTTCCGGATTTTTCTATAGCATTTCTGGTGCAGTTGGTTCGTCACCGTCAGTATAAACTTTTATCCTAGGTTCGATCCGGCACTCCATGTTTACTCAAACACCTCAAGCCAAAATTTTTCCATGAATGCAGCTGAAGACCCCGACCGGGGATCAGTGAACTGCAGTAAACCTCTATAACAATGATGATGATTTAATCAATAAAATTTTATATATATTTTCTGGATATTTTTATTGAACGCAAACTGTCTTATCATTAAAGCAGGGTTGTCTTATTTTGTTTATTTCTTTCTCATTTTTATTTATTTATTATTACCTTCAGTTTACTGAGATAAGGATAAAAAATGTCATAAAAGATGGGAAATGTTTATTTTTCTTTTTAAAAAGGTACATATGTACATCCTACTCGTTTTTTCCTTCCATGTATTTATTTTTCGCCATAGTTCTTCACTATTTCTTTAGCTTAGATTATTTAACAGAAAATTTCATGAAAAAGAAATGGGGCTTTCGACGGGAGGAGGGGGAATCTTCAATGACGTCTTATACATGAAATAATGTCAAAGAAATGAAGAATTGTGAATAAATAAATGAATCGTCGCAAATGCATGAAAAAATTTGTCATTTTCTATTAACCTACCACTAGAATAAATATTCTTATATTTTGTACATAATAAATTTACCATATCTTTGGCGCTTAAGCAAAAGGTTTGAAGTGTTTGCAGTACTGAGTTTTGACCGTATATAGCGGCAATTACACTAGACCGGCTTCTATTGGAAGCTGGCAATGATGCGCAGCACAAGAATGTCTGGCTGCATACGAGACTGTATGTGGAATCCGAGTAACAGAAAAAAAAAAAAAATGAAATAAAAATTACCATCAGTTAGCAACCTTCAAGCCTTTTGCTTTTGCTGTATTATGAATATAGAGTTAAAATACTAAGTGAACCTTCTAGTTATTAACTTAAAGTATCTTAATTGTAAATGGACATTTTACGCCTGTTCCAATTCTTTTCGCACGATGAAATCAAAATTCTGCTGAATGCGCCTTAGCCACATGCTGCAAACAAAACTCAATTACAAATGCATTAAAAGACTGTCTATAATGAGCAGAGACATAACTATTCTTTTCCTTTTAAATTTCCATATTCAGATAATAATATCAATTCTATTTTAAAAACTTGTCCTTTTTAAATATAAATTTCCTAACAAATATGATTTAATCTAACCTATTTAGCAAATTACTCAATAGATAATAGGACGGTTCTAAGGACAAGTAAGGAACGAATAAGAGTACATATTTCTTCATGAGGGAAATAAGGAGGTATTGAAACGGAATTGAAAAATTTTTACAAAGTAGTGGATAGAATTCAAAAGCGTTGTTGGCATTTTTATTTCAATAAAGCATCTTTTAGAGCAATTTTTTTTTTTTTTTTTTTTTTTTTTTTTTTTTTTTTACAATATGTGGAAGCTTAAGATAAGAAGGCGGAGGAAGATAAATAAAGTCTTCTCTGATTGTCAGTTTTCAGCGCCATCTATCTGCTGAGTAGATATAGTTTTACAACTACATTCAGCGGAAAGGATAAAAGTTCACCTGAATTACAAGCTTTCAATACTGAACAAATGTGAAAAAAATGGTACTGGATAGTCTGCTTTTCCGTTTCCAGAGATTTGCATTGTTGAACTCGGATTTCTGTTTTCTTGATTGGTTAGACTGGATTTTCAACTATACTTCCCTCTTCTTTATGAAATATAATTATCATACTACTTCTTTTTCTCAAATATAATTATTCATATGATAGTTTTTAATTCATTGATTCCTCATGATGTTTCTAACACTTCTAAATATGATACTGCAAACAGAATGTTCAGTATACATATTTAAATCAATATAGATGTATTTTTATTAATTTTAAATGTGTATTGTTGATTATTAAACAGTGTTATTTCTTCAATTAAATATATACCGGGTGCTCGGTAAAGTCATTTTAAGCGTTTTAAAATCAAAACGGCGCCCCGTATTGCCAAGGAAGTGTAAGAAGACTGCTGAATGTATTGATGCTGATGGTAGCTCCTCTAGCGGTGAAGCAAGCAGCTTAAAGAAACAACACAAATAAATAAAGGGGATCGGCTAAAAAGCCACAGTAGGGAAAATGTATGTTTTACAATGATTACGGCACAGGAAAAAGTTTTATAGTTCTCTGTTTAATTGAAGGAGATTAAAATTACGATTTTTTTGCGACTTGAAAAAGGGTGTTCGTTTCAAAAATTGAAAAAGTTTTATCAGGTATTTATTTCCCTCTTCAGAGAGCGATTTTTCAGAACTTTTTTTATTATTTTTGTTTCCTCTCTGTGATGCTTAAATTCCTTTTCGCCATCGCTTGATTATGAAAAACTGTATGACAATATCAAGGAATACATATTTCAAGATGAATCAGTTTAAAATAAACAAATATGTGTGCCACTGCAAAAAGAAGAAAAATTTGTATTGTTTCCATTAATCTGTAACTGCATTAGATCTATTTATTTCCAGTAGCATATTTTTTTTTTATCTTAAAAAATTCCAAATCCAGAAAGGAGATAAAATAGTTGCAAAACGAAAGGCAGATTTCTTTCTTTATGGGCAAATTTTCTTGATCAGTTTCATACATGAAATCCTTATTTAAGGAGAATTTCCTGCCATTTCCTTCTCTTTACGATGCTTTAATAACAGAATAAGTTTAACTATCAGTTAGTAAGTGTACACGTTCGTTTTGAGTCAGCTTCAAGTGACATTGTGATTAAAGTAATAGAACTTTAAATTGTGTTAATTAATGTTTGGCGCTTTCTGTTCATTTCGGCCGAAAGTATTCAGTATCCTTCCTCAAGTGCCATAGAAAATCCCTGCTGTAAACAAAATTCAATTACAAATGCTTTGAAAATTCAAATACAAATGTATTGAACATTGAACAAATGGCATTGGTCAATTGATAATTTTCTTTGTAGTTAAAATTGTGTAATTTATTACATTTAAATGATAAGTGCTTTCCTTGATATAAAAATTCTAATAAATGTGGAAATCTACTCTGATTATCAAATTGCTAAATAGATGACAGCACAGAGTTAGGGACAGGTAAAGATGGAAACGGAAAAACATTCCCTTCTTGTGCGAAGTCTAGATGAACGAAAAAGTATTGCAAAAATTAGCCAATGTAGGGAATAGAATTCAAAAATGTTGTCCAAAATTCTGTACAAACAGGCCTTCTACTAGCACAATGTGTAAAAAGCCGAAAACTTACCAGAAACTAGGAAAGGAAAACGACAAGTTCCTCTCATATTTTCAGATTAGTGTGCCATCTACCATCACGATGGATGAGATTTTAAATAGGATATTAAAGTTCCATTCGAAGTACACATTTTAAGTATTGAAGAACAGGGGAGGAAATAATGCGGGACATTTTGCCTTTCCTTTGTGATAAAAGTTAAAAGACTGGATTTTGATTGTTCCCAACTTCTTTCTTTTTAATTCTTAATTTCTTTCTTTCTATTCTGACAGTGAATATTTGAAAAAAAAAGTTTTAACATGAAAATTATGCATAAATAATATATTAGTATATATTAAATATAATTACATGAAATATATACTAATATATATTTATATTAATATATATTTCTCAACCCCACATCACCGTCTGCAGAAACAGAAAAAGGATTGAAAAGTGTTATTGAGTGATGAGGTGAATAAAATTTGGAGACATTATTGATCTAATTTTAATATTAGATGCTCAACTTCAATGAATTGTTACACCGATTACTTCTAGTGGGTATTCAGCATAGAAAAAGTTCTAATTCAATGGATTGACCTGAGTAATGGAAATAAAACAAAGTGAAGTGAAAATGAAAAAACAGACATCAAACAAAAAATATTATCCAAACGAAAACTTTTTTTAAATATCTTTTACATTTTCAATTTATATAACATCTTTTTAACGGTTTTAATAAATCCGAAAGAAGACTGTTCTCTTGAATGAGTTAAAACCGAGTTAAAAGAAAGGAGATTCATATCATTAGTTACGAATTTTAATGTTCACAAATATATCAATACATTTCAACTGAAATTTTGTCATTTTTATGGGAGAGGGAGATTTGTTGTTGTATGGTAATCCTATGAATTCTTATTCATTCCATTGATTTAAAATTTTAAGTTAAAGTGATTTAAGTTAATTTTCAATTGATTTGCTTTTAAACATTAATGTTTGAATAGGAAAATTTAAAAAAATTTTTTATTAATAATGCACTAAAAAAATCTATTTAAATAAAAATGTAAAAGTTCGTCATGATTTAAGCAGTTGGAAAGCTTTGCTCTATTGGGTTGTTCCTAAGTGTTACACGTGAAACTGCATTACCAATTAATATTCAATTTAAAATTAGGCAAAATAAAATGAGTACACAAGAAATAAGATTTCCAATTAAAATAATGAAATATGTCACATGTATTGTGCTATATTTTTAGTAAATTAATATACGCAAATCCTTTTTTCTCCCTCAAAAAGCTTCCCTTGCATTTTAGGCTTTCATTCTTTTGTGCATTAGTATGAAAATTTAATTGTAATATCCTATTAATGTTATTTTACGGACATTTTTATCATTTATTCTTCCTATGTCATTTGCAAGAACCATTTTAAAATGCTTTAGGTAATAAAAATAATAGTAATAATTAATAAAATAATAAAAAGAATTTTTGAAATAAAATAATTAATAAAAATTTATAATTAATAATTTTTTTAACTTTGGAAGTATCCTTTCATTTTTCTTCTTTCGTGCACCCAATAAGTTAGGTAAAGCATCACCATAAATAAAATAAATTTAAAAAAAAACTTTGAGCCTAGCTAATTACTTTGAAATTGAGCTTTAAATCTAATCTAATCTAAATTTTTCATTTAAATTCCATCGAGATACATATTTTATTTCATGAAAAATTATGTGTTTTTAAAATTATAATCAAAATCCTTCGTTGAATTCGGTTACAAATTATTCTTTCAAGTGATTTAAATCCTTATTTTCTATTCTATAGTAGGGCGAGACGATTTTTTTCCATGTCATTATGCCATAGAAAATTTGAAAATTGATAAATATAATGAAACATTTAATAATATTGGTGGATATTTTATGGTGATAATTAAAAATAAAAAAGTAATATATTAATGTCAATTCAAACTATTAATGTCAATAAGTAATTAAATTAATATATTAATGAAATTAAGTAATATATGCAATAAGCAATTAATAACATAATTAAGTAATATATGCAATAAGTAATTAATAATGTAATTAAGTAATATATATGCAATTAAGTAACATATTAATGTAAATTCAAACTATTTTTAAATGAATGTTAAAAATATCGTTTTAACCCTTTCTAGGGCCGTGGGAAGTATGCTTCCCACCAAATTTATCAATCTTTTTATGAAATTATATAGGTTGGTATAAATTCTGATAAATTGTTTTAGAAAAACAGAAACTTAGATGCTTCAGTTCTTTATCTCACACAAAATAATGTGTCTTGATTTGTTACTTAATTATTAATTAACCAAATTAATTAATGAATCAAATTAAATTTATCTAATAAGCTAAATAAATCCCTTTTCTTATTCTAAATTTAAGCTTAAAAATATTTTAATATAATATGACTAGAAAAAAAATGGCCATTTAAAGGGTTAAACGAATTTTAAATTTTGTGGTTCATTTACCTACTTAAAAATGTTTAGATGAATTTCGTGTAGAACAAAGCGTCGTTATGCATTTCTGAGCATATTGGACTTTCTAACCTTTCAACGCCCGGATGATTATTTAGGATTTTTCAGTATCAATATTATGATTAAAAGTAAAATTTTTTCTTGAAAAATAAATGCCCATAAATTGTTAATGAATCTGTTTTGAAGTTTTTTTTAAATTTTAGGTGCAATTCGATTGCTTTGCTACTAAGCGTTACCTATCAGAGGAAGCAGAAGAGGAAAGAACACCGAATCTTGAAAATTGCATGAAACATCCTCCCACACACTCCATTGCCTGTCATCTTCTTTGAAATTCGAACTTCAATTTCCAATGAAAATGATAAATTTTAAACTAACACAAAAACCTTTTTATTTGTTGATTTTGTGGAAGACAAATATGTTATTTACAAATATGAGCACAGAAAATAGGAACATTCATCATGAATGGGTCAAGCTTTTCAAGCCAATTGCAAATGTCTAAGAGATTAAAAAAAAGTTAGATCAAAGTTTAAGAATGTGGTTATAATATTTTTAATTCCATTCAAGATATTTTTTTTCAACCCAAGACCCTGTTTTTCAAATAAATTTTTTCTTTCTATTTTCCCAAAAAATTTAAAATGAAAAAACTGTAGGCCAGTAAAAATTTAAATATTGAAACATTTGTTATATTTATGTGCTGAGGATGGTAGATATCGCGTTAAAGAATTGAAATTCAGAATGAGTTCCAATGCTTCTGTTCATGAATTTCCTGGAGTTCATTGTCAACTTCTGCCCCCCCCCCTCAAATAAAAAGATGAAGATTAAAAAAAGCTGAAGAACAGTTTAGTTTTATTACTTATTTTTAACCATTAAAACTCTTTAAGGCATTTAGCAATATCTATTTTACCATTGGTAGGATCGAAGAAATACTCTCTTTAATAAACTCTCATGAAATATGTTTTTAACAAAAAACTTTGCTACAATATGCATCACAGAAAATATTGCATTACCAAAATAACTTTGCAAGTCTTATGAATCAATTTTCCATACTGCTCGATTTCGTAAAGCGCAGATTTATCAAATCACGGTATTTTAATCATTCATGTGCGTCTTCTGGACTCATTTCTATTTAAGAAGTATACTTTGTCCTAGCAGACAAGCAGACGTACAAATAAAACCACGCAAGAAAGCACCAATAGTATTTTTAAGATATTGTGATCGCATTTTCTTTGTATCTATTTTAAGCAATGTTGATACATCTACAAAAGAATCGATTATCTACTTCTCTGAAATTCAGGCTTCTATATTTCTGAGTATTCAGAAAGTTAATTAAGTACATTTAGTTGAGCATCGTAATCAGCTACCAACAACGTTGTTCATTTAAACAGGAATCGATTTTGAATAACCTTGTGATTTGGCCAGCATTTGATTATGGTTCGATGAATTCTCCCAACGAAACTGGCTCCATGCATTTGATATGCCGTATGAATACAATTCATTGATGCATATCATGCTTTCATAAAATGTTCTTTATTTCCTTAGTTCTGTACATTGTTATTTCGAGGAAAAGTTATTGAAGACGGATAAAACTTAAAAGACTTTAAACGGGCACGCTGACGGTATTGTCACAGCAATCATCAATAATGAGTGAACTTCTGATTACTACAAATTCATCGCGTGTGAAATATTTTAGTGGCGTCTGAGAAATGTCATGCGGTATAAAAAAATAATAAAAAATGCGGTAAAATAAAAATTATAAAAAAGGAATAGAATCAGTAATTTAGAAGGAACTTTTATATAAACAGAACAATTTCAGGGCAATGTCTGTTAAAATTATTTTGATTTTCCAGCGTAGAGCGCCATATGACAACGTCTGTTAATGTCTGCTTGCAAGCTACAAGGATGTCGGCGTTTTCCCCTTTCGTTTTCAATAAATTTTAAGAAATTTATCCTTCGTGTCCTCCTTTGAACCTTCAATTACAATTTCTCATTCGATAAAGGTTATGAAAGAAGTTATGCATAAATAATTTAATTTAATGTAATTATTCCTCATATTCATGGCTATCTTATACTGCATTTCGGCAGAATGCAGATGTAGAATGTTATGGAATGTAGATATATTTAAAATTATTTCGATTTCAGTGTATGAGTATCATTAATAATTGCAAACAGATATTTCTAAAATGAAATATATAATTTCGCAGTCTCGCAAGCATGTTTTGTTGTCAGATATTTGGTAGAAAGGCGATGTTGTTTAGCGAAGCGAATATATTTTAGAAATATTATGTAGTCTAGTTTTCAATTCTAAAATAGAAGCTCAATGAATTGCTATGATGGTTATAATTCTAAGATATTCATCGTACAAAAAAGTTTATTCCAAGGTAATATCCTGAATCGGACAATAAAGAAATGTTAATGTTTTTCAGTGAAAGTAAAGATAGATACTAAGTAAAAGGAATTATTCCAAAAGACAATTTTGTCTTAATACTTCTTACAATTTCGATTGAAATATGTGCTATATATATATATTGCATGTACTTCTACAGAAATACCCCTTATAAACATGTAATGAGACTGTTCGCATGAGTCAACTAAAACAAAGAGGATTTCTATTATCAGTTATGATGTTCAAAAAATGTTACATCATTACGGCATTAAAATTTTCACATTCGTATGAGAAAAAATTGTTTTTGTATGGAAACATTATGAAATTCGTCAAAGAAATATCGGTTCACTTCATATTGCCCTAACAAAAAAAAAAAAAAAAAAAAAAAAAAAGTAATTGGTCTTTGAAGTGTATGGGTAAAGCGAAGTGAAGTGTTTATTTAAATCTATTCAATAAAATTAGTGTCTCAAATTAGCCCTCATTAATAATAAGGATTGCTTCTCCTTCTCTGTGGGTAAATAGTGTTCACAATTAGACAACCATTTGCCATTGTCCCATTCGGGTCACGTGATAATGCTGAGGTAGATATGACCTTTTATTGCGCGCAGTAATTGGCCTTATGCGAAGGTTTTTTAAGTCATAACTTGTAAAGTGTTGTGTTTCTATCATGCAATCCATGAATCAAAATTATTGATGGTTTTCATTGTTTATTTCTCCAGTTTTTCCTTGGATTTCATTCTAAAATATAATCGATTTAAACACTAAATAAGCACCTGATTAAGAATTAATGGAGTGAGATAAGCGCAATAAAGGAAAAGAAAATTCCTCATTTAACTCTACTTTCAGATAAATTTCATCTGTGTCCTTTGAACTGTAGAGCGGAAGATTTCTTTTTCCATTTTTGAACCTCAACTTTCCTCACCAAAGAATAGGTATTCAGTTGTTATCTCTTAAGAAAATTGAAGCACATATTGATTTCCCCGAAGTATATGAGTCAATACGAGATCAACTCCAAGCGGGGGGGGGGGTGATGTCCCACCGTCCTCCTTATGGATTTCGATCCTGTGGCGTAATCAAAGAAGAAATCAATCACAATCATTAAATGTTTAACAAAAATATTTCTTATACGTGTGTTAAATAACAGTTTCTTAAGAATTACGTGAACTTTTAATGCCCTTCCTCCCAATTAAAGACAAAGCAGTTGTAAGCAAGAAAACACGAAAAAGGAAACATATTCGAATGTTTATATTTTCCAGGGAACTCTTCAAACCGGAGCGATAATTTGTGGCAATTCTTCATGATATGCTCTTCTCACACATGCGCATTAAAATTTGACATCTAATCTCACTTAAATACGGCGTCGTTTTCCATTATTCTTTATAAGGTGTGAAATATTTATTCGAAAGCTAGAACAGTTTGGAAAAGATTTTGTTCTTTCTTTGTCATTTGTGCGTTTTTGAATCGATAGATCTGTCCCATTTTTCAGCAATTTTATTCTGTAAGTTTATTTTCTTAAAGAATGTTTACATTTTTTTATTATGCAGTATTATTATTATTAATAGGAATATTTGCACTGGAAAATTGACCAAAAGTTTGAAATAAAACAAATGCAGTATAATTCTTCTATTTATATTGTTTACGATTGCAGGAGTTTCAAAAAGTGAACATCAGTTTTTCGCAGCAAATGAACTCTTTTGTTTCAAATTTGAATAGGCTTCATGTTTTTAACATAATGTATATAGGATAACATTGGTGACATGTATAATATTAATAAAATAACGAGACTTTTCAAAAGGAAGGCAGTTGGACCTGTTTTGGCATACCATTTCTTGATTAGTCAACTAAAACCTTCAAAATTAACATAGAATTTTAATTAAAAGGCAAACAGATTCTAATATTTTCCTTTGCGAATCTGAGGCATATCTTTGCAGAAAATCCATTTGCGAACTTTTTAAAATAACAAGTGAAATTAGAGTATAAATAAGTGCTTTTACACTACCTTAATTTCATACTCCAATTGCAATAAACTTTTAACAAATACTTTTTTATGTACTTAATGTTTTCTTTATTGTTTCGTCTACTGAAATCCTTTACTCATGTGCGTTTCCCCGATATTAACCTTTTTAGTGTCGAATGTTGTATTATCATTCGCAATATTTACACAAATGCATCGAGGATTATTGACAAGTGCTTGGCTGCGTTTCAACAATTATTGAAATTATTCCTTAATGCCCTCCTCCTTAATTTCCGTAAACCTCTTTCTAATTCTTTTCTGCGCTTTTCCATAAAATTTGGAAAACTCGTCAAAAGTGATTAGTTATCCCTGGCATGAGCACAATACTTCCATTTAGCACAAAATGATTAGTCTTAAGCAATTACTTGTAAATTCCAAAAAAATAAATAAGTAAAGCAAATATTGACCAAGACATAATCGCGTCACGATGTTTCGGAAAAGGATTCGAAATTCTTCCAATTTCTATTTTTGGATTTGCATTTTTCTTTTTCATTGCAAAGGTGGTCTTACTTTTTGTTCATTGTTTTTTTTAAAAAAAAACCTTTGGGATGTGTATTTCGTTTTTTAACCCTTTGACTACACGTTTATTAGAAGTTGTCATTTATATTTGGAGTTCATTTACTTTTTTGAACATGAAAATGCAGTAGATTTTATGTAAGAGTTAATATACTTCATATTAAACAAATATTATTCGGAATATATACTGTTGCATGATTTTAAAATAATTTAAGCTAATTAGCATTACAAAAAAAAAAATTGAAACATCATTTTAAACAAACACAAGACGTTCCGATACGTCAAATGTATCCAAAGGGTTAATATATGTATGAATACCTCAAAAGATGGTATCGCCTTTTGTTTATTGCTTAAAAAAAACTTTAGGATGCTTACTTTGTTTTTTAATACATGTATGATTACCTCGAAAAGGTAAGAGCGTGTATGTTTCTCAGGACATTGCGATTTATTGGAAATGTTTTCTTCTGTATTTTAAGAATTGAATTGTTATTGTATTATAAATTTGTCTTTAAAATAAGAAATATGAAGATAGTATAATGATTTCAGTTTATCTCCAACGTTTATTACAATATCGCTTATATCCGGACACGATTAGAATTTCAAAAATATTTTGACCTTTCTCACTTCGGAAAGTAATTAGATGCATAATTTACTGCTAATGGCTGATTTTATTGCTTCGACAAATAACTGTAATTGATTCTCTCCCCCTTCCAAAAATGAATCTTCGATTTCTTACAAGTCTAAACAAACTTCTGATTACCGACAAATGCTGCACTGTACTAATATAAATTGGTGCAGCATTATCAAAAACCATTGCTATAGCGCCAGAAAAGTCCAACCAACTAATATAAATTGACTGATTATTTTAAACTTTCGCTTGATAATGTTGGAGGGAAAGTCGATTTATTGCTCTTTTTAGAAGTCCCTGAATGGACTTTCTTCCTTTTTTGAAAATTTAATTGTAGTTTAAATTTAATCGGAACCGTCCTGATATATCTTGCTCTGTGATGGCAACATTCCTTGAAGTTCAATCCACTTTAATTGCTCTTTCTGAACAAATTATATATTCTGACGAATTATATGTTCTTAATGGAATTTTGATATTGTTTTTCGACGTCAGCCCAAGTACCAGCCGTCAAATAACAATTCTTTAATAGAAAAAGGTTTCTATCGAACTTTCCCAAACTGTGATTGCTAAAATAGTGTAGTCTTTTTTTTTTTTTTTTTTTTTTTTCCCCACATATCAAACCTATCAGTTCAGCGTTAGAAAAAATTCCTCCGTCATTCTCGTTGTCTTACTGAATTTTTTAAAGAATCCACCACGCGAAAACGAGAGTATCACTTTTATAGGAGACAAATATGCCATTTTGGTCGGTCTTATTAACAATAATGTAGCAATTAAAGTACTTGTATCAATGTTCTTTTAAAAAATTGGTCTTTCTTCGGCTATATTTTCAAATGCATGGCATTGTTCTTTCATCTTGACATGCCAATGAGAATTAGTGATAATATAAGAAATATTTCTATTGACAGCCTTAACAAGTTAATTGCCAATCACTCGATATTTCGTGATGCGAGTTTCTCGCCAAACGAAATTGCAATTTTCAGTTTGGCAATGAACGTAGTAAAAAGGTAATTATGTTAGATAGTGGGTCGTATCACAGGTATGATTCATAGAAACGAACGTGTGAAGCAGAATTGATCCATAATTTTGTTATTCAACTCTGAATGAAGAATTAATGTGCTCCTTCTTTTCACAGGCGAATGTGCTTATGAAATAAGAAATTTTGTCTAATGGGAAAACAAATGAATAGCTGAATGTATATAACTTTTAAAATTAGCTCTACAATTTTGTTTTCAGAATAAATGTTCATATTCCCCCATTTAATTTTCAGTGGGATAGTTTGAGAAACTGAAAAAAAGGGGATGATACTTGCCATATATTTGGATATACGATCCATTGTCACTTTTTAACTTAATTGCTTCTTGTTACAATCTGTAAGGATTACATTCGAAATTGAAAGCAAAATGAGTGTTTATTTACCAACACATGCTGCATAAATAAGAATATAAAGTAATCCTTCAACACACTTTGAGGTTCAATAATACTAAAATGCAATTTTTCAATTTTTTTTTAAATAGAGAATAGAATAGGATACTTATAAATAAGATCTGAATGGCAAACAATAGGTTTCTATTATTTTTATGCGTTGCTTGAGATAGTTTGTCTATTTGCAACAATATTGCATGTATATTTAAAAGTGAGCCAATATGCAAGACTCAAAGTATTCATTATTATTAGTCCGATTTTATTCATTACAATACATCTACAGTGCATGTGTGGCACAATTAATGCCTACGTATAATTTCCAAGTTTATATTTCATTTATGTTGCGATTTAATAAACCCAATTTGAGATTTCTCATTCTTTCTTTTTCACTAGTTGATGAGATATTATCAGCGAGTCTTCCCAGCAGCCCAAATCTCCCCGCATATTTCAGCGGAACACTCTTGATCATTCCTTCTTCCGCGGGAAGAAGTATCCCTCGTTCGCCTCTCCATCTTTAACAGACTAAGAAGCAGAGGTGAAGTACGGGGTTACAAAGAAAGATGTACTTCCTGGAATATTCCGCAGAAAACTTCTTCAACGTACTTCACTTCGTGCTTTACATAAAAAATAAAATTATAGACTGGTAATAACGACGATTTACTCGACCGGTTTCGTATTCTTAACCAGCAATTTTACTTTTCAACAGCTTTTTGGGTTCGAGGTAAAATAACACAACAAAATAATTTTAAAAAAATCAGTCAACAAGACTGCAACTTTTCGCTTTTAGTGTGTTTACTAGATGTTTCAAAGATGATATTTTGATATTTATATTTATCTTTGCTGAATCGGGCAAAGGAGAAAATATTATATATTTGCTTTAGCTGCGCTTTTGTACTACTCAAAATTCTGAAAAAGGGTGACGAGCCAGATGGTGCAATCAACAACTCTTGTAAAAGTGTCAACAAGATGCAGGTGCATAATCTTTTCACTCCCTTTCTATAAAAATATTCCTAGTAATATAATACACTTATTAAAGAGAAATACCCTAACTAAAGAAAGAACTAATCTACCCGACTTCTCAATCGATGACATCAACAAACATTTCTTTCATGAGCGAAGAACAGAGATGCTGAAAAAGTGTAGTAAAGCTTGTCCAGAATAGAGAATGTAATTAGAAAAAATTATAACCCTTTATATAAATGGAACAACTTTTAGGACAATGCGCGATAACTTTAAAGACAGAAGAGAGAGGGGAAGACTTTTCTTAACTATTATATAGTAGACTAACAGTTGATTACTTATTTTAATCAAAATTATAAAAACTATGTAAGACGTTGAACATATCGCAATTTTCCATATGAAAAGAATTCGACTATTTATTCCAAATTAGTAGGGATGACGAATATTTTACGAGCGGTTATTACGTAACCAATATCATAAAGTCACAAATACCAGTCATCATTCCTTTTCAAAGAGGGGTGTGATTCAAATCCTTGATGCGATTGTAGTGATGTTCATGTAGAGTGTTGTATAAAGCATTTTATCGCTATTAGGAAATTAACTCTGTATTTCACTTACAACCATCGGAACATCACTGCTTAGCGCACGTATACATAGAACGGAGATTTTCCCGGGCGAAGTATTAACATGAATTGTATTAGGGAAAGTAGACAGGTAGCGCTTTAGAATGACATCAATGAAAGGTAGCGCTACGATCACGGCACGATCTTACTGCTGATATTTCGATTACAGGTTTTGAATCACGATAGAAAATAACAATCGATACGATATCACTGAAATTAACCAGAGCGGTGACTTCACAGGAATGTAACAATCGATACGATCTATCCAATGGAAGCTCTCGAACAAAATATAATACGAGAAATCTGTGAATGGATTGAAAAGTGAACAGACCGGTTATTGGAATTATCGTATCGTGAAATTTATCGGAGCGGTGACTTCACTGAAAAGTGTGAAGTCGCCGCTGCACTTCTTGAGAGTAATCTTGACTCTCCAATATGACTTTCTTCACTTTCCGCATTTGATGATGCAGTATTCCATACAAATCCTTTTTTATTGATTGTGACTTGACTTTGCATATATTCCGTTTACTTTTGGCGTCATCTATTGGTAGAATATAGAACTAAAGTAAACAATTTAAAGAAATGACATATATTTAATTCAATTTTTTCAGAAAAAGGTTTATTCCAATAAAAAAATTAAATAGTTTTGAAAAAAATCAAATTGTAAATCAAGTAAGCTGAAATAGATAAATTAATTCAATCACACGTTACTTAAATTAGTAAATTAAATATTAATTACAATTAATAAATTGTATATATAATATTAAGTAATACTTTTTAATTAATTTAATAATATGATTGAGATAACAGATATTTGGAATAAATATTTAAAAATAACAATAGCAAAATTATTTGTTATTCAAAAAAGCGTGGATTATGCATCTCTACAAATTAGACGATTGAATACGGAACACACGTGATTTCTTGTATCATTTTAATTTATTCTCGCTTTGACCAAAATTAATCCTCAGAATTGCCATTACATTAAAAACGCAAACTATAGAAAGTAAATTAATTGAATGGAATTGTGAAATTTTACTTTTTAAAAATTATTTATTTCAAAACATTTTGCTCTTAATAGTTCCTGCTTAATCGATTACAATCGTTAACTGCAACTGCAAATCCACGCCGCCAATTTCAAGCACGACCAGTCAAAATAATCATTAACCACGTGAGTTTGTTTGAACGTGTGCTTGAGTGCATGATTTACTGCTCGTTACTTGAATGCTATTTGTACCTGTGCATATTTTTTATAAAGTTTATAAATTATCTTGGCTATTATTAATTTAATACATCCATCATTTCACAGAAGGTAAAGTAGTTTTTCAATAAGTTTTCTTCTTTTTTTATTATCAAGTCTTTATTATCAAGTATTGTCAGATTTTTTTCACATAAGCCTCTTTTATATAACATCGAAAAACGTTTTCTAATTATTGTTTGAACATGTGAATTAAACAAGATATTTTCTCAGAAAGAACATTATCCAAAATACTATTCAGGATAATTGTCTATTATAAAATCATATGTTTAAGTATCTGTTGGGCATTGTAAAGGACGTGTTTCTATAACATTCTAATTTTATGGATAGGTTTTTAATGTGGAATGTATAGAAATTGAATTAATAATTAACAAATGAAGGATGTCCTTTTAACACATTTCTTTTAGTTTAGCTGCAGATTTGTATCATATTTAACCACGTGGAGAATGAGTTAGTAGGTGGGCATGCGGTTCACTTTTTAAAACTTCACTTTTCAGTTAACTCTCATTGGGAAAAAAGTAGATCTATATAAGTAATTACTTCAATTACATAGTTCATTTAGAAGCTGTAAAGTTGAATTTTAACTATGCAAGTTGATTAGAATCGGAATCATCTCGAATAATGAAAATCTGGGTTAATAAAGATTGAATTATAAATTTTGGATTCCCCCCCTATAAGGTGTATCAATACTGTTTTTTTGGAATTGTAAAAATTTGGATGTGCACATGTACTAACTCAAAAGTTTTAATAATTTAATAAATTCTTTTATTATAAATTTTCACTTAATTTTTATTTGTTTTAATAAGATTCTTGAATGTTATTGATGTTTGCTGCTTCCTTTGTATTTTTCAGTGATCAGTTATGCATATTCTTAAATTGTTTTTCCTTCTTAACATAAAAGTTCATAATATTCATGCTTTTAATGAGAATGCTTAGAATTTGCTGATGTCTCTAATGAAGTACTTTTGAATGGGATTGTGTTTTCCATTCTTATTTAGATATAACCTTTTGAGGTACCAAAGGTCACTTCTTAATAACATTTTACAAGGCTTTCTATTGTAGGCTTTACTCCCAAAAGTGTTGGATCAATACGAAGTTTTTAAGTCATTGTATTGTAAAAATTAGTTCAAATACTGTATTCAATATCTTTTTCTGAAAAATTCAGTGCAAAAAAAAAATTATTTAATTTCCTCTTACGAGCAGAGTTGATCTGCTCCAAGTAAGGTAACCCTAAAAATGTTATTCGTATATAACATTAACACAGCTTTGTTTTTAGCCTATATTAATGAAATTTTAATTCTTTTGGTAAAGTGGTATAAATTGATATATTAATACCGGCATTTGTTTTTTATTATCTTTTACTTATTGACGATTTAACTGCTGTATCGGAAGTTTTTCTTTCTTCATACATCAGTGTCAAAGTATTAATTATAAAAAGCTTTAAATAATGAATATGAAGTAAAAAAAATTAATTAAAAAAAGGCCTAGTAAAATAAAAGATTGCATGTGGGAAATGGGAAATAATCTTTTCATTTGAATTCCTTCAATTGTCATTCTCTGTAAAAATCTTATTTTCTTCAATACCATTTACATAAAATGAGGTTTTAATTTATTATGATTAAAAGATCCTATTAAAAATATGTTTTGTTATTTTCTGAAGCTTTATTACATGTCTGATAATTCTCTCATTATAGTTCATATATTTTTTCTGCAATTTTTTCTTATTTTGTATAAATTTAGAAATCTTAATCTGTCATATTATGTAACTGTAAGAAGTTCTGTAATATGTTTTTAATATAGATTTTAAGTAAAATAAATATTTTGATATATAACCATTAAATGCACATTGATATAAAGTTTTAAAAAAAATTAGTGCCTTCCCCCCCCCTTCCTATTGTTTTGTATGGAATCTAAGTTGGAAAGCCAAAAATAGCTTCAAAAATATTCATTTTAAATATGCTATTTATTTACGAAATTTTTTAATTATGAAGTTTATCTTTGATTTAAAATTCATTTTAATTTATATTTCCTTTCCTATTTTGTCCAAATTAGCACAAGGTCTCTAATAATACTGTTTTGATACCTTCATAATATTTCGACATTCGGAATATCATAGATATATTGTAAAATAATGTGCCAATTGGATTTTTTAAATGTATTTTCAATCTTTTTCTTTTTTAGACCACTATGGTGATTCCGACAAATCCTAAAGTGGCGACATTAGAATTGTTTCTTAACTTATACAAACATAAGTTGTCGGAGGCAGACATATTTAGAATATATGCGAAATATTTTTCAGATGGTAAGACATTTAATTATATTCTTTTGTAACAGTGAAAGTAATGCTAGATTTTTTTTCCCATGAAAATAGAAAATTTATTTTTCTGATCTGTTTATTTTTACATTTTTACTGTAAAATGAGGAAGTCCATAATGCATAAAATCTGAGACATTTTAGAATTCTACCTTCTGTTTGATTTAACCATAATAATTAAGCAAAATAGTTGGAGGTACTTGTATATTTCTTACGATTAATGAACTTTAGTATCAATTATATGCTAATAAGGAATATTCATTTTGTGAAGAGCCTATTTGTGTGCAATCTTTGGCAATTAACTCTTTTGGGCATGAAGATTTGTTTTCTGAACGTTTATATAAAAGTATAATGCATGATAGTTTAGTCTTTAAATCTTTGTAGGTAAAAAATGTTATTTAGATCCAAATTTAATACAAAGCTTGAATTTAATTGTAGATTGATTTCAATTTTCATTCAAAATTGAAGTGTAATCTTTATTTACTGACTACTTACACTATTGCAACTTTAATATATCAATACGATCCATAGTTAGAAAATTTGACAGTAAATTACTAATTTTATTAGTAATAAAACTTACTTATTTGGGAAATAACCTGTTTTTATCTCTATTTGTTCTGATCAGACAGCTTGTTTTATCTTAATTTTCAAATTATTCATTTTTATAGTTTCTTCTGATTTTTAGATCTCTTTAGATATTCTATGCATCAATAGTTGCAGTGAAAACTTAAAATTTATTTTCTTAATTATTTTTAAAAGCGTTGCAGTTTAAAGCTGTAACGATTCTGAATGCTATTTGCTGTATTTCTCCAATTTTGTAATGTCCTAAAAAGAAAAATATCTGATTAATAATCTTTTTCTTGAGGATGAGTAACTTATCAATGAATAGGTAGCTTAAATGTATGAGGTTTATTATTTTTGTCAGTTTTCAGGGTGGCCTGCTGACCAGGAAGCAGGGAATTTTGAGAGATCGGGAAATGCTGGGTGAATTGATTCTAAATCTGAATTTATTTTTTGAATATTAGTATTTCTTATTAGACTTGACAGTTTGCTGTTATTTTTTCATTAGTAGATTGAAACATCATTGAAAATCATTAATGATTATTAAAAAAACAAGGCAATCCACATTTCTGTGCATATACCAGGAAGTGGAAGATTTAAATTTCTGAAGGACTAATAATTCGGCTATGTAGCATTGTCTTTGTTGTATTTGAGAATTTTCCTTCAATTCTGAAGACCCTTCCTGTACCTAGTTTTTAATTTATTCTCATTTAAATTGTTCTCGCTGTTTTGTGGTAACTAACCAGTTCATTGCTTGCTCTACTTTTATATTCTGTGCGTTTATCTAAAAAATATTTATACCTTCGCTTGGTTCTCTTGCATTATTTTTGCAATTACAATGATAATTTGACATAATTTATTAATTTGTTGCATTTAGATCAAGTCAAATTAAAGTTGGATTTAGAATACAGAAACAGTAAAATGGTTAAACTAATATTGGAGATAATGATAAAAATGATCGACCATCATATTTTATTGCATATATAAATAAGTATTTTGCCCAAAAGATTTTACTTTTTTTTCCCCCAAGGCATCAAATTATTGACATAATTAGCAAAAATTTTGCTTTCTATGAGTAAAAGGCAGCTTAACTAAAACTGATTCCTGTTTCTGTTGTAATTTTGAGGTTTAATAGCTATCTTTATTTAAAAGAAAAAATATACCTTTTTATTTTTTTGTTGAACATCGGGCCGATCCCATCTCGTATTATAAAATCAAAAACATAAAATTTCAGTATTAATAACATTTTTATTTTTTAAATTTCTTGTACATTTAAGAAAATTTACCATACTTTTAAAATATTTAACATAAAAAATTAATTTGCAGGATATATTATAAGTAGGTATTTCTCCTGTAATTTTTTCAAAAATTAAAAATTGGGAAGTGTAATTTTTCTTATGTTTTGATGTATATGAACAAGTTATTGCTAACAAATTCAGTCTTGCTATTTTTTAATTTTTTTTCTCTGAAGCATTTTTTTTAGTATAGTTGGAAAGCTAAAAGTTAATACCATTTATCTATCATTGAATAATTTCTTATTTTAATACATTGTTTTTAATTTGTCTTAAATTATTTTTTTTTCTGTTAATAAAATTATCATTCAGTTCTGATTTGTTTGTTGATAAACAATATGAATGAGGAGACAAATCATTGTAGAATAAAAGCTCTCTGACAATATGTATGTTTATATATAATATAAATATTGCATCTTCCATGAGTAAATTTAATAAACAGTTCAGAGATTGGCTGGTTGGCTAAAAATCAGTCTGCATCTGGTTAATATAATAGGGAAAAAAAGTAAAGTGTTTACATAACTAAAGCTTTATTTAATATAAAAATTTTAAATGTTCAGAAAAACAAAATATTTTTTAAATTTTATTTTGTGTTGATTTTAGTTAAAAGAGTAGAATAGATTTTCATATACAGTTAAGAACATAATGTGCAATAAATAAAGAGAACATCATTTTAAAGATTTTAGATTCATCCAAAAAAAAAAAAAAATGTCATCAAACCTGGAAATGTGAGGGAAAATAAAATAGGAGAAATGATGGTTATCCTGATTTGAAAATCAAATGGTAAAATGAGTTGAAATGAATCTTGATAAGTATATTAATATAATTAATAAGTATGTATGAATCTATTAATTTAATAAGTAGATCAAAATATCTGATACATTGA
Source organism: Argiope bruennichi (assembly GCF_947563725.1). NCBI lineage: Eukaryota > Metazoa > Arthropoda > Arachnida > Araneae > Araneidae > Argiope > Argiope bruennichi. The sequence goes on from NC_079161.1 coordinate 27,931,439, forward strand.
CTTTTCTTGGTTATTTAAATTTTTGTTGTAAATTCACTTAACTTTTATTGGATTTATTATTTGAAATGAAAACATTTATTAAACTTTCTTCCAGTAACTTATCTTTTTGCTTGTTGAACAGAATCACTGCATGCTGAATTGGATTGTTGTTTCTTTCCACTGTTTTCTATAATTTAGAATGTCTTTTTTATCTCTGGTTTAAAATAATTATTTGATGCAACCTCCCATTCAGCTTTCATATTTTTGTTTTTTAATATTGAAGATTCTTTTCTCAGTTCCGATGTATTATATACATATTGGCTTCATATATTTATTGAAAATATATCGAATAATGATTAATTTCATATATTTTTTACAAAGGTTTAAAAAAAATTGTAATTATTCATTTGTTATTTAATAATACAAAATTCGCTTGTTAATATTTCAAGAAATGAAGTGAATGTATAGGCAAAATTTAACCAGATTCATATTTTATTGTAACTCTTTAATGTGATCCCCAAAAAACAATAAAATATTGCTTATGAATAAAATGAATTGCGCACAAAACGTGCTTAGGCTATTAAGTTAATTTAACTTGCAATATTTGAATATGAGAAAGATGAATTTTCTTTATGATTATAGACATGCACAGAAAGGAAGGAAATTACTTTCTTTTGTATAATTATGTAAAAAAAAAAATGGCCATGAACTTTTCATTTTTTAGGCATATTGTTTAACAAGCTAATTAGCTTCTTGGTCAAAATGTTTGAATTCTGTCCTTCAAAATGTTTGATAAATTAAAAATTATAGTAATTGCTATAAAAGCATTGTAAATATAGAATCGCAAGATGCTTTGAAAATCTATGCATTGTGTGTTATGTTAAAGATTTGAAAAGGGAGCTTATTATTTATAATTTCCCTTTTGTTAAAACTTCCTCTTTTGTCAGTTTGTAATTTCATTTTTGCTGGTTTTTTTTAAATGCTAAATGTTGCTTGAACAAAGGTTTATGTATCTTGATTTTAAGATTTGTAATTATGTGCTATATATTTTTGTTAAAACTTATTTTGATTTCATTTTTGTTAGAGCCTCGCTGTATGGAAGCACTGCAACATGAAGTTGAAATGCTGAAATCTAAGAAAAAAAATCTAAATAATGATTCTAATGCTGCGTCATCTGTCAATTCTTCAAATAATGCCAAAAATGGTGTTATTTTTAAAACTGCTAAGATTGTAGAAAACTCTACAAATAAAAAGACTTCTGAAAACATTTCAGCATCTGGTACAAGTTGGACTGCCAATCCTGCAAGACCAGTATCTTCACTGCTAACTGTCCCAAAAGATTTTGTTAAGCAGCTGGAAGACACATTTGGCCCATTGATGCCTAATGGTAAGGAGGCTAAATTTCTAAAAATATTTTTCTTTTTATTGTATTTATGCAGTTTTTTTTTTTTTAAATGGCAGTGATTATGCAATACTCTCTTAATGCCTCTGAATACATTTCTGCTTATTATTTTAGTAAAAAGATTGAGCACATATATTTGGATGTATTGCTTTATATTAATTTCCCCATTATTTTAAATTCTACCACATTAATCTTTTCTCATAATAAGTTTTATAATTTAAAAAAAAATCTATGAATTTTGGATACTTTTTCGGATAATCATTTTTGCACAGTAAGAGTAAATAATGGTTTACATGTTCCTATAAAGTGATTTTTAAAGTATGTTTGATTATATATCTATAGCATTCTTTATAGAATGAAATCTTAAAAATTGATTCAAAGCCAAATTTTGTAAATGTTTATTCTTGATGAAATTTAATTCTTTTCATCATTAACTTCAGAAAATATTGAAACTCTAAAATAATTGGAATTTTTAAAATTCAGAAAATCAACTTTTTACTATACCAAATTAGGTTTTGACTAGTTCTTTGCTCTGATTTTAATAATCTCTAAAAATATTTAATCAGTGTTGCCATGCCACCATGAGAACAGAGGAAACGCAGGGAATATAAAAATCGCAAAAAAGGGGGGGGGTCTTAAATTATTTTTTCCTCATTTGACAAATGCCAATCTGTAAAGATTGCAAGAATAAAAGATCATAGTCATAGATTTCAAAACCTGAGCAGTGCCATTCCCGAGTGTGTTATCCAGAAACTCGCCCCTTTTCTATTTACTCTCTCCCTTTCTTTTTCTGCATAGATAGATCAGTCCAGTTTCAATGCGCGAGACAGTTTATTCTTTTTCTGCAAGATTTTGGAATTTGCGGCTAATAAAAATGCACAAGACTTCTGTAATGGCATGGAAGAATAGAATTTATTTATCTGATGGAAATATTCCATCTGCGGAAGCAGTGCGGTGATTTAAGTCTTATCGTATGCGTTTTTATTGAACTGTTTGTTTATTATTTAAGAAACTGTGAGCTTATTCAAAATAGATAAGAATTTGTTTTAAAACAATGAGCTGCTCAAAATCCATGTTTAATACGAATAGAGGTATAAAAAAGAAATTGATTTTGCTGAATGGGTTCCAGAAGTTCAGCAAAATCTATTTGTTATGTACTGCTCATTTTGTAAGAAAATAATAAGTCTAAGACATTTGAAGAAATAGGTACTTTGTTTACCAAAAGAAGAAAACAAACAAGACTGGATGCCAGTTTAAAAGAGTCATCATTGATGTTAGGCTCAATATCTAAAACAATACGGAAAAGGATGACTTGTAAAATCCAAAAACATCGTTTATGTGAGAAAAGTAATTGACTTTGAAATTTTCTTCAAGAACAATAATTTAATGCTGAATTTTTATGGGCATTATAACTTGTTATATCACATTCGTCTTCTTAAGGCATACAAAAAGTATTATATCCCCCTTTCTCCCCTTAATATATAGATTTTTTGTTGCAAAATTCTTGGTAGTAAATAGTTTTTTCTGTGTATAAGTATAAACATTCTTTTAATATGGTATTTCGAATAATGTTAAATTAAGGCTTCATTTTCTTGTTTTTTCCATTCCTTAAAACCATGTTATATTTAGCACGAGTTATTCACACCTTTCCCAGTATCTTGAATATGCATACAGTGAAAACACGGGAGATTTTTTCCCTTCAAGATTCGAGTGACAACCCTGTTAATATAATTTACATACATACTTTACATTGTTGTAATGAAATCCAGAATGATTTTATTCGTTCTATAAATTATATTTTCATTCTCCTTCCCCATTATTAAGGTATGAAAATATTAAATTTATATATGTTGAATGAATTTCATTCTAAATTTTTAGTTCAAGGAACAATTTGCACATGAATTAACATGTAACATGTTGAATCACTAAAATTTAGGAATTTGTCTATTTCTGCAATTGTGTAGCATATTATGTAAAATAATTATTTCTTTGTAAGTATGAAACTATGCTTTTGCTTTGAAGTGTCATAAAAATGCTTTATTTAATCTAAGTAAAGTAAAAGATCTAAGTAAGCAATAAAGGATCTTAATTCCTGATGTTTTTTAAATCATGTTATTGAGTACTTAAATTATCATAGTTTCTGCTTTTAAAGTGAACGCTTAGGAAATACCAGTTGTAAAATAAGAGAAAAGAAAGAAGGTGGAGAGGAAGAGAAGATATAATGTCGAAATACAGAGCAGTTTATATATACATGTGTCCAGTTAAACTTGATTTTTGATATTAAGTGAAACTCATTCTACTTGATTGAAGGGATTCTATTACAGGTTAAATGTCTTTCACAATTTCTGATTTAAAATAACTATGTTCTTGAGGGGGGGGGGGCAGGATTAGATAAACTTCATTGAAATTTAATTGAACTTAAACATAGCAATATTCTGATGAACCAACTAGTTGTTGGAGACAGTTAATATGTTATTAAAGGAGAAAACAAAAATAATACGTGTTTTTTTTCTTTTGAAGAATATATTTTGAAAATTAAAAATTTGATGCCTTTATATTAGGTGGAAGCTCTTCTTTGGGCATCTTCTACATCATGTAAATTTTCTATATAAAACGCTATTTATATCTTACTTTATTCCTGCTGTGTTACCATTGTCTGTTTTGTCAACTTACTTATTGATGAATCATAATAAATTTGTTCCAAATTTTTCTTTTAGATAATTTATCAACTGGGCCAAAAATTGAAATAAATTTAACAGCAGCTAAATCAATTTATGATATTTTAGGAAGCTGCATACACACTGAAAAACAAGTAGATTTAAAAAAAGGTAAGAAAATTAAAATTGTATTAATATAGTTAATCAAATAAAGATACGTGTTCTCTCATTCTGTATTTTATTTTAAGTACGAATTCTTTCAAACTATAAAAAAATTTCTTTTGTTTTTTAATAGCGGGCTCTAAAAGAAAGCTCGTACTAAATAATTCATCTGGTGAAAAGAAGATGGATGAAGAAAATTCAGATACCATTGGAAACATAGACGAACCTATAACTTTGTCTAAAATAATGAAAAGGGAAGAAGCAGCTGAACTTTCTAAAAAAGACAAGGTAAAATTTTTGCAAGTACACATTAAATATTACTTAGCATAATGCGATAAATATATAAAACAATTATTTAAATTATCCTTTGTAAGTATTTATAATTGATTTACAGTGATATTTATTTTATTAGCTAAAGTATTTAATGGTTTGGGTTAAAACTTTTTAATGTCTTGTGTTAATTTTTTTTTATTAACAAAACCTACTGAAACCTCTTAAGCAATAATGTTTGGGAATAAGATTTTGATATATTAATGATTTAAAAGGAATAAAGTTATCGCATATCAAATATATTTATTGCTAGTATTCACATGGATCAATTGCTTCTTAAGCAAATGCATTGTTAAAAGGCCTGTAGGATATTTTTGATATTTTAAGCACATTTATTTAAAACTAGCTAATATATGCCCTAGATTGTTTTAGATGAAAATTTTTATTTTTTATTTTCGAATATTTGTGATCTAACTTTACAGAACTTTTATATGAAAATTTTCATATATAAAATCTTGTTGCCTACATCTTTCACTAGCAGTATTTGGTGACCAGTTTGTTTACTGGAATTATTGATTGACAATTTGGTCTTAATGATACTGTCAGTTATAAAAAAAAATGTCAAAATATTTCTGTTCAGTTTTGATAGTCATCCAACTCGTATTGTTTAAAAGCCTTGGATTGTTCTTTATGCTATATTTTTTTTGTATCTTTATACTTATAATTATATCATAAAAAAAGGATGACTGTGCTTAAAAATGGATGAGCTTAAATTTTTTCAGTATTGCTTGATTTTGAAGTTAAACCTAAACTGTAAGTATATATGAAATTTTGCTAGAACTATGTTTTAAAGGTAGTTGGTAAGAAAAATTAAGCCAAATCTTTATCTTTAATCAACAACGGAGAGAGTGAAAAAATAAATTCAGGATGAAAAGCAAGGCTGGGTGATAATCAAACTTAATCATCACAATATATAAGCCAAGAAAAATTTATATTTTTTAATATATCGTGAATTTATTATTTATCTACTTCAAAAGTAATCTATGAATAACATCTATTAACATACACACTGCTTTATCAGAACTTCCCCAATAAAAAGGAATTTTCAGTTACTTTGCTAATTTTCATTTTATGATACATTTATTTACATTTTTTCCCCAATAAAATAATTCAAATGTCATTAAAACAAATTTATTAAAGAATGTTGCAATAACATTTTGTTGTAACTATGTCTGCATTTCACAATATATAATGCAATTTTATTTTTCAATAATGTAATCATTTTTAAAATTTTACCTTCCTTAATGACAATTTATAAAATTTCAGTCCCTTGCCCAACACACATATTATTTGCTTTTCAGACACTAAATTCAATAGTTTTGATAAATTGGAAATCTAATGTCATGAAAAATTAATTTGGTATATGAATAATATGAAGTTTTATTTAAAAAGTATGTATTACTAGCAGACTTAAGTTAAATATGTAACTAGAATTTTACTGAATTTGTAGATAAAATTATTAAATTAAAGAAACTTGACCATAACTTAAATTTTCAGATATTAAAAGGAAATTAAAAATAATTTCAGAATGTGAATGGATATAAAATATCAAGGAGTGAGTGAATTTATGAAAGAATATTTGCAGTATGTTAAGTTTTAGATAAAGCTTTCAATTTTGAGGCAATTAAATCATTGTTTAATAAAATATATTTATTAAAGAATAAATATTTTTAAATTAAAAGTGTAAAAGACATGCAACATATTATTTAATCATATAATTTGAAAATTATTTTTAGAAAAGCTTTTATCTTTCTACTAATATATATTCTCATTAGCATTGCATATTTTATCAGCATAGAAGTAATTCCAATGCTATGCTACTGAAATGAAAATATTTCCAAGTTTATACAAATTATCATCTCTATGATCTTGAATGCTCGAACAAATTCAATTGCTCAATCAAAATAAAAATAACAATTGGATGACAGATTAACTTATCTATCACTAAGAATCTTTATCGTAAATGTAGAGTAAAATTTAATAAATATATTATGAAATAATATTTTTAGAAGTATATTTAAATTACAAAAAATTGTACTTTAGAAAATGCATTAGAAAGATATAAGATGGAAGATAACAATATAAACATTCCATCACATTCAATCAGGAAGTAAATCCGAATAATAAAATTCTATCAATCAATTCTATCAATGAACGTAATACATTTTACCGAAGTTCTTCCAAAGCGATATTTCCGAATAGAATCGACAGTACGAATGTTCGTTTAGTATCGAAGTATATTTTAAAGATTTAAAAAAAAATCAAAATACTGCATATTTTTTAAACTATCAAAAGCAGTAATGGAAAAAACAACGTACGAATTAAAAAGTGAAAGAAAAACCTCCTTCCGATCAAAAATATATTCTACTCGTATATAGGCTGAAATAACATCTATCAATAGAATACTATATATCGCCTTCTGTTGAAGTGCTTCCAGAGTAGTAAATATTGCCAAAATCCAAATCGATTGCAGGGTTGCCACGGCACCGGAAAAATACAGGGAATTTAAGATACTCTAAAAAAGAAAAACGAAGGGAAATTTTCTATAAACGGGGAAATTCCAAGAAATTTTAAGTTTCTTAGTTCTTTTTTCCGTCTAAAAAAGGCTATTTGAATATTGCAAGAATAAAAGATTGTAGCCATAGCACCAAAAACGAAGCAACTGAGTAATCGCGGAAATTCACCTTTTCTACTCGTTCTTTTTTGCTGTATAGATCAATCTAATTTCGATCTCGGAGACAATTTTTCTCTTTCTATGAGATTCCTGGATTGCAGCTATTGAGAATGCGTGAGACTGTTATAACTGAGTGAGAGAATAAAGTTCCTTGTTGGGAATAGCAACATTCAGTTTGCGGAGTAACTCGCGCGTTAATTTCGTGAATGGTTTATTATTTGAGAAATTGTGATCTTATTCAGACTAGATAAGAGAATTTTTTTAAAAAAACAGTGAGAGTTTTTAAAATCTACATTTTAATATAGATTGGAAGGATAAAAAATATAAATCCTGATATTGCTAAATGGGTTAAAGAAACTTCTTAAAAAGTAGTAAGCAGTAAACGGATTTTCGAAGATAAAAGCTTAAGTAATGTGCGAAAATAGGCAGATGCTAGTCTAGCTAAAAGAGGAAAGCATACAAAATTTCGTGGTAGTTCAAAAAAAAAAAAAAAAAAATCATAATTGATATTAGATTTTGTATCGAAAATGAATACAGAAAATGATATGCCGATTCTGAAAGCGTCCAATTTGATGTCCGAAATTTAGCTGATTTCGAATTTTTTGGTTCAAGAACAATCATTTATGGGCATTAAAACTTGTTGCATCACCTTCACTATTTAATATCTTCTGTGATATATCGGAAATATTTTCGCTTACGTTCACCGAGAGTAAAATAGCTCCCCCCCCCCCAAAAAAAAATACTTTACGTTTCACGGAAATGTCATACATTATTTGTTACGGATTTTTACAGTATTCTTGTTATTCAGTAATGAAAAATATTGTCAACAGAAGTATGATCGAAGAAGCAAAATTATTAGGATGCTTATTTTTGATAGAGCTTGATGGTTCTAAAAACAGCTGAGGCAGCTAAAAAATATCGAGTTGGAATGATTTCAAGTTACTTAATTACATAAAACTATAGAAACTGAAAAAGTGGCTTTTCAGTAATATTTTATACTTCGAAAGAATTTTATAGAAAAAAAATATTTGAACGTATGTCCAAAAATTGTATTATTTTAAAAATTGAATCTTCATTAAATCCACATTTATTGAAGGGCTTTTCTTTTCCTGTTCATTAAACTTTGGAGTATTGTTATTCCATTTTTACTCGCGCAAGAATGCTGTTCACACATTTGCTCTTATATTTCATTGAGAAAACGCCGGGAATTTTTTCCCCCCAAATTTGAATGGCAACTTTAAGTATATATTATCAGAATTGTTCTCGATAGCATCGTAGTATCGTTAAAATTCGATATATCAGAAGTTAGATCAGCTTCAAATGTTCCTTTAATATTGATGAGCAGCAGAATGTAGGTAATCATCAAATGATGGGTGAACTGATATGCCACAAAAAATCATCTTTAGTATAAATAAAAAAATAAAAAATTTATTGAATAATTAATTTTGAGACAAGAGTGTTTTTAGCGGTATAATTTATCAAACTTTATATATTTTTGAGAATGTAAAAGCCCACACTTGATTAAGAAAATAAATGAAAAAAAGAGAGAGAAAAACTTAAGATATAATTTGGTTCTGTTTCGAAACTTTGAAATTTTGATTTGCATCAAAAGTTTGTTCAGTTGTAAAATTTATTCATCAAATGGCAAATAAACTTGCAGTTTTATTTTTCAGGTTTTTAATGAGAGTCTATGCAATTTCCTTACAAAGTTATTTCATTGCTCTATCTATTTGTCATAAAATGAAATTATTGTATTTGATTAAAAAAATATAAATTTTGACCATATTTCATTGTTTTATTTCATTTTTCAAAACATGATTTCGAATTGGCACTTTAAGGAATTAAATCAAAACGTATTTAAGAAGAGCAGTGTAACATACAATTGCAAACACTCTGTTGTAAATTGTATTGATATTTCATTTTCGATGCATGTATTATATGCTTAGCTGAAAAATATCAGCTAAGCATTATAACTAATTGTGCACATCGATTCATTGGATCACATTAGAAATGATTTCAGTTTCACTTCATTATGAAATATATTATTGTAAAATACAGTTAAATATTTTTTTAAGAAATTTTTTGAAATAGAAAAAAATGTTTTACATCAAATATTGGGATCATTGAAGAAAAGTTAATCTTTTGAAATTATGTAAAATCATTTTTGCAATTTAACATAGAAAAACAGCAAAATTTCATTTTTAATTTACAATCAAATTTGAAAAATTGTTGACGGGTGCACTTTCACACTCTATATGTGCTAAATTTGGTATCTCTAGGTTAAACAGTTTGACCTAACATGTGCAGACATTTATTTTTATTTGTAAAAATTAGAAGGGAAATATTAGTTGCAGCAAGAGAATTTTTAATAATTGTACTTTTTTGAAAAATTATGATTTTGAACTAATAAACACTAATTTTTTTTTCCCAAAGTTATAAACAAATTATTTAAAACACTTAAATACTAGAATGGCAAATTACAAGATTGTAAATAAAATAATAAAAAGTAGGTATATTTTCTTTTGATATGAATGGCAGTATTTGAAATAAGTCTTATATATACAAGGAAATAATTTTTAATAAGAATGAATTGTCCGAAAACATTTATTAAGGCTATAAGATTTTCTTACTGTTTACTTCTATTTCCTTTATTTCATAATTTGTTCATTCAATAAAGTGTATTGTAAAAAAATTATTTTAAATAAGGTTTTTTTCTATCACTATTAATCTTATAATTGTTTCCACGAGTATAATATTTGTATACAATCTTTCAAATGGCCTCAAAATTAGATTAAAATACTATATTGCATATACATGTTATAATCATTTTGAAAAGATGCTTTTAATGGCTTCTTTTTTGTAATTTAATTTCTCTAAATAAAAATGAAAGAGTTAAATATTGCTAAACCATTTTTGCAATTACAGTCTATACGGATTTAGAAAAATTTCGTGTCATTGTGGTTGAAATAAGTTAAATAGAAAATTTATAATAAAATGTTTTTTTTTTTCTCTGCTGCTATTGGTTATTTTCTCTTTTCTTTATCTAGCACTGGTGATTTTCATGCTACAGATAGCGTTCCATTACTATGTTTTTACTATAGAGAGCACATTCCAAAAAAAGTTGGTGTTACTCATTTGAAACATTTGAAGTTTTGTAACAGTAACTGTTAGAGTTTAACTGTTTTTCATGATTCTTGAGTGCATGCCTCAAAATACCTTTTAGGTAAAAAAAAAAATTCTGTTCCTTTGAACAGTCTGATAGTTACGGTCTCGTATATTGGGATAGTTTTTTTCTTTCCCTATAATCGTCCTATATTTCATAATATTATATTTGCCAAAAATCACAAATTGACAAATTATTGATATTTACAGATATTTTTGATAGATAATAAAATTATCCTGTGTGTCATTTATTTATAATATTTTAAATCTGTTAGTGTAATTATTTATTTATTTTCATAAGGCAATCGGTGATTGGGACCGAATAACTCCAGAAGCTCAAATATTCCGACAAAAAGCAGCAGAGCATTACGAACTGGAACGTCTGTGCAAAGATAATTTACAGAAGTTCCGTGATATGAAAATAGATATTGCTGCTGATGCATATGCTGCTGATGTAAGTTCAGAAATCTTTTTTTTTAACATTGTGATCTTTGTTATTGTTATAAAAAAGGTTTTATTTTAATCAAGACTCAATTACACCAGAAAGAATATTCTACATTTTTCCATGTGCTAATTTTTGTTTTCTAAAAATGTGTTTTTCTAAGAACATTTTCTGTGTATCATTTCTTTAAGTGTTTAATTGACAATTTAATTTCCCTTTCATAACTTAAGAACAATTAATCAAACAATGCTTTCATATTCTGTCATATCATTTATGTCAGACACAAATATTTGTTTAAGCCAAGTATGTAAACAGTATCAATTATTGATACTAATTTTGTGCTAAAAAAAAGAAAGGCAGGATCTTCGAAATAAACTTCTATTATTAAAATTGTTGAAAGATCACAAAATAATGATAGTAAGATTCTTTTCTTTGTTTCTTCTAATCTTTTATCACCTAACCCTTTTCCTTAAAGGATTGCTAAAATATTAGCAGTTCTTGGTGGTTACAGTAATGCATCAATATAGCATGACTAGTAATTTGTAATTAGTAATATTATGGCTGATTTTTTAATAATTAGTTATGTTTAGAAATATTAAAAATCAGTGTATAGACAATCGATTAATTTTTTTTCTACATAGTATTTATTTTGAGCTACTCAAATGCTCTTTATGGGCTACAAATTTGATTTGCTTTTTCTACAGTTAGTATGAGGAACTTTCAGATTATCTTTAATTAGGGATGTCAGTAATTTTTTCAAATTACCTTTATTTAGTTCTTACTGACGAAATATGGTTGATGCTTAGTTTCAGAAATAGACTAGATAAATAATATTCATGTTTCCAAATGTAGCAGTTTTTTTCTTTAGGTTATGGTAAAAAGGCAGAAGACACAGGCATGTCTTGCCCCATCTTGTGTCCGGATAGAATATTTTCTAAGGGAATTCATAAAAATGTTCGATTTTCTAACAAACACTTGTAGAATTTCCATTATTTAGATAAATCCTTATGAAAGCAAGTATGACAAAAAAAATGCATCTATAAATTAGATATTTAATATTCATTATTAGATGCCTAATATATAATTTTTATTAAACAAGTTTTGTTATTTCATTTCAGTATGTTATATCATAAATTAAGGATTTTCAAATAATATTAGCTATACATTTTTTCATACTTCTGCTTTTAATGTAAATTTAAAATAGTTGTTTTTCATATTTTACTAATATTTTACCTCTTTGCTAAGTACATAAAAAAATATTGACAATGGATATATTTTGATGTTTTGCCTGAGAATAAGTTACGTATTTTAAAAAAAAAATAATTTCAGGTATTTTATCTGTTAAATAAGATTCATATAGGCTTTTTTTTTTTTTTTTTTCACAAGGAGGGGGCATATTCTACATTTATTCTTCATGAATACAATTTGATTTTGAATGCTTTCTTTATAGGCTTGTGAACATCGATTGAAGATGGATGCTGCAAACAAAGTTGCATCTGATTTGATTTTACGGCATAAGTAAGCATGTTTTTTCCTATACCTTAACATTATTAATTTAATTTGTACTTTAAAATTCCTATTTTGTTGTCACATATTTCAGAGTATTTTAAAAATAGAAAATTTTTCAAAGTTTACAAGATTAAATAATAAGTAACACTTGCTTATTCTATATTAAAAAACTTGTCCAGAAAAAATTATTTTATTAAATATTATTCTTTATTTTCCCCCCATTAATTTCAAATATTTTACATCAATTCTTGCAGCATATAAAAAAACCAAAATGTTTTCAAAAATCTTTATCTGCTGCTTAAATTGGTAGTAAAATCCAAATTCTTCCTCTTGAGTGTAATGAGGATGACTAGATACATTTTCGTTAAGAAACATTTTAAATAGAATCTGTTTGGATCTGTAGTAACATTAAATTTGTCATGAAGTAGTAACCAAATCAGTCTTCAAAAATGGAAGTTGCCCAACTTTTGTAATATATTTTCTTGATAACTGTTAATCCAATGTTAGATATATTTTTAGAGCCTTTTCAGCTTTAGTAGTGATAAATTGAAAAAGGTTTTAGTTTGCAATTAGCAGTTGCACTCGCATTAACCATTGCTGTCGGGTGTGTCATAGAAACCTTAAAGCTACTTTGTCCGATAGAACAGGGGCTTCTAAATGACTGGGCAATCGTCGGTTGATTATCGCACTGTATTTTCAGCATTACTTCCATCTCTATGATAATTTCTTGATGTTTAATGTCTACAAATTATGAATGAATTCAAAGATGGGGCATTTTTCTCTGCATTGAGAATTCTTTCTGTTATGATTATTCGTACAGTGGATTTCAGTAACTTTAAATTCTTCGCTTATTTCTAAATTCTCATTCCCATAATAATAATTACGTTACAAGTATCTTTTTTTCCTCCTTGCTAGGTGCAAGAAGATCGATCTTGTTTTATTTGAATGAATATTTTTTAAGGATTTAGAAATGGTATAATTTTATCTTAACTTTAGTAATATCATAATCTGTGTAATGAATTTTGCAGCAAATGCAATTGACCGTGCAAGATCGATTGACTGTCATTCTGCAAGACCAGTGAAGAAATTCTTAGTTGACTTAATATTTAAGATAGTAGACAAAAATTTTTCTAAAGGGGGTGGAAGGGCTCAAATGCATAAATTTGACTTTGCATATGTTGATTTATTACTGTGTTCTTCTTTAAATTTTGCATTCTGTCTCTCTTTGAAAAAATTTAAAATCGAGGAAATAATCTCTTCCATTACTGATATTTCAAAAGGAATTGTTTGTTCACATAAAGATTTATAAAAATGATTCATTTTTTAAATAAAAAAAAGATTCATGTTCTGATTAATTTTGATTTTATATTTCTCATTTTATGCAGACAAAATCGATGGCATTTTGTTAAAATTGCGAATTATTAAATCAGCATTTTAAATTTCAAAAAAAAAAAATTGTTTAATTTAAATAAGCTGATATAATGCTTCAGATACATAGTGTAGTTTTTAAGTTATTTACATTATTACACACATTAATTTTTAGTGCTGAATTCCGTGTTACTCTTATTTATCAAGTGCAAACCTTGCATTTTGCTTGATCCATAGAATATTAAATAGAAGCAATTATTGTTATTAGAAAGAAAAAAAAAGTGTTTTCCGAAAATGTATTTTTATGTTTGGCTTGTTTAAAATTAATTAGGAATTACATGTAATATAATTCAAGCTCTTATATTATTTAAATACCACTAATATATTTATGCATTAAAGAAATGTAATAAAAATATATTCAAATTTTGTCTATAAGAAAAATATTAAATGAAATTGGAAATTTATTTTTTGGTAAACTCGCCAATATTTTTCACTTCTCACCAATTGCCAGTATAAATAGCTCGTTCACGAGTAAATTTTTAAGGACTGCTTTTTATGGTAATCATTGTCCAACTATTTGACAATTATAATTATTTATTAATTTCTATTTTCTTCTGCTAACATTCTGCCAGTTCTTTTAATATAAAAAGTCACATGGTTTCTTAAATATGAGGTGTTCGGGGGACTTAAAATACCAATATTCTGAAAGTTCTTTAAACAAACAAGAACTGGATTATTTTATTTTTTGTGAATAAGCTTAAATGATAGAGCCTCTAGTGTGCCTTGTAATCAAGAATCTTTTGGAATTCATATATTTTTCTCTTAGTCTAGATTTTATATGTAAATTAGAATAACTTGGAACAATTATTAAAATTATCTTTAATAATTTTTGCAGTTCTTATCCTGAGATATTAATTGTATAAGTTTTCTTTTGATTTGATTTACATTTGCTATTTTTAGTTGAAAATTTTCATTATCATTAGTACAATTTGTTTTCTATTCTGAAGGTTTTCTAGTAAATCATTAGATGATAATTGACAATTATAATTATTACAATATGACAATTATGTAAAACTACCATTGGCAATTTAGAATTGATACAGAAATAACCTAAATTAAGTCAGCGTTGATTTCATGCATCATGATAGAATTTTATTTTTTATAAAATGTTTATCATAATATATGCATAAGCTGAAAGATTTCATGGCGAAATCTGCTCCAACTATACCTTGAAATCTTTTCAAACTAGCTTACTAGACTTTACATTAATTATTATTCCATTATTTCATTAGCAATAAAGGTCTAGATTGCAATGATCTAGACCTACATGGATTGTTTGCTGGCGAAGCTGTAACAGCAGTATCAAAATTCCTTGATGCAAAACAGAATTCTAAACGTTGTAAAATCATCACTGGTCAAGGACATCACAGCCTGGATGGACCAAAAATTCGTCCTGCTGTAATAAACTTTTTGAAAAATAATAATTATAAGTAAGTATTATGATGAGATTTCTATTATCTTTATTTATTTTTTTGTTGTTGTTTTCTATATATTAACTAATAAATACAAATTTGTAGAAGTCATTGAATCGTATTTAATTATCTGATGCGCTAATGTTTCACCTTGTAATCTCCCCCCCCCCCCATTCTCTCCCTGAATATAAAATTCAATCTATGAGCAATGATCAATCAATGAATATTAATAAAAATGTCCATTATGGTATAATGTAAGTAATTCCTTACCACTTACAATGGTACTAATCCCTATCTCTGCTAATAATAAAAGATGAAAGTGTGTGCTGGTACTCTATGACAAGACTTTTTTGACATGCACCCTCTCAAATTTGGCTCGTATACCTTGAAGGGTGGAAATATGATTGGTAATAAAAATAATTATTGATGAAATTGCGATAAATTTCTTAAAGGTACGAATTTTAATTACAATTTTGATTAAGAGTTTTAATGTTTACCACGATAACTTTCGGTATTGCACAAAAATAATTTTTGCTCTGTTTCAAATTTTTTAAAAATCTTTCTAATGATACCATGGTAATAATTGAGCAAATTATTACTTGGTATTTTTTATTTTTTCGTAATTTTCACCAATAGATTGCATTACTTGCTTAGAAATTCCTGCTGTTTTCATTGTTCCATATGATGTTTGATCCTGATTATTCTTTCATTGTTAAAAGCAAATCAAAGGAAGGATGATTGTTTAATATAAATCAAACTTATTTGCCTCTTCACTCCCCCCCCCCCAGGGTGCGGCAGAAAAATCCGAACAGTTTTTAATCCAATTTTATAACAAATATAACAAAATATAAAAAATACAAGTAGACTTTTACTAATAAATTATATCTTTTCCGAAATGACTACCATTTGCAGCGATATGGAGGCTCAAATAACGTAATGAAATTTTCAACAATGGGCCACAAGTCTTCTAGTTTTAATCTATCCTATTCCTCAAGAAGCGATTAATTTAACGATTCCAGACTTTTGTGCGATTTCGTGCAAGCCCTCGACTCCAAAATGGACTATGCATTGTAATCCATGGAATCGAGATTCGGCGAATATAGTGCCCCGTCTCTAAATGATGTCACATTCGGGAAAATGCACTTGCACTACTCTTTTTCCTTTTTGGCCTTGTGAGCAGCTGCGGTATCTTTCATTGCCGAAGTGCTTCTTTGGCCTACAGAAAAACGGCTTCTAGAATGTTCCTGTGGTACACTTTTCGATTTATTTTAGCGTCCTCATTCACAAAAACCAGAGTTGTTTTGTCATTTGTGCAAATTCAGCTCCAGTCCATGATCGATTTTGGATGTTGGCTATGTGCAACAATTACCGAGATGCTTTGAACGTCTTCAGATCAAATCCTATTGTTCTGGGAGTTATGATCTTGTTGGACGGTAAAGAGCTGCTCATTAGTGAAAGCGTATCTCCCCCAATGCTGTACTGCGGCATATTTCAAAAGTTTTCATCTGTGCACGGCTAATGGAAAAGTACCTAATTTACTTATATTTTGCTAATATTGTCATTTGAGGTATAATTATGTAGCCGGCGGCATATTAGTACTTTTCTATTAATGAAATGTTAAAAAATAAGCATTAGTGATTTTCCAAGTTATCCATAATATAAATGTAGTAATTCCCAGCTATGATTTTTCATCTGATAGTTGTAATTTTAACACTTGGTCTACCACAAAGTGGACATTTAACATAAGCGAATTTTTATTCATAATCATTATCAATAAATATATAAATTGATTTTTGAGTTAAATTGTTATATTCGATATGTTCAAATATATAAAACAATATGTATATGCTAAAAATAGTTCTTTGTGAATATAAATAAATCTTGATCCCTCATTCCACTAACCGTGTATATATTAATAGATCGTTAAAGCTTGAATGTTCTATGAAAGAAATGTATTCATTGCAGGGATAATAAAAAAATAATGAAGAAAAAGAAGAGTACAAAAAAATCCCATATTGCTAAAAATTGTTTCAAAATATTTTTTTGTGACATTTATTTTCTGTCTCGTAATATTTCTTAATATAATTTAATCATAATCTTGAGACAATATACATACTGTGTTAAAATGTTATTTGAGCATTGACTTAAGATTTTTCTATTCATATTTGATATAACATAACTTATTATTGTTTTACTTCTGGACTTACAACTTATAAAATGATCTGTAAATTTTCTTATTTACTTCTGTATAGTTAATGAAGCATTCTTTTAACAGGTTGTGTGTCATTGCATATTTTAAATTTTATTGAACTAAGCACTTGATGTAAATCCTAAAATTACTCCCCCCCCCCCATTAATTATCTAATGCGCACAATTTTTCTTTCTTAGTTTTTCAGATGATAATCCTGGCTTCGTAATGGTTTATTTGCATTCTCATGGAAATAATGCACCAAGAAATGTATGTTATGAAATTTTTTATTTTATTATTATTATTTTATTGCAATTTTTTTTTAAATTTATATTTGACTATACTAAATAATCATTGGGCTCTTATTTTCATCTTTACAATTTTAAATACTTTGATTAATTTCAATTGTTGTATGGAGCTTAGTGTGAGATAATACTGAATATATATTTGCATGTCTTAATATTTACAAAATTGATATTTTGTTTTGTATCCTTATTTATAATGTGGCCACTATGCATTTCTTGCATAAACACCTTCCGTTTTATTATCTATCATAATTTGATTATGTATGTGTTTTGCAAATTATGTATTCACAACATTCTAGTATGCCTGTCTTGTGTATCTAGGCATGTTCTCTAGTACTTCACATGCGACCAAAATATTTTAATAGATTTCTGATTGTGTGGTACCTCCTCCTTCTTAACAAGCAAATATATCCTAGACTTGACATGGAGATGTTGAATGTAGTTTTGATTTTTAGCTAAATACTGCATCTGAATGACATTTTTTATCTTAGAAAAGGTCTCATCTTGCTAAGCTGCATTCTTCCTAATATCAAGTATATGAACAGTCTAGTTATATACACCTCATCCCCCCCCCTTTTTTGGTTAGCAAAGTAACATTTTCTGGACTCTTGATTGTGAAATACTAAACTCAGTATAACAAAGCTCCTCTTCTTGGAGAAGTAGATAGACTTCAGATAATTGTGTATTTGTTATGATTTCTATAATTACAGATAGTCTACCAAGAAATTCTTTACTTTTAACAATATCAGTATATTTATCTTATAGATTTTTTTTTTTCAGCCTGGTGGAGAAAGATTTTCGTAATTTACACATAAACAGTTATTGATATCGTATTCCATTTGGAAATGCGCAATTACTGATTTTTCTTTTTACAAGATAATTTACTAAAAGAATATAATTAGTGAAGATAAAAACCAAAGAGTATAGACTGCAATTACTTTTTGTGACAGAAAACATTTTCTGTGCTTGTGAAAGAATGGATTTAAATCTAGTTTTAAAATAGATTAATTTGAGAATATACAAACGATTCTACTTAACCAATCTTTTGTTCAATTAGAATAGATTAAAGCACATGTTGGGCATGATGGCAATGAAGCTGCAGACTCCTTAGGCAAGCAGGCCCTTTCTACAAGCCCCCCCCCCTCTTCGATTTAATGTCCAGTTCTGAGAAATCTTCTTAAAAGCACATTAAATAATTCATACTTACAATGATGCCAAGAACAGGATTGTTGGCTCAACTGGTAGAAATACTTTAAAATTATACCCAAAATCTCCCTTAACCCAATATCATGGAACATAAAATATAATCTTTGCAACTGCCATGGACCATTCCTTTTTTTTTTTTTTTTTTCCCCCTTTTCTTTTCAAACAATTCTGCATTGAAGAATCATATCACCGTTGCTATAGAGGATGGGACGATCCATTTCATTATTTCATTAGCTGTCCTTTCACTATATCTTTTCATCTTAGCAAACCCATTCATGACCTTGAACAAATTTGGTGAATCAATGTGACAAACAAAATGTATGAAATGAAAACTAGAAATCTTGTGTAGTTTCTGCAAGATAATGAAGATTTTATTTTATTATACCCAAGCCCAGAATAGTTTTTGTCTCCTTCTTCAGTCAAGTCTTCTTCAAGCAATATTAACTTTATCAAAATGCTTTAAATCGTATTCCCATACCAAATACTTCCATTTTCATTGTTGTATTGTGTATTTTTGTTTACTGAATATAATCTTACCCCCCCCCCCCTTATATCCATTTAACTGATCCTAGAGATTTCAAGTTCAGGGATATTCTGCAGGGGAAAGAAAGTACTGGAAAGACTATACTAGGTTACTCCACTGATGAATTAAATATTCGTGTTCCTTTGTATCCTAGAATTATTCTCTATTAAACATTACCTATTCTAAGAATTTTTTTATTGAGTTTTGCAACTTTCTTAAGGCATCTCATTTTCAAAATAGAGCTGACAAGTGGATCAAATGCCTTTCCAACTTAAAGTTAATTACATAATCTGTATATTGTTCATTTAAGAGAAATATAAATTAAAATAGAAATGAAACAAGTTTTGTGAGATTATATATTTCACTTGATTACTTCGATCTTTTTTTCTTAGTCTTATTATAGCTTAGAGGATATATGAAATATTTTAGTAAATAAAGCAAATATAACATTTAAAACGTCTACCTTCAATTGTTGTGAAAATTTAGTTTTGTGTTTTTTTCAAGTTTCTACAAACAGTATCCCCCCCCCCTCCTCCCTGTTCTTTTAATATACAGTCACTTTAAAAAAAAATGATAAGGCATTTCCATTAAATATATTAGCTATTGCATAGTACATAAACATGAAACTTATTTTTAAAATGTAAATATATAATAATGCATATAATGTATTTAATGCATTATAATTTCTTTCAGATATTTTTCATTATCATTATCGATTTTACAGACACTTTAATTCAAATTATTCTGTTAGGTCTCAAATAGTGTCGTAAGGTCAAATTTATAAAATTAAAATATAAGGAAATGTCAAATTAAAATATTTTGAATGAAAAATTACATTATTCAACCTTAAATTTATTAGTTTAATTTTACAATGAGAATTGTTTTATTTAAAATATTCATTAAAATGAATTGATTAAAATATTATTTATTATTTGAAGTACAATATGTAAATAATTAAAATAATTTTTGAATTAATAAAAGGTGTCTTATTTTTCAAATATTCAAATACTGACAGAAAAGAACTTCTAAGACTTTAGAAAATCTATCCTCAAAAATTATCATTAGTTCACTGTTATTCCATATAGCATTTTATTATCCAATTTTCTTTTATTCTTCTTAAAATAATGACATTTATAGAATCGATTCTACAAATTTTATTCCTTCCACCAATTTTTTTAATATATTTTTTATCTGATTTGTTTGCAGTCAGATCATTTCGTTTATGTAGATCTGGAACCAAAAAGCTAATAGTTTTAAATCCATTTCAATTGGGAACCATCAGCTAAAAGCTTTTATCCATCAAATTAATTGCATTAATTTAGTCGTGTCCATCTGTGATAAATTCCATCTTATCGCATTAAATAAAAATGTCATTTTAATTCATAATTTAAAATAAACAGGGCATTCTAACTAGTTCATTATATGTTCTCAAATAGTGATATCACATTTTTCAGGACGGGGACTTTGTCAATATATTTCTAATTCTATTGTAGTTATAATTTTAGTTATTTATTATGGTTATTTTATTTGCTGTAGTTATTAAATTGTATTTTTATTGAATTTTGCAATGTCTCTCATAAATAGCAACCACTGAGGTGTTTAGAGATAATGAATTTTCATATGACAAATATTAATAAATAAATACAGTGATTATGGCTGAAATACATTATCAATGTTCTTTCCTTTATTAAAAAAGTCTAGTGCTTTTCATATTTTTTTGTTTGTTTGTTTTAGTTTATATGTACATAGATTTTTGCTGTTTTTTTATTGCAAATGCATATTTTTATTCATTTTTCTTTTGCATTTGCTACTGTTTTAGGTAAGTAAAAAAGTAGGTAAAAAAAAGAAATAAAATAGAATTAGGTGTAGTCAATGAAGAATTCTAGTAAGTATTTTTACAGGTAGAGCTTCTGGTGTTTTTTTTTTTTTTGTTTTTTTTCCTAATTTGATATTTTTAGCTGATTTGTTATTGTTTTTTGTTATTTAACATATGTATATTCTGATTTTATATCTATTTTTTAAATATGAGAGTTTCTTAATTCTTTATTTTCTTAATGACACAAAAATTCTGTGTTCATAAATTTATACTTCATAACTGGCAAATTTTATGTTTTTAATGTGTTGAATTTTTCAATCTTATCCCCCCCAAATTCTATCGTTTTTCAAATATTATTCCTTTTAATGGACAATATTCCTTATAAAATGGATAAACAAAAGGTCCAATTAAGCTTAGAATTTCATAAAATGGATAGTTCTCGGGTGGTATAATTACTACAAAATAGAATATTCCCTTAATTATAACCTATTTAATTGACCCTGACTGTTAAATCTTGTAGTAGTAAAAAGAGTAATTGTGGAGTCACAAGTCATGCATGCCACCTAATGGGCAACAGTATTTTTAAAATTTTTAATACTGTCAATCTTAAAACATTAAAAGGTTTCAATGTATATCCATGAAATAATAAAAATTATTGTTGTAAAGACATGATGACACTAATGGAATAAATAAAAAATTGCATAATTCCAATTACACATTCCAATGATATATTCTACATGCAAAAAAATTATTATGGGAAAAATATGGGTAACTAATAATAATAAAATTAGTAACTAGTAGGTAAAAAACATTTTTTTTTAAAAATCCTTACTGAAAATTATTCTCAATATTCTCCCATTTATCCATATTACTCTGGATATGTTTTCATCTTTAATTAACACAAATACACCTTTTGTAATTTATTTTTGAAAAAAAAAAACTATTTACTACATTACTGTAAGGTTTCTAAATGCCATTATACATATATTTGTTGTTCATATTATGCTTTCCACCCCTACCCCTTATTAATAGAAAGCCTATTTTCTAATATTAAGGAAGTGATGCTTAACAACTGAAATTAAATTTTTTTTAGATATGAGGAAATATTTGGTTAAAGTTTCAAAATTAAATGATGGAGATGGAGGTTCATGCATTTTTTTAATATTTAATATATTTTTTTCGATACAATTTTTTAATATATATTTATACAATTTTTTAATATATATTTATACAATTTTTTAATATATATTTATACAATTTAATATATATTTATACAATTTAATATATATTTATACAATTTTTTAATATATATTTATACAATTTTTTAATATATATTTATACAATTTTTTAATATATATTTATACAATTTTTTTTTAATATATATTTATACAATTTTTTTTTAATATATATTTATACAATTTTTTTTAATATATATTTATACAATTTTTTTTTAATATATATTTATACAATTTTTTTTTTAATATATATTTATACAATTTTTTTTTTAATATATATTTATACAATTTTTTTTTTAATATATATTTATACAATTTTTTTTTAATATATATTTATACAATTCTTTTTTAATATATTTTTTTATTTGATTTGTTTGCAGTCAGAGCATTTCCTTTCTGTAGTTCTGGAACCAAAAAGCTAATAGTTTAATTTCATTTCAATTGGCAACCATCGGCTAAAAGCTTTTATCCATCAAATTAATTGCATTAATTTAGTCGTGTCCAACTTTGAGAAATTCCATCTTATTGCATTAAATAAAAATGTCATTTTAATTCATAATTTAAAATAAACAGGGCATTCTAACTAGTTCATTATATGTTCTCAAATAGTAATATCAAATTTTTGAGGACAGGGGCTCTGTCAATGTATTTTTTAATTATTCTATTGTAGCTATTATTTTAGTTATTTTGTTATTATAGTTATTTTATTTGCTGTAGTTATTAAATTATATTTATTGAATTTTGCAATGTCTCTCAAAAATAGCAACCATTGATGATATGTTCAGAGATAATGAATTTTCATATGATAAATATTAATAATTAACTACAGTGATTGTGGTTGAAATACATTATCAATGTTCTTTCCCTTATTGAAAAAGTGTAGTAGTGCTTTTCAGATTTTTTTTTTTTGTTTGTTTTAGTTTATGTACATAAATTTTTGCTGTTTTTTTATTGCAAATGCATATTTTTATTCATTTTTCTTTTGCATTTGCTACTGTTTTAGGTAAGTAAAAAACTAAGTAAAAAAAAGAAATAAAATAGAATTAAGTGTAATCAATGAAGAATGCTATGTAAGTATTTTTACAGAAGTAGAGCTTTTAGTGGTTTTTTTTTTTTTTTTTTTTTTTTTCTAATTTAATATTTTTTTAACTGATTTTTTTTGTTTTGTTTTTGTTATTGAACATATGTATATTCTGATTTTATATCTATTTTAAATATGAAAGTTTCTTAGTTCTTTATTTTCTTAATGACACAAAAATTCTGTGTTCATAAATTTATACTTTATAACTAGCAATTTTTATATTTTTAATTTGAATTTTTAAATCTTATCCTCCAAATTCCATCGTTTTTCAAATCTTATTCCTTTTAATGGACAATATTCCTTATAAAATGAATAAACAAAAGGTCCAATTAAGGTTAGAATTTCATAAAATTGTTAGTTCTCAGGTGGTATAGTTACTACAAAATAGAATATTCCCTTAATTATAACCCATTTAATTGACCCTGATTGTTAAATCTTGAAGTACTAAAAAAGAATTGTGGAGTTCACAGGTCATGCATGCCTCCTAATGGACAACAGTATTTTTTAAATTTTTAATACTGTCAATCGTAAAACATTAAAAGGTTTCAACGTATATCCGTGAAATAATGAAGAAAAATTGTTGTAAAGACATGATGATGTTTATGGAATAAATAAAAGAATTGCATAATTCCAGTTGCACATTCCAATGATATATTTTGCATACAAAAAAAATTGTTATGGGAAAAATCTTGGTAACTAATAATAATAAAATTGGTAACTAGTAGGTAAACAACATTATCGTTTTTAAAAATCCTTACTGAAAATTATTCTCGATACTCTCCCATTTATCCCCATTTCTCTGGATATTTTTTCATCTTTAATTAACACAAGTACACTTAATTGTAATTTATTTTTGAAAAAAACTATTTACATTACTTTAAGGTTTTAAATACTATGATACCTATATTTGTTTCATATTCTGCTTTCTACCCCCACCCCTTATTAATAGAAAGTCTATTTTCTAATGTTAAGGAAATGATGCTCAATAATTATATATATATATATATATATATATATATATATATATATATAAGAAGATACTTTATTAAAGTTTCAAAATTTTCAAATTTAAATTAGTAGTTTTATTTGTTGATTTCTGAATTTTATAGTAAATGGGTGAGAAGGGGGGCTGCAAAAATCCAGTCCAACATTACAAAAAGAAAGGGGGGGGAGTATCAATTATTCTCTGGGTAATTTCTTATTTGACTATCTAAAAAAAGAGCATTGAAGAATGACTTTTTGGTATGCATTTCTGCCATTTATGATCCAAACCTTACATTTAATATATTTTATAATAAAACATTAAAACTTATCTGTAAATATTTGAAACAGCAATTCCTTACAATGATTAATAACAAGGAGATCTATTGGATTCTTTTTATCTAGACTCGCCCCTATTTAAAATAAACAGTCCTAGCACTTAAATTGCTATCATCTATAAAACAGTTTAAGTATTTTAATTTAAATAGTTTGAAGATTTAAAACAGTTTAT
This sequence comes from Argiope bruennichi, assembly GCF_947563725.1. Lineage (NCBI taxonomy): Eukaryota > Metazoa > Arthropoda > Arachnida > Araneae > Araneidae > Argiope > Argiope bruennichi. The sequence goes on from NC_079161.1 coordinate 27,956,442, forward strand.
AGATTCTCCACATAAATTATTGCGGTGGGCAATGGCGCTCTTTCTGAGTTTCTTAATTTTTATTCATTCATCTTTTGATGCACCAACTGAACTAAATAAATTTTAGCTTGTTACAGATCTTTGATGTAAAGATTACTGTAAGCATATCAGTATTTGACATTTATGAATAAACATAAAATTCATAATATAATATGAATTAATTATATTATCATTATTAATTTTAGATATATCAGTTAAAGTATGATTAAATATTATAAAGGTAAGTGGAAATTAGTCGGTTATTTTAGTTCATTTAAATAATTTATTTAGTAGTGAAATAGTTTATTTAAAAGTTTATTTTCGTTAAATATACTTAATGTAGTAATGAAATTGAAATATCTTCATTACCTATATTTATTAGGAAGTCAACTTCTTTGGAAAAACTGGTATCTCATCCCACGAATGTCGCTATTTATTATAATCTCAGCATTTGCAACAACCCTTTTTAGGAAATCAGTTGGGTTTTGTTTCTCAGAGCAGTAACCCCAGGCGCTTGTATCGCATAAACGTTGAACTTGGATCACTCGTTTAAATACAAATGTGTTCACTTTCTAATATGTGGTTTTATTTTCCAGAAGAACATTGTTGAAGACTTTTAAAGGTTGATTATTGATTTCGGTTTGCTTGTAGCAATGAATGCATTATGAATTTCGAGACATGGCAAGGCGGTATTGTGTTGGACTAGAGGTTTGTAATTCGGACTTGTGACGCTAAATGAGTCACTGTGACGTTGCAACGTTTCACGATTACATGACGCCGTAAGCCTTTTATTAAGGCATCCCGATTCTTACGTAGAGGGAAATACCCGCGCACAGATACACTTCACACAAATAATAAAGGAAATAAGTAGATGAAGTGGATCAAAACTCTTTTCTGTTGCTCACTGATGGTAAGTTTTTATATTCCTGTTGATTGGTAGGCTACGTACTGAACACTGCATTACCGCATTTAATGGTATTCTATTATGGATACAATTTGCGTGGAAACTTCGAGGGCGTCTTACAAGCTACCTGTGTCAAGAATAAAGTCATCAGCATAAAATCATCGATCTAAACATTCTGCCATAGTCGGATACTTATCATAGCATCTTTTCAGGTGTGTTTTATTGGTTGCCAAAAGGGGAAATGCACTAGATCTTACTTCGAAGAAAACATGGCTGAATCTGTAAACCTGATAAGTATTTTTCTATATCCTTTGAAAAAAAAAGTTTTGCATCTTTCAGCTAGCCTTCATTGTAAAGAAGCATTCTCAATGTCCGAAATCTAAAAACGTTAATTATTGATTTTTAAGTTAATTAAACAATCCCGAGCTAAAATATTCGCTGCAGGAAAAATCGCTGTTTTCGTTGATCTCGATCCACTCTCACTCACCACTGTTCCAGAAAATATATTCCAGTTCATTAAATCGAAATTCACAACGTTTGGATTAAAGAATAAGGCGCAGTAGCCAAATTGGTATTTTCGATGGTGATCATTCGCCAAGTTTGGCAATCCAATTAATTCTTATTTTTATTTAATTACGTGTTGACAGTTTTTTTTTTTTTATTGCAATACTAAAATTCTCCAAAAATTCCTGTTTCTGAGCGTTAACTCCTCAGTCATACCAAATAAAAGTAAGTAAAATGAAACTTCGCTGTAACTCTATATAAACGATATATTGCAATTTTTCACTCCTTTACACCTCTGAAACGTTACAGAAAACGGTCGTATCTATTTTCTGGATCTTGTTCCCAGGTTCTTCTAAATTCTCATGCTAAGCTTGAACCCACAGACAAAACCAGAACAAAAAATATTTTTTTAATTGAAAATTGGATCTAAAATGAATTAAATTTCGCATGAATGAAAGTTTGATTATAAATTCATGTTTTCTTAAATTCGAAGAGAAAATGGTTTTGACTGAAAGGTCCTCTACAAATGGTAGTTTCAATTGAGTATGCAGAAAATGCAGTAATTTATATTGCAAGGTCTGTCTGAAAGGATAACTGGTTCTCAGAGAGCAAACGGAGTATACTTGAATTTGTTCGATTTGTGGATGGCAGGAGTGAACCGATTTCGGATGAATCTGTACATCTGTCTGCAATCGAATGTGATTGATTGGTAGCTTTTTTTTTTATTGCGAAATGTGTCTGGATATGCTCATGAGTGAGATTTGCAAGACTGTCTGTGTGGGAGTTGTTGCAGGGATTGAAAGCAAATTTAGTAAAAGGAGGTTCAACAAAAAAGAAATAGAATGTTTAGGAGAATTGGAAGAGAATGAATCTTAAGTGTTTTTGTAGTTGAAATTCAAATAATTGAGTCATTGATCAAGTTAACGAAAAAATATATTGAGCTTTGGATCTATGTGCTTTCGGATTGCATTGTGACTCTCAAAGCCTCGTTCCTACGACTGTCTTTACAATACTGTAATTTCATAGTGTTTGAAAAGGATTTATCTTCAGTTACACTTGCGACGAACATATAATTAAACATGATTCAGTTCTTAATTTCACCATTAAATGTTGATACGTCTAGTGTCCGTAATATTACGTCGTAGTTTAATAATATTTTGTAGTTCGAGACGCATATGAAAGAATGTTTAGAATGAGTTTTTGAATAATGTTTAATGTCGTTTCGTCTGTGAATCTTTTATGGTTTCTTTCTCTTTCATCAAAGTATCTCTTCTGGTTTGTATGTTTCAAACATTGGATAAAATAGTAACTTCGTTATTTCATAAATTGTTGGTTTTAGAATCAAATAATTACGAGGCGGTTGAATCTGCGTCATATATTCATGGTACAGTTTTATTTGTATCGTGTATTAAAGGTGCAGTTTTATTTCAGTACCTCTTTAATGCAGCTTTAAGAATCCTCTTTTTGTTCTTAATGTGTATATTATGAATTACTTTACTTATTTCAATATCGAACAATTATTGAAAAAAAAAAGTTCACCTAAATTTTGAAAGCATTTTTTCTCGGTGGACTACTTGAACAGAGTCACGAATTCGTTGTTCTCGTGTAGCATAGATTTCTTCAAATTAGTATATTCTTAGACAACTACGATTGATGTATTTGATCTTTAGCGTTACATCTCAAATGATAGAATGGGTAATAACTCCCGGTAATGCAATACACAAATACCACGCGCCATCTGTTGGACATAAATGTTTTTACTTTTTAACGTTCTAGATATTGCAGTGAATATTCGATATTGGATGTATTATCTTCACCTGGTTTCGATTTTCATTTGCTTCAATGACTCCATTTGCTACCGTATCATAATTCTAAAATTTTTAGAAAAAGTAAGAAAAATGTGTGCATAGATTTAAAAAAAAAAAAAAAAAAACTGTCGATTAGTCATAGGGAATTAAGAGCCGACATTTTATAACCTTCTTCCAATAGCTTCAATACATTTTATAATCTATACCTAAAATATCTGTCATCAAATCCATCAAAATGTCCAATATGATATTAATATGACGTAGCAACGTGTTCCTAATATTTTAGCGTGTCTATATTCTTTTCATTGTAAGTTCTTTAAATGACACTTTTGATTTAAGTATTTTATCATAATATTTATATTTTTTACACGTTTTTCAGTTTCTGAAGGATATGTGTTCCAAGAATGGGCTAATTGGCTCTGGTATAGCTGTTTTACCTGGCTTTCAAATTTCGTAAATATCTGTGTAAATATGTGTTTATGTGTACTTGTAAATATGTACGTATATATGAAATAACTATAATGTATAAAATTCTGTTCTGTATAATTGTATTAGCTGCTAACCCGGTGCTGTTTAAAATCAAAATTTTATCATATATCTCTATTTTTTACATGCACTCATGTCCATAAATTAAGGATAATTCAGAGTCACGCGGAAATCGAACTCTAAAATACATAAAAAAAAAAGGACTACGGGTTGTTTCGGGCTGCCATGGGCGCAAAATTCGTGTTTATGGATGACAACGCCCGTCCTCGCCTTCCAGACATCGTAAACGAATGCCTTCGATCGGAGGATATCACCCGTATGGACTGGCCAGCATTCCCACCGGACTTGAATCCAGTAGAGCATGTGTGGGACATGCTTGGCCGACGCGTTGCAGCCTTTCAACCACCTCTTACTTCTGAGAGCATTGCTTGATGAATGGTGTAATAATCCCCAAGATCAGATCGATAATTTAATACTCACCATGCGTAGGCGTTGGACGACTGTATTGTATCGTCTGGGAGATATACTAAGTATTAACCATCATTCCAACAATGTAATATTAGTTTTTGTAAATAGGTTTTTTGTAATTTGCTCCAAGGAGCAAAAAATCGCAATTTTTATTAATGATATCAAACATATAGCATCTTTTTTGCTCTTTATCTTTTGTTTAATAAATAGGCTTTACAAATAATTAACATTTGTTTTGCTTCTGACTCTTTTCCTGAACTTGCATTATCCTTAATTTATGAACGTGAGTGTAGATTGCATTAAATTTCTCCTAGTCAATCGCTTTTAATTTCCTTCTTTTGAAATGAGATCTTTGAAGTCTGCGTTTCAATTTTGTAAAAATGATATATATATAATTGTATATTGTGTAAATATGTGCATATGTGTTAAATAGTATAAATGGAAGCAAAATGTCCAAAGTAGGAATTTTTAGTTTTAACTTTAAAAATTTTTAAAATTTATTATTTTTAAAATTTTACAGAATTTATTGAATTTTAGTCGCAAAACAAATTTAGTTGGAACAACTGTTTGTTCTCTTTGATAGTTTTACTATTTTTCTCCTCACTCAATAGAAGTAATAGTATAGGCAATAATTAGATGTGAAAAATCATACTAAAACTTAACTAACATACATAAACAGTTTTGTCCATTTAAATTTTAAAAATCGAACCCTGAGGTGCGTTTGGATCATTATAAATAGGATCGTTTAATGCAGTTGGAAACTCATTTTACAAATTCAGTCTTTTTTCCAATTTAAGATTTAAACACACTTTTCCATATGAATATTGATTGTGTATATTGTGTCCAAATATGTGAATATTGTATGTAAATATGTACATGCATATCAATAGTAAGTTATTATGTAATTTCATTATATATTGTATGTAAATATGTACATGTATATCAATAGTAAGTTATGTAATTTCATTATATATTGTGTTAATATGTACATGTGTATTAAATAGTAATTTGCATATAAAATGGAATGTGTTTTTGTTTAAATCTTGTATATTTCTCAACCCTTGAGGGAATCGAACAAACTTTGATATACATGCTTCTTAGCAGCTAGAAGTAATAATTGCCCTATTTAATAAATAAATCGTCTGCCTTTAAAGGGTTATGATACGGGCGTAGAATCTTTGTTTCTCTGCTGTCACATCAGATTTATCAGTGAACAAAAATTATTTTTATACCACCTTAATGTTTTTCTAAAATATTGAAATATACTTCTTTTTAACGAATAATACGCATATTATGATTTAACTATAACATGAAAAAATATTAATACAATAGATTTTTGTCTCATTTTCAAAAAAAAAAAAAAAAAAGATAAGACATACCTGAAGGGGTTTCTTCTCTTTTTAATGCCTTTTGTGATTGGCTAGACGAGTGGTACTATGATGCGTAGAAAATATGAATAACTTATTCATCACGTCCATGGTACAGCCTTTTCTGTACTGTCAAGTGACACCTTAGTTATGTTTTGGAATGTACATAACATTTTAATATTTAAAAATCTTTCATTATTCATTTGGCTTGAAATTTTATTTTCTTATTTTATATGCTACATACTTTTTCAAGTAATCTACCTTAAGATAATAAGTAAATTATGAAACCTGAACACATATGAATTCCTGAGCGATTGATTATAATTTTATATATGTGTAATTCTGCTTAATGAGCATGCTGTTGGAATTTAATTTTTATTCACTTTTTCGTTAAAATAGTCACACTTGCAACCCAGTCCGACACCTACCATTGGACATAATGAACATGTATAAGGCTCCTTAGATAATATGTATTAATGAATTTTAAAAACATCTTTGAAGGAACCGTGAAAGGCTAAGTTGGGGTGATTCGTTTTGTATTGAAAGTAGATCCATTTTAGTATAAAAACTAATAATAAAAAAAGGACCATCCAGTTTTATTCTGGTATCGTTTATCGTACAATAAAAAAAAATCATTAAAATTTTCATCTATATAAAATAAGAACAAAATTCAACATTTCCATTGACAACAACCATTTTTTTTTATCAACTATCAAAGCTATATCATCCTGGAAACCAAATTTCATTAGTGTAGATCTCTTCATTTTGAAATGATGAGCTAACAAAATTTTGGCCTTCCAATGTTAAAACAAAAATGGATTTTTATTCATGTTTGAAAAAACATTAAGCTCTGTTGAATGTGCAAAATGCTTTATATTTTCATATTTATTATAAAACCTAATTTTTAATTTTATAAGGAAATGCAAAATTCCAGCTCTTTCCGACAAGTTTGTACATTAAGTTATCGGTTTGTCTTTAAAAAATGGTCAATGGGTACAATCAAATTTCAAAATTTAGGCTGTATTTTATTTGGCATTCAAATACTAACGATTGGTTTCTTGAATCAGATATTATTTTCCACGTTTCTGTAAAATAGAAGCATATATTTAATAAATTTATCTGCAGTAAAAAAAAAAAAAAAAAAATGCTTTTCATTGCCGCTGTATTACATTAATAGCCATTACTTTTAAATGCAGAGGGTCATCTCTATTCCTTGTAGTAGGCTGGAATTTTTACTGGTTGGCTCATATAATGTTACTTACAGAATTATTGAAAAATTGGAATTTTAATAAATATTTTGTATGATTGTAACAATTTAATTTTACAAATTATTTCTCTTGATAATTAATGCATAAAGAACTCCCCATTTCTAATAAGAGAAGGGTCATTTGAATTGGTATGCTCAACATTTCTCAAAATTAACCTGCTATAATTGCAATTATTTATATTATATATAATCAGAAATGGAATAAAAAAAATCGGGCATCAAAAAGATTATTAAATTTATGCATTTGATATTAATATTTGGATGTGAATTATCTGACATGTATTGCCTACAATGAGAAAACAAATTTCAAACACTTTTAATGATTCACGCAGTATCAATTATTATTTTATCAGTATTTTTTTCAGCAAGCAAAAAAATACTGATACGCATTTTTTACTCTTGGTGTTTAACGGAAAGGCTGAAAAGAATCAAAATTAAAGACGGTAAATTTCATAGTTACATGGATGTCGAAACGTCTTGAGAAATAAAGTTATAAGAATTTCTCTTGATTAAATATATATATATATAATGAAAAATTTCATTAGAAATTTTGTGTAAATTTTTACTTTTTAAAAAAATATTTACCAAAAAAGAGGTTATAAAGGACAATTTTGATGTTCGTTAAAATTTTAATAATTAAATATTTTATGCAATTCCTACTTTAATAGCTTATCCATGAAAATATTTTAAAACTTCACATTTTGATAGTCATATAATTCACTCATAATATTATAAACGGTTTCAGTCATAACGTAATATGTATCTAATTTTCTGTTAGCTCCCATAGAATTTATACTTTAAATGAAAGTGGAAAGGATTAATCTGCAATTAATATAATATTTTTTACTGAAAAAAAGCATTTTTTTTAATATGGTTACTAAAAACAGTCACTGAGCGTTTTAACTTTATAGGCACTAAAAATTATCTTTCTTAATTTATGTAATATTTCAAGAATTTGTCAACAAAATTTTCTCAGATTCATCATGACCAGATCGATTCATTAACATTGTTTCATTTTAAATGCATCAAACACTAAGAAAATAAACAGAATCGTTTGAAATAATCGAGCGAAAAATCTTAAGCCTAGCCTTATTAGTGTGGGGAAAATAAAGATTTTTTTGGGGGGGAAAGTTAATTTTTAATTAATAATTAAAATTCTAATTAAAAATTCAAAAAAAGGGACCCCAGGTGCACATTTCCGATCTCCAAGGTATACATGTACCAAATTTGGTAACTGTAGGTAGAACGGTCTGGCCTGTAGAGCGCCAACACACACACACACATTGAACTTTACATAAGTATAGATTACCGGTCATTTTTTTATTTGACCTTAATTACATGAATAATCGTGACTTATCAAATAATTCTGCTTAAGCACTATTATTTTTGAAAAAAAAATTTTAACTTGTAAATACGAATGCAAAAATTAAATATATATGTATTAACAAATTTCTAATTATTATATTTTTGATAAATTATATTTAGATGTATTATTACAATTTGTAATTCTTTTATTTATTTCATTATTCCGTTTAATATATTTGGTTGATAAATGCCAATTTAACTGAATGTTTAGTTTGTAAAAAAGTCGAAATTTTCCGATTATTAAACTGGATATTTCTTAACGACTTCCTAGGGAATATTTATTATCAGTTGTATAAAAAAAAATTATGTAATCATTGCTTTTTATTTGCTTTGTGATTGGTAGATAGCAAGTCACTTGATGCATGATATTAAAAGTTTATTTTGCAGGATTGTTTGAAATATTTAATGAAAGTATTATGTTCGGAGTAAGTATTTTTTATTGGCACTTCATGGTGAATAAATAAGAAAAAGTAAAGCTTTAATGAATGAATTTAAAACAATAATATTTGTTAATTCTACTTAACGTTTCTGGCAATTAATGAATAGTTTCCCGGTTTATCTTTTTCTAGTAATGGAAATTTTTTGGCCAGTATAATCAACTGAATATCTAAGCTATACGTAAGTTAACCTGCGTTGTTTTCTTATAGTAATGAGATATCAAATGAAGAAGAAAAAATATGAAGGCCAGGCGGGATTCTGGCAATTTGAAAAGAGAAGCTGAACGTGAAACTACTAAGTTGGCGACTAAATGTGAAAAATTGATTCAATATTTAGATATTAGAGATATAAGCGAAGAATATTCTCATTGTGGGACTTTTATACTTTGAATTACGAGTAGTTCGATCGGAAAATGTATGTTCTCATCATGGAAAGATTAAGCTTCCGGTATTGAGCAAATGGGCAGTGGAATTTAAAAACTTGCTAACGGAACTGACGAACATCGGGTACGGTATCGGACAGTATCGTGGTTGGCGAGAAGGACGGAACCCCCCAATTATACATATATATTCTTGTAATTATAATTGCTTTCAAATTCTATTGTAGCTAATGGCACTTGTTATTGATAAAATCAGTGAATTTAAGGATGCCGTACACATGCCACCTACAATTTTCAAACGTATTGTTATCCTACGGAGAAAATATCGCGGTCTTTAAACGTTTGCTTTTGCGTTTTTTATGTCAACTGCAATCGGTAGACCGAATAAAAACTCTGGTTTTTATGAAAGCAAAAACTTTTTCTCACTTCTCAAAGTATTTTTAAATATTTATTAAAAGTTCACAAAATTTCAATTTCACCAGTTAAACAATTTTAGAAAAAATTCTATCGTAAATAAAATAAAAGTAGCAAAGTGGAGACATTCGTTTTTGTATCTTCTTTCTGATGCATATTTTAATTTATAATATATAATTATTTAAAAATATTTTTCCATATATTGCCGCATTGAAAATAGGCAGTCGACTCTCCATGGTCGATTGGTCGTAGCACTGGTTTAATGATTAAGCGATCGTAAGTTCGGATCCCGCTAGAGACAATGCGATTCACAGTTTCTGTAGATATTTAATTCCTTGATTTTATGTTTTCCTTTATTTCATGTTCCAGCAGATTCTGGACATTTCTTTACCAGATAAGTGTTCTGGACTTTTCTTACAGTCTCCAGAAAAGTATTCTGGAACTTTCCCTGTTAGTATAAAAGCAGAAGATTTGTCAGTCACTGTGTTCTGTGTTCAGAGTTCAGTTAATAAATTGGTTTAGCTCTACTTCTTGTGTGTGTCATTGAGTTCCTACTTAAGTACCTACGTGACAATATGCTGAAATCTATGTCTCTTAACCAAGTCATTGGATTTCGGAGTTCCTGCATTTTCATTCAAGCGTAAGTTCAGCCAGACAAACGACCAACTTTTTGACGAATTAGGTCACAAATTTGGTACATATATCCTCATGCATGCTAGTGAAATTAAAAATTGACGGACTGTCTAAGTTTTGATAGATTTAGTTCAAAATTTTTTTTAAAAAAATGCTACTTATATTCAGAAAAGGAACACTACATTTTAATAAGTATTATTTCTTTATTCATACGATTATAATAACGAGTTACCGTAACAAATTAGTGAATTTGTGAAGCAGATATTAGTTGACTATCGCTATTAAATCATTTTCAATATAAAGATGAATTAAAAAAAAATTTAAAAACCTTAGTCACAGTTAATGGAAACAAATCCTAATTCACTAAAAACTAAAATATGAATTACAACATACCCAAATTTTCCTAAATAAGTCATCTGGAAAGGAAGTGAAATAGAATCTACTACTTCAAATTAAAATTTCATTATGTTCTGAAATGATTATGATTTTTGAGTGAAAGTTGTGCAAGTTACTGTATTTTATCAGGACAGTTTTAAGTATCTTATTCGACGCGTATTCTTTTATTTGATTTTCATTTGTTTAAAAGTAATGTAAGCTCCATTATTTTGTACTATTCATTTTTTTGAAAATAAATGAAGAACCTGATTTCATAGTAGGTTTCATGACAAACTGACACTTGTTCATATATTGTATGTCTTTTGCTTTTTTAAAAAGTATTTTTTTTAATTGGTAAGCTAAGGAATTGCGATTATTTTTTGAAAATAATAAAAGTAATAAAATGGCATTTCATCTTATGTTTTATTAAAAAGAAATGTTATTAAATTTTTTGTTTGTCTTTGAGTAGGAATATATATACTTTTATATCTGTTGCAATGACTTAAGGATACATAAATCTTCCATTACTTGTATATGATCTGTCCAATAACTACTCCACTCTTATATCATAAAATTTTCTATAGTTAAATAATTGTAGAATCGGAGAAATCGGATGCCACATAATTTTGAGCTATTTAAATAGGAAGTGAAATTAAAATTTTCAAAGAAATTATCTCATGTGCAAAGAGAACATGGAGTATAAGTGTTGTACATTAAGTTATGATATTAAAAAACTGAAGTACACTCAACTCTAAGAAATAGGAGCGGAAACAAAAAAATGTGATGAATGGATTTGTTTTCGCTGTCTCCTTCACCGAAATTAAACAAAAAGAAGTGATTAGCAAACATAAGAAAAATAAATCTATGTAAATGGCAATATACAATGTATCCACTTAAAAAATGGCGTTAACTCGATATAAAACACTAATTCAAACTTTATCTTTGAGGTCAACAAGATATTTCAAGCACAAATACTTTGCAACTATTCTTCATAATTGAAAATAGAGCATTTGAAAATCTAAAATTTGTTGCTAAAATATCATATGTAAAGGGACGCTCAACGGCGCCATCTGGGAAAAAAGAAATATTTTCTTTCAAATTGTTCGTTTTGATAATGATAGGAAATAACTGCAAATTATATTTTCGAGCATTATATTCGCAAATTTATTTATATTTGCGTTACCGTAACTGGCGTTGAAAATTCAAGCATGCGCATTGTGTTCTGAATTCCGCATTGTGTTGACAATTCTTATCAACGGATGCGGACTGCATTTAATTATTTTTAGGTTCGTTCTATGCTTTTGTAATTAAAATGTATTTATGTTAGTTAT